>NC_136427.1:177376217-178023717 GCF_052849685.1 Lactuca virosa
AGTTGACTTTCCTCACCATATGTAGTGGGTCGAGGGAACCAATGCTGGCCCATGGTTTGTTATGTTAGGATGCTAGATGTCTGCGTGACTCTTACATGTGTATGTGCTTGGTTTGCTTACTGGGTGGGGCCCAATAGTTATCCTGTATACTATTACCTTTGTTATACTTGTACGTTTGTATGTTGGGAGGGGCCGTTATGTGAGTTAGGGCGAGGCCCGTTATATTTAGTGGGCATGGCCCGTTATACGAGTTAGGGCGGGGCCCGTTACACTCATCTGGTGGGGTCTGTTATATGTTTGATATGTGTGGTATGTGCTATTTGGGGGAAACTCACTAAGCTTCCTACTTACAGTTTTCAGTTTATGTTTAAGGTACTTCTGGTGCAAAAGGGAAGAGCTCGGGGTGATTGCAGTGAACACACGATATTTTTCCGCATTTTCATGATAACTCTGATATTTTATGATGTATTGATACAATTTTTCCACCTTGGTTTATGATGATGTTTTGGAATACTGTTTTTATTAAGTTAAAAATGAAATTTTTGGGTCTTTATTTTGAGGGATTTAGACATACTCTCGGGTGTGTCAGAACTCAAACTGAGGATTTATTAAAAAATTTCAAAAATAAATGTTTTTTTATAAAAGGGTTTTCTAATACAAGAAAGGGTGTGGTGCATGCAATCGACCAAGCTCAAGTAAGTTTTCCCAAAATATCCATACATGTTATATGATATGCTTTGATTTGTGAATCTGTGAATTGCATGCTAGTTAGGGCTAAGGATCTGCTCCATATTTGCATGATATAATGCTAGGAAAGATGCCTTTGTATGCCTACTGTATGAGCTTGTAGACTTGCATGCTAGTACTGATCAGTCTGTGATAGGATGGGTTGTTAGGGTTCTGTCTAATTCTAATTACTCAATGCCCGAATGTTGCTTGCTTCATGCTTTTAGGAGTTCCCATTAGCTTCAACTAACTAATAAACGAATATGATAAGTTACATATTAGTGAGACCAAAATAATTTTAGAAGGTTAGGTTTTAACTCTATTGCGCAAATCTTGTTTGAGTCCAATTGTTGTAGTGTGAGACCTCTCATTCGAAGAATTATCTGGTTTTGGTAATATGTAATAGTATTCGTGAGCTAGTTAGAGGGAGTTAGCAGGAGTTCTTTCTATAGCTGATGGAGGAGATTGGCGTGGTGATTGCCCTAGGAAGAGATTTAGTGTTGGGAGCCTTGTTTTGTGAAGAATTGTTTGTATGGATTAGAATTGACTTAGAGGATTTGGGATGATTCTTGAGGAGGGTATGGATAGGTGTGGAAGGTAGTAGTGGGTTCGTATTATTGAAAGCACAGGATCCATACTCGAATCAATGAGAGTCACGGAGAATCTAGGAATCTTGTGGAATGAACTTTTTTGGGTATGTCCCGATAATTGTATGGTTGGTTTTCAGAATGGTGATGAGCACATGTGAAGGAGGTTCGAGTTCTGATTCAGGCTCAGGTGCAGACGCTGAGCTAATTGATGAGCGGAGGCAGGAGTATATCTTGTCAGAGATCATCCGCGATATTTTTGAGCAGACTCCTGTGATCTTCGGTATGGTCAAGGAGGGATTTTTGGAGATTCTGAACAAGCGTCTGGCGCATTTCGCACTGAGGGTTTTGGCTATTAAAAGAGCTCATGCTTTTTCCTTCCGTGAGTATTGTGCGTATGGAGTTCCCGAATTCTTTGGGGAAAAGGACCCCATTGCCAGTAGGATATGGTTAGCGGCTATGGTGAATGCTTTTCGTACGAGTTTTTGCCTTGACGGGTCAAAGGTCGGATTTGCTTCGTGTCTTCTGAAAGACAGAGATCGATATTGGTGGGGAGGAGGTAAACTTCACTTTGGGAGGAGAATCCTTGGAGACGATGACTTGGGATGAGTTGTGACCCAGTTTAAGTCAGAGTGTGCACCAACTTTTGAGGCGCAACAGTTGGCGAGGGAGTTCAAGACCTTTGCCAGATGACTGAGACTGTGGTAGAGATCACTGCTAAGTTCCGGGAGAGGAATTTGTTAGTTCCGCTGTATGCAGGGGCGAGGAGGTGAAAAAAGTAAGGTATCATGATATGCTGAGGGATGACATCAGGGAGCTTATGAGTTTGTCAGGGTGCGAGAACCTAAATGATATGAGTGCTAGAGCCTGAGGCTGGGAGATCGGTTTGGGGCACCTCAGAAGAGCAGGTAAGAGCATATTCAGGTCATAGAAGGCCAAGCGAAGAGGCCCAAGACTCAGGATTCGCAGTTAGGAGGCGATCAGGGCCAGGGCCGTTGTGCTAAGTGTGGGAGGACCCATGAGGGGAAAACTGTCGGGAGACAGGTCGGCGATGTTACTTTCTGTTCTTCTAGTGCCTTAGTATGTATGTATGTGTGTTGGAATTAAGTACTGGTATGTAGAAGCAGTATTAGAGTTTAGTTTCTTGTTTTTACTGGTTTATATTATCAAGGATTGTTATATGCCAATTTTGTATACCGAGAGTTATGAGTAGGACGCATCTTGTCGAGCTAGACTTAGTTTGTTTGGTGGTTGTTTCGGTTCAATAGTGGAAACAATTTATGGGCACCGCTTAGGAGATTAGCAGTTGGAAGAGAGTGGTTCGTTAAACTATCAGGTCAAGGTTCATAAGTATTGTGTGGCGCAGCAGGGATGACATATGTCTATGAAAAGAATTTGAGATCCAATCACTACCGTTATTAAGGACGGGGCGGTAGAAAGTGGGTAATGATAGAGGTCGTGTGCGTTGTTCAGAAATAACTTAAAGATTTGGTTCGGTCATGAGTGTAATACCGGTAGTTTTGAGTTCACACCTTCAAGGCGAGGTCGGATGCAGGTTGTAGGGAATTGCTCTAAGTACGGGTAAGTGGTTGAGCGGGTTGAGTACTAGTTTGATATTGAGATGTTGATCATCGTCAATTAGTTAGTCGCCAAAGGATTTGTTGTGATTCAGAAAAAAGTGTTTAAGGATTTCAAGACTTGTTGAGGTATTGAGGATGACCACCCAGTTTTGGAGTGTATAAGCGGTAGGCGTACTCGTCAAGGAAGGCTAGCTATTATGGAGCTCAGGTTGTCGACTACTACCATCAGTAGAGATTGAGCAGAGGTATCATATCACTCTTAAGTATGGGAAAGTGTTATTCGCATGGGTTATTTCGACCATCGAACTTGTCAGCAGAAATTGAATGGTATCTATTGGCGATCCGTTCGATCGGTCAAAGGTTATAGTTCTATGATATGAGTTGGAGTGTTTTAAGGGTTTGGAGTTGTTTTTGGGAAGTATTTGGGATTATTGAAATCACTGAGAATTCGATAAGAGTTCCTCTAATTTTGGAATGTGTGTGATCGCCAAATTGGCTAGTAATGGAATGCTAGTTCTTGTAAGCTCGGGTTGTTGACAGTTTGAAATTGTAAGGTTGCGAGATGGATTGGAAATCCATCAAATTTTGAGGATTGGAAGAGCACATTCGAATCCAAGTGAGGGATAATCATTTGGTCTAAGGGATTACGCAAGGATGGATATTTGAGTTTTGTTGCACACCATAAGTGACGTATTGTGGGTACGTGGATGGATTTGGGTTGAGGATTGTGTTAGAGCCTCTCTACTTATTCTTGTCTGATTAAGTTTTTGGGGTTCGAAGCATGACCCAAATACCCAATTGGGACATAGTCGAGTGCGGGTTCGACCAATGATGATTATGGTTGGTTTGGTCTGATGGATGTACCAGGTGGGGCCCGATGCCATACGGGGTCTGGTGGATGTAAAGGGTGGGGCTCGATGCCAGACGGGGTCTGCTGGATGTACCGGGAGGGTCCCGATACCAGACGGGGTCTCATGGATGTATCGGGCGGGGCCTGATGCCAGACGGCATCTCATGGATGTACCGGGCGGGGCCCGATGCCAGACGGGGTTTGATGGATGTACCGGGCGGTGCCCAATGCCAGACAGGGTCTGATGGATGTACCTGGCGGTGCCTGATGTCAGACGGGGTCTGATGGGTATACCAGGCGGGGCCCGCTGTATGAATATATGTGTACAAGATGTGCAAGGTAGGAGGATCGTTAGATAATGCGAGTAGCACTCATAGAAGATGTTAGGTTTTGAGCATTCTAACACTCCTATGGTGTACATGCAACCCTATAAACCTTGGATCTACGTTTTCTCTATTATACATACAAATATTAACTATTCCAAGGTTTCATCCTAACTAGCATATTATGAAGCACCTATACTACAAAGTTCTAGTTAGATGACATACATTTTGATGTAGCTTGATGTCTTCAAGCTTTAAGACCTTAGCCCCAATAGTGTGGAAGCCTCAAATGGAATCACAAATCACCAAAACACCTTGGAAGAACTTGAGAGAATATGTATGCACACTAAAATCGGCCCACTCTTATTTTCACACACTTGTGCCAATTTTGTGAGCCAAGGACCCCTTTATATATTATGGAGGATTAGGGTTACATCCATGTAAACCCTAATACCCATGACCTTTCATTTACATAGGATCCATGGGTTAAAAGCTCCATGGACCATCCATGAAAGCTTAGCCCAACCTAAATGATCTTGGCCCATTCCATATATATAAGAGTCCATATTTAATTAGTTCTTTTTGATCACTTAATTAATTCTAAATTAATTCTTGATCAATACTAATTAAATAATATGATTCCATATTAATATATTAGAACTTATAATATATTAATATAAATCATAAATATACTATTCTCAAAAGACTATCCATATAAATTGTACCGGTGAAGTGCAACCCAAATGGACCATGCCGGGTCGGGTCAAGTACATACCAAATATAGTTATGGACTTAGACATTAATCCAACAGTCTCCCACTTGGATAAGTCTAAAACTATTATTGAGTATGACTTCAAAACCTAACTGGCAATCGTAGCTCTTAAAGCCGCTGTCGAACTCTGACCTTGTCAATGACTTGTCCATTAGATAAGGGATCATATATTCCTCCATTCTAGATATCATATGGACTGAGACATGAATTATAATCATTCTCTCTGTCCATTTGTTGTTTCCCGATTTTCGATTTATGATGACTGACTGATTGAACAAATCAAATCAGTCCTGGCTTGGCCAAGCACTCACATGTGTCATCGCTAAATCATCGAGGGGCTCACAGATATCGCTTTTATCCCGAAGGTAAAAGGAATGGATAAACTTCGACTCATATGGCTTGTTCTACTACTTGTTGAATCATACACAAAGGCACGTTTTATAACATCGAGTTACCAAATGCGTTTTCGTGCAATCAATGTATAACCAACTCATAGTAACAACTCATATCTCTAGGTTTGAAGTGTTGGGTTTTGAGCATTCTAACACTTCCTAAGTGTACATGCAACCCTAATAAACCTTGGATCTATGTTTGTCTAAGGTACATGCAAAATGTTATTTTCCAAGGTTTATAACCTATCTAGCATGGCATGGGGTACTTTTAAACATAAAAGGACTAGATGAATTACATACCTTTTGTTGATTGTTGATTCCTTGGAGTTTGAGAGCCAAGCACCAATAATGTGAATGCCTCAAATGGAAATCACAAATCACCACAAACTTGGAAAATGTATGAGAGAGTATACTAACACTTAGAAATCGGCCACCACTATTACACACACACTAGGGTAGTATTTCATGCAACATGAGCTTGTTTATATAGTGTGCATGGTTAGGGTGAAACCCTAATAACCCATGTCTTTTCCTTTCCAAGGATCCATGGGTTAAAAGCTCCATGGATCATCCATGGACTTCCATATAAGCTTAGCCCATTAACAAATGAGTATTAGCCCACACCATATAAATATAATAGCCCATGATTTAATTAGTCTTCCTTTTAATCACTAAATTAATTCATAATTAATTCAAGATTAAAACTAATTAAATAACATGACTTTATATTAATATATTATAACTTATAATATATTAATAAATCGTAAGTATATAATTCTCATAAAATTATCCATAAACAGTTTGGGTGAAGTGCAACCCAAATGGACCATGTCGGGTCGGGTCAAGTATATACCAAATAAGTTATGGACTTAGACACCTTATCCAACAGTCTCCCACTTGGATAAGTCTAATAACTGTATTTGCATATGTTACTTCAGGAACCAACCAGCAATCGTAGCTCTCGAAAACTCTGTTGAACTATGAAGCGCCATTTTAGATAAGTGATCATATAATCCTCTGTTCTCATGATATCAGCCGGACAAATACATGGAACAACGTCGTACTTATTGTCCAGCAATTTGTTTCCCGATTTCCGATTTGTTTGACAAAGAACTAAATTGAACACATCAATTAGGTTCTGACCGGGCCCGGTACATAGGTCAAAACAAAATCATCGAGGGGCCCAGATATCGCTTCTAATCCTCCAAGGACTAGAAGGAACAGATAAACTTCGACTCATATACTTGTTTCTACTACTTGTTGAATTATACACAAAGGTACGTTTTATAACATCAAGTTACTGATGCGTTTACGTGCAATCAATGCGCAACCAACTCATAGGTAACAACTCATATCTCTAGGTTTGAAGACTTATATGATATTACCGTCTCACGATCACTCGAGATAAATTCCATGAAGTGATACAAGTGAGCGTGGGTTAATTCCAATACTCATAACTTATGAGTACTCATGAATGTTGTAGCAACCATTGCTATGTCTAAACACGTTTAGCCATCTACAAACTCGATTCATGACAGTCTTAATTCATACCTACTTCCAACATATGAACGACTGTGGAGTGTTTAAATAACTTAGTCATTCGAAAGAATAACCTAGCTATTCTGGAAGTCAAAACATGCAAAGTGAAACACAATAATAATCGAATCCAATATGGTCTCAGAACCCTTTTGAATATAAATAAAACCACCTTTTATTTATCACCATATTGATTACACATTATTCATTGTATAATGTTTCAAATAATCAACTTAATACTTGAACAAAAACAACAGTCGTCCCATGCTTCTAGCATGTACACTTTGTTTTTCTAAACAATAGTTATGCCATACTCCAAGTATGCACACTATGTTTGTCTATGATCTTTACTTTGTGAAATAGATCAATTGAACATGATTCCAATGATGCTCATTTCACAATCCCAAATCCTTATTGTAAATGTAAGAATTCCTAATTCCTACCATTTACCAAAAAAAAATTTGTTAGATTTTAAACTTATATGCACTGATCCTCTCGTAATGATTATGCACAAGGTCACCAAAACCTTGTCATCAGTCATTACAGAGGATTCCAAAGGAGATCAACTCTATGGAAACGAACTCTCATATTCAAAGTACATTGCTTTGAACATCCTTCTTGCATAAAAGTTTCTAACTTTCTCATAGATTCTTAATATCCAACTCCCAATATGGAAAATTTCCATATTCCTATTTTGATTATCATATCTGAACAAGAGCTACCTCTTTTCAGAATATATCCATATGGTCCTTCCAAAATTTAACACTATACTTCCAAATGTCCCTGAGCAACCAATCTTTGGTGAGCCTCAGACTGTCCTCGAATTTCTTAATCACTTTAGTCATATCCCGTTCTAGACTTTTCCCTTCTTAATGCCCTAAGCATGTGGAAAATTTAGAAAGGATGAATATTATAGCACATGCAATCGATCCTATATCCGAAGCATATGGGACACGATTCATGATGTTTCTCATAAAGACATGATACCAGACCAGTCTTTTGCTACAATATTTTTTATTTGCCATGTTTTCAAAATTTAACTATGAAGAGGGATGCTGTAATCATAATCGAATTTTTTTGAAAACGCAATATATATATAGAATTTCTTTAAGTTGAACCATTCCAACATAAAATACATATATATGTTCTTGACTAAAGATGATTAAAAAACTCAATCTAAGCTTTTAGAATTGAAATGAAGTATAATTTCCTCTCCCTTAATTATAGCAAAACAACTTTTTCAACCCCTACAACATTACGAATTGAAACTTTTGTTTTTCTATAATTAACATTGCTAACTTGCAACACTAAACATAATAATCATGCTCCCACTAACATGATGATTATCAGCATAACACTTATGCTCCCACTAGCTCTGACATATTTCCAGAAATCAGCTGGACTTCTGAAATTTAGATTCGTACACCCTTTCTTAGATAGCTCACATGTGTGTCTAAACAATTTCTAGAACTATGAAAAGGGATGTCGTAATCATAGTCTTAATTGTTTAGACCTTTGCCATTTCTCACAAGTCCATGTTAGTGTGCCGGTTAACCACACACGCTCCACTAACGACTTTGAGAATGCAAACATCACAATTGCTATCTACTTAAAATCTTCTTAGTGAAAGCATTTCCTCACCATCATTTTCATGAATCGGAGAGAAACCTTATGACACTTAGATTTTATGGTGTATGAGTTCCTATCCATGTGAATTTGTCAAAATCATAATCACAAGACAAGGTTAGTAACAAATTCAGCCTTACATGGATTGAACTTGTTCAATCTTAATTTCTTGTCATCTGGTAGCACAAGGCCCACCAATGCTTCCAAGATGTTATGCACACAGTTTAGAACTAACAGAACTCATATGCATAGACAACTTAATAGGAACAGACACAGAAACAAGAATTATGTCAACTTAATAGGTTTCAAACCTTAAGTCGTGTGCTAGTGATAAAACTCAGGTTTTACTCTTGATTAAATCTTGAAATCCTTTCAGGATCTTTAAGACTCCCACTGTCCTCTTGACATATAAGTTTCCCTAGTCAAGAACCATTCCTTGACAAAACAAATATTCAAGGGATAGTGCGGATTCTTATCAAGACTAACACTTCACACAATTGGTCTTAATTGGTCTTTGTCTCATTCAAGACATCACAACTTACCAATTTCAAATGTACAAGAGTAGAAAACATTTTACACTACATTTGATAAGTGTTTTAAACCTTACTTTATGTCACTCAATGTTACAATCTTGGATTATGACTCTAAGAGTTGTTTTGGAACGAAGTATGATCCATCTTCTTGATTTTAACCATTCCAACAATTCATGACCCCTCATCTTAGTCATAACAATGCACTAAGATGTCCTTAGAGTATGAATCTGTGATATGGTTTCATAATCATTGATCATAAAAACATGTATGATCCATCTTTTTGATTTTAACCATTCCAACAATTCATGACCCCTCATCTTAGTCATAATAATGCACTAAGATGTCCTTAGAGTATGAATTTGTGATATGGTTTCATAATCATTAAGATGATCATAAAAGCATGTATGATCCATCTTTTTGATTTTAACCATTCCAACAATTAATGACCCCTCATCTTAGTCATAACAATGCACTAAGATGTCCTTAGAGTATGAATTTGTGATATGGTTTCATAATCATTAAGATGATCATAAAAACATGATACTAAAGTACTCTCCCATCTTTTCAGATTTGAGAAACTTTTATCTCTCTGCCAAATTTGATTCTTCTCATCCGTTCTGCCATACGTTGAAACTTTTCCAATGTTACAGAATTATACTTAACCTTATAAGTATAACCATATTTACTAATCTTTAGTAAATCATGACGAATTGATCTTTGTGGTGGACCTTGACCAGCACACACCTAGTGTACCTAATTCCTTAGTCCTTCAATTGACTCACATATGCATGTGATCAATGAATTAGTCTCAATTTTACATAGATGAAAATTCTCATTCATCATACAATACAACTTGTATGATTCCAAATTTCTGTCTAACTGAAGCTTGGGTGATGAGAACCTTTCCTCATTTAGTAAATTCAGACACTACCACATATGAGAGAATCAAACTCATATTTCCAATATTGCTAGAAACATACAAACATCAATTTTCCATAAATGCCATTGTAAGGGGATATAATATAAAATAAACTAAACAAAACTTTTATTTCTTTATTAAAATACGGAAAAATATTCCTTACAATGCATCTTCAAATGAAAACTATGATATTACATATTTCCTAGCAATCTATCATAACTTTTAAGTAGTAGCTCAAAAATCCGATCCTCGAACCATGCGATAGAAATCCATCTTCGTGATCAGAATCAGCACACTCTTATTTTAACCTTCCTTTTGCTCGATCCTGCTAAACATCAAGATGCAACCTAGTCACATCATGTAATAAGAATCAACAATTAGGAACTTTAACAAAGTTAGATAGTGGACTTACCTGAAGCCGAGTCAAGCATTTTGTCTCTACTTGCTTTCAAATATTTCAGGTATTCAAGGCAGCTTCGCTTCCAATGTCCCTTCTCATGACAATAAAAACATATAGACTCTTTGGGAATGGTACACGAGACAATCACAGACTTAGCCTTTCCCTTTACCTTTTGGTCAACCGGGTTGACCAAGGCCGATCCCCTTCCATTGGGACGAGAAAGCTTTTCTGGACTTCCAATGTTACCATTGTCCATGTCCATGGAAGTTTGAGAAATAGATTTTCCATCAATATTTGCTTGACCATTGCGCCAAATCATTGCTGATTCAGCAGCAACAAACAAATAAGAAAGATCTATTAGGGTTATGTCGGGATCTGTCATATGGTAGTCTTTAATAAACTCACTATATGACTCAGGAAGTGACTGAAGAACCCAGTCAACAGCGAACTTCCTTGAAATAACAGCACCCAATATTCTCAACCTGTCTATGTGTGACTTCATTCCTAAGACATGAGTGCACACAGGTCTTCCATCTCTATGTTTCATTTCTAGTAGAGCTTGAGTGATCTTGAACCTTTCAAGTCTTCGGGCTTGTGGGTCAGGGAGAATAAATGGAGGAGGTGGGGGGAGTGAAGCATGATGTTGAGGGACATCATCTTCAGGAGGAAAGCTTGTTTCAAGTGATTTGGGAAGATCATAGTTGTCTGAACCAGACATCTACAATGGGAGAAAATCAAGTTAGTTGATTCAAGTCCTTAATATAACACCCAATATGAAATATTAAGGCTAGGACCCAACACAATATTTTATAACTTGGAAGAAGGATGCCGTAATCCAAGCTATAAAATATTTGAAGGTAGGTGAATGACGATTCACCAATTTCCACCATGAAAAACGAAATAATTTATTAGGTTTTAATTGGATTTGAAACTCCTAGATCTTTTGAGATTCATTGAACTTTTCAATGGCATGTTTCAATCTCGATTGTGCCCTTCAGGTTTTGTAACTGGGATGCCGAGGATCACAAAACAAGGTGTGAATAACCATGCAAACTCACTTGGTACCCTTAATATTATCACCTAATCGATGTGCCGGTTAACCACACACGCTCCACCGATCTATGATAAACATTAAGTCACCCTTCGTGATCCTTACTAGTCCAAGTTAGCGTGCCGGTTAACCACACACGCTCCACCAACGACTTGGTAAGGTACAAAGTGTGAATTTCATGGGTTAGCACCATATTCACATTTTCCTAAAGTAACTAAGATTGGGAATTTATAAAAGGTTTAGTTACTTTATAATATTCATTATACTTTTAATGAGAATTTAAAGTCATTGTCCTACCCGTTCGGCTAACGACCCTCCACCGATCAAGGAAGCGGTGGGTGAGAATGGACACCCATTAAGTTGCCATTTTATAGGCAACAACCTTATACCCCCCTTATACACCGGCTTCGTGAATGAGGCCTACTAACGGTAAAACGACTTGATCTTATACATATATATAATAATTAACCATTAATGTTATAAATAGTATAAGGGTTGAATTTTAACTTTTAAAACTCTAAGGGTTTGGAATTAAAGTTTATTAAAGTGTGTGAAACTTTACAAATTCCAAAACTTGAGGGCAAGTTTTGTAACTATCCAAAACTTTTCATTTCATAACTTATGAATTAAAGGTTCATAGAAATGAAGACTCTTCATTTTATGTAACTTATGTGTTTTAAGTGTGTGTTTAAAAGAAGTGACCTTTGGATATCCATAACTTGAGGACAAATTATGGACTCCATTAAAACACATAAATGATCAAGAATTAATCCTAAACAATTCAGCAAATAATTCCTATCATCTTCTAAATTCATAAGAACATGAACATGATCATCAAAGTTTCAAGAATTATATGAACACATACAAAGCATGAAATTTTGATATAAGCTATTGTAAATGGATTAGAACAACCATTACACCAACTAAAACAAGTTTTAAAACACCAAAACAGTTTAGGGTAATGTTTCTAGTCCATTTCCAGCAGCAAAAGTCGAAAATCTGCATTCTGAGGCTCCTACTCGCCGAGTGCACGAACCTACTCGGCGAGTAGGATGAGTTTACACATGAACTCGGCGAGTCCCCCCATGGACTCGGCGAGTTCATCAGTCAGACAGCAAAAAATCGACTTTTTATCACTATTTTGCATCAAGTATCAAACAAACAAGCCTAGGCTCTGATACCACTGTTGGGTTTTTGAGCATTCTAACACTTTCTAAGTGTACATGCAACCCTAATAAACCTTGGATCTATGTTTGTCTAAGGTACATGCAAAATGTTATTTTCCAAGGTTTATAACCTATCTAGCATGGCATGGGGTACTTTTAAACATAAAAGGACTAGATGAATTACATACCTTTTGTTGATTGTTGATTCCTTGGAGTTTGAGAGCCAAGCACCAATAATGTGAATGCCTCAAATGGAAATCACAAATCACCACAAACTTGGAAAATGTATGAGAGAGTATACTAACACTTAGAAATCGGCCACCACTATTACACACACACTAGGGTAGTATTTCATGCAACATGAGCTTGTTTATATAGTGTGCATGGTTAGGGTGAAACCCTAATAACCCATGTCTTTTCCTTTCCAAGGATCCATGGGTTAAAAGCTCCATGGATCATCCATGGACTTCCATATAAACTTAGCCCATTAACAAATGAGTATTAGCCCACACCATATAAATATAATAGCCCATGATTTAATTAGTCTTCCTTTTAATCACTAAATTAATTCATAATTAATTCAAGATTAAAACTAATTAAATAACATGACTTTATATTAATATATTATAACTTATAATATATTAATAAATCGTAAGTATATAATTCTCATAAAATTATCCATAAACAGTTTGGGTGAAGTGCAACCCAAATGGACCATGCCGGGTCGGGTCAAGTATATACCAAATAAGTTATTGACTTAGACACCTTATCCAACATGAAGAATATAAGATATTATCGTCTCATGATCACTCGTGATAAAATCCATGAAGTGATTCAAATGAGCGCGGGTTGAATCCAATACTCAGAACTTATGAGCACTCATGAGTGTTGTAGCACCACTTTGTCCACCAACTTGGACCTCTACAAACCAACCCATGACAATCTTGATTCATATCTACTTCCAACATATGACCGACTGTGGATGGTTTGAATAACTTAATCATTCAGGAAGAGCGACTTAGTTATTCTGGAAGTCAAAACATGCAAAGTGAAACACAAGAATAAATGAATCAAATATGGTATCAAACCCTATGAATATAAATAAACACTTATATTTATCACCATACTGATTACTCATTATTCATTGTTTCAGTTTTATCAACTTTATACTTGAATTAAAAACACTAGTTGTCCCATGCTCCAAGTATGCACACTATGTTTTTCTTAAACAATAGCTTTGCCATACACCAAGTATGCACTCTTTGTTTGTCTATGATCCTTACTTTGTGAAATAAACCAATTGAACATAATTTCAATGATTCTAATTTCACACTCCCAAATCCTTATCGAAAAATGTGAGAATTTCAAATTCCTATCATTTATCGAAATCTGTTTAGATTTTAAACTTATATGCACTGACCCTCCTGTAATGAATATGTACAAAGTCACAAAGAGTTGTCAACAGTCATTATAAGGTATTCCAATGGAGATCAACTCCATGGAAACTAAGTCTCATATTCAAAGTACATTGCTTTGGACATGCTTCTTGCATTAAGTTTTCTAATCTTACACAGATAACGTCCACCTATGGAGACAACTCCATATTCTCATTTTGACTATTACTTCTGAATAAGAGATGCCTCTTTTCAGAATATGTCAATATGGTCCTTCCAAAATTAGCACTATACTTCCAACTGTCCCTGAGCAACCAATCTTTGGTAAACCTCAGATTGTCCTCGACAATTGCTTAATCATTTTAGTCATATCCAATTCTAGACCTTTTCCCTTCTTAATGCCTCTGGGCATTTGGAAAAATTTAGAAATGACAAATATTATAGCACATGCAATCGATCCTGTACCCAAAGCAAATGGTACACGATTCATGATGTCTCACATAAAGACATGATTCTAGACCAGCCTTTTGCTACAATATTTTTATTTGCCATGTTTTCAAAATTTGACTATGAAGAGGGATGCCGTAATCATAATCGAATTTTGAGAACGCAATATATAGAATTTCCTTAAGTTGAACCAATCTAACATGAAATTTATATATATATTCTTGACTAAAGATGATTAAGGTCTCAATCTAAGCCTTTAGAACTGAAATGAAGTATATCCTCTCCCTTAATTATAGCAAAAAAACTTTTTCAATCCCTGCAGCCTCACGAATTGAAACTTTTGTTTTCTATAATTAACATTGCTAACTTGCAACACTAACAATAATTATCATGCTCCCACTAACATGATGATTATTAGCATAACACTTATGCTCCCACTAGCTTTGACATGTACTCAGAAATCAGTTGGACTTCTAGAAATCTATACTTTATTGACTTTCTTACCAAAGTTCAGATTTCTGATACGAGATGCTTTGATAAAACTTTATCAAAATCATACACCTTTCCTTAGATAGCATGCATGTGTGTCTAAACAATTTCAGAACTATGAAAAGGGATGCCGTAATCATAGTCTCAATTGTTTAGAACTTTTGCCATCTGCTTCAAATCTACTTGGTGGAAGTGTTTCCTCACCATCATTTTCATGAATCGGAGAGAAACCTTATGACCCTTAGATTTTATGGTGTATGTGTTCTTATCCATGTGAATCGTCAAAACCATAGTCACAAGACAAGGATAATGACAAATCCAAACTCATATGGACTGAACTTATGCAATATTAACTTCTTGCCACCTGGCAGTACAGGGCCTGCCATTGCTTCCAAGTTGTTATGCAACCAATTGAGAACTTTCAGAACTCCTATGCAAAGCCAACTTTAACTGGAATGGGCACAGAATATGTCAACACGATAGGTTATAAACCTCAAGTCGTGTGCTAGTGAAGAACCGCATGTTTTATTCTTGATTAGTTCTTGAAATTCTTTTTAGGATCTTTAAGACTCCCACTATCCTCTTGACATATAAGACTATCTTGCCAAATATTCAAGAGATAGTGCAGATTCTTTATCAAGACAAACACTTCACACAATTGGCCTTAGTTGGTCTTTGTTTTATCCAAAACATCACAACTTACCAATTTCAAATGTACAAGAGTAGGACACTTTTACTCTTACATTTGACAAGTGTTTTAAACCTTTTTTTAAGATATGTCACTCAAGTTACAATCTTGGAGTATGACTCTAAGAATTGTTTTGGAACGAAGTATGACTCATCTTCCTGATCTAACCATTTCAACAATTCATGACTCCTCTTCTTAGTCATAAGAATGCACTAAGATGACCTTTAGAGGACTAATTGTGATATGATTTCTAAATCATTAAGATGATCACAAACATGATACTAAAGTACTCTCCCATCTTTTCATATTTGAGAAACTTTTATCTTTCTGCCTAATTTGATTCTTCCCATTCGTTCTGCCATACATTGAGACTTTTCCAATGTTTCAGAATTATACTTAAACTTGTAAGTATAACCATATTTACTAAACTTTAGTAAATCAAATAGTCTTAACGAGCTTTGTGGTGGACATGACCAGTGCACAAGAATGTGTACTCGATCCCTTTAGTCCTTCACTTGACTCACACATCCATGTGAACAAGTAATTAGTCTTGATTTTCCAATGCTTGAAAGTTCTCATTCATCATACTATTCAACTTGCATGATTCCAAGTTTCGGTCCAATTGAAACTTGGGTGATGAGGAACTTTCCTGATTTGGTAAATTTAGACACTACCACAAATGAAAGAATCAAATCCATTTTCCAATATTGCTGTCAGTGGAATCATATAAGCAATAATTTTCCACAAATGCCATTGTAAGGATACTTCAAATAAATAAAATTAAACAATTTTCTTTTATTTTAAAACTTTGCGGAAAAACTTATTTTTACAATCCACATGGAAAATTGTTGTTATCTATTCCTTAGCAATATATCATAACTTCTTAAGCAACTGCTCAAAATTCTGATGCGATCGAAATCCACCTTCGCGATCAGAATCAGCATATACTTCCTTTAAGATTTCTCTCTATTCTTTGATTCTTAAAACATCAACATGTGACCCAGTCACATCATGTAATGAGGATCTCAGAATAGAACTTAACAGAGTTAGATAATGGGCTCTACCTGATGTAGAGTCAAACTTATTGACTTTAACATCCTTAGGTAAATTTGGCAGCTTTGCAATCAACGCCCCTTCCTTTGGCAAAATAAACATATGGACCCTTTGGTAATGGGACTATCTCAGACTTAGCCTTTCTCTTTACCATTTGGTCAACCGGGTTGACTATGGCCAATCCCTTTCCATTGGGAAGAGAATGCTTTTTCTGGATTTCCAGTGTCACCATTGTCACTGTCCATAAAGTTTTGATCTTCTAATCAAATTTGCTTTACTATCGTTCCAAATCATTGTTGATTCAGCAGCACCAAGCAAATAGATATGATCATTAAGGTTCATGTCATAGTCTGTTTCATAGTAGTCCCAAAGGAACTCACTATGTGACTTAGAAAGTGATTGAACATCTAACTTTCTCAAGACTTTGACACCCAACTCTCCCGGCTTGTCAATATGTGACTTCATCTCTAAGATGTGATCACACATAGACCTTGCTTGCTATTAGGGCTTGAGTGCCTTGAACTTGTGGGTTAGGGAGAATAATTGGAGGAGGTGGAGGAAGAGAAGTATGACTTCTATGAGCCAAACTCGGGAAGTCATATTCATTAGGAAAGCTTGGTTTGGGAAGATCATTGTTGTCTAAACCAGACATCAACAATGGGAGAAATTCACGTAAAGTTGATTTAAGTCCTTAATATAACACCCAATATGATATATTAAGGCTAGGACCCAACAAACTATTTTATAACTTGGAAGAGGGATGCCGTAATCCAAGCTATAAAATATTTGAAGGTAGGTGAATGATGATTCACCAATTTCCACCAAGATAAACGAAATGTATTATTAGGTTTTAATTGGTTTTGAAACTCCTAGATTCTTTTGAGATTCATTGAACTTTTCAATGGCATGTTTCAATCTCGAGTGTGCCCTTCAGGTTTTGTGACTGGGATGCCGAGGATCACAAAACAAGGTGTGAAGTAACCATGCAAATATACTTGGTACCTTTAATATTTAACCCTCAATCGATGTGCCGGTTAACCACACACGCTCCAACGATACTATGATAAACATTAAGTTACCCTTTGCCTACCTTGTTAAGTCCAGGTTAGTGTGCCGGTTAACCACACACGCTCCACTAACAGCTTAAACAAAGTGCAAAGTGTAATTTCATGGATTAGCACCTTATTCACATTTTCCTAAGTAACTAAGATTGGAAATTTATAAGTGT
Source organism: Lactuca virosa (assembly GCF_052849685.1). Classification (NCBI taxonomy): domain Eukaryota; kingdom Viridiplantae; phylum Streptophyta; class Magnoliopsida; order Asterales; family Asteraceae; genus Lactuca; species Lactuca virosa. The sequence goes on from NC_136427.1 coordinate 177,393,978, forward strand.
TTAGTTACTTAGTATTTATCATTATACTTATAATGAAGGGAGAATTATAGTCCTTGTCCTACCTGTTCGGCTAACGACCCTCCACCGGTCAAGGAAGCGGTGAGTGAGAGTGGACACCCATTAAACTGCCATTTTATAGGCAGTAACCTTATACCCCCTTATAGACCGGCTTCGTGAATGAGGCCTACTAATGGTAAGACGACTTGCTCTTATACATATAATATATTAAACTTTTAATATTATAATAGTATAAGGGTGTATTTTAGACATTTAAAATACTTGGTGGTTTAATCTATTAATTAAACTAGACTTTTAATTTAATTAAACTCAAACCATATATTTATGGATTAATAATACTCTTTTAATTAAACGCTTTAATTAACTATTAATAAAGTCCATAAGAGTTAATTTGAACTATTCAACAAAACATCATAATTCCAATTATTAAACTCAAAATTAAAACCATTTAATTAATTGTTTAAGTTATGAACCCAAGAGTTTTAGAATTCAATTCTTTTTTTTCATAAAAAACTTTTTTCAAATTCCAAAACTTGAGGGCAAGTTTTGTAATTCTTGAAAACCTTTGGATTCCATAACTTATGGAATTAATGGTGTTTTATGATGAAACTTTCCATGTTCCATAACTTAAGAACAAGTTATGGAATTCTTTAAAACATTAACACCAAATTTTATAACTCCATAAAAACTTTGAATCAAAATTTTTTTTTAAAAAAAAAACTTTCATATCCATAACTTATGGAAGTTTCAAAAACCCTTAAGATCACAACTTTAAAAAAAAACTTTTGAGCTCCAAAATTTTATGACAAAATATGTAACTCCTTAAAACATTTAGATCAAACTTTTAAAACTAATAAAATAATCATATCATTTTATCTTTTACTAAATTTGACCTAATTCAACCCATATAACAAATGATTCAAATTTTACAAATAATTCGTTTTTCACAAAACAAGTAATTATCTTAAAATTTGACAGACGTCATGTTTTTTTTTTCCTTTTTTTTCAACTTGAAAATAAAACATTTGCATCAATATAACAGAAAATAACCCATGGCTCTGATACCACTGTTGGGTTTTGAGCATTCTAACACTCCTATGGTGTACATGCAACCCTATAAACCTTGGATCTATGTTTTCTCTATTATACATACAAATATTAACTATTCGAAGGTTTCATCCTAACTAGCATATTATGAAGCACCTATACTACAAAGTTCTAGTTAGATGACATACCTTTTGATGTAGCTTGATGTCTTCAAGCTTTAAGAGCTTAGCCCCAATAGTGTGGAAGCCTCAAATGGAATCACAAATCACCAAAACACCTTGGAAGAACTTGAGAGAATATGTATGCACACTAAAACCGGCCCACTCTTATTTTCACACACTTGTGCCAATTTTGTGAGCCAAGGACCCCTTTATATATTATGGAGGATTAGGGTTACATCCATGTAAACCCTAATACCCATGACCTTTCATTTACATAGGATCCATGGGTTAAAAGCTCCATGGACCATCCATGAAAGCTTAGCCCAACCTAAATGAACTTGGTCCATTCCATATATATAAGAGTCCATATTTAATTAGTTCTTTTTGATCACTTAATTAATTCTAAATTAATTCTTGGTCAATACTAATTAAATAATATGATTCCATATTAATATATTAGAACTTATAATATATTAATATAAATCATAAATATACTATTCTCAAAAGACTATCCATATAAATTGTGCCGGTGAAGTGCAACCCAAATGGACCATGTCGGGTCGGGTCAAGTACATACCAAGTACTACCATTATTATTATCAAAATAAAAGGTAAAACCTTGTTTATACAATGCATGAAAGGAAATAACATTTCTTGCCATTTCTGGCGAATAATAACATTTATTCAAATCTAATGTAAACCTACTATTTAGCACTAAGGAATAAACTCCTATCTTGGTGACAGGTGAAGCTTTCCTGTTTCCCATGATCAAGTTTATCTTTCCCTGCTCCACATTCTCACTTCTTTTTAGTCCCTGCAAATCACAACATATGTGAATACCACAACCTGTATCAAGGACCCAAGACTTAGAATGAGGTGAGTTATTAGACAATATAGTGTATATACCTGCATGGTTGGGTTTTACTTTCCCATCCTTCAAATCTTGCTGGTACTTTGGGCAGTTTCGCTTCCAGTGCGACTTTTCATGGCAATAGAAGCATTCAGCCTCATTAGGGTTAGCAGAAGGAGTGACAAAACCTTTCTTGGTTTTGCTTGAAGAGGAGCCTTCAAGGGTCTTACCCTTGGTACCCTTAGAAGGGTTCTTTCTCTTCTTCCCTTTGCCATGCCCGATTGCCAAGACATTGGCCGCAGTTGGAGTAGGAGTAGGAGTAGTAACAACCGACTTACCCTTTAGACCACTTTCGGCGGTCTTCAAGAGTCCTTGAAGTTTGCTGAGGGTGACTTCTTCCTTGTTCATGTGATATGTCATGCGGAATTGATCATAACACGATGGCAAGGAGTGCAAAATGATGTCTATTTCTAACTCCTCAGGGAAGTTCACATTCAGCTTCAATAACGGTCCACATACCTTTGCATTTTCTGCATGTGGCCCGTGATGGGTTCACCATCCTTCATTCGGGTTGTTATCATGGAGGAGATTATTTCATATCGCTCTTGACGAGCACTTTGATGGTAGCGGTCCATCAAGTCCTGGTGCATCTCAAAAGGATAATAGTCCTCATAGGACTTTTGGAGCTCGGCTGTCATGGTGGCCATCATGATGCATGCCACTTTTGTAGCATCTCTTTCATGTACCTCATATTTAGCAAGCTCTTCAGGAGTAGTAGTTGGCTCGGGTACCTTCAGCTCCTTGTCGAGAACATATTCTTTGTTCTCATACCGAGTGACCATCCTGATGTTTCTGATCCAATCTGTAAAGTTGGACCCATCAAAGATGACTCTCCCACAAAGATTCATGAGAGAGAAGGAGCTAGTAGGGTTTGAGCCAGAAGCATTGTTATTGGAAGACATCTGAAAAGAAGAGGGAATAGATTAGATTAGATATAGAGATAGTCCTTAACAAAACACCCAAATGTAATATTAAGGCTAGGACCCAACACAATATTTTATAACTTAGAAGAGGGATGCCGTAATCTAAGCTATAAGATATCTGAAGGTAGGTGAATGACGATTCACCAATTTCCACCATGAAAAACGAAATATTTAATTAGGTTTTAATTGGTTTAGAAACTCCTAGATTCTTTGAGATTCATTGAACTTTCTTCAATGGCATGTTTCAATCTCGAGTGTGCCCTTCAAGTTTTGTGACTGGGATGTCGAGGATCACAAAACAAGGTGTGAAGTAACCATGCAAATTACTTGGTACCCTTAATGTACTACCCCTCAATCGATGTGCCGGTTAACCACACACGCTCCATCGATACTATGATAAACATTAAGTCACCCTTTACCTACCTTGTTAAGTTCAAGTTAGTGTGTCGGTTAACCACACACGCTCCACTAACGACTTAAACAAAGTGTAAAGTGTAATTTCATGGATTAGCACCTTATTCACATTTTCCTAAAATAACTAAGATTGGGAATTCAATAAAGTTTAGTTACTTTAGTATTATCATTATAGTTTTAATGAGAATTTATAAGTCCTTGTCCTACCCGTTCGGCTAACGACCCTCCACCGATCAAGGAAGCGGTGGGTGAGAGTGGACACCCATCAAGTTGCCATTTTATAGGCAACAACCTTATACCCCCCTTATAGACCGGCTTCGTGAATGAGGCGTACTAGCGGTAAGACGACTTGATCTTATACATATATAAATATTATTAAACTTATAATATTATAAAGTATAAGGGTTGAATTTTAACTTTTAAAATTCTAAGGGTTGGAACTAAAGTTTTTAATATGACTTTACATGTTCCAAAACTTGAGGGCAAGTTTTGTAAACTTTCAAAACTTTTCATTTCTCATAACTTATGAGTTAATGGTTATTAAAAATGAAGACTCTTCATTTTTTTGTAACCTATGTGTTCTTTTAATGGTTATTTATAAATGTGACTTTTGGTTATCCATAACTTAAGAACTAGTTATGGACTCCATTAAAACACATAAAGATCAAGAATTAATCTAATCAATTATTAGCACATAATTTCTATGATCTTCTAAACTCATATGTTTATGAATGTTCATATCAAAAATTTCAAGAATCGTAAGTACGTATACAAAACTTGAAATTTTGATACGAGCTTTTGAACAAAACTTCGATTTTCAAGTTTTTTTTTTTTTTTTTTTTTGCATCAAGTATCAAATAAACAAACCAGGCTATGATACCACTGATGTGTTTTTGAGCATTCTAACACTCCTATTGTGTACATGCAACCCTAGAAACCTTGGATCTATGTTTGACTATGATACATGCAAATAATTATTTTTCCAAGGTTCTTATCCTATCTAGCATGGCATGGGGAACTTGAATCAAATAAAGCTAGTAGAATTACTTACCTTGTAGTTGTAGTTGATTGCTTGGAGTTTTAGAGCCTAGCACCAATAGTGTGGATGCCTCAAATGGAAATCACAAATCACCACAAACTTGGAACTTTGAGAGAATAGTAATCACCTTCTTGAAATCGGCCCTCTTACTTTACTCACCACAACTCGTGTGATTTCAAGAACCAAAGCCTCCTTTATATAGTGTGGTGGATTAGGGTTACATTCATGTAAACCCTAATACCCATGTCTTTTCATTTCCATGAGATCCATGGGTTAAAGCTCCATGGAGTATCCATGGACTTTCCATGCAAGCCTAGCCCATTCCAAATAAGCATTAGCCCACACTATATAAATACAAGAGCCCATATTTAATTAGTCATACTTTTGATCTCTAAATTAATTCTAGATTAATTATAGATCAATACTAATTAAATAATATGATTTTATATTAATATATTAGGACTTATAATATATTAATAAATCATAACTTATACTATTCTCAAACGATTATCCATAAATTGTTCGGGTGAAGTGCAACCCAAATGGACCATACCGGGTCGGGTCAAGTACATACCAAATATAGTTATGGACTTAGACACTATATCCAACAGATCTCCCCTCCTTAGCTCGAGCTATCATATCCTTCAGCGTCTTGCAGCTGGATCGGCTCACAAACTGCCGAATGTCACTCCTTAGCATCTCACGGTACCGGGCCTTCTTCATCTCCTCATCCGCCACATATTGTGAAACCATAAGCATCCTCTCCCTAAACATTGCGGTAATATCAGCCACCGTCTCTATAGTCTGGCGGAGATCCTGAAACTCTCGTGCCAGCTATTTCACCTCAATCACCGGTGCAAACTCAGCTCGAAACCTGGTCGAGAAATCATCCCATGACATCACATAAACAACATCATCACCCACTGCACATCCTACCTCCTCCCACCAGTCTCGTGCCCTATCCTTCAAAAGGTAGGAAGCTAGTCTGACTTTTTCCCCCTCAGGACAACGACTGGTGTGGAAGGCGTTAGCAACATCTGCTAACCACCACCAACTCACTATGGGGTCCTTCTCCCCATGATAGTCCGAAGCTCCACATGCCCGGGACTCCCTGAATGTCAAAGAACATACCCCCGCTAGTGCCATCATCTCAGAACGAAACGAGCTCAAACGCTCATCCAAAACCTCCAGAATAACCTCATTGACCGTGCCCAAGATCACATGAGTCTGATCAAGAATGCAATGAGTAATCTCAGATGAGATGAACTCCTTAGTCTGCCCATCGAGCTGCCCAACTCCAGATCCTGAGCCTGAACTCTCACCAGCACCGGAACTGCCAATAGGTCTGCCTCTCAATGTCACCATACTGAAAATAGACCATATAAACCATCAGAATACACATCAAAATATATATATCGGGGAATCACAAACTCCTCAAGCTCCCTGGCCTCATTGCAAATCTCCTTGAATCGAGTACGGATCCTCTGCTTCTAGTAGTACAGGCCTATACTACCTTCCACATCTATCTGTACTTTCCTCAAGAATTGCTTTAACTCAACCAAGTTACTTTATATCCTTGCAACTTTCCCTCACAGATAAGGCTCCCAACACTAAATCTCATCATAGTTTTTCCTAGGGAAAACTCTATACTACTCTCCACCATCAGGTGCAGAAGGAATCCCTACTAACTCCCTCTAACAAGTTCACGAATACAATTACATACCACTAAAACTGGACAAGTCTTCGAATGAAAGGTCCCACACCCCAACGGGTGGACTCAAAAAAGAGCTGCGCAATATAGTTAAAACCTAACCTTCTAAAATTATTCAGTTCCCATAGTATGCAACTTAACATATTCGCTTACTAGTTAGCTGAAGTTAGTAAGAACTCGTAATAGCACAAAGCAACCAGCATTCGAGCATCAAGTAACCAGAACCAAGCATAACCTAATCAGGCCATCCTATCACCGACTGATCGGTACTAGTATGCAAGTATAATAGCTCATACAATAGGCATACAAAGGCATCTCTCCTAGCATTCTATCATGCAAAAACTGAGCAGATCCTTAGCCCTAACTAGCATGCGATTCACAGATTCACAGATCAAAACATATCAGATAACATGTATGGGTAATTTGAAAAAAACTTACTTGATCTCGGCTGATTGCATGCACCACACCCTTTTTTATTTTATAAAAAAACCCTTTTCTTTAAAGTATGTTTCTTTTTGAAATTTTTACCAAATCCTTAGTTTGAGTTCAGACACACCCGAGAGTGTGACTGAATCCCTAAAACCAAGTCTCTTATACCAACTTGTAACGTCCTAAAAATATGATCCAAAAAATTAATTTTAATTTAAATAATACCCTATTCCAAAAGCATTATCCATACAACCTAAAAGAAAATAAGTATATCAAACATCATAACAATCAGAGTGATATCTCAAAAGCGGAATTCATGTGGTGTGTGCGATGCAGTCAACCAGAGCTCTTCCCCTTGGAACCAGAAGTACCTGAAACATAAACTGAAAATCGTAAGCACGAGGCTTAGTAAGTTCCCCAAACTACCCCATACCATACATAATAAATCACATACTGGGCCCCCGCCCTATATCGGGCCTTGCCCGGCATCGAGCCCCGCTCGATATACATATCTGTTATTCTTAGGCCCCGTCTGAAATTAGGCCCCGCCCACTATACACATACAATACATATTACATAATCATACTCACACATACAATGATCATAAACAATAGCATACGATTCAATCATCGGGCCTCACCCGACATCGAGCCCCACTCGGTATACATAACAGCACATAACACATGCAAGGGTCACGCAGACTCCTAGAACCCTAACATAAACAACAAGGGCTGACATTGGTGTCTTAGACTCGCCAAACCCAGTTAGGAAACTCACCTCGACTGCTGAATCTCATTGAAAATCCCTGGATGCTGGTCCAATGAATCCCCGAGCTAATCAATACCAAAACAACACCCAATTAACATTTGGGTTCCAATCCATAATCAAAAATCCATACTTGGGGTAAAAAGACCATTTTACCCCTAACTTAGCTTGGTCCAAGACTAAGGCCCAAACTCCCAGTCTAAAAGGCCCAAAAGCCAATTAATCAACCAAGGCCCAATTATGGCCCAGTTTTCCAAATTGGGCCCAAACCCTTACATGGGCCTTACCTTAAAGCCCAACCATTTTTCCTAGTCCAAAACACTTGCACTCGGATGGCCCAATAAGAAATCAAACACCCAAGCCCAAAAGAAAGCACAAACTTGAAGCCTAATATGCAAAATCCCACTTGACTGAGTATGCGAGGCGTACTCAGTTGTACGCTAAGTGTACACGATATTTGGCTTGTACCCTGCACGTGCATACTTTTACGCCCAACATACTCATCCATTAAGTCAAACTCTTTATTAAGCTCTTAATGCTTAAGTCAAGAAGTCCAACCCACATATCCGAGTCCTAATAAGTGTCTAGAACCATAAAGTCACTGACTTGGTGACTTTGCATGCCCAAAAAGAACCCAACTTCAGGATATAGCATTATACTTTCACCAAATGGACACAATCTCATGCGTGGGGGATTCTAAATCCTAAAGGTGACAACTTTATGAATCTACAACCTCAGATACACCAAGAGTGGCAACTCATATGTGACATCCCCAATTTCACGGCCAGAAAAGACCGATTTCGTTTATGCTTTTTAAAATAAAACCAGAGAAATCTTTTTAAAAGATGTTGCGGAATTTGTTCCCAAAACAAAACATGATAAAAATTTATCAAAACCTTTCTTTAAGAAATATATATTCTCATTTTATATTAAAACCTCGGGATGTCATGTTCCGATACAGATCAAAAGCATAAACAAGACATTATAAGCCTTACATCAGTTATTTACAACTACTGGCCTATAATCCAAAAATCACTCATTGTCATCATCCGACTATGCTCGGGGTCCACTACCTGTACTATAAAAAGTTGCGTGGGTCAGGCTTGGAAGTCTGGTGAGCATATAGGGTTTTCAACCCACAATAAATAATTTATTATGCTTAAACATCAAACAATCAACCCAATTACCCAATCCCCATTGTCTTATTTATTTCTTAAGGATTTACCCTAAGAATCAACTATCACTCATTCCTAAGGATTCATCCTAAGGAATAGGCACGAAGTCCATCGATGCCCAAGGTTTATACTACAAGCACTAACAACGTCAATCCCCACATACTGATCCTATACATTGATCTTACTAGATCTAGACTAAAGGATCGATATGAACAACCAACTAATGAAACTGCTTTGGAAATCCCCTAGCAGCAAACAAGGATCGATAAAGATATCAAATGAATGGAATAAGTTTAACCACGAACCTTTGTTCGTAAAAGAAAGAACCACAAGACAATTAAGTCAGGGGTAGTTATCAATGCCTAGGCTGTGGTCTGAATATCGTGGGGTATGTAGCCCCCAGACGCACCCTATCCAGCATCGAACTTTGCCTAGGCTGTGGTCTGAATATCGTGAGGTATATAACCCCCAGACGCACCCTATCTGACAATGAAAATGCTGACTAATGCCTAGGCTGTGGTCTGAACCCCCAGACTCACCCCTATCCGGCATCGGAAATGAAAACACTGACTAATGCCTAGTCTGTGGTCTGAACCCCCAGACTCACCCTTATCCGGCATCGGAAATGAAAACAATGACTAATGCCTAGGCTGTGGTCTGAACCCCCAGACTCACCCCTATCCGACATCGGAAATGAAAACAATGACTAATGCCTAGGCTGTGGTCTGAACCCCCAGACTCACCCCTATCCGGCATCGGAAATGAAAACACTGACTCATGAAGCTCGTCCGATCACTTCACAAAAGAAACGAAGACTCCAAAGCTCTTCAAAATAAAAGCATAGGGAAAATACTAATAAAGTACTCCCGTACGCTCCCGTACCCCGACACGTAATAGTGTCAAAAAGAAGAACTAACGGATGAACACATAGTTCAAAAACACCTAATGAACATATAGTTCGAGAACACCTTATGAACATATAGTTCAAACATATCTACCGATTACAAGTCTGCTAACGTTCCACTGGACTATCTAAAATAGACTGTGGCCGTTGTCTATACTCTGCTAGATGACTAGATCATCTTAACCATCGGTACCTCTCATCACTTTTACTTCATCACACATCATCTAATTCATCTACCCCTGTTTTACCCAACATATTTGTAGATAAAAATACATATACAGTTTAAAACTTGTATAAAACATCTATTCAACAGTCACCTTAATTAAACAATTAATATACTTACACATAGCATGTATTTTACGGTAAATACTTCATATCTATGTGTAAGATGAAAGTGACTATACACCCACATGATTTAACGATAACCGGGCAGCACTTCGTTGCATAAAACGGTCGTTTCTAATAAAACCGAGAGTTTTATTGAGAAACCGGGCTCTGCGAGGGTCGGGCTTTGAAACCGAAAAAATAAATTTCCCAGGCTTCTCGGGCAGTCCGGGACGTGTTCCGGGCGTTGGAAATGTTCTCGGGGCATCGGGGGAGGTCAAAATAACTAAAATATTGAAAAATGGGTAAAAATGGGCAATTTCCCAAAATTACCCGGGAAGGCTCGCATGCCTTCTATTTATAGGCTACGAGGAGACTTCGGCCGAAGGGAAGGTGGAACACGCATCGGACTTGCTGAGGCTGCACGCGTCGGATGCGAAGGCGATGCACGTGGCTCGCTTCGGACCTGCCACCGATGCGAGGCGTGTCATCTTCTTACTGGGCCGCACCTTCGGTCGAATCAGCAGGTGACACCCGTTGGCAGCTGGCTTCGGACGACGCATCAGATCGGACACCTGTGCGACACACGTCGCTTCTCGGATGTGCCATGCAGCAGCTTCGGATACGTGGCCACCTCGGAGCGAGGGTGACGTGGCCGAAGCTGAGCCCTGCGATTCTTCTCGGTTTTCAAGGATTTCTCGATTTTTGAGCCCCGAACTTATAAAATCCATAACTTTCGCATACGAGCTCCGTTTTTGACGTTCTTTATATGCACGCGTAGGTAAAATTACGCTTTACAACTTACGTTTAGACTTCGTCGGCTAATTTTGACTTTAATTTTTATATTATTATTTTTAACAGATTGGGACAGGAAATCCGTTAAAAATTCATAACTTCTTCATCCGACGTCCGTTTTCGTCAGACTTTTTACCGTTGTACTACTATTTACGAGACCTTCGATTCTCGTTTAAGTCGTATCGGCTAAAAATCACTCGATCTAAAATTCGAGTTTTTAGCTGTCTACTGCTAAGCTGAAACTTCGAAAAATCATAACTTCCTCATACGAAGTCAGATTTGGGTGTTCTTTTTATACATACTCTCGGTTTAACGAATACTACGACTTTCATTTAGATCATTAAGGCTAAAAAGTAGTTTATCAAAAACTCACTTTTTACGAAATTCGGCACCGTGCCGATTTGTCGCGAAACTTCGACAGGTCATAACTTCTTCGTTATAACTCGGATTTCGGCATTCTTTATATATCCGTAATCTTTGTCACGCCCACTACCACTTTCTTAATAAATATTAGCTTTATCTAATATTTATTTTCGACGCTCATTTTTATTCTTAATTAATTAAACCCTAATAATTAAGTATAAAACACATAATTTTCACATAATTCCTTTTCATTTCTTCTAAATGAGTTACAAAGGTTAACCTAGACTATTATGTCAATATTAATGCCTAGCCTAGAAACATGGCCATTACATCATAGCTCCTGGAGTGGTATCAAACCACTAGATCTCATTCTTGGGGCCAAAAAGGGACCAAAACTCATATATAATAGATCTAAGCCATTAATGAACAAGTTCATAGCTTTTTACCTCAAACAAGCTGGAAAATAATCAAGATCCAGAAGCTCTTCCTTGATCCACCACCTTGCACCAAGCTTCTACTTCTGGAACATGGACTAAAGCACACCAAAATGGACACAATGAGCTCAAAACACATAGGAGAGGCTTAGGGTTTCGAATATGAGACTAAAAGGTCAGAGGAGGCTGAAAAATAAGGGTTTCATAAGTCATAAAGGTGATTACATAGTGTCAAACTTCAAAAATTAGGGTTTTAAGAATCCTTACATATGCCCCGCGTACAAGGCTGTGCACCCCGCATATGTCTCCAGAACCCCGTCCAAGCCTCGCATGAGTACGCTAAGCGTACCATGTAGTACGCCCCGCATACTTGCTTTGCAGCTTGTACGCCGAGCGTACCATGTGGTACGCTCTGCATACAACACAAGGACCAAAATGCAATTATCAATACACAAGGGGCAATAATGAACATACCAGGATTCCAAGTGTTACACTTTTGAGGTAAAAAGGTCTCAACTTGCTAATATATGATGCTAGATCTAGTTATGTTGCTATTTTTATGGTTTTGAGTCCTTGGAGTGATTGATGAGCTTCTTGATTCACTCCAGAAGTGATTGATGGTAGATCTAGGTATCTTTTGGTCCCTTTGTCCATAAAAATTCAAGCTTTGAGGTGTTTATGGACTCATGCATGTGTTAAGACCCTTTGTTAAGCTCTTTTGAGCTCTAGATCCAATTAAGCCATGCATGCACGTAAAGTTGCCAACTTTACGTGATAAGTCACCTTAAGGAAGTCAGATCAGAGAGTATGGAGTAAGAGTTGAGCGGATTAAGTGCTTGATGATGTGGAATGGCCAACTAGGGAGTACGCTGGATGTACAAGCCAGTACGTTGCACATACTATCCCTAGAGTGTGTACGCTAAGCGTACGAGTTTAGTACGCCCCGCGTACTTAGCAGTGGGCTTCAAAATTTTGGGCTTTTCGGTATTGGGCCCATGTTCAGTCATAGGAGTCCAAGGCTTTGTTGGGCCATCAAAATTCTATTTTTGGGCTGATGCTATTTTATTGAACTTTTTTGGTAGAAGGACCATGAAGGGATTTGGGCCCAATTTCGAAGATTGGGCCATATTTTATGTAACGTCCCAAATATAAGACCCAAAAATTTCATTTTTAATTTAATAAAACAATGTTCAAGACATCATCATAAAATCCCAAATGTAATAATTGTATCAAAACATCTTAATATCAGAGTATTCATCAAATGCAGAACAAAACGTATGTGCACTGCAATCACTCATAACTCTTCCCTTTTGCACCAGAAGTATCTGAAACGTAAACTAAAAACTGTAAGCACGAAGCTTAGTGAGTCTCCCCCAAATACCACATACCAAAAATATCATACAAATAATGGGCCCCACCCACTGAGTATAACGGGTCCCGCTTAAACTCAATTATCGGGCCCCGCCCAGTAAATATAACGGGCCCCACCCACTGAGTATAACGGGCCCCACCCACTGAGTATAATGGGCCCCGCCCAAATTTATATAACGGGCCCCACCTAACATACAAATCATACAAGCATAACATGATAATAAGATGCAGAATAATCATCGGGCCCCACCCAGTAAGCATACAACCACATACACATGCAAGAGTCACACAAACATCTAACCTCCTAACATAACAAAACATGGGTCGGCATTAGTGCCTTTGACCCACTAAAAATAGTGAGGGAACTCACCTCGAACTGCTGAATCACACTGATAAATGTATGGCTGCTGGTCCAATAAATCCCTGCGATATCCATCGCAAAATAACATCCAACTAATAATTGGATCCCAACTCACACAAGGAATACAATATAAGGTAGAAGACCTAATTTAACCTTTCCTTAAATTTGCCCAAGACCAAAGCCCAATCCAAATGTCCAAAAAGCCCAAATTCCAAAATAATCATCCAAGCCCCAAATATGGCCCAATTTTCCAAATTGGGCTCAAACCCCTTCATGGGCCTTCAACCAAAGGTCCAAAATAATAGTATGATGGCCCAACAAGGCCCTAATCATCTAGAGTCCAAACATGTCCCAACACCGTGTGCTCAAACATTTCGAAGCCCATCTGCTGGGTATGTGGGGCGTACTCAGCTCGTATGCTAAGCGTACTCACTTTGGGGCTTGTACGTGCGACATACCACATGTACGCCCAGCGTACTCACAGCTTAGCCAACTTTCTTCATTGAACACTTATTCGGTTAAGGCTTCGACCCAAATCATAGATCTGACTTCCCTAAGGTGGTTTATCACGTAAAGTTGCCAACTTTACGTGCATGCATGGCTTAATGGGACTCTAGAGCTCAAAAGAGCTTAATAAATGACTTAACACATGCATGAGACCAAAACCATCATAAAGTTTGCACCTTTATGCTTAAGAAACCCTTAATATGCCCAAATCTACAAGGATAAGCTCCATAAATGACCTTAGCTCACAAAACCAACCAAAAGGGACCAAAATGGCCAAAAGCAAGCCAAGGAATAGATCTATGAAATGAGATGACAAGATTTGAACTTTATACCTCAGAAACCACGTAATGAAGGTGCTAAAGCTGGATCGCTAAGCTCCCCTCCAAAGAATAAGTCTTCAAGCTTCTTCTTCTACTACTTCAAGATGCATAAAACCCTCCAATGATCAAAACAATAGCTCAAAAGCACCACACAAAGGCAAGGGACGAACTAGGGTTTTCAAAGGGTGGAGGCTGGTCTAATGTCCATGAGGTGAGTTAATGAGGCTTAAATAGGGAACAAACCCTAAAAATTAGGGTTTGCCCCTGGCCAGCGTACGCCCAGCGTAACCCACGTACGCCCAACGTACGTGGTTCGAACCCGTAATCAGTCTCCAGTTAGTACGCCAAGCGTACTCTATAGTACGCCCCGCATACTAGCCATAAGGACCATAATGAAATTTTTTAAAAATAAGAAGGGTTAAAAGGAAACATACCAATTTCAGGTGTTACATTTGGGCTTTGGGTGATCATTTTGGAATTTGGGCCTTTTGGATAGTTAGCTTGGGCCTTGGCCTTGGGCCAAGTTAGGTAAAGGTTAAAATTGTCTTTTACCCTAACTTTGACACTTAGTATGATTCAAGATCCAATTATTAATTAGATGTTATTTTATGATGATAGCGCGAGGATTTTCGGACCAACAGCCAGAGATTTATCTGTGAGATTCAACAGTCTGAGGTGAGTTTCCTCACCATATGTAGTAGGTCGAAGGCACCAATGTCGGCCCATGGTTTGTTATGTTAGGATGCTAGATGTCTGCGTGGCTCTTGCATGTGTATGTGCTTGGTTTGCTTACTGGGCTGGGCCCGATAGTTATCATGTATGCCACTACCTTTGTTATACTTGTATGTTTGTAATTGGGCGGGGCCCGTTATGCGAGTTAGGGAGATGCCTGTTATACTCAATGGGGGGGGGGGCGTTATGCGAGTTAGGGCGAGACTCGTTATACTTATTGGACGGGGCCTGTTATGCGAGTTAGGGCGGGACCCGTTACACTCATCGGGCGGGGACCGTTATATGTTTGATATGTATGATATGTGGTATTTAGGGGAAACTCACTAAGCTTCGTGTTTACGGTTTTCAGTTTATGTTTCAGGTACTTTTGGTGCAAAAGGGAAGATCTTGGGGTAATTGCAATGCACATACGATATTGTTCCGCATTTTCATGATAACTCTGATATTTTATGATGTATTGATACAATTGTTCCACCTTGGTTTATGATGATGTTTTAGAATACTATTTTTATTAAGTTAAAAATGAAATTTTTGGGCCTTATTTTTGGGACGTTTCAGAGGTCTAGTAGGCGGTAGTAAACTGTATGATGGATATTATATGCATTATGTGCATACTTGATCCTTGTTTGTTTATATGTTGACATGGGGTGGTGGATGAGGTTGAGGCAGTCCTGCTGCGTACTGTAGGCCAAGATACCTGGTGCGGACCGACTGTAAGTCGTAGTCACGAAGGCTCGGGAAGAGCTGTTGTGTTTAGGCGGCATGCCAACAAACCCTGGGTATTCCAGACTGATGATTGAGGGCCCGTTATGCATGCTAGTCTGTTGTTGTATGAGTTATTTTTGGGGGAAACTCACTAAGCTTTGTGCTTACCAATTTGTTTATGTTTTAGGTTCTATCGTTGATCATGAGAAGGCGAAAGCGAGACTGTACACATGCATCAACAACATTGAGGATTCCGCGTTATTTATAATACTCTGATTTTTGACAAATGTAATTTAAAATAAATGATTTTCTTAAAATGGACTTATAATTTGGAAGTTTTACGTTAATAAAAATAAAAAAATTTGGTTGTGAAAATGGAACGTTACAATTTTTCATTTTAATTATCCCGTTTTTACACTCGAATGCTGAAAAGTAATATAGTAAACTTAAAAGTGAGTTTTGGAAACGTCTAAATGCTAGAAATAACTATGTATTTTTTTAATCTAGGATAAGCCTAAATATTAGAAACTAGGTGTGAGACCCGTGTATTACACGGGTTATTTTAGAAAAAGATTAAACATTAAAGTGTAAAGTGTAAACATAAAATATTTTTTAATGTACAACTTTAAAATAAGAAAGGAAGAAACGTATTTATTGCATTTTAATATCATATATATGATATTTAACACTTTACATATATACATATATGACTTTAATTTTAAAATTGAAACAAACCAAAAATTGACAAGTAGATAATATTTATTTCAAAAATACCACAAAATGACAAGTGTCAAAACTCATGAGAGATTGACATGTGACAAAAAAAAACCATTTATTTATTAAGAAGGATAACAACGTTGGTTCTTATATCTTTTAATTATAGCATCTTGTTTTTATTTGTTCCATTATATCATTATACTACCAGTTTTTTATAAATGGTTTTATGTTTCGAAAATATTTACTTCCATTATACAAATGCATTTTCAGTCCTTTTTAGGTATCACGACATTGTACCTTGGTATTACTTTGTTTTTGTATCACATTGTTGTATTGGGTTACTCAAAGACAATGCACTAATTATAGAAAGAAATTAAAGTTGATTGTTTGTTATATTATTTATTAGGTTATAACCCGTGTAAACCACAGTTACAAAATTAATTAAATTTTATAAAAAAAAACTCATAATTATTAATCATTTATTTTAAACAAATTATTAATTAAGATATATATTTTATTTAGTTATGTAACATTATAATATTTGATTCAAAATAAATAAGTGTTTAAATTTGAATTGAATCCTATATTATATGTATTTATTTATGTTTAGAAGACTTGCCATATTAAAAATAAAGAAAGAATATAATGATATTTTGCAAAATATTAATTAGGAAAATCAAAAGAGTGACAAGTGACAGAATATTAAATAAGATGTCTAATTGAGTGACACGTGACAAAAAAAACTATTCATTTATTAGAATAGGATTTATAATAACTTGTTTTCAATTTTTGCATTAAAACGATGTCCTGTTTTTTATTAAGCATTTGTACTTCGAAAAAATCTAATCCATTATAGCATTTCACTATTTTTTTAGTACACATAATTGCATCATGCCAGGTGTAAAACCTAGTTGCATAACAAACTACAAGAAAATAGTGATATTTTGTGACCAGCCATTAGTACCACTAAAAAAGAGTCCATAAACCAACATGATTAGAATGTTATATCATTATTCTACCTTAAGATTAAGAGATATGATAAAATGTTGATGGATCCACCTGAAATAGTTTGGAAAATTTTGCTTAATTTGGAGTCACACTTCTTGTAGCGTGTGTTTGGATCAATCACAATTGGAAAATAGAAACTGTAAATATAAATTTACAAAATGAAACCATTAATGTAAGTTCATAAGAATTGGATTAACCCATCACGTGACATTGAAAGAAGAACCAATTGAGAATGGACTGTCTTTACTATATGATATATAATCTACAAACATCATTTCGCTATTTCACCAAATCAATTAGATGATATTGCAAATTTATTAATAAAACAAACAATTTGTTAAGTTAGATGCAAAACACATACATGAATTAGCAATTGCTAACTCTAATTCACAAAAAGAAATAAACAAATATTAACTGAACTATTGAGAATTGGATTGTGAATAGTTGTTGAATTCTAAATTATGGATGCATGTATAAATCCAAAAACTGAAGTAAGTTATCATTAGAATTTGAACAATTTTGTTCAAACAATTTATCAAATAGCTAACGTGTATACCAAAATATTACAGTGTGGTGCTCAAACTTATACACATAATCATATATAGCTCCAAAGTAAATGATGTGAACGAAAACGAGAAAATTATTGGAAAGCTGAAAAATCTTCTATACTAATAAAAGACTAGTTTTTTTTGCCACGTGTCATCATATTAGACCTCTTAATTAATATGATGTCACTTGTCAATCTATTAATTGTCTATTTTAAATTTAATAGACCTCCTAAGCAATGTGATTAATACTTGTCAATTTATTTATTCTCCATTTTAAATTTAAATTTTAAAGTTTATATTATTGTTTTCATTCATTCACAAATAAAAAATATCAAATATATATTGAAAATTAATTTCACATATTTATTTGAATCAACGATTATAATTTTACATAACTAATAAATATATTTTTTAATTAATAATTTATTTAAAATAATTGATTAATAAGTTTGATGTAACGCCTCTATTCTCAGATATTAATTTATGGCTTTGATTCTTCATGATTTCAAGGTCTACTCGACGAGTTGGTTGCCCTGACTCGTCGAGTAGCAGCGGGTTGGGCCACGCGGTTAAGTGATCAACTCGCCGAGTAGGAAGAGTGACTCGACGAGTTGGAACTGGAGGGTGAAACCCTAAATTCCGGGGTTCTGCACCCTATTTAAAGGATCATAAGCCTCCTTCTGCCCCCTTATAACCTCTTGAGAGTTTAGCAAACCCTAATCTGTATGTGTGCCTCATCTTTGTGTGTTTCAAGCTTTGGGAGGTGGATCTTTGTAAGAAGAACTTGGAGAGCAAGTGGCTAGGAGCAAGGAACGTGTGGGGATCTGGTATCTACCTCAGTGGGCATCTCTTGGAAGGTATCAAGTCGTTACCTTGATCTCATTTCCTTTTAGATCTCATTTGATTAAAGATTAGGGCTTTTCTAGCATGTTAAGAAGCTATCCTTGGGTTTGAGCTAAGATCTGAAGTTGTAACTTCAGATCTGAACTCTTTTTGATCTCTAAGTCCATGAAGTTTTTGGCTTTGTCATGTAAGCAACCTTCCTTTGAGTTAAACTCCATTTCAAGTTTGGATTTGGCATTATGAGTCACTAGAGCCTTGCATGCACGTAAAGTTTGCAACTTTACGTGATAAGCATGCCTTAGGAAGTTGGATCTGCAATATGGAGCCTTGGCATGGCTTAAAAAACATCTGTATGGTTAAAGATTGTCGTAGACTCGGCGAGTCGTATGAATGACTCGGTGAGTCCGATGAAGATTGCCTTGGACTCGACGAGTCAGTCGAGTGACTCGACGAGTTGGCCAGTTGAGCTAGAACTCGGCGAGTAGTTGAGTGTACTCGACGAGTTGAGGTCAACATGGACTGTTGACCTGGACTGTTGACTTTGACTTTGACCCAGGGGTTGAACAGTTGACTTTTGAGGGCATTTTGGTAAATTAGATATTTATAGCAATGGACATTGGTGAATATAGGTTTTGGAGTTGGACCTACGGTTGGAGGAGTTTGACTCTGTCTTCCGAGCTTCTTGCGAGGTGAGTTATCCTCACTTTATCAATATGGTCTAAGGCACCAAGGTCGGACCTTTCTCGGATTGTGTACTGGTATTTGTTTTATATGCTTTTGATATGTTAGATATGCGTCCTGGTAGTTAGTACGATAATATGTTAGTGACCTGGTTAGGTCGGTATCCTGGTATATAGGATGAGGCTATGTTAGTGACCTGGTTAGGTCGGTATCCTGGTATATAGGATGATGCTATGTTAGTGATCTAGTTAGGTCGGTATCCTGGTATATAGGATGATGCTATGTTAGTGGTCGGTTAGGTCAGTATCCTGGTTAGGATGTTGCTATGCTCTATGATCTGTTAGATCGGCTTGGTTATTTATGGATTGTTATGTGCACATGTTGTTGGTATGGGGGTTGGGTTGAGGCGGGTCCTACTTTGTGTTGTAGGTCAACATACCCAGGGCGGACCGGATAGACTGTAGACCCGGGAGGGCACATAGTTAGGCCGAAGGCCCAACGAGCGATATGGATAGGCTGAAGGCCCCGAGAGGGCGGTCCAGACGTACCGAGGCTCGGAGAGTGGGCCATATAGACTAAAGGCCCGGTGCGTCCAGTCATACTGTAGACTCTGAGAGTGGACTAGGTGGACTGAAGGCCCGGTGCGGGCGGACCAGTCACACTGTAGACTCGAGATGCATGGTTGTTCTGTGTTTATTTATATGATATGATTATGGTTATGAGGTTGGTATTTTGGGGGTAACTCACTAAGCCTTCGAGCTTACATCTATCGATTATTGTTTCAGGTACAGCGGATGACCGCGGGAAGGCAAAGGCGTGACCGTACACTTCCTCGATTTATGATTATGATTTGTGGGAACTCTGATATAAAACTATTTTGGAAACCTTTTTGTAATAACTTTTGGTATTTGGAATGTTTTTAAAAGTTTAAATTTGTCATGAATTTTATGGGTGTTACATTTGAGTTTTTATATGAAAATTTAATTAATTTTATAACCGTGGTTTCCACGGGTTATAAACTAGTAAATTAATATCAATCCAGATAATCGGTACAAATGTCATTAAAACAGGGAAAAAATATTGCTCACAAACATAAAAATAATGCTCAAAAAACATAACATAGTTACATACCTGGTGTCAAATCAATTTAATGTAGAGGCGGTAAAAATTGACACGACATGAAACCCGATACGAACTTGACACGAAATAAACGAGTTTGGGTAAGATATTTCAACCGTTTTAAATAAATGGGTTGGCTCGACACGACACGAAAATTAAACTTGTAAGGTTAGGTTTGAAAATTTCAACTCGAAAATGACATGTTTATGTATATGCAAGATTTTTGAATTCTTTAAATAAACTAGAAATATACAAAACCAAAACCATTAGTAAAAGAAAACCATTAGATTCAGTCTATTCGTAATGTTGAAATGACTTAGCTGTCTAGATCAAGACTTAAATTTCAGTTTTTCCGTTCTCTCCCAAACAATACAATCCCTTTGACCACTCTCTCATCCTCATGATCTTGTCTTCCACCTCCCCAGCTCATACTTTTTCAATTTTGTCATCTGAACTTGTTATGACTTCATCTATTCCGTCTCCAAACTATTAGTTTTTCCTTTTTGCCTATGCAACTCCTACTCTTTAAATGTGCTCAATCTTTTAACATCACATGACACGACGTATTTCAAGGTATACCCCTAACACGAAACCCGACACAAACTCGACACGAAAGTAAACAGGTTGACACGACACGACCCATTAATTGAACGGGCCGGGTTAGGGTCAAACACTTTCAACCCGTTTAGTGTTTCGACACGACACAATTGTCACCTCTAATTTAATGCAAAACATATGACATCTATCATAATAGATATATAAATATAGATATAAAAAAGGGCTAATTTTGTATATACATTTGTTAAACAATAAACTAAAATATTATCCTTTTTAATCTTTAAAATATCTTATATGCCTAAATCCCTTTTTAAACAATTTTAATATATTATAATCAATTCTTATATTATCTAACCATTATACTTTTAAAAATGTAGTAAATTAACTATATTGCCCATAATATTAAAACCCTTTTAACAAAAACTAAATTGACAACATTGCCCCTAACCCATTTTAGAACAAAATAGGATCATGTTTGCAGATGCATTCCCATGGTTTACACACATACTTATCATCACACATTCAGTTACCCTAATTATGTATACACTATTCAAAACGCCAAGGACCATACATCGCTATCTAATTGTTAATATCGAATCAACATTAGTCGTATATACTATGGGAATGTCAATAAATCCCAGTAAGCTATTTCTGATTACAGAATGTCAATGAATCCCAGTAAGCTATTTCTGATTTTCAACTTGTGAATGCAAATTCTGATGATCAATTTTTATTGAAAATTCGATTTTTGATTACTCACTTAATTATTATGTTGATAAATGATTTTCTATCTTTAATGACAACATACATTGAGCTATCTAATGTGACCGATGATTTCTTGAATAACAACAAATTAACTAACGATTTGATTGGTGACAAATTAACAAACGGAATCTTAGATGACAACAACTTAATAGAGGACACCATCATCATTTTGTAAGCATATGCATATACACTTATTGGCATGGGGGTGGGGGGGGGGCAAGGAATGACGTAAGCAATGACATAAGAAGCCATTAGACACATTATTGAAGACATGTGGCCTTTCAATATAGAAAGGAGTTGTAATTATTTAGGTTTTGTCTTTTATAATTATTGTATGTCTATTGTATTATTGTGATGTAACATAAAGTGTTAGTCCCTCAATAGTCTAGGGGGCTATATTGTAAATATGTTTGTCATATTGCAATCAAACGATTGCAGTTCTATTATTGTACTCGGCTCCTTTGAGCCTATAAATAGGGCATTTGCCCATATGGAATAAGGAAGCTAAGTTTAAGTGTTTGAGATTTGAGTTGAGCTCAGTCTTCTTCTGTTGAAATAGCTCGTCTATTTCTGAATAGCAGAACCCTATCCAAACATATCCATATATTCATATAAACATATCAAACCCAGACAATCAATCCATCGTCAATCCATTCCAACGCATCATTCAGGTACAATTCTATCTTAATTTTATTAATTCCGCCATGTCGTTCGATTTGGTATCAGAGCTAAGTAACGTTCTTATTATTCTTATTATCAGTTTGCATATTCAATCTATCGTTAATAAGAATATATGCATATGCAACATCATAAACATGATAAGCATCATAAACATGATAAACATCATAAACATGATAATGAATAACCATTGTTTTTAAATATTCATATTTAAAAAAGTTATCAACAATTAAAATATTTATCGAAAGAAGATTTAATACTATAAGTATGTCTCAAGAAATAGAAAACTCACCAATAGTTATTAATAACGAAGAAAATGAATCTGGATACACTTTTGATGCTTTAATTAATAAAAATAACATCAATAAAGACGCTATAAGAAAATCAAATTTCACACTATCCGAAAGACACAATTTTAGATATAACACATTTAAAAATTTCTTTTCTAGAAAAAATATTATATATTATGGAAAAATTATAGGAGAACAAGCAATACCTATAGAATTAACTCAAGGAAATATTACTATACCCATAATAAATAAACAACAAATTAGAAATAGATTATCTCATATTAAAGAAACAGATAGAATAAAAATCGCTTATATTCATATATCAACTATTCAAATAATCTTAAAAAGTACTGTAAGTAATTTAAATACACCAATAGAATTAGAAATCAGAGATGATCGTATAATTAATAACCAAGAAAGTATTATTGCAAAAGGAGAAGGTAATTTAATTGAAGGAAAAATAAAATTTGATATTAATATTCAATTAGGATTAAGTCTTAAAGATAAAAATTTAAGTAATAGTATTACTGTACGATATAAATTATTAAGACAAAATTTTATGATAAAAGGTAATCATCCATTTACTATTACATATCAAATAAATTATGCATTAACAAATTCTCATCATAGTATTACATTTAAAACAGAAGATAGAATTTATATAGATAAATTATTTACCCCTTTATTATCCCTTGAATCACCAAATATGACTAATAATAGAATATTCAATGAAACTAATTTTCAACCAATAATAACTACTCCGTTAATAAAAAGAAGTCCAATTATAGAACCTCCATTTTCAACTATAATAGGTAGATCTTCTATTTCAGAATGTCAGCCTTCAACATCTAATGAAAATAACGATGAAAAGCTAGAAGATATTAAAGAAATGATTAGATCATTAAGTTTAAGAATATGACAGAATCATCTAGTAATTCCCTAAAATATTTTAAAACACTTGAAGGATCATATCAAAATACAAAACCATGTATACCAGATAAAGAAATGATTATAGAAATACCACAAAATTTACCACAAGGAACAATATATAACATCGGTCTTAATCCTGAAGAAGATAAATCAGTAGGAGAAAAACTAAATATAATAAGTCAAAAATTAAACAATATTATAGAAATAGAAAGTTTAATTGTATTAAAACAAATCCCTGAATTATTACAGAATTTAACTCAACAGAAAAATCTACTTGAAAAATATTTAAAAATAATAAAAACAATTAAAGAAGAACCACTCAATGAAAAACCACTACTTAAAGAAAAACCACTTACCATTAAACGACCTTTCACATGGTAAAATAAAAATGAATAATAAAACTCAAATATACTATAATTACAATGATAAATAAAAAATTATGGAGTTATAAAAACAAAAAAAATCACAAAATCGAAATCTAAAAACAATACGCAATGTTTCAACCACTCTAACAAACACAACTTGTTAATATAAAAGCTTTACAAGAAAAAACATCAATTAAAAGAAATTTATAAACTAATCCTAAAATGAGTAAAAGAAAAACAAATATTAACCCAAACAGTACCTTTATTACAACCAAAATACAAGATAAAGAATTAGTTTCATATATAGATACAGGAGCTACTTTATGTTTTGGAAGAAAAAAGATATTAAAAAATTGGGAAAAATTAGAAAAACCATTAAAGATCACAATTGCTGATAAATCAATTCACAAAATTTGGTTCGTAGGAAGAGATATAGATATAGTAATTGAAAAAACATCATTCAAAACTCCAACTATATATCAACATGATTCAGGAATAGATTTAGTTATAGGAAATAATTTCCTTAAATTATATCAACCATTTATACAAACAAATGACGATATAAGTCTCAATCATCCAACAAAAGGTATTATAAAAACTGCAATTATCAAACATTATGATCTTATTAAAATAATCAAACAAGAGGTTGGCTTTCAATTACGCATATTACTAACATTTGCTAAAGAAATTGCTGAAAAACAACTCGAAGAAGTATGTAGCGAAAACCCGCTAGATCATTTAAAAAATAAAAATAATCAAGAAATAATAATATTATTAAAAAACCCTAATGATGAAGTTAATGTTCCAAATAAAATTCCATACAGCATAAAAGATGTTTCTGAATTCAAACAGGAATGCATTGAACTATTAGAAAAAGGAATCATTCGACCTAGCAAAAGTCCTCATTCAGCACCTGCATTTTATGTAGAAAATAATAATGAAATAAAACGAGGCAAACGAAGAATGATAATCAATTATAAAAAAATGAATGATGCTACTATAGGAGACTCATATAAATTACCACGAAAAGAATATATTTTAGAAAAAATAAAAGGAAATACACATTTTAGTACATTTGATGCAAAATCCGGATATTGGCAATTACGCTTACATGAAAATACGAAACCACTAACCGCTTTTTCATGTCCTCCTCAGAAGCATTATGAATGGAATGTTCTTCCATTCGGTTTAAAACAGGCACCAGCAATATATCAGCGATTCATGGATGAAACCTTAAATGGTTTAGATCATATTTGTCTTGCATATATTGATGATATAATTGTTTTTACAAAAGGAAACGAACAAACACACATTGATGCAGTCATCAAGGTTTTACAAAGAATTAAAGAGAAGGGTTTAGTTTTATCAAAAAAGAAATCAAAACTTTTTCAAACTACAGTTGAATATCTCGGTTTAAAAATTGGAGAAAATGGTCAATTATCGTTAACAGACAATATACGAGAAAAATTAAATATGTTTCCTGATAAACTTGAAAATAGAAAACAAATACAACGATTTCTTGGTTGTTTAAATTATATTGCAGAACAAGGATTTTTGAAAAATTTAGCGAAAGAAAGAAAAGTTTTACAAAAGAAAATATCAGAAAAAATACCTTGGTCTTGGACCAATACAGATACTATTTTGGTACAAAATATAAAACAAAACATTCAAGTTCTCCCTACTTTATATAATGCAAAAATAGATGATTTCTTAATCGTAGAAACAGATGCATCACAAGACACTTGGGCAGGATGCCTAAAAGCAATTATACGAGGAAAAGTATTATTGGGATTAGATAGTGAGGGAAACCTCATATCTAACTCATCAAAAGTATACAATGATAAAGCACACACTGGTATGAAAATACCATCTGAAGTAAACAATGATAAAGTATACAGTGATATGAAAATATCACCAAAAGCATACAGTGATATGAAAATATCACCAAAAGCATACATTGATACAGATGTATCATCTGAAGTATTAAAAACAGATAAATACGAGCAAAAACTATGCAAGTATATATCGGGAACATTTTCCCAAACGGAGCAAAATTACAGCACACATGAACGAGAAACACTAGCATGTCTCAGAACATTGAAAAAATGGAAAGTCGAGCTACTTCAAACCAGATTCGAATTACGCACAGATTCCAAGTATCTACTTGGCTTTTGGCGGTATAAGTTACAAGAAGATTACTGTCGAGGACGATTGATCCGGTGGCAATTACAATTACATCAATTTCATCCATATCTCAAGTATATCAAAAGCGCCAACAATCATATAGCAGACACATTGACAAGAGAATGGAAGCCATCATAAAGAAACAGTTAAAAACATTCCTACTCGATTATGAAAGAGGCACCATTCATGAAAGATTAACGTCAGCCATGACACAAGCAAACATTATTCAAAAAAAAACATGTCTTTTCGGAGGCGGGAGGAATGACGTAAGCAATGACATAAGAAGCCATTAGACACATTATTGAAGACATGTGGCCTTTCAATATAGAAAGGAGTTGTAATTATTTAGGTTTTGTCTTTTATAATTATTGTATGTCTATTGTATTATTGTGATGTAACATAAAGTGTTAGTCCCTCAATAGTCTAGGGGGCTATATTGTAAATATGTTTGTCATATTGCAATCAAACGATTGCAGTTCTATTATTGTACTCGGCTCCTTTGAGCCTATAAATAGGGCATTTGCCCATATGGAATAAGGAAGCTAAGTTTAAGTGTTTGAGATTTGAGTTGAGCTCAGTCTTCTTCTGTTGAAATAGCTCGTCTATTTCTGAATAGCAGAACCCTATCCAAACATATCCATATATTCATATAAACATATCAAACCCAGACAATCAATCCATCGTCAATCCATTCCAACGCATCATTCAGGTACAATTCTATCTTAATTTTATTAATTCCGCCATGTCGTTCGATTTGATTTAATGTAAATAGGTTTGTCATATTGCAATCAAACGATTGCAACTCAATTATTGTACTCGGCTCCTTTGAGCCTATAAATAGGGCCTTTGCCCATATGAAATAAACAAGCTAAGTTTGAGTGTTTAAGATTTGAGTTGATCTCAATCTTCTTCTGTTGAAATAGCTCGTCTATTTCTGAATAGCAGAACCCTATCCAAACATATCCATATATTCATATAAACATATCAAACCCAGACAATCAATCCATCGTCAATCCATTCCAACGCATCATTCAGGTATATTCTGTCTTAATTTTATTAATTCCGTCATGTCGTTAAATTTGGTATCAGAGCTAAGTAACATTCTTATTATTCTTATTACTAGTTTGCATATTCAATCTATCGTTAATAAGAATATATGCATATGCAGCATCATAAACATGATAAGCATCATAAACATGATAAGCATCATAAACATGATAAACATCATAAACATGAAAATAAATAATCATTATTTTTAAGTACCCATATTCAAAAAATCATCGTTATTAAAACAATTAAAAATTATCGAAAGAAGATTTAATATCATAAATATGTCTCAAGATATTCTATTCAATTGTTATATTATTTCTCCATGATAATCTCATTCCGAGTTATTCTAACTATTAATTCTACAAAATTTGAAATTTTTAT
Organism: Lactuca virosa; assembly: GCF_052849685.1. Classification (NCBI taxonomy): domain Eukaryota; kingdom Viridiplantae; phylum Streptophyta; class Magnoliopsida; order Asterales; family Asteraceae; genus Lactuca; species Lactuca virosa. Next base: position 177,421,502 of record NC_136427.1, read on the forward strand.
TAAAATAATACTCGTTCTTAATAATCAAATTAATCAAATTCATGCTTGAAATATATATTTATGTCTAACAAAATTTTGATGAATTGTATTCCTAATAAAAATATTATTTTAAGAATACAGCAAATCCAAGAATCTATAAATAATTCTAAGAAAAATCTCAAGGATTCTTACAAACCTAATAATCAAGGTACGATTTTAAACAATAACCATATTCATGATGTTAGATATTTCATAAGAACTAGTATTAAAATCCGTTACAAGCAAATACGACGTCTAAAAACAAAACTATTTGTATTCTAAAACATATGTCTTTTAAACACTATTATAATTAACACTACTATTAAATAAATTTTAATCGTAACTTTAAATCTAAAACGAAACTAAACTATTATTATTATAAAATCATAATCATGAGTTTTTCAAGTCTAGATACAAATAAACAAGAATTAAAATTTTTTCGTAAAACATTGAAACAATCTAAAAAATTTCTTTTAGACTTAAAAATAGATTCTGACATATCAATGATAAATTGTATATCTAATATTGAAGCAATACATATAATAAATAATAGTATAAATTGGAAACAAGAACAAATAAAAAACCTTGAAGATAAAATAACAAAATTAATTTGTTAAATATGATAGAAAAAACAACTACTTCACTAGAAAAAAGAAACTAAAAATTTTATATATGGAAACTTTACAAGAAAAAGTAGAAACACTAACTAAATTATTTGCAGCACTAGAAATTCCATCTGAAACGCAAGAAAATAATATAGAAATAGAAAATAATTCAGATGATAATGACGCAGAAGTAATATATGATTTTTCTTCAGATGATGAAAACCCTTATTCAAATCCATATAGAGATTCACAAAACAATTTTGGATTAAAACGAAAACAATCATATGTTGAAGATGATTATCAAAGTCAATATATTTATGGACCACCTTCATTAGAAGAAAATTTTTTATATAGACAAGGAATGGTTAAAAATAAACAAAACAAATGGGAAAAAATACCTCCTCAATACATACCTAAATTATTTACATTTCCAACAAATTCAGATATTCTTTTTATTGATTGTGACCAAAATCCTGAAGCAAAAATTCAAGAATGGAGTAATAAAATGGGAGTACAAATTCAGTTAACCGAAGAATTAAGAAATTTACACCCAAAACACTTTCTTAATTATATCATTCATAAAACACAAGGTAACGCATATCGTTTCCTTTCATCTCTTGATGAAACCGAAACAATGATGATAGCCACCACTGATGCTATGGAAACATTTAAAAATGTATTAAGCCGTCTTATTCAGGAATTCATAGGAAAACAAATTGAAGATAAAATATCAAAAGAAGCTTTTCAATTAGAATCACTATGGCATTTAACTAATTTACGAATTTGTAATATGTGTTATTTAGAACCATTTATATGTGAATATTCTGAACATTATTATAATTTAGATTCCATTAGAAAAAAGGCAGCATTAGATATGTTTTATCAAAAATTACCATCATTAGTAAGCCAAAGTGTAATAAAAGATTTCCAAGAAGCATTACAACAAAATAAAGTTGCAGACACCTTAGGAGCACGAATAAGCATATTAAAAGCATGGATGCAGAAAAAATGTTTAGAACAAAAAACAGCACAAGATGCAAAAATTGATTTATGTTGTGACATCCTTTCTAACAAAGTAAATCAATATGGTTGTAAAGAAAAACAACAAAGTAAAAGAAAATTTGGAAAAAACAAACTTATAAACCCAAATATAAAGAATATTATAAACAAGGGGAAAGAAAATATTTCCGAAATAGAAAACAATATAAACAAAAATATCAATCCAAAACAAATTATTGCCCATCGAATAAAAAAGACTGTAAATGTTGGATATGTCAAGAAGAAGGACACAAAGCTTATGAATGCCCGAAAAAGACTAAAAACGAAAAAGAAACAAATATATTAAAAATTGCATACGACCTTGGATACGAACCCATAGAAGATTCAGATATAAATTCAGATATAGATATTTATGCATATACAACTGATTCTGATTAAGATGCAGGTACATAATCCTATGGGAAAAGTATTATTGGGACTAGATAACGAGGGAAACCTCATATCTAACCCATCAAAAGTATACAGTGATATGAAAGTATCACCAAAAGCATACATTGGTATGAAAATACCATCTGAAGTAAACAATGATAAAGTATACAGTGATATGAAAATATCACCAAAAGCATACAGTGATATGAATATATCACCAAAAGCATACATTGATATGAAAATTTTCATATCAAACAATTTTCAGAAATCATACAGGTACCCAAGAGACGCAAACATTCAGTCCACAAATACATTGAAATGGAAGCAATCATGAAGCAAATCAAACACCAGTTCAAACAGAAAGAAGATCAAGAAGCATCATTAGTCAGACAACTCGAAGCAGTCAGACGAGAAAAAGAACAACTACGACAAACAATACAAATTCTATCATCTCAATCAGTACCTAAAGAAGAAGCAGCTAGCAGTTCAACAACAAAGCAACCAAAAGAAGACATTCAAGAAATTTCATCCGATGATAGTCAGCCACAAACAATGCTCAAGTCAGAAAAACAACCTATAATACAAAATCCAGAAGAATATCCACCACTTCAAGCAGATCAAAATATAAAGAAATGGTACGTAATTTTCAACGGAGAAAACAAAGGAGTATATGACAATTGGGGAATTGCCAGTTCATATATTCTTGGAAGAAATATTATTCACAAAAGTTACAAAACAAAAAATGAAGCAGAAGCCGCATACAACGAAGCATACAAAGCAGTAATAAAAGATAACGTAGAATGTTCAAAAACAGTTCTCCTAACACCACAAAAACCTATGACCAGCTTCACACCACAAAAACCTGTATCCATCCCAAGATCCCTTAACCAATTAAATGCAAAAATTGCCCTTGAATCCATTCTATCAACCAAAGAAAAGGAAGCCATGAAAAAACCATCTGCCAAAAAATTCGCTGAATTATGGGATAGCCTCGTTTCCTACACCGAGGTCCATTCTTTAATGGGTTTTTACCCAGTAGCCAGGCGCCCAGGCCCTAAAGCAGTTTTCCTAGCCGATTTATCAGATCCTATGACTTTATGGGATTATTTTATTCATGGATTCATCGATACTATCTATCTAGAAGGCACCAATTTACACTGCATCAGCGAATTCCCCTCTGCTGTGCAAACTATCATCAGAAATTATAAAATACGCTTTGCAAAACAAGAAAGAGGATTATTCATCAAAATGCATTCTAGCTACCCAATTTTTGATGAAGATTCTCAACTAATTGTCCCAAGTATTACTTTTGCAAACATGGGAATAAGCAACGGCTCAAAACCAACAAAAGATGATCTACTCCGTGAGTCACCAACACAAGAGCATCTAATCTTTGCACTTGCCGGTGTTTATTTAGCATCATCACGCATTGGCAACGGTAAAGATCAAAGGTCAAGAATCAGAGTAAATTATGCTAGTAAAACTTTCATTATCTACTCTTTAACAGACAATGAAATCACTCCGGAAGCAATGAAAGCAATTGAAACATTCGAACAACCCTTCGAAAAAATTTCTCATCAACTGGCTGAATTACCCGATGATATCAAGAAACAACTTTGCAAACATATTATGCATGCTCCAAGACACAATTGCAGTCACTGTTCAGAAAACACAGAAGAAACACCATTCATGGAAGATTAACGTCAGCCATGACACAAGCAAACATTATTCAAAAAACATGTCTTTTCGAAGGCGGGAGGAATAACGTAAGCAATGACATAAGAAGCCATTATTAAAGAAGACATTATTGAAAACACGTGTCCTTTCAATATGGAAAGGATTGTTATTAAATTAAAGTGTCGGTAGGATAATTATTATATGTCTATTGTATTATTGTGATGTAACATAAAGTGTGTAAGTCCCTCAATAGTCTAGGGGGCTATAATGTAAATAGGTTTGTCATATTGCAATCAAACGATTGCAACTCAATTATTGTACTCGGCTCCTTTGAGCCTATAAATAGGGCCTTTGCCCATATGAAATAAACAAGCTAAGTTTGAGTGTTTAAGATTTGAGTTGATCTCAATCTTCTTCTGTTGAAATAGCTCGTCTATTTCTGAATAGCAGAACCCTATCCAAACATATCCATATATTCATATAAACATATCAAACCCAGACAATCAATCCATCGTCAATCCATTCCAACGCATCATTCAGGTATATTCTGTCTTAATTTTATTAATTCCGTCATGTCGTTAAATTTGATGCGTTGGAATGGATTGACGATGGATTGATTGTCTGGGTTTGATATGTTTATATGAATATATGGATATGTTTGGATAGGGTTCTGCTATTCAGAAATAGACGAGCTATTTCAACAGAAGAAGACTGAGCTCAACTCAAATCTCAAACACTTAAACTTAGCTTGTTTATTCCATATGGGCAAATGCCCTATTTATAGGCTCAAAGGAGCCGAGTACAATAATAGAACTGCAATCGTTTGATTGCAATATGACAAACATATTTACAATATAGCCCCCTAGACTATTGAGGGACTAACACTTTATGTTACATCACAATAATACAATAGACATACAATAATTATAAAAGACAAAACCTAAATAATTACAACTCCTTTCTATATTGAAAGGCCACATGTCTTCAATAATGTGTCTAATGGCTTCTTATGTCATTGCTTACGTCATTCCTCCCGCCTCCGAAAAGACATGTTTTTTTTTGAATAATGTTTGCTTGTGTCATGGCTGACGTTAATCTTTCATGAATGGTGCCTCTTTCATAATCGAGTAGGAATGTTTTTAACTGTTTCTTTATGATGGCTTCCATTCTCTTGTCAATGTGTCTGCTATATGATTGTTGGCGCTTTTGATATACTTGAGATATGGATGAAATTGATGTAATTGTAATTGCCACCGGATCAATCGTCCTCGACAGTAATCTTCTTGTAACTTATACCGCCAAAAGCCAAGTAGATACTTGGAATCTGTGCGTAATTCGAATCTGGTTTGAAGTAGCTCGACTTTCCATTTTTTCAATGTTCTGAGACATGCTAGTGTTTCTCGTTCATGTGTGCTGTAATTTTGCTCCGTTTGGGAAAATGTTCCCGATATATACTTGCATAGTTTTTGCTCGTATTTATCTGTTTTTAATATTTCAGATGATACATCTGTATCAATGTATGCTTTTGGTGATATTTTCATATCACTGTATGCTTTTGGTGATATTTTCATATCACTGTATACTTTATCATTGTTTACTTCAGATGGTATTTTCATACCAGTGTGTGCTTTATCATTGTATACTTTTGATGAGTTAGATATGAGGTTTCCCTCACTATCTAATCCCAATAATACTTTTCCTCGTATAATTGCTTTTAGGCATCCTGCCCAAGTGTCTTGTGATGCATCTGTTTCTACGATTAAGAAATCATCTATTTTTGCATTATATAAAGTAGGGAGAACTTGAATGTTTTGTTTTATATTTTGTACCAAAATAGTATCTGTATTGGTCCAAGACCAAGGTATTTTTTCTGATATTTTCTTTTGTAAAACTTTTCTTTCTTTCGCTAAATTTTTCAAAAATCCTTGTTCTGCAATATAATTTAAACAACCAAGAAATCGTTGTATTTGTTTTCTATTTTCAAGTTTATCAGGAAACATATTTAATTTTTCTCGTATATTGTCTGTTAACGATAATTGACCATTTTCTCCAATTTTTAAACCGAGATATTCAACTGTAGTTTGAAAAAGTTTTGATTTCTTTTTTGATAAAACTAAACCCTTCTCTTTAATTCTTTGTAAAACCTTGATGACTGCATCAATGTGTGTTTGTTCGTTTCCTTTTGTAAAAACAATTATATCATCAATATATGCAAGACAAATATGATCTAAACCATTTAAGGTTTCATCCATGAATCGCTGATATATTGCTGGTGCCTGTTTTAAACCGAATGGAAGAACATTCCATTCATAATGCTTCTGAGGAGGACATGAAAAAGCGGTTAGTGGTTTCGTATTTTCATGTAAGCGTAATTGCCAATATCCGGATTTTGCATCAAATGTACTAAAATGTGTATTTCCTTTTATTTTTTCTAAAATATATTCTTTTCGTGGTAATTTATATGAGTCTCCTATAGTAGCATCATTCATTTTTTTATAATTGATTACCATTCTTCGTTTGCCTCGTTTTATTTCATTATTATTTTCTACATAAAATGCAGGTGCTGAATGAGGACTTTTGCTAGGTCGAATGATTCCTTTTTCTAATAGTTCAATGCATTCCTGTTTGAATTCAGAAACATCTTTTATGCTGTATGGAATTTTATTTGGAACATTAACTTCATCATTAGGGTTTTTTAATAATATTATTATTTCTTGATTATTTTTATTTTTTAAATGATCTAGCGGGTTTTCGCTACATACTTCTTCGAGTTGTTTTTCAGCAATTTCTTTAGCAAATGTTAGTAATATGCGTAATTGAAAGCCAACCTCTTGTTTGATTATTTTAATAAGATCATAATGTTTGATAATTGCAGTTTTTATAATACCTTTTGTTGGATGATTGAGACTTATATCGTCATTTGTTTGTATAAATGGTTGATATAATTTAAGGAAATTATTTCCTATAACTAAATCTATTCCTGAATCATGTTGATATATAGTTGGAGTTTTGAATGATGTTTTTTCAATTACTATATCTATATCTCTTCCTACGAACCAAATTTTGTGAATTGATTTATCAGCAATTGTGATCTTTAATGGTTTTTCTAATTTTTCCCAATTTTTTAATATCTTTTTTCTTCCAAAACATAAAGTAGCTCCTGTATCTATATATGAAACTAATTCTTTATCTTGTATTTTGGTTGTAATAAAGGTACTGTTTGGGTTAATATTTGTTTTTCTTTTACTCATTTTAGGATTAGTTTATAAATTTCTTTTAATTGATGTTTTTTCTTGTAAAGCTTTTATATTAACAAGTTGTGTTTGTTAGAGTGGTTGAAACATTGCGTATTGTTTTTAGATTTCGATTTTGTGATTTTTTTTGTTTTTATAACTCCATAATTTTTTATTTATCATTGTAATTATAGTATATTTGAGTTTTATTATTCATTTTTATTTTACCATGTGAAAGGTCGTTTAATGGTAAGTGGTTTTTCTTTAAGTAGTGGTTTTTCATTGAGTGGTTCTTCTTTAATTGTTTTTATTATTTTTAAATATTTTTCAAGTAGATTTTTCTGTTGAGTTAAATTCTGTAATAATTCAGGGATTTGTTTTAATACAATTAAACTTTCTATTTCTATAATATTGTTTAATTTTTGACTTATTATATTTAGTTTTTCTCCTACTGATTTATCTTCTTCAGGATTAAGACCGATGTTATATATTGTTCCTTGTGGTAAATTTTGTGGTATTTCTATAATCATTTCTTTATCTGGTATACATGGTTTTGTATTTTGATATGATCCTTCAAGTGTTTTAAAATATTTTAGGGAATTACTAGATGATTCTGTCATATTCTTAAACTTAATGATCTAATCATTTCTTTAATATCTTCTAGCTTTTCATCGTTATTTTCATTAGATGTTGAAGGCTGACATTCTGAAATAGAAGATCTACCTATTATAGTTGAAAATGGAGGTTCTATAATTGGACTTCTTTTTATTAACGGAGTAGTTATTATTGGTTGAAAATTAGTTTCATTGAATATTCTATTATTAGTCATATTTGGTGATTCAAGGGATAATAAAGGGGTAAATAATTTATCTATATAAATTCTATCTTCTGTTTTAAATGTAATACTATGATGAGAATTTGTTAATGCATAATTTATTTGATATGTAATAGTAAATGGATGATTACCTTTTATCATAAAATTTTGTCTTAATAATTTATATCGTACAGTAATACTATTACTTAAATTTTTATCTTTAAGACTTAATCCTAATTGAATATTAATATCAAATTTTATTTTTCCTTCAATTAAATTACCTTCTCCTTTTGCAATAATACTTTCTTGGTTATTAATTATACGATCATCTCTGATTTCTAATTCTATTGGTGTATTTAAATTACTTACAGTACTTTTTAAGATTATTTGAATAGTTGATATATGAATATAAGCGATTTTTATTCTATCTGTTTCTTTAATATGAGATAATCTATTTCTAATTTGTTGTTTATTTATTATGGGTATAGTAATATTTCCTTGAGTTAATTCTATAGGTATTGCTTGTTCTCCTATAATTTTTCCATAATATATAATATTTTTTTCTAGAAAAGAAATTTTTAAATGTGTTATATCTAAAATTGTGTCTTTCGGATAGTGTGAAATTTGATTTTCTTATAGCGTCTTTATTGATGTTATTTTTATTAATTAAAGCATCAAAAGTGTATCCAGATTCATTTTCTTCGTTATTAATAACTATTGGTGAGTTTTCTATTTCTTGAGACATACTTATAGTATTAAATCTTCTTTCGATAAATATTTTAATTGTTGATAACTTTTTTAAATATGAATATTTAAAAACAATGGTTATTCATTATCATGTTTATGATGTTTATCATGTTTATGATGTTTATCATGTTTATGATGCTTATCATGTTTATGATGTTGCATATGCATATATTCTTATTAACGATAGATTGAATATGCAAACTGATAATAAGAATAATAAGAACGTTACTTAGCTCTGATACCAAATCGAACGACATGGCGGAATTAATAAAATTAAGATAGAATTGTACCTGAATGATGCGTTGGAATGGATTGACGATGGATTGATTGTCTGGGTTTGATATGTTTATATGAATATATGGATATGTTTGGATAGGGTTCTGCTATTCAGAAATAGACGAGCTATTTCAACAGAAGAAGACTGAGCTCAACTCAAATCTCAAACACTTAAACTTAGCTTGTTTATTCCATATGGGCAAATGCCCTATTTATAGGCTCAAAGGAGCCGAGTACAATAATAGAACTGCAATCGTTTGATTGCAATATGACAAACATATTTACAATATAGCCCCCTAGACTATTGAGGGACTAACACTTTATGTTACATCACAATAATACAATAACGGAATTAATAAAATTAAGAAAGAATATACCTGAATAATGCGTCGGAATGGATTGACGATGGATTGATTGTCTGGGTTTGATATGTTTATATGAATATATGGATATGTTTGGATAGGGTTCTGCTATTCAGAAATAGACGAGCTATTTCAACAGAAGAAGATTGAGAACAACTCAAATCTTAAACACTCAATTTTAGCTTGTTTATTTCATATGGGCAAAGGCCCTATTTATAGGCTCAAAGGAGCCGAGTACAATAATTGAGTTGCAATCGTTTGATTGCAATATGACAAACCTATTTACATTATAGCCCCCTAGACTATTGAGGGACTTACACACTTTATGTTACATCACAATAATACAATAGACATATAATAATTATCCTACCGACACTTTAATTTAATAACAATCCTTTCCATATTGAAAGGACACGTGTTTTCAATAATGTCTTCTTTAATAATGGCTTCTTATGTCATTGCTTACGTTATTCCACCACAAAAACCTGTATCCATCCCAAGATCCCTTAACCAATTAAATGCAAAAATTGCCCTTGAATCCATTCTATCAACCAAAGAAAAGGAAGCCATGAAAAAACCATCTGCCAAAAAATTCGCTGAATTATGGGATAGCCTCGTTTCCTACACCGAGGTCCATTCTTTAATGGGTTTTTACCCAGTAGCCAGGCGCCCAGGCCCTAAAGCAGTTTTCCTAGCCGATTTATCAGATCCTATGACTTTATGGGATTATTTTATTCATGGATTCATCGATACTATCTATCTAGAAGGCACCAATTTACACTGCATCAGCGAATTCCCCTCTGCTGTGCAAACTATCATCAGAAATTATAAAATACGCTTTGCAAAACAAGAAAGAGGATTATTCATCAAAATGCATTCTAGCTACCCAATTTTTGATGAAGATTCTCAACTAATTGTCCCAAGTATTACTTTTGCAAACATGGGAATAAGCAACGGCTCAAAACCAACAAAAGATGATCTACTCCGTGAGTCACCAACACAAGAGCATCTAATCTTTGCACTTGCCGGTGTTTATTTAGCATCATCACGCATTGGCAACGGTAAAGATCAAAGGTCAAGAATCAGAGTAAATTATGCTAGTAAAACTTTCATTATCTACTCTTTAACAGACAATGAAATCACTCCGGAAGCAATGAAAGCAATTGAAACATTCGAACAACCCTTCGAAAAAATTTCTCATCAACTGGCTGAATTACCCGATGATATCAAGAAACAACTTTGCAAACATATTATGCATGCTCCAAGACACAATTGCAGTCACTGTTCAGAAAACACAGAAGAAACACCATTCATGGAAGATTAACGTCAGCCATGACACAAGCAAACATTATTCAAAAAACATGTCTTTTCGAAGGCGGGAGGAATAACGTAAGCAATGACATAAGAAGCCATTATTAAAGAAGACATTATTGAAAACACGTGTCCTTTCAATATGGAAAGGATTGTTATTAAATTAAAGTGTCGGTAGGATAATTATTATATGTCTATTGTATTATTGTGATGTAACATAAAGTGTGTAAGTCCCTCAATAGTCTAGGGGGCTATAATGTAAATAGGTTTGTCATATTGCAATCAAACGATTGCAACTCAATTATTGTACTCGGCTCCTTTGAGCCTATAAATAGGGCCTTTGCCCATATGAAATAAACAAGCTAAGTTTGAGTGTTTAAGATTTGAGTTGATCTCAATCTTCTTCTGTTGAAATAGCTCGTCTATTTCTGAATAGCAGAACCCTATCCAAACATATCCATATATTCATATAAACATATCAAACCCAGACAATCAATCCATCGTCAATCCATTCCAACGCATCATTCAGGTATATTCTGTCTTAATTTTATTAATTCCGTCATGTCGTTAAATTTGGATGTAACATAAAGTGTGTAAGTCCCTCAATAGTCTAGGGGGCTATAATGTAAATAGGTTTGTCATATTGCAATCAAACGATTGCAACTCAATTATTGTACTCGGCTCCTTTGAGCCTATAAATAGGGCCTTTGCCCATATGAAATAAACAAGCTAAGTTTGAGTGTTTAAGATTTGAGTTGATCTCAATCTTCTTCTGTTGAAATAGCTCGTCTATTTCTGAATAGCAGAACCCTATCCAAACATATCCATATATTCATATAAACATATCAAACCCAGACAATCAATCCATCGTCAATCCATTCCAACGCATCATTCAGGTATATTCTGTCTTAATTTTATTAATTCCGTCATGTCGTTAAATTTGGTATCAGAGCTAAGTAACATTCTTATTATTCTTATTACTAGTTTGCATATTCAATCTATCGTTAATAAGAATATATGCATATGCAGCATCATAAACATGATAAGCATCATAAACATGATAAGCATCATAAACATGATAAACATCATAAACATGAAAATAAATAATCATTATTTTTAAGTACCCATATTCAAAAAATCATCGTTATTAAAACAATTAAAAATTATCGAAAGAAGATTTAATATCATAAATATGTCTCAAGATATTCTATTCAATTGTTATATTATTTCTCCATGATAATCTCATTCCGAGTTATTCTAACTATTAATTCTACAAAATTTGAAATTTTTATTAAAATAATACTCGTTCTTAATAATCAAATTAATCAAATTCATGCTTGAAATATATATTTATGTCTAACAAAATTTTGATGAATTGTATTCCTAATAAAAATATTATTTTAAGAATACAGCAAATCCAAGAATCTATAAATAATTCTAAGAAAAATCTCAAGGATTCTTACAAACCTAATAATCAAGGTACGATTTTAAACAATAACCATATTCATGATGTTAGATATTTCATAAGAACTAGTATTAAAATCCGTTACAAGCAAATACGACGTCTAAAAACAAAACTATTTGTATTCTAAAACATATGTCTTTTAAACACTATTATAATTAACACTACTATTAAATAAATTTTAATCGTAACTTTAAATCTAAAACGAAACTAAACTATTATTATTATAAAATCATAATCATGAGTTTTTCAAGTCTAGATACAAATAAACAAGAATTAAAATTTTTTCGTAAAACATTGAAACAATCTAAAAAATTTCTTTTAGACTTAAAAATAGATTCTGACATATCAATGATAAATTGTATATCTAATATTGAAGCAATACATATAATAAATAATAGTATATATTGAGGATAATTATTAAATTAAAGTGTCGGTAGGATAATTATTAAATTAACGGAACCAGGATTGTTATTAAATTAAAGTGTCGGTAGGATAATTATTATATGTCTATTGTATTATTGTGATGTAACATAAAGTGTGTAAGTCCCTCAATAGTCTAGGGGGCTATAATGTAAATAGGTTTGTCATATTGCAATCAAACGATTGCAACTCAATTATTGTACTCGGCTCGTTTGAGCCTATAAATAGGGCCTTTGCCCATATGAAATAAACAAGCTAAGTTTGAGTGTTTAAGATTTGAGTTGATCTCAATCTTCTTCTGTTGAAATAGCTCGTCTATTTCTGAATAGCAGAACCCTATCCAAACATATCCATATATTCATATAAACATATCAAACCCAGACAATCAATCCATCGTCAATCCATTCCAACGCATCATTCAGGTATATTCTGTCTTAATTTTATTAATTCCGTCATGTCGTTAAATTTGGTATCAGAGCTAAGTAACATTCTTATTATTCTTATTACTAGTTTGCATATTCAATCTATCGTTAATAAGAATATATGCATATGCAGCATCATAAACATGATAAGCATCATAAACATGATAAGCATCATAAACATGATAAACATCATAAACATGAAAATAAATAATCATTATTTTTAAGTACCCATATTCAAAAAATCATCGTTATTAAAACAATTAAAAATTATCGAAAGAAGATTTAATATCATAAATATGTCTCAAGATATTCTATTCAATTGTTATATTATTTCTCCATGATAATCTCATTCCGAGTTATTCTAACTATTAATTCTACAAAATTTGAAATTTTTATTAAAATAATACTCGTTCTTAATAATCAAATTAATCAAATTCATGCTTGAAATATATATTTATGTCTAACAAAATTTTGATGAATTGTATTCCTAATAAAAATATTATTTTAAGAATACAGCAAATCCAAGAATCTATAAATAATTCTAAGAAAAATCTCAAGGATTCTTACAAACCTAATAATCAAGGTACGATTTTAAACAATAACCATATTCATGATGTTAGATATTTCATAAGAACTAGTATTAAAATCCGTTACAAGCAAATACGACGTCTAAAAACAAAACTATTTGTATTCTAAAACATATGTCTTTTAAACACTATTATAATTAACACTACTATTAAATAAATTTTAATCGTAACTTTAAATCTAAAACGAAACTAAACTATTATTATTATAAAATCATAATCATGAGTTTTTCAAGTCTAGATACAAATAAACAAGAATTAAAATTTTTTCGTAAAACATTGAAACAATCTAAAAAATTTCTTTTAGACTTAAAAATAGATTCTGACATATCAATGATAAATTGTATATCTAATATTGAAGCAATACATATAATAAATAATAGTATAAATTGGAAACAAGAACAAATAAAAAACCTTGAAGATAAAATAACAAAATTAATTTGTTAAATATGATAGAAAAAACAACTACTTCACTAGAAAAAAGAAACTAAAAATTTTATATATGGAAACTTTACAAGAAAAAGTAGAAACACTAACTAAATTATTTGCAGCACTAGAAATTCCATCTGAAACGCAAGAAAATAATATAGAAATAGAAAATAATTCAGATGATAATGACGCAGAAGTAATATATGATTTTTCTTCAGATGATGAAAACCCTTATTCAAATCCATATAGAGATTCACAAAACAATTTTGGATTAAAACGAAAACAATCATATGTTGAAGATGATTATCAAAGTCAATATATTTATGGACCACCTTCATTAGAAGAAAATTTTTTATATAGACAAGGAATGGTTAAAAATAAACAAAACAAATGGGAAAAAATACCTCCTCAATACATACCTAAATTATTTACATTTCCAACAAATTCAGATATTCTTTTTATTGATTGTGACCAAAATCCTGAAGCAAAAATTCAAGAATGGAGTAATAAAATGGGAGTACAAATTCAGTTAACCGAAGAATTAAGAAATTTACACCCAAAACACTTTCTTAATTATATCATTCATAAAACACAAGGTAACGCATATCGTTTCCTTTCATCTCTTGATGAAACCGAAACAATGATGATAGCCACCACTGATGCTATGGAAACATTTAAAAATGTATTAAGCCGTCTTATTCAGGAATTCATAGGAAAACAAATTGAAGATAAAATATCAAAAGAAGCTTTTCAATTAGAATCACTATGGCATTTAACTAATTTACGAATTTGTAATATGTGTTATTTAGAACCATTTATATGTGAATATTCTGAACATTATTATAATTTAGATTCCATTAGAAAAAAGGCAGCATTAGATATGTTTTATCAAAAATTACCATCATTAGTAAGCCAAAGTGTAATAAAAGATTTCCAAGAAGCATTACAACAAAATAAAGTTGCAGACACCTTAGGAGCACGAATAAGCATATTAAAAGCATGGATGCAGAAAAAATGTTTAGAACAAAAAACAGCACAAGATGCAAAAATTGATTTATGTTGTGACATCCTTTCTAACAAAGTAAATCAATATGGTTGTAAAGAAAAACAACAAAGTAAAAAGAAAATTTGGAAAAAACAAACTTATAAACCCAAATATAAAGAATATTATAAACAAGGGGAAAGAAAATATTTCCGAAATAGAAAACAATATAAACAAAAATATCAATCCAAAACAAATTATTGCCCATCGAATAAAAAAGACTGTAAATGTTGGATATGTCAAGAAGAAGGACACAAAGCTTATGAATGCCCGAAAAAGACTAAAAACGAAAAAGAAACAAATATATTAAAAATTGCATACGACCTTGGATACGAACCCATAGAAGATTCAGATATAAATTCAGATATAGATATTTATGCATATACAACTGATTCTGATTAAGATGCAGGTACATAATCCTATGGGAAAAGTATTATTGGGACTAGATAACGAGGGAAACCTCATATCTAACCCATCAAAAGTATACAGTGATATGAAAGTATCACCAAAAGCATACATTGGTATGAAAATACCATCTGAAGTAAACAATGATAAAGTATACAGTGATATGAAAATATCACCAAAAGCATACAGTGATATGAATATATCACCAAAAGCATACATTGATATGAAAATTTTCATATCAAACAATTTTCAGAAATCATACAGGTACCCAAGAGACGCAAACATTCAGTCCACAAATACATTGAAATGGAAGCAATCATGAAGCAAATCAAACACCAGTTCAAACAGAAAGAAGATCAAGAAGCATCATTAGTCAGACAACTCGAAGCAGTCAGACGAGAAAAAGAACAACTACGACAAACAATACAAATTCTATCATCTCAATCAGTACCTAAAGAAGAAGCAGCTAGCAGTTCAACAACAAAGCAACCAAAAGAAGACATTCAAGAAATTTCATCCGATGATAGTCAGCCACAAACAATGCTCAAGTCAGAAAAACAACCTATAATACAAAATCCAGAAGAATATCCACCACTTCAAGCAGATCAAAATATAAAGAAATGGTACGTAATTTTCAACGGAGAAAACAAAGGAGTATATGACAATTGGGGAATTGCCAGTTCATATATTCTTGGAAGAAATATTATTCACAAAAGTTACAAAACAAAAAATGAAGCAGAAGCCGCATACAACGAAGCATACAAAGCAGTAATAAAAGATAACGTAGAATGTTCAAAAACAGTTCTCCTAACACCACAAAAACCTATGACCAGCTTCACACCACAAAAACCTGTATCCATCCCAAGATCCCTTAACCAATTAAATGCAAAAATTGCCCTTGAATCCATTCTATCAACCAAAGAAAAGGAAGCCATGAAAAAACCATCTGCCAAAAAATTCGCTGAATTATGGGATAGCCTCGTTTCCTACACCGAGGTCCATTCTTTAATGGGTTTTTACCCAGTAGCCAGGCGCCCAGGCCCTAAAGCAGTTTTCCTAGCCGATTTATCAGATCCTATGACTTTATGGGATTATTTTATTCATGGATTCATCGATACTATCTATCTAGAAGGCACCAATTTACACTGCATCAGCGAATTCCCCTCTGCTGTGCAAACTATCATCAGAAATTATAAAATACGCTTTGCAAAACAAGAAAGAGGATTATTCATCAAAATGCATTCTAGCTACCCAATTTTTGATGAAGATTCTCAACTAATTGTCCCAAGTATTACTTTTGCAAACATGGGAATAAGCAACGGCTCAAAACCAACAAAAGATGATCTACTCCGTGAGTCACCAACACAAGAGCATCTAATCTTTGCACTTGCCGGTGTTTATTTAGCATCATCACGCATTGGCAACGGTAAAGATCAAAGGTCAAGAATCAGAGTAAATTATGCTAGTAAAACTTTCATTATCTACTCTTTAACAGACAATGAAATCACTCCGGAAGCAATGAAAGCAATTGAAACATTCGAACAACCCTTCGAAAAAATTTCTCATCAACTGGCTGAATTACCCGATGATATCAAGAAACAACTTTGCAAACATATTATGCATGCTCCAAGACACAATTGCAGTCACTGTTCAGAAAACACAGAAGAAACACCATTCATGGAAGATTAACGTCAGCCATGACACAAGCAAACATTATTCAAAAAACATGTCTTTTCGAAGGCGGGAGGAATAACGTAAGCAATGACATAAGAAGCCATTATTAAAGAAGACATTATTGAAAACACGTGTCCTTTCAATATGGAAAGGATTGTTATTAAATTAAAGTGTCGGTAGGATAATTATTATATGTCTATTGTATTATTGTGATGTAACATAAAGTGTGTAAGTCCCTCAATAGTCTAGGGGGCTATAATGTAAATAGGTTTGTCATATTGCAATCAAACGATTGCAACTCAATTATTGTACTCGGCTCCTTTGAGCCTATAAATAGGGCCTTTGCCCATATGAAATAAACAAGCTAAGTTTGAGTGTTTAAGATTTGAGTTGATCTCAATCTTCTTCTGTTGAAATAGCTCGTCTATTTCTGAATAGCAGAACCCTATCCAAACATATCCATATATTCATATAAACATATCAAACCCAGACAATCAATCCATCGTCAATCCATTCCATCACGCATTGGCAACGGTAAAGATCAAAGGTCAAGAATCAGAGTAAATTATGCTAGTAAAACTTTCATTATCTACTCTTTAACAGACAATGAAATCACTCCGGAAGCAATGAAAGCAATTGAAACATTCGAACAACCCTTCGAAAAAATTTCTCATCAACTGGCTGAATTACCCGATGATATCAAGAAACAACTTTGCAAACATATTATGCATGCTCCAAGACACAATTGCAGTCACTGTTCAGAAAACACAGAAGAAACACCATTCATGGAAGATTAACGTCAGCCATGACACAAGCAAACATTATTCAAAAAACATGTCTTTTCGAAGGCGGGAGGAATAACGTAAGCAATGACATAAGAAGCCATTATTAAAGAAGACATTATTGAAAACACGTGTCCTTTCAATATGGAAAGGATTGTTATTAAATTAAAGTGTCGGTAGGATAATTATTATATGTCTATTGTATTATTGTGATGTAACATAAAGTGTGTAAGTCCCTCAATAGTCTAGGGGGCTATAATGTAAATAGGTTTGTCATATTGCAATCAAACGATTGCAACTCAATTATTGTACTCGGCTCCTTTGAGCCTATAAATAGGGCCTTTGCCCATATGAAATAAACAAGCTAAGTTTGAGTGTTTAAGATTTGAGTTGATCTCAATCTTCTTCTGTTGAAATAGCTCGTCTATTTCTGAATAGCAGAACCCTATCCAAACATATCCATATATTCATATAAACATATCAAACCCAGACAATCAATCCATCGTCAATCCATTCCAACGCATCATTCAGGTATATTCTGTCTTAATTTTATTAATTCCGTCATGTCGTTAAGAGGAATAACGTAAGCAATGACATAAGAAGCCATTATTAAAGAAGACATTATTGAAAACACGTGTCCTTTCAATATGGAAAGGATTGTTATTAAATTAAAGTGTCGGTAGGATAATTATTATATGTCTATTGTATTATTGTGATGTAACATAAAGTGTGTAAGTCCCTCAATAGTCTAGGGGGCTATAATGTAAATAGGTTTGTCATATTGCAATCAAACGATTGCAACTCAATTATTGTACTCGGCTCCTTTGAGCCTATAAATAGGGCCTTTGCCCATATGAAATAAACAAGCTAAGTTTGAGTGTTTAAGATTTGAGTTGATCTCAATCTTCTTCTGTTGAAATAGCTCGTCTATTTCTGAATAGCAGAACCCTATCCAAACATATCCATATATTCATATAAACATATCAAACCCAGACAATCAATCCATCGTCAATCCATTCCAACGCATCATTCAGGTATATTCTGTCTTAATTTTATTAATTCCGTCATGTCGTTAAATTTGGTATCAGAGCTAAGTAACATTCTTATTATTCTTATTACTAGTTTGCATATTCAATCTATCGTTAATAAGAATATATGCATATGCAGCATCATAAACATGATAAGCATCATAAACATGATAAGCATCATAAACATGATAAACATCATAAACATGAAAATAAATAATCATTATTTTTAAGTACCCATATTCAAAAAATCATCGTTATTAAAACAATTAAAAATTATCGAAAGAAGATTTAATATCATAAATATGTCTCAAGATATTCTATTCAATTGTTATATTATTTCTCCATGATAATCTCATTCCGAGTTATTCTAACTATTAATTCTACAAAATTTGAAATTTTTATTAAAATAATACTCGTTCTTAATAATCAAATTAATCAAATTCATGCTTGAAATATATATTTATGTCTAACAAAATTTTGATGAATTGTATTCCTAATAAAAATATTATTTTAAGAATACAGCAAATCCAAGAATCTATAAATAATTCTAAGAAAAATCTCAAGGATTCTTACAAACCTAATAATCAAGGTACGATTTTAAACAATAACCATATTCATGATGTTAGATATTTCATAAGAACTAGTATTAAAATCCGTTACAAGCAAATACGACGTCTAAAAACAAAACTATTTGTATTCTAAAACATATGTCTTTTAAACACTATTATAATTAACACTACTATTAAATAAATTTTAATCGTAACTTTAAATCTAAAACGAAACTAAACTATTATTATTATAAAATCATAATCATGAGTTTTTCAAGTCTAGATACAAATAAACAAGAATTAAAATTTTTTCGTAAAACATTGAAACAATCTAAAAAATTTCTTTTAGACTTAAAAATAGATTCTGACATATCAATGATAAATTGTATATCTAATATTGAAGCAATACATATAATAAATAATAGTATAAATTGGAAACAAGAACAAATAAAAAACCTTGAAGATAAAATAACAAAATTAATTTGTTAAATATGATAGAAAAAACAACTACTTCACTAGAAAAAAGAAACTAAAAATTTTATATATGGAAACTTTACAAGAAAAAGTAGAAACACTAACTAAATTATTTGCAGCACTAGAAATTCCATCTGAAACGCAAGAAAATAATATAGAAATAGAAAATAATTCAGATGATAATGACGCAGAAGTAATATATGATTTTTCTTCAGATGATGAAAACCCTTATTCAAATCCATATAGAGATTCACAAAACAATTTTGGATTAAAACGAAAACAATCATATGTTGAAGATGATTATCAAAGTCAATATATTTATGGACCACCTTCATTAGAAGAAAATTTTTTATATAGACAAGGAATGGTTAAAAATAAACAAAACAAATGGGAAAAAATACCTCCTCAATACATACCTAAATTATTTACATTTCCAACAAATTCAGATATTCTTTTTATTGATTGTGACCAAAATCCTGAAGCAAAAATTCAAGAATGGAGTAATAAAATGGGAGTACAAATTCAGTTAACCGAAGAATTAAGAAATTTACACCCAAAACACTTTCTTAATTATATCATTCATAAAACACAAGGTAACGCATATCGTTTCCTTTCATCTCTTGATGAAACCGAAACAATGATGATAGCCACCACTGATGCTATGGAAACATTTAAAAATGTATTAAGCCGTCTTATTCAGGAATTCATAGGAAAACAAATTGAAGATAAAATATCAAAAGAAGCTTTTCAATTAGAATCACTATGGCATTTAACTAATTTACGAATTTGTAATATGTGTTATTTAGAACCATTTATATGTGAATATTCTGAACATTATTATAATTTAGATTCCATTAGAAAAAAGGCAGCATTAGATATGTTTTATCAAAAATTACCATCATTAGTAAGCCAAAGTGTAATAAAAGATTTCCAAGAAGCATTACAACAAAATAAAGTTGCAGACACCTTAGGAGCACGAATAAGCATATTAAAAGCATGGATGCAGAAAAAATGTTTAGAACAAAAAACAGCACAAGATGCAAAAATTGATTTATGTTGTGACATCCTTTCTAACAAAGTAAATCAATATGGTTGTAAAGAAAAACAACAAAGTAAAAAGAAAATTTGGAAAAAACAAACTTATAAACCCAAATATAAAGAATATTATAAACAAGGGGAAAGAAAATATTTCCGAAATAGAAAACAATATAAACAAAAATATCAATCCAAAACAAATTATTGCCCATCGAATAAAAAAGACTGTAAATGTTGGATATGTCAAGAAGAAGGACACAAAGCTTATGAATGCCCGAAAAAGACTAAAAACGAAAAAGAAACAAATATATTAAAAATTGCATACGACCTTGGATACGAACCCATAGAAGATTCAGATATAAATTCAGATATAGATATTTATGCATATACAACTGATTCTGATTAAGATGCAGGTACATAATCCTATGGGAAAAGTATTATTGGGACTAGATAACGAGGGAAACCTCATATCTAACCCATCAAAAGTATACAGTGATATGAAAGTATCACCAAAAGCATACATTGGTATGAAAATACCATCTGAAGTAAACAATGATAAAGTATACAGTGATATGAAAATATCACCAAAAGCATACAGTGATATGAATATATCACCAAAAGCATACATTGATATGAAAATTTTCATATCAAACAATTTTCAGAAATCATACAGGTACCCAAGAGACGCAAACATTCAGTCCACAAATACATTGAAATGGAAGCAATCATGAAGCAAATCAAACACCAGTTCAAACGGAATTAATAAAATTAAGACAGAATATACCTGAATGATGCGTTGGAATGGATTGACGATGGATTGATTGTCTGGGTTTGATATGTTTATATGAATATATGGATATGTTTGGATAGGGTTCTGCTATTCAGAAATAGACGAGCTATTTCAACAGAAGAAGATTGAGATCAACTCAAATCTTAAACACTCAAACTTAGCTTGTTTATTTCATATGGGCAAAGGCCCTATTTATAGGCTCAAAGGAGCCGAGTACAATAATTGAGTTGCAATCGTTTGATTGCAATATGACAAACCTATTTACATTATAGCCCCCTAGACTATTGAGGGACTTACACACTTTATGTTACATCACAATAATACAATAGACATATAATAATTATCCTACCGACACTTTAATTTAATAACAATCCTTTCCATATTGAAAGGACACGTGTTTTCAATAATGTCTTCTTTAATAATGGCTTCTTATGTCATTGCTTACGTTATTCCTCCCGCCTTCGAAAAGACATGTTTTTTGAATAATGTTTGCTTGTGTCATGGCTGACGTTAATCTTCCATGAATGGTGTTTCTTCTGTGTTTTCTGAACAGTGACTGCAATTGTGTCTTGGAGCATGCATAATATGTTTGCAAAGTTGTTTCTTGATATCATCGGGTAATTCAGCCAGTTGATGAGAAATTTTTTCGAAGGGTTGTTCGAATGTTTCAATTGCTTTCATTGCTTCCGGAGTGATTTCATTGTCTGTTAAAGAGTAGATAATGAAAGTTTTACTAGCATAATTTACTCTGATTCTTGACCTTTGATCTTTACCGTTGCCAATGCGTGATGATGCTAAATAAACACCGGCAAGTGCAAAGATTAGATGCTCTTGTGTTGGTGACTCACGGAGTAGATCATCTTTTGTTGGTTTTGAGCCGTTGCTTATTCCCATGTTTGCAAAAGTAATACTTGGGACAATTAGTTGAGAATCTTCATCAAAAATTGGGTAGCTAGAATGCATTTTGATGAATAATCCTCTTTCTTGTTTTGCAAAGCGTATTTTATAATTTCTGATGATAGTTTGCACAGCAGAGGGGAATTCGCTGATGCAGTGTAAATTGGTGCCTTCTAGATAGATAGTATCGATGAATCCATGAATAAAATAATCCCATAAAGTCATAGGATCTGATAAATCGGCTAGGAAAACTGCTTTAGGGCCTGGGCGCCTGGCTACTGGGTAAAAACCCATTAAAGAATGGACCTCGGTGTAGGAAACGAGGCTATCCCATAATTCAGCGAATTTTTTGGCAGATGGTTTTTTCATGGCTTCCTTTTCTTTGGTTGATAGAATGGATTCAAGGGCAATTTTTGCATTTAATTGGTTAAGGGATCTTGGGATGGATACAGGTTTTTGTGGTGTGAAGCTGGTCATAGGTTTTTGTGGTGTTAGGAGAACTGTTTTTGAACATTCTACGTTATCTTTTATTACTGCTTTGTATGCTTCGTTGTATGCGGCTTCTGCTTCATTTTTTGTTTTGTAACTTTTGTGAATAATATTTCTTCCAAGAATATATGAACTGGCAATTCCCCAATTGTCATATACTCCTTTGTTTTCTCCGTTGAAAATTACGTACCATTTCTTTATATTTTGATCTGCTTGAAGTGGTGGATATTCTTCTGGATTTTGTATTATAGGTTGTTTTTCTGACTTGAGCATTGTTTGTGGCTGACTATCATCGGATGAAATTTCTTGAATGTCTTCTTTTGGTTGCTTTGTTGTTGAACTGCTAGCTGCTTCTTCTTTAGGTACTGATTGAGATGATAGAATTTGTATTGTTTGTCGTAGTTGTTCTTTTTCTCGTCTGACTGCTTCGAGTTGTCTGACTAATGATGCTTCTTGATCTTCTTTCTGTTTGAACTGGTGTTTGATTTGCTTCATGATTGCTTCCATTTCAATGTATTTGTGGACTGAATGTTTGCGTCTCTTGGGTACCTGTATGATTTCTGAAAATTGTTTGATATGAAAATTTTCATATCAATGTATGCTTTTGGTGATATATTCATATCACTGTATGCTTTTGGTGATATTTTCATATCACTGTATACTTTATCATTGTTTACTTCAGATGGTATTTTCATACCAATGTATGCTTTTGGTGATACTTTCATATCACTGTATACTTTTGATGGGTTAGATATGAGGTTTCCCTCGTTATCTAGTTCCAATAATACTTTTCCCATAGGATTATGTACCTGCATCTTAATCAGAATCAGTTGTATATGCATAAATATCTATATCTGAATTTATATCTGAATCTTCTATGGGTTCGTATCCAAGGTCGTATGCAATTTTTAATATATTTGTTTCTTTTTCGTTTTTAGTCTTTTTCGGGCATTCATAAGCTTTGTGTCCTTCTTCTTGACATATCCAACATTTACAGTCTTTTTTATTCGATGGGCAATAATTTGTTTTGGATTGATATTTTTGTTTATATTGTTTTCTATTTCGGAAATATTTTCTTTCCCCTTGTTTATAATATTCTTTATATTTGGGTTTATAAGTTTGTTTTTTCCAAATTTTCTTTTTACTTTGTTGTTTTTCTTTACAACCATATTGATTTACTTTGTTAGAAAGGATGTCACAACATAAATCAATTTTTGCATCTTGTGCTGTTTTTTGTTCTAAACATTTTTTCTGCATCCATGCTTTTAATATGCTTATTCGTGCTCCTAAGGTGTCTGCAACTTTATTTTGTTGTAATGCTTCTTGGAAATCTTTTATTACACTTTGGCTTACTAATGATGGTAATTTTTGATAAAACATATCTAATGCTGCCTTTTTTCTAATGGAATCTAAATTATAATAATGTTCAGAATATTCACATATAAATGGTTCTAAATAACACATATTACAAATTCGTAAATTAGTTAAATGCCATAGTGATTCTAATTGAAAAGCTTCTTTTGATATTTTATCTTCAATTTGTTTTCCTATGAATTCCTGAATAAGACGGCTTAATACATTTTTAAATGTTTCCATAGCATCAGTGGTGGCTATCATCATTGTTTCGGTTTCATCAAGAGATGAAAGGAAACGATATGCGTTACCTTGTGTTTTATGAATGATATAATTAAGAAAGTGTTTTGGGTGTAAATTTCTTAATTCTTCGGTTAACTGAATTTGTACTCCCATTTTATTACTCCATTCTTGAATTTTTGCTTCAGGATTTTGGTCACAATCAATAAAAAGAATATCTGAATTTGTTGGAAATGTAAATAATTTAGGTATGTATTGAGGAGGTATTTTTTCCCATTTGTTTTGTTTATTTTTAACCATTCCTTGTCTATATAAAAAATTTTCTTCTAATGAAGGTGGTCCATAAATATATTGACTTTGATAATCATCTTCAACATATGATTGTTTTCGTTTTAATCCAAAATTGTTTTGTGAATCTCTATATGGATTTGAATAAGGGTTTTCATCATCTGAAGAAAAATCATATATTACTTCTGCGTCATTATCATCTGAATTATTTTCTATTTCTATATTATTTTCTTGCGTTTCAGATGGAATTTCTAGTGCTGCAAATAATTTAGTTAGTGTTTCTACTTTTTCTTGTAAAGTTTCCATATATAAAATTTTTAGTTTCTTTTTTCTAGTGAAGTAGTTGTTTTTTCTATCATATTTAACAAATTAATTTTGTTATTTTATCTTCAAGGTTTTTTATTTGTTCTTGTTTCCAATTTATACTATTATTTATTATATGTATTGCTTCAATATTAGATATACAATTTATCATTGATATGTCAGAATCTATTTTTAAGTCTAAAAGAAATTTTTTAGATTGTTTCAATGTTTTACGAAAAAATTTTAATTCTTGTTTATTTGTATCTAGACTTGAAAAACTCATGATTATGATTTTATAATAATAATAGTTTAGTTTCGTTTTAGATTTAAAGTTACGATTAAAATTTATTTAATAGTAGTGTTAATTATAATAGTGTTTAAAAGACATATGTTTTAGAATACAAATAGTTTTGTTTTTAGACGTCGTATTTGCTTGTAACGGATTTTAATACTAGTTCTTATGAAATATCTAACATCATGAATATGGTTATTGTTTAAAATCGTACCTTGATTATTAGGTTTGTAAGAATCCTTGAGATTTTTCTTAGAATTATTTATAGATTCTTGGATTTGCTGTATTCTTAAAATAATATTTTTATTAGGAATACAATTCATCAAAATTTTGTTAGACATAAATATATATTTCAAGCATGAATTTGATTAATTTGATTATTAAGAACGAGTATTATTTTAATAAAAATTTCAAATTTTGTAGAATTAATAGTTAGAATAACTCGGAATGAGATTATCATGGAGAAATAATATAACAATTGAATAGAATATCTTGAGACATATTTATGATATTAAATCTTCTTTCGATAATTTTTAATTGTTTTAATAACGATGATTTTTTGAATATGGGTACTTAAAAATAATGATTATTTATTTTCATGTTTATGATGTTTATCATGTTTATGATGCTTATCATGTTTATGATGCTTATCATGTTTATGATGCTGCATATGCATATATTCTTATTAACGATAGATTGAATATGCAAACTAGTAATAAGAATAATAAGAATGTTACTTAGCTCTGATACCAAATTTAACGACATGACGGAATTAATAAAATTAAGACAGAATATACCTGAATGATGCGTTGGAATGGATTGACGATGGATTGATTGTCTGGGTTTGATATGTTTATATGAATATATGGATATGTTTGGATAGGGTTCTGCTATTCAGAAATAGACGAGCTATTTCAACAGAAGAAGATTGAGATCAACTCAAATCTTAAACACTCAAACTTAGCTTGTTTATTTCATATGGGCAAAGGCCCTATTTATAGGCTCAAAGGAGCCGAGTACAATAATTGAGTTGCAATCGTTTGATTGCAATATGACAAACCTATTTACATTATAGCCCCCTAGACTATTGAGGGACTTACACACTTTATGTTACATCACAATAATACAATAGACATATAATAATTATCCTACCGACACTTTAATTTAATAACAATCCTTTCCATATTGAAAGGACACGTGTTTTCAATAATGTCTTCTTTAATAATGGCTTCTTATGTCATTGCTTACGTTATTCCTCCAGTCCCTCAATAGTCTAGGGGGCTATAATGTAAATAGGTTTGTCATATTGCAATCAAACGATTGCAACTCAATTATTGTACTCGGCTCCTTTGAGCCTATAAATAGGGCCTTTGCCCATATGAAATAAACAAGCTAAGTTTGAGTGTTTGAGATTTGAGTTGAGCTCAGTCTTCTTCTGTTGAAATAGCTCGTCTATTTCTGAATAGCAGAACCCTATCCAAACATATCCATATATTCATATAAACATATCAAACCCAGACAATCAATCCATCGTCAATCCATTCCAACGCATCATTCAGGTATATTCTGTCTTAATTTTATTAATTCCGTCATGTCGTTAAATTTGGTATCAGAGCTAAGTAACATTCTTATTATTCTTATTACTAGTTTGCATATTCAATCTATCGTTAATAAGAATATATGCATATGCAGCATCATAAACATGATAAGCATCATAAACATGATAAGCATCATAAACATGATAAACATCATAAACATGAAAATAAATAATCATTATTTTTAAGTACCCATATTCAAAAAATCATCGTTATTAAAACAATTAAAAATTATCGAAAGAAGATTTAATATCATAAATATGTCTCAAGATATTCTATTCAATTGTTATATTATTTCTCCATGATAATCTCATTCCGAGTTATTCTAACTATTAATTCTACAAAATTTGAAATTTTTATTAAAATAATACTCGTTCTTAATAATCAAATTAATCAAATTCATGCTTGAAATATATATTTATGTCTAACAAAATTTTGATGAATTGTATTCCTAATAAAAATATTATTTTAAGAATACAGCAAATCCAAGAATCTATAAATAATTCTAAGAAAAATCTCAAGGATTCTTACAAACCTAATAATCAAGGTACGATTTTAAACAATAACCATATTCATGATGTTAGATATTTCATAAGAACTAGTATTAAAATCCGTTACAAGCAAATACGACGTCTAAAAACAAAACTATTTGTATTCTAAAACATATGTCTTTTAAACACTATTATAATTAACACTACTATTAAATAAATTTTAATCGTA
The DNA here is from genome assembly GCF_052849685.1 of Lactuca virosa. NCBI lineage: Eukaryota > Viridiplantae > Streptophyta > Magnoliopsida > Asterales > Asteraceae > Lactuca > Lactuca virosa. The sequence goes on from NC_136427.1 coordinate 177,449,248, forward strand.
ACTTTAAATCTAAAACGAAACTAAACTATTATTATTATAAAATCATAATCATGAGTTTTTCAAGTCTAGATACAAATAAACAAGAATTAAAATTTTTTCGTAAAACATTGAAACAATCTAAAAAATTTCTTTTAGACTTAAAAATAGATTCTGACATATCAATGATAAATTGTATATCTAATATTGAAGCAATACATATAATAAATAATAGTATAAATTGGAAACAAGAACAAATAAAAAACCTTGAAGATAAAATAACAAAATTAATTTGTTAAATATGATAGAAAAAACAACTACTTCACTAGAAAAAAGAAACTAAAAATTTTATATATGGAAACTTTACAAGAAAAAGTAGAAACACTAACTAAATTATTTGCAGCACTAGAAATTCCATCTGAAACGCAAGAAAATAATATAGAAATAGAAAATAATTCAGATGATAATGACGCAGAAGTAATATATGATTTTTCTTCAGATGATGAAAACCCTTATTCAAATCCATATAGAGATTCACAAAACAATTTTGGATTAAAACGAAAACAATCATATGTTGAAGATGATTATCAAAGTCAATATATTTATGGACCACCTTCATTAGAAGAAAATTTTTTATATAGACAAGGAATGGTTAAAAATAAACAAAACAAATGGGAAAAAATACCTCCTCAATACATACCTAAATTATTTACATTTCCAACAAATTCAGATATTCTTTTTATTGATTGTGACCAAAATCCTGAAGCAAAAATTCAAGAATGGAGTAATAAAATGGGAGTACAAATTCAGTTAACGAAGAATTAAGAAATTTACACCCAAAACACTTTCTTAATTATATCATTCATAAAACACAAGGTAACGCATATCGTTTCCTTTCATCTCTTGATGAAACCGAAACAATGATGATAGCCACCACTGATGCTATGGAAACATTTAAAAATGTATTAAGCCGTCTTATTCAGGAATTCATAGGAAAACAAATTGAAGATAAAATATCAAAAGAAGCTTTTCAATTAGAATCACTATGGCATTTAACTAATTTACGAATTTGTAATATGTGTTATTTAGAACCATTTATATGTGAATATTCTGAACATTATTATAATTTAGATTCCATTAGAAAAAAGGCAGCATTAGATATGTTTTATCAAAAATTACCATCATTAGTAAGCCAAAGTGTAATAAAAGATTTCCAAGAAGCATTACAACAAAATAAAGTTGCAGACACCTTAGGAGCACGAATAAGCATATTAAAAGCATGGATGCAGAAAAAATGTTTAGAACAAAAAACAGCACAAGATGCAAAAATTGATTTATGTTGTGACATCCTTTCTAACAAAGTAAATCAATATGGTTGTAAAGAAAAACAACAAAGTAAAAAGAAAATTTGGAAAAAACAAACTTATAAACCCAAATATAAAGAATATTATAAACAAGGGGAAAGAAAATATTTCCGAAATAGAAAACAATATAAACAAAAATATCAATCCAAAACAAATTATTGCCCATCGAATAAAAAAGACTGTAAATGTTGGATATGTCAAGAAGAAGGACACAAAGCTTATGAATGCCCGAAAAAGACTAAAAACGAAAAAGAAACAAATATATTAAAAATTGCATACGACCTTGGATACGAACCCATAGAAGATTCAGATATAAATTCAGATATAGATATTTATGCATATACAACTGATTCTGATTAAGATGCAGGTACATAATCCTATGGGAAAAGTATTATTGGGACTAGATAACGAGGGAAACCTCATATCTAACCCATCAAAAGTATACAGTGATATGAAAGTATCACCAAAAGCATACATTGGTATGAAAATACCATCTGAAGTAAACAATGATAAAGTATACAGTGATATGAAAATATCACCAAAAGCATACAGTGATATGAATATATCACCAAAAGCATACATTGATATGAAAATTTTCATATCAAACAATTTTCAGAAATCATACAGGTACCCAAGAGACGCAAACATTCAGTCCACAAATACATTGAAATGGAAGCAATCATGAAGCAAATCAAACACCAGTTCAAACAGAAAGAAGATCAAGAAGCATCATTAGTCAGACAACTCGAAGCAGTCAGACGAGAAAAAGAACAACTACGACAAACAATACAAATTCTATCATCTCAATCAGTACCTAAAGAAGAAGCAGCTAGCAGTTCAACAACAAAGCAACCAAAAGAAGACATTCAAGAAATTTCATCCGATGATAGTCAGCCACAAACAATGCTCAAGTCAGAAAAACAACCTATAATACAAAATCCAGAAGAATATCCACCACTTCAAGCAGATCAAAATATAAAGAAATGGTACGTAATTTTCAACGGAGAAAACAAAGGAGTATATGACAATTGGGGAATTGCCAGTTCATATATTCTTGGAAGAAATATTATTCACAAAAGTTACAAAACAAAAAATGAAGCAGAAGCCGCATACAACGAAGCATACAAAGCAGTAATAAAAGATAACGTAGAATGTTCAAAAACAGTTCTCCTAACACCACAAAAACCTATGACCAGCTTCACACCACAAAAACCTGTATCCATCCCAAGATCCCTTAACCAATTAAATGCAAAAATTGCCCTTGAATCCATTCTATCAACCAAAGAAAAGGAAGCCATGAAAAAACCATCTGCCAAAAAATTCGCTGAATTATGGGATAGCCTCGTTTCCTACACCGAGGTCCATTCTTTAATGGGTTTTTACCCAGTAGCCAGGCGCCCAGGCCCTAAAGCAGTTTTCCTAGCCGATTTATCAGATCCTATGACTTTATGGGATTATTTTATTCATGGATTCATCGATACTATCTATCTAGAAGGCACCAATTTACACTGCATCAGCGAATTCCCCTCTGCTGTGCAAACTATCATCAGAAATTATAAAATACGCTTTGCAAAACAAGAAAGAGGATTATTCATCAAAATGCATTCTAGCTACCCAATTTTTGATGAAGATTCTCAACTAATTGTCCCAAGTATTACTTTTGCAAACATGGGAATAAGCAACGGCTCAAAACCAACAAAAGATGATCTACTCCGTGAGTCACCAACACAAGAGCATCTAATCTTTGCACTTGCCGGTGTTTATTTAGCATCATCACGCATTGGCAACGGTAAAGATCAAAGGTCAAGAATCAGAGTAAATTATGCTAGTAAAACTTTCATTATCTACTCTTTAACAGACAATGAAATCACTCCGGAAGCAATGAAAGCAATTGAAACATTCGAACAACCCTTCGAAAAAATTTCTCATCAACTGGCTGAATTACCCGATGATATCAAGAAACAACTTTGCAAACATATTATGCATGCTCCAAGACACAATTGCAGTCACTGTTCAGAAAACACAGAAGAAACACCATTCATGGAAGATTAACGTCAGCCATGACACAAGCAAACATTATTCAAAAAACATGTCTTTTCGAAGGCGGGAGGAATAACGTAAGCAATGACATAAGAAGCCATTATTAAAGAAGACATTATTGAAAACACGTGTCCTTTCAATATGGAAAGGATTGTTATTAAATTAAAGTGTCGGTAGGATAATTATTATATGTCTATTGTATTATTGTGATGTAACATAAAGTGTGTAAGTCCCTCAATAGTCTAGGGGGCTATAATGTAAATAGGTTTGTCATATTGCAATCAAACGATTGCAACTCAATTATTGTACTCGGCTCCTTTGAGCCTATAAATAGGGCCTTTGCCCATATGAAATAAACAAGCTAAGTTTGAGTGTTTGAGATTTGATTTGAGCTCAGTCTTCTTCTGTTGAAATAGCTCGTCTATTTCTGAATAGCAGAACCCTATCCAAACATATCCATATATTCATATAAACATATCAAACCCAGACAATCAATCCATCGTCAATCCATTCCAACGCATCATTCAGGTATATTCTGTCTTAATTTTATTAATTCCGTCATGTCGTTAAATTTGTGGGGAATAACGTAAGCAATGACATAAGAAGCCATTATTAAAGAAGACATTATTGAAAACACGTGTCCTTTCAATATGGAAAGGATTGTTATTAAATTAAAGTGTCGGTAGGATAATTATTATATGTCTATTGTATTATTGTGATGTAACATAAAGTGTGTAAGTCCCTCAATAGTCTAGGGGGCTATAATGTAAATAGGTTTGTCATATTGCAATCAAACGATTGCAACTCAATTATTGTACTCGGCTCCTTTGAGCCTATAAATAGGGCCTTTGCCCATATGAAATAAAGAAGCGAAGTTTGAGTGTTTAAGATTTGAGTTGATCTCAATCTTCTTCTGTTGAAATAGCTCGTCTATTTCTGAATAGCAGAACCCTATCCAAACATATCCATATATTCATATAAACATATCAAACCCAGACAATCAATCCATCGTCAATCCATTCCAACGCATCATTCAGGTATATTCTGTCTTAATTTTATTAATTCCGTCATGTCGTTAAATTTGGTATCAGAGCTAAGTAACATTCTTATTATTCTTATTACTAGTTTGCATATTCAATCTATCGTTAATAAGAATATATGCATATGCAGCATCATAAACATGATAAGCATCATAAACATGATAAACATCATAAACATGAAAATAAATAATCATTATTTTTAAGTACCCATATTCAAAAAATCATCGTTATTAAAACAATTAAAAATTATCGAAAGAAGATTTAATATCATAAATATGTCTCAAGATATTCTATTCAATTGTTATATTATTTCTCCATGATAATCTCATTCCGAGTTATTCTAACTATTAATTCTACAAAATTTGAAATTTTTATTAAAATAATACTCGTTCTTAATAATCAAATTAATCAAATTCATGCTTGAAATATATATTTATGTCTAACAAAATTTTGATGAATTGTATTCCTAATAAAAATATTATTTTAAGAATACAGCAAATCCAAGAATCTATAAATAATTCTAAGAAAAATCTCAAGGATTCTTACAAACCTAATAATCAAGGTACGATTTTAAACAATAACCATATTCATGATGTTAGATATTTCATAAGAACTAGTATTAAAATCCGTTACAAGCAAATACGACGTCTAAAAACAAAACTATTTGTATTCTAAAACATATGTCTTTTAAACACTATTATAATTAACACTACTATTAAATAAATTTTAATCGTAACTTTAAATCTAAAACGAAACTAAACTATTATTATTATAAAATCATAATCATGAGTTTTTCAAGTCTAGATACAAATAAACAAGAATTAAAATTTTTTCGTAAAACATTGAAACAATCTAAAAAATTTCTTTTAGACTTAAAAATAGATTCTGACATATCAATGATAAATTGTATATCTAATATTGAAGCAATACATATAATAAATAATAGTATAAATTGGAAACAAGAACAAATAAAAAACCTTGAAGATAAAATAACAAAATTAATTTGTTAAATATGATAGAAAAAACAACTACTTCACTAGAAAAAAGAAACTAAAAATTTTATATATGGAAACTTTACAAGAAAAAGTAGAAACACTAACTAAATTATTTGCAGCACTAGAAATTCCATCTGAAACGCAAGAAAATAATATAGAAATAGAAAATAATTCAGATGATAATGACGCAGAAGTAATATATGATTTTTCTTCAGATGATGAAAACCCTTATTCAAATCCATATAGAGATTCACAAAACAATTTTGGATTAAAACGAAAACAATCATATGTTGAAGATGATTATCAAAGTCAATATATTTATGGACCACCTTCATTAGAAGAAAATTTTTTATATAGACAAGGAATGGTTAAAAATAAACAAAACAAATGGGAAAAAATACCTCCTCAATACATACCTAAATTATTTACATTTCCAACAAATTCAGATATTCTTTTTATTGATTGTGACCAAAATCCTGAAGCAAAAATTCAAGAATGGAGTAATAAAATGGGAGTACAAATTCAGTTAACCGAAGAATTAAGAAATTTACACCCAAAACACTTTCTTAATTATATCATTCATAAAACACAAGGTAACGCATATCGTTTCCTTTCATCTCTTGATGAAACCGAAACAATGATGATAGCCACCACTGATGCTATGGAAACATTTAAAAATGTATTAAGCCGTCTTATTCAGGAATTCATAGGAAAACAAATTGAAGATAAAATATCAAAAGAAGCTTTTCAATTAGAATCACTATGGCATTTAACTAATTTACGAATTTGTAATATGTGTTATTTAGAACCATTTATATGTGAATATTCTGAACATTATTATAATTTAGATTCCATTAGAAAAAAGGCAGCATTAGATATGTTTTATCAAAAATTACCATCATTAGTAAGCCAAAGTGTAATAAAAGATTTCCAAGAAGCATTACAACAAAATAAAGTTGCAGACACCTTAGGAGCACGAATAAGCATATTAAAAGCATGGATGCAGAAAAAATGTTTAGAACAAAAAACAGCACAAGATGCAAAAATTGATTTATGTTGTGACATCCTTTCTAACAAAGTAAATCAATATGGTTGTAAAGAAAAACAACAAAGTAAAAAGAAAATTTGGAAAAAACAAACTTATAAACCCAAATATAAAGAATATTATAAACAAGGGGAAAGAAAATATTTCCGAAATAGAAAACAATATAAACAAAAATATCAATCCAAAACAAATTATTGCCCATCGAATAAAAAAGACTGTAAATGTTGGATATGTCAAGAAGAAGGACACAAAGCTTATGAATGCCCGAAAAAGACTAAAAACGAAAAAGAAACAAATATATTAAAAATTGCATACGACCTTGGATACGAACCCATAGAAGATTCAGATATAAATTCAGATATAGATATTTATGCATATACAACTGATTCTGATTAAGATGCAGGTACATAATCCTATGGGAAAAGTATTATTGGGACTAGATAACGAGGGAAACCTCATATCTAACCCATCAAAAGTATACAGTGATATGAAAGTATCACCAAAAGCATACATTGGTATGAAAATACCATCTGAAGTAAACAATGATAAAGTATACAGTGATATGAAAATATCACCAAAAGCATACAGTGATATGAATATATCACCAAAAGCATACATTGATATGAAAATTTTCATATCAAACAATTTTCAGAAATCATACAGGTACCCAAGAGACGCAAACATTCAGTCCACAAATACATTGAAATGGAAGCAATCATGAAGCAAATCAAACACCAGTTCAAACAGAAAGAAGATCAAGAAGCATCATTAGTCAGACAACTCGAAGCAGTCAGACGAGAAAAAGAACAACTACGACAAACAATACAAATTCTATCATCTCAATCAGTACCTAAAGAAGAAGCAGCTAGCAGTTCAACAACAAAGCAACCAAAAGAAGACATTCAAGAAATTTCATCCGATGATAGTCAGCCACAAACAATGCTCAAGTCAGAAAAACAACCTATAATACAAAATCCAGAAGAATATCCACCACTTCAAGCAGATCAAAATATAAAGAAATGGTACGCAATTTTCAACGGAGAAAACAAAGGAGTATATGACAATTGGGGAATTGCTAGTTCATATATTCTTGGAAGAAATATTATTCACAAAAGTTACAAAACAAAAAATGAAGCAGAAGCCGCATACAACGAAGCATACAAAGCAGTAATAAAAGATAACGTAGAATGTTCAAAAACAGTTCTCCTAACACCACAAAAACCTATGACCAGCTTCACACCACAAAAACCTGTATCCATCCCAAGATCCCTTAACCAATTAAATGCAAAAATTGCCCTTGAATCCATTCTATCAACCAAAGAAAAGGAAGCCATGAAAAAACCATCTGCCAAAAAATTCGCTGAATTATGGGATAGCCTCGTTTCCTACACCGAGGTCCATTCTTTAATGGGTTTTTACCCAGTAGCCAGGCGCCCAGGCCCTAAAGCAGTTTTCCTAGCCGATTTATCAGATCCTATGACTTTATGGGATTATTTTATTCATGGATTCATCGATACTATCTATCTAGAAGGCACCAATTTACACTGCATCAGCGAATTCCCCTCTGCTGTGCAAACTATCATCAGAAATTATAAAATACGCTTTGCAAAACAAGAAAGAGGATTATTCATCAAAATGCATTCTAGCTACCCAATTTTTGATGAAGATTCTCAACTAATTGTCCCAAGTATTACTTTTGCAAACATGGGAATAAGCAACGGCTCAAAACCAACAAAAGATGATCTACTCCGTGAGTCACCAACACAAGAGCATCTAATCTTTGCACTTGCCGGTGTTTATTTAGCATCATCACGCATTGGCAACGGTAAAGATCAAAGGTCAAGAATCAGAGTAAATTATGCTAGTAAAACTTTCATTATCTACTCTTTAACAGACAATGAAATCACTCCGGAAGCAATGAAAGCAATTGAAACATTCGAACAACCCTTCGAAAAAAATTTCTCATCAACTGGCTGAATTACCCGATGATATCAAGAAACAACTTTGCAAACATATTATGCATGCTCCAAGACACAATTGCAGTCACTGTTCAGAAAACACAGAAGAAACACCATTCATGGAAGATTAACGTCAGCCATGACACAAGCAAACATTATTCAAAAAACATGTCTTTTCGAAGGCGGGAGGAATAACGTAAGCAATGACATAAGAAGCCATTATTAAAGAAGACATTATTGAAAACACGTGTCCTTTCAATATGGAAAGGATTGTTATTAAATTAAAGTGTCGGTAGGATAATTATTATATGTCTATTGTATTATTGTGATGTAACATAAAGTGTGTAAGTCCCTCAATAGTCTAGGGGGCTATAATGTAAATAGGTTTGTCATATTGCAATCAAACGATTGCAACTCAATTATTGTACTCGGCTCCTTTGAGCCTATAAATAGGGCCTTTGCCCATATGAAATAAAGAAGCGAAGTTTGAGTGTTTAAGATTTTTTGAGTTGATCTCAATCTTCTTCTGTTGAAATAGCTCGTCTATTTCTGAATAGCAGAACCCTATCCAAACATATCCATATATTCATATAAACATATCAAACCCAGACAATCAATCCATCGTCAATCCATTCCAACGCATCATTCAGGTATATTCTGTCTTAATTTTATTAATTCCGTCATGTCGTTAACAAATTTAACGACATGACGGAATTAATAAAATTAAGACAGAATATACCTGAATGATGCGTTGGAATGGATTGACGATGGATTGATTGTCTGGGTTTGATATGTTTATATGAATATATGGATATGTTTGGATAGGGTTCTGCTATTCAGAAATAGACGAGCTATTTCAACAGAAGAAGATTGAGATCAACTCAAATCTTAAACACTCAAACTTAGCTTGTTTATTTCATATGGGCAAAGGCCCTATTTATAGGCTCAAAGGAGCCGAGTACAATAATTGAGTTGCAATCGTTTGATTGCAATATGACAAACCTATTTACATTATAGCCCCCTAGACTATTGAGGGACTTACACACTTTATGTTACATCACAATAATACAATAGACATATAATAATTATCCTACCGACACTTTAATTTAATAACAATCCTTTCCATATTGAAAGGACACGTGTTTTCAATAATGTCTTCTTTAATAATGGCTTCTTATGTCATTGCTTACGTTATTCCTCCCGCCTTCGAAAAGACATGTTTTTTGAATAATGTTTGCTTGTGTCATGGCTGACGTTAATCTTCCATGAATGGTGTTTCTTCTGTGTTTTCTGAACAGTGACTGCAATTGTGTCTTGGAGCATGCATAATATGTTTGCAAAGTTGTTTCTTGATATCATCGGGTAATTCAGCCAGTTGATGAGAAATTTTTTCGAAGGGTTGTTCGAATGTTTCAATTGCTTTCATTGCTTCCGGAGTGATTTCATTGTCTGTTAAAGAGTAGATAATGAAAGTTTTACTAGCATAATTTACTCTGATTCTTGACCTTTGATCTTTACCGTTGCCAATGCGTGATGATGCTAAATAAACACCGGCAAGTGCAAAGATTAGATGCTCTTGTGTTGGTGACTCACGGAGTAGATCATCTTTTGTTGGTTTTGAGCCGTTGCTTATTCCCATGTTTGCAAAAGTAATACTTGGGACAATTAGTTGAGAATCTTCATCAAAAATTGGGTAGCTAGAATGCATTTTGATGAATAATCCTCTTTCTTGTTTTGCAAAGCGTATTTTATAATTTCTGATGATAGTTTGCACAGCAGAGGGGAATTCGCTGATGCAGTGTAAATTGGTGCCTTCTAGATAGATAGTATCGATGAATCCATGAATAAAATAATCTCATAAAGTCATAGGATCTGATAAATCGGCTAGGAAAACTGCTTTAGGGCCTGGGCGCCTGGCTACTGGGTAAAAACCCATTAAAGAATGGACCTCGGTGTAGGAAACGAGGCTATCCCATAATTCAGCGAATTTTTTGGCAGATGGTTTTTTCATGGCTTCCTTTTCTTTGGTTGATAGAATGGATTCAAGGGCAATTTTTGCATTTAATTGGTTAAGGGATCTTGGGATGGATACAGGTTTTTGTGGTGTGAAGCTGGTCATAGGTTTTTGTGGTGTTAGGAGAACTGTTTTTGAACATTCTACGTTATCTTTTATTACTGCTTTGTATGCTTCGTTGTATGCGGCTTCTGCTTCATTTTTTGTTTTGTAACTTTTGTGAATAATATTTCTTCCAAGAATATATGAACTGGCAATTCCCCAATTGTCATATACTCCTTTGTTTTCTCCGTTGAAAATTACGTACCATTTCTTTATATTTTGATCTGCTTGAAGTGGTGGATATTCTTCTGGATTTTGTATTATAGGTTGTTTTTCTGACTTGAGCATTGTTTGTGGCTGACTATCATCGGATGAAATTTCTTGAATGTCTTCTTTTGGTTGCTTTGTTGTTGAACTGCTAGCTGCTTCTTCTTTAGGTACTGATTGAGATGATAGAATTTGTATTGTTTGTCGTAGTTGTTCTTTTTCTCGTCTGACTGCTTCGAGTTGTCTGACTAATGATGCTTCTTGATCTTCTTTCTGTTTGAACTGGTGTTTGATTTGCTTCATGATTGCTTCCATTTCAATGTATTTGTGGACTGAATGTTTGCGTCTCTTGGGTACCTGTATGATTTCTGAAAATTGTTTGATATGAAAATTTTCATATCAATGTATGCTTTTGGTGATATATTCATATCACTGTATGCTTTTGGTGATATTTTCATATCACTGTATACTTTATCATTGTTTACTTCAGATGGTATTTTCATACCAATGTATGCTTTTGGTGATACTTTCATATCACTGTATACTTTTGATGGGTTAGATATGAGGTTTCCCTCGTTATCTAGTCCCAATAATACTTTTCCCATAGGATTATGTACCTGCATCTTAATCAGAATCAGTTGTATATGCATAAATATCTATATCTGAATTTATATCTGAATCTTCTATGGGTTCGTATCCAAGGTCGTATGCAATTTTTAATATATTTGTTTCTTTTTCGTTTTTAGTCTTTTTCGGGCATTCATAAGCTTTGTGTCCTTCTTCTTGACATATCCAACATTTACAGTCTTTTTTATTCGATGGGCAATAATTTGTTTTGGATTGATATTTTTGTTTATATTGTTTTCTATTTCGGAAATATTTTCTTTCCCCTTGTTTATAATATTCTTTATATTTGGGTTTATAAGTTTGTTTTTTCCAAATTTTCTTTTTACTTTGTTGTTTTTCTTTACAACCATATTGATTTACTTTGTTAGAAAGGATGTCACAACATAAATCAATTTTTGCATCTTGTGCTGTTTTTTGTTCTAAACATTTTTTCTGCATCCATGCTTTTAATATGCTTATTCGTGCTCCTAAGGTGTCTGCAACTTTATTTTGTTGTAATGCTTCTTGGAAATCTTTTATTACACTTTGGCTTACTAATGATGGTAATTTTTGATAAAACATATCTAATGCTGCCTTTTTTCTAATGGAATCTAAATTATAATAATGTTCAGAATATTCACATATAAATGGTTCTAAATAACACATATTACAAATTCGTAAATTAGTTAAATGCCATAGTGATTCTAATTGAAAAGCTTCTTTTGATATTTTATCTTCAATTTGTTTTCCTATGAATTCCTGAATAAGACGGCTTAATACATTTTTAAATGTTTCCATAGCATCAGTGGTGGCTATCATCATTGTTTCGGTTTCATCAAGAGATGAAAGGAAACGATATGCGTTACCTTGTGTTTTATGAATGATATAATTAAGAAAGTGTTTTGGGTGTAAATTTCTTAATTCTTCGGTTAACTGAATTTGTACTCCCATTTTATTACTCCATTCTTGAATTTTTGCTTCAGGATTTTGGTCACAATCAATAAAAAGAATATCTGAATTTGTTGGAAATGTAAATAATTTAGGTATGTATTGAGGAGGTATTTTTTCCCATTTGTTTTGTTTATTTTTAACCATTCCTTGTCTATATAAAAAATTTTCTTCTAATGAAGGTGGTCCATAAATATATTGACTTTGATAATCATCTTCAACATATGATTGTTTTCGTTTTAATCCAAAATTGTTTTGTGAATCTCTATATGGATTTGAATAAGGGTTTTCATCATCTGAAGAAAAATCATATATTACTTCTGCGTCATTATCATCTGAATTATTTTCTATTTCTATATTATTTTCTTGCGTTTCAGATGGAATTTCTAGTGCTGCAAATAATTTAGTTAGTGTTTCTACTTTTTCTTGTAAAGTTTCCATATATAAAATTTTTAGTTTCTTTTTTCTAGTGAAGTAGTTGTTTTTTCTATCATATTTAACAAATTAATTTTGTTATTTTATCTTCAAGGTTTTTTATTTGTTCTTGTTTCCAATTTATACTATTATTTATTATATGTATTGCTTCAATATTAGATATACAATTTATCATTGATATGTCAGAATCTATTTTTAAGTCTAAAAGAAATTTTTTAGATTGTTTCAATGTTTTACGAAAAAATTTTAATTCTTGTTTATTTGTATCTAGACTTGAAAAACTCATGATTATGATTTTATAATAATAATAGTTTAGTTTCGTTTTAGATTTAAAGTTACGATTAAAATTTATTTAATAGTAGTGTTAATTATAATAGTGTTTAAAAGACATATGTTTTAGAATACAAATAGTTTTGTTTTTAGACGTCGTATTTGCTTGTAACGGATTTTAATACTAGTTCTTATGAAATATCTAACATCATGAATATGGTTATTGTTTAAAATCGTACCTTGATTATTAGGTTTGTAAGAATCCTTGAGATTTTTCTTAGAATTATTTATAGATTCTTGGATTTGCTGTATTCTTAAAATAATATTTTTATTAGGAATACAATTCATCAAAATTTTGTTAGACATAAATATATATTTCAAGCATGAATTTGATTAATTTGATTATTAAGAACGAGTATTATTTTAATAAAAATTTCAAATTTTGTAGAATTAATAGTTAGAATAACTCGGAATGAGATTATCATGGAGAAATAATATAACAATTGAATAGAATATCTTGAGACATATTTATGATATTAAATCTTCTTTCGATAAATATTTTAATTGTTGATAACTTTTTTAAATATGAATATTTAAAAACAATGGTTATTCATTATCATGTTTATGATGTTTATCATGTTTATGATGTTTATCATGTTTATGATGCTTATCATGTTTATGATGTTGCATATGCATATATTCTTATTAACGATAGATTGAATATGCAAACTGATAATAAGAATAATAAGAACGTTACTTAGCTCTGATACCAAATTTAACGACATGACGGAATTAATAAAATTAAGACAGAATATACCTGAATGATGCGTTGGAATGGATTGACGATGGATTGATTGTCTGGGTTTGATATGTTTATATGAATATATGGATATGTTTGGATAGGGTTCTGCTATTCAGAAATAGACGAGCTATTTCAACAGAAGAAGATTGAGATCAACTCAAATCTTAAACACTCAAACTTAGCTTGTTTATTTCATATGGGCAAAGGCCCTATTTATAGGCTCAAAGGAGCCGAGTACAATAATTGAGTTGCAATCGTTTGATTGCAATATGACAAACCTATTTACATTATAGCCCCCTAGACTATTGAGGGACTTACACACTTTATGTTACATCACAATAATACAATAGACATATAATAATTATCCTACCGACACTTTAATTTAATAACAATCCTTTCCATATTGAAAGGACACGTGTTTTCAATAATGTCTTCTTTAATAATGGCTTCTTATGTCATTGCTTACGTTATTCCTTTACACAGAAGAAACACCATTCATGGAAGATTAACGTCAGCCATGACACAAGCAAACATTATTCAAAAAACATGTCTTTTCGAAGGCGGGAGGAATAACGTAAGCAATGACATAAGAAGCCATTATTAAAGAAGACATTATTGAAAACACGTGTCCTTTCAATATGGAAAGGATTGTTATTAAATTAAAGTGTCGGTAGGATAATTATTATATGTCTATTGTATTATTGTGATGTAACATAAAGTGTGTAAGTCCCTCAATAGTCTAGGGGGCTATAATGTAAATAGGTTTGTCATATTGCAATCAAACGATTGCAACTCAATTATTGTACTCGGCTCCTTTGAGCCTATAAATAGGGCCTTTGCCCATATGAAATAAAGAAGCTAAGTTTGAGTGTTTAAGATTTGAGTTGATCTCAATCTTCTTCTGTTGAAATAGCTCGTCTATTTCTGAATAGCAGAACCCTATCCAAACATATCCATATATTCATATAAACATATCAAACCCAGACAATCAATCCATCGTCAATCCATTCCAACCCAAAAGAAGACATTCAAGAAATTTCATCCGATGATAGTCAGCCACAAACAATGCTCAAGTCAGAAAAACAACCTATAATACAAAATCCAGAAGAATATCCACCACTTCAAGCAGATCAAAATATAAAGAAATGGTACGTAATTTTCAACGGAGAAAACAAAGGAGTATATGACAATTGGGGAATTGCCAGTTCATATATTCTTGGAAGAAATATTATTCACAAAAGTTACAAAACAAAAAATGAAGCAGAAGCCGCATACAACGAAGCATACAAAGCAGTAATAAAAGATAACGTAGAATGTTCAAAAACAGTTCTCCTAACACCACAAAAACCTATGACCAGCTTCACACCACAAAAACCTGTATCCATCCCAAGATCCCTTAACCAATAATCCTCTTTCTTGTTTTGCAAAGCGTATTTTAGAAAAACCATTAAAGATCACAATTGCTGATAAATCAATTCACAAAATTTGGTTCGTAGGAAGAGATATAGATATAGTAATTGAAAAAACATCATTCAAAACTCCAACTATATATCAACATGATTCAGGAATAGATTTAGTTATAGGAAATAATTTCCTTAAATTATATCAACCATTTATACAAACAAATGACGATATAAGTCTCAATCATCCAACAAAAGGTATTATAAAAACTGCAATTATCAAACATTATGATCTTATTAAAATAATCAAACAAGAGGTTGGCTTTCAATTACGCATATTACTAACATTTGCTAAAGAAATTGCTGAAAAACAACTCGAAGAAGTATGTAGCGAAAACCCGCTAGATCATTTAAAAAATAAAAATAATCAAGAAATAATAATATTATTAAAAAACCCTAATGATGAAGTTAATGTTCCAAATAAAATTCCATACAGCATAAAAGATGTTTCTGAATTCAAACAGGAATGCATTGAACTATTAGAAAAAGGAATCATTCGACCTAGCAAAAGTCCTCATTCAGCACCTGCATTTTATGTAGAAAATAATAATGAAATAAAACGAGGCAAACGAAGAATGGTAATCAATTATAAAAAAATGAATGATGCTACTATAGGAGACTCATATAAATTACCACGAAAAGAATATATTTTAGAAAAAATAAAAGGAAATACACATTTTAGTACATTTGATGCAAAATCCGGATATTGGCAATTACGCTTACATGAAAATACGAAACCACTAACCGCTTTTTCATGTCCTCCTCAGAAGCATTATGAATGGAATGTTCTTCCATTCGGTTTAAAACAGGCACCAGCAATATATCAGCGATTCATGGATGAAACCTTAAATGGTTTAGATCATATTTGTCTTGCATATATTGATGATATAATTGTTTTTACAAAAGGAAACGAACAAACACACATTGATGCAGTCATCAAGGTTTTACAAAGAATTAAAGAGAAGGGTTTAGTTTTATCAAAAAAGAAATCAAAACTTTTTCAAACTACAGTTGAATATCTCGGTTTAAAAATTGGAGAAAATGGTCAATTATCGTTAACAGACAATATACGAGAAAAATTAAATATGTTTCCTGATAAACTTGAAAATAGAAAACAAATACAACGATTTCTTGGTTGTTTAAATTATATTGCAGAACAAGGATTTTTGAAAAATTTAGCGAAAGAAAGAAAAGTTTTACAAAAGAAAATATCAGAAAAAATACCTTGGTCTTGGACCAATACAGATACTATTTTGGTACAAAATATAAAACAAAACATTCAAGTTCTCCCTACTTTATATAATGCAAAAATAGATGATTTCTTAATCGTAGAAACAGATGCATCACAAGACACTTGGGCAGGATGCCTAAAAGCAATTATACGAGGAAAAGTATTATTGGGATTAGATAGTGAGGGAAACCTCATATCTAACTCATCAAAAGTATACAATGATAAAGCACACACTGGTATGAAAATACCATCTGAAGTAAACAATGATAAAGTATACAGTGATATGAAAATATCACCAATCTATCGTTAATAAGAATAATAAGAACGTTACTTAGCTCTGATACCAAATCGAACGACAGAATGACGTAAGCAATGACATAAGAAGCCATTAGACACATTATTGAAGACATGTGGCCTTTCAATATAGAAAGGAGTTGTAATTATTTAGGTTTTGTCTTTTATAATTATTGTATGTCTATTGTATTATTGTGATGTAACATAAAGTGTTAGTCCCTCAATAGTCTAGGGGGCTATATTGTAAATATGTTTGTCATATTGCAATCAAACGATTGCAGTTCTATTATTGTACTCGGCTCCTTTGAGCCTATAAATAGGGCATTTGCCCATATGGAATAAAGAAGCTAAGTTTGAGTGTTTAAGATTTGAGTTGATCTCAATCTTCTTCTGTTGAAATAGCTCGTCTATTTCTGAATAGCAGAACCCTATCCAAACATATCCATATATTCATATAAACATATCAAACCCAGACAATCAATCCATCGTCAATCCATTCCAACGCATCATTCAGGTATATTCTGTCTTAATTTTATTAATTCCGTCATGTCGTTAAATTTGGTATCAGAGCTAAGTAACGTTCTTATTATTCTTATTATCAGTTTGCATATTCAATCTATCGTTAATAAGAATATATGCATATGCAACATCATAAACATGATAAGCATCATAAACATGATAAACATCATAAACATGATAAACATCATAAACATGATAATGAATAACCATTGTTTTTAAATATTCATATTTAAAAAAGTTATCAACAATTAAAATATTTATCGAAAGAAGATTTAATACTATAAGTATGTCTCAAGAAATAGAAAACTCACCAATAGTTATTAATAACGAAGAAAATGAATCTGGATACACTTTTGATGCTTTAATTAATAAAAATAACATCAATAAAGACGCTATAAGAAAATCAAATTTCACACTATCCGAAAGACACAATTTTAGATATAACACATTTAAAAATTTCTTTTCTAGAAAAAATATTATATATTATGGAAAAATTATAGGAGAACAAGCAATACCTATAGAATTAACTCAAGGAAATATTACTATACCCATAATAAATAAACAACAAATTAGAAATAGATTATCTCATATTAAAGAAACAGATAGAATAAAAATCGCTTATATTCATATATCAACTATTCAAATAATCTTAAAAAGTACTGTAAGTAATTTAAATACACCAATAGAATTAGAAATCAGAGATGATCGTATAATTAATAACCAAGAAAGTATTATTGCAAAAGGAGAAGGTAATTTAATTGAAGGAAAAATAAAATTTGATATTAATATTCAATTAGGATTAAGTCTTAAAGATAAAAATTTAAGTAATAGTATTA
The DNA here is from genome assembly GCF_052849685.1 of Lactuca virosa. Lineage (NCBI taxonomy): Eukaryota > Viridiplantae > Streptophyta > Magnoliopsida > Asterales > Asteraceae > Lactuca > Lactuca virosa. The sequence continues at coordinate 177,467,390 of NC_136427.1, forward strand.
CTGTACGATATAAATTATTAAGACAAAATTTTATGATAAAAGGTAATCATCCATTTACTATTACATATCAAATAAATTATGCATTAACAAATTCTCATCATAGTATTACATTTAAAACAGAAGATAGAATTTATATAGATAAATTATTTACCCCTTTATTATCCCTTGAATCACCAAATATGACTAATAATAGAATATTCAATGAAACTAATTTTCAACCAATAATAACTACTCCGTTAATAAAAAGAAGTCCAATTATAGAACCTCCATTTTCAACTATAATAGGTAGATCTTCTATTTCAGAATGTCAGCCTTCAACATCTAATGAAAATAACGATGAAAAGCTAGAAGATATTAAAGAAATGATTAGATCATTAAGTTTAAGAATATGACAGAATCATCTAGTAATTCCCTAAAATATTTTAAAACACTTGAAGGATCATATCAAAATACAAAACCATGTATACCAGATAAAGAAATGATTATAGAAATACCACAAAATTTACCACAAGGAACAATATATAACATCGGTCTTAATCCTGAAGAAGATAAATCAGTAGGAGAAAAACTAAATATAATAAGTCAAAAATTAAACAATATTATAGAAATAGAAAGTTTAATTGTATTAAAACAAATCCCTGAATTATTACAGAATTTAACTCAACAGAAAAATCTACTTGAAAAATATTTAAAAATAATAAAAACAATTAAAGAAGAACCACTCAATGAAAAACCACTACTTAAAGAAAAACCACTTACCATTAAACGACCTTTCACATGGTAAAATAAAAATGAATAATAAAACTCAAATATACTATAATTACAATGATAAATAAAAAATTATGGAGTTATAAAAACAAAAAAAATCACAAAATCGAAATCTAAAAACAATACGCAATGTTTCAACCACTCTAACAAACACAACTTGTTAATATAAAAGCTTTACAAGAAAAAACATCAATTAAAAGAAATTTATAAACTAATCCTAAAATGAGTAAAAGAAAAACAAATATTAACCCAAACAGTACCTTTATTACAACCAAAATACAAGATAAAGAATTAGTTTCATATATAGATACAGGAGCTACTTTATGTTTTGGAAGAAAAAAGATATTAAAAAATTGGGAAAAATTAGAAAAACCATTAAAGATCACAATTGCTGATAAATCAATTCACAAAATTTGGTTCGTAGGAAGAGATATAGATATAGTAATTGAAAAAACATCATTCAAAACTCCAACTATATATCAACATGATTCAGGAATAGATTTAGTTATAGGAAATAATTTCCTTAAATTATATCAACCATTTATACAAACAAATGACGATATAAGTCTCAATCATCCAACAAAAGGTATTATAAAAACTGCAATTATCAAACATTATGATCTTATTAAAATAATCAAACAAGAGGTTGGCTTTCAATTACGCATATTACTAACATTTGCTAAAGAAATTGCTGAAAAACAACTCGAAGAAGTATGTAGCGAAAACCCGCTAGATCATTTAAAAAATAAAAATAATCAAGAAATAATAATATTATTAAAAAACCCTAATGATGAAGTTAATGTTCCAAATAAAATTCCATACAGCATAAAAGATGTTTCTGAATTCAAACAGGAATGCATTGAACTATTAGAAAAAGGAATCATTCGACCTAGCAAAAGTCCTCATTCAGCACCTGCATTTTATGTAGAAAATAATAATGAAATAAAACGAGGCAAACGAAGAATGGTAATCAATTATAAAAAAATGAATGATGCTACTATAGGAGACTCATATAAATTACCACGAAAAGAATATATTTTAGAAAAAATAAAAGGAAATACACATTTTAGTACATTTGATGCAAAATCCGGATATTGGCAATTACGCTTACATGAAAATACGAAACCACTAACCGCTTTTTCATGTCCTCCTCAGAAGCATTATGAATGGAATGTTCTTCCATTCGGTTTAAAACAGGCACCAGCAATATATCAGCGATTCATGGATGAAACCTTAAATGGTTTAGATCATATTTGTCTTGCATATATTGATGATATAATTGTTTTTACAAAAGGAAACGAACAAACACACATTGATGCAGTCATCAAGGTTTTACAAAGAATTAAAGAGAAGGGTTTAGTTTTATCAAAAAAGAAATCAAAACTTTTTCAAACTACAGTTGAATATCTCGGTTTAAAAATTGGAGAAAATGGTCAATTATCGTTAACAGACAATATACGAGAAAAATTAAATATGTTTCCTGATAAACTTGAAAATAGAAAACAAATACAACGATTTCTTGGTTGTTTAAATTATATTGCAGAACAAGGATTTTTGAAAAATTTAGCGAAAGAAAGAAAAGTTTTACAAAAGAAAATATCAGAAAAAATACCTTGGTCTTGGACCAATACAGATACTATTTTGGTACAAAATATAAAACAAAACATTCAAGTTCTCCCTACTTTATATAATGCAAAAATAGATGATTTCTTAATCGTAGAAACAGATGCATCACAAGACACTTGGGCAGGATGCCTAAAAGCAATTATACGAGGAAAAGTATTATTGGGATTAGATAGTGAGGGAAACCTCATATCTAACTCATCAAAAGTATACAATGATAAAGCACACACTGGTATGAAAATACCATCTGAAGTAAACAATGATAAAGTATACAGTGATATGAAAATATCACCAATCTATCGTTAATAAGAATAATAAGAACGTTACTTAGCTCTGATACCAAATCGAACGACAGAATGACGTAAGCAATGACATAAGAAGCCATTAGACACATTATTGAAGACATGTGGCCTTTCAATATAGAAAGGAGTTGTAATTATTTAGGTTTTGTCTTTTATAATTATTGTATGTCTATTGTATTATTGTGATGTAACATAAAGTGTTAGTCCCTCAATAGTCTAGGGGGCTATATTGTAAATATGTTTGTCATATTGCAATCAAACGATTGCAGTTCTATTATTGTACTCGGCTCCTTTGAGCCTATAAATAGGGCATTTGCCCATATGGAATAAAGAAGCTAAGTTTGAGTGTTTAAGATTTGAGTTGATCTCAATCTTCTTCTGTTGAAATAGCTCGTCTATTTCTGAATAGCAGAACCCTATCCAAACATATCCATATATTCATATAAACATATCAAACCCAGACAATCAATCCATCGTCAATCCATTCCAACGCATCATTCAGGTATATTCTGTCTTAATTTTATTAATTCCGTCATGTCGTTAAATTTGGTATCAGAGCTAAGTAACGTTCTTATTATTCTTATTATCAGTTTGCATATTCAATCTATCGTTAATAAGAATATATGCATATGCAACATCATAAACATGATAAGCATCATAAACATGATAAACATCATAAACATGATAAACATCATAAACATGATAATGAATAACCATTGTTTTTAAATATTCATATTTAAAAAAGTTATCAACAATTAAAATATTTATCGAAAGAAGATTTAATACTATAAGTATGTCTCAAGAAATAGAAAACTCACCAATAGTTATTAATAACGAAGAAAATGAATCTGGATACACTTTTGATGCTTTAATTAATAAAAATAACATCAATAAAGACGCTATAAGAAAATCAAATTTCACACTATCCGAAAGACACAATTTTAGATATAACACATTTAAAAATTTCTTTTCTAGAAAAAATATTATATATTATGGAAAAATTATAGGAGAACAAGCAATACCTATAGAATTAACTCAAGGAAATATTACTATACCCATAATAAATAAACAACAAATTAGAAATAGATTATCTCATATTAAAGAAACAGATAGAATAAAAATCGCTTATATTCATATATCAACTATTCAAATAATCTTAAAAAGTACTGTAAGTAATTTAAATACACCAATAGAATTAGAAATCAGAGATGATCGTATAATTAATAACCAAGAAAGTATTATTGCAAAAGGAGAAGGTAATTTAATTGAAGGAAAAATAAAATTTGATATTAATATTCAATTAGGATTAAGTCTTAAAGATAAAAATTTAAGTAATAGTATTACTGTACGATATAAATTATTAAGACAAAATTTTATGATAAAAGGTAATCATCCATTTACTATTACATATCAAATAAATTATGCATTAACAAATTCTCATCATAGTATTACATTTAAAACAGAAGATAGAATTTATATAGATAAATTATTTACCCCTTTATTATCCCTTGAATCACCAAATATGACTAATAATAGAATATTCAATGAAACTAATTTTCAACCAATAATAACTACTCCGTTAATAAAAAGAAGTCCAATTATAGAACCTCCATTTTCAACTATAATAGGTAGATCTTCTATTTCAGAATGTCAGCCTTCAACATCTAATGAAAATAACGATGAAAAGCTAGAAGATATTAAAGAAATGATTAGATCATTAAGTTTAAGAATATGACAGAATCATCTAGTAATTCCCTAAAATATTTTAAAACACTTGAAGGATCATATCAAAATACAAAACCATGTATACCAGATAAAGAAATGATTATAGAAATACCACAAAATTTACCACAAGGAACAATATATAACATCGGTCTTAATCCTGAAGAAGATAAATCAGTAGGAGAAAAACTAAATATAATAAGTCAAAAATTAAACAATATTATAGAAATAGAAAGTTTAATTGTATTAAAACAAATCCCTGAATTATTACAGAATTTAACTCAACAGAAAAATCTACTTGAAAAATATTTAAAAATAATAAAAACAATTAAAGAAGAACCACTCAATGAAAAACCACTACTTAAAGAAAAACCACTTACCATTAAACGACCTTTCACATGGAAAAATAAAAATGAATAATAAAACTCAAATATACTATAATTACAATGATAAATAAAAAATTATGGAGTTATAAAAACAAAAAAAATCACAAAATCGAAATCTAAAAACAATACGCAATGTTTCAACCACTCTAACAAACACAACTTGTTAATATAAAAGCTTTACAAGAAAAAACATCAATTAAAAGAAATTTATAAACTAATCCTAAAATGAGTAAAAGAAAAACAAATATTAACCCAAACAGTACCTTTATTACAACCAAAATACAAGATAAAGAATTAGTTTCATATATAGATACAGGAGCTACTTTATGTTTTGGAAGAAAAAAGATATTAAAAAATTGGGAAAAATTAGAAAAACCATTAAAGATCACAATTGCTGATAAATCAATTCACAAAATTTGGTTCGTAGGAAGAGATATAGATATAGTAATTGAAAAAACATCATTCAAAACTCCAACTATATATCAACATGATTCAGGAATAGATTTAGTTATAGGAAATAATTTCCTTAAATTATATCAACCATTTATACAAACAAATGACGATATAAGTCTCAATCATCCAACAAAAGGTATTATAAAAACTGCAATTATCAAACATTATGATCTTATTAAAATAATCAAACAAGAGGTTGGCTTTCAATTACGCATATTACTAACATTTGCTAAAGAAATTGCTGAAAAACAACTCGAAGAAGTATGTAGCGAAAACCCGCTAGATCATTTAAAAAATAAAAATAATCAAGAAATAATAATATTATTAAAAAACCCTAATGATGAAGTTAATGTTCCAAATAAAATTCCATACAGCATAAAAGATGTTTCTGAATTCAAACAGGAATGCATTGAACTATTAGAAAAAGGAATCATTCGACCTAGCAAAAGTCCTCATTCAGCACCTGCATTTTATGTAGAAAATAATAATGAAATAAAACGAGGCAAACGAAGAATGGTAATCAATTATAAAAAAATGAATGATGCTACTATAGGAGACTCATATAAATTACCACGAAAAGAATATATTTTAGAAAAAATAAAAGGAAATACACATTTTAGTACATTTGATGCAAAATCCGGATATTGGCAATTACGCTTACATGAAAATACGAAACCACTAACCGCTTTTTCATGTCCTCCTCAGAAGCATTATGAATGGAATGTTCTTCCATTCGGTTTAAAACAGGCACCAGCAATATATCAGCGATTCATGGATGAAACCTTAAATGGTTTAGATCATATTTGTCTTGCATATATTGATGATATAATTGTTTTTACAAAAGGAAACGAACAAACACACATTGATGCAGTCATCAAGGTTTTACAAAGAATTAAAGAGAAGGGTTTAGTTTTATCAAAAAAGAAATCAAAACTTTTTCAAACTACAGTTGAATATCTCGGTTTAAAAATTGGAGAAAATGGTCAATTATCGTTAACAGACAATATACGAGAAAAATTAAATATGTTTCCTGATAAACTTGAAAATAGAAAACAAATACAACGATTTCTTGGTTGTTTAAATTATATTGCAGAACAAGGATTTTTGAAAAATTTAGCGAAAGAAAGAAAAGTTTTACAAAAGAAAATATCAGAAAAAATACCTTGGTCTTGGACCAATACAGATACTATTTTGGTACAAAATATAAAACAAAACATTCAAGTTCTCCCTACTTTATATAATGCAAAAATAGATGATTTCTTAATCGTAGAAACAGATGCATCACAAGACACTTGGGCAGGATGCCTAAAAGCAATTATACGAGGAAAAGTATTATTGGGATTAGATAGTGAGGGAAACCTCATATCTAACTCATCAAAAGTATACAATGATAAAGCACACACTGGTATGAAAATACCATCTGAAGTAAACAATGATAAAGTATACAGTGATATGAAAATATTCAATCTATCGTTAATAAGAATAATAAGAACGTTACTTAGCTCTGATACCAAATCGAACGACAGAATGACGTAAGCAATGACATAAGAAGCCATTAGACACATTATTGAAGACATGTGGCCTTTCAATATAGAAAGGAGTTGTAATTATTTAGGTTTTGTCTTTTATAATTATTGTATGTCTATTGTATTATTGTGATGTAACATAAAGTGTTAGTCCTTCAATAGTCTAGGGGGCTATATTGTAAATATGTTTGTCATATTGCAATCAAACGATTGCAGTTCTATTATTGTACTCGGCTCCTTTGAGCCTATAAATAGGGCATTTGCCCATATGGAATAAAGAAGCTAAGTTTGAGTGTTTAAGATTTGAGTTGATCTCAATCTTCTTCTGTTGAAATAGCTCGTCTATTTCTGAATAGCAGAACCCTATCCAAACATATCCATATATTCATATAAACATATCAAACCCAGACAATCAATCCATCGTCAATCCATTCCAACGCATCATTCAGGTATATTCTGTCTTAATTTTATTAATTCCGTCATGTCGTTAAATTTGGTATCAGAGCTAAGTAACGTTCTTATTATTCTTATTATCAGTTTGCATATTCAATCTATCGTTAATAAGAATATATGCATATGCAACATCATAAACATGATAAGCATCATAAACATGATAAACATCATAAACATGATAAACATCATAAACATGATAATGAATAACCATTGTTTTTAAATATTCATATTTAAAAAAGTTATCAACAATTAAAATATTTATCGAAAGAAGATTTAATACTATAAGTATGTCTCAAGAAATAGAAAACTCACCAATAGTTATTAATAACGAAGAAAATGAATCTGGATACACTTTTGATGCTTTAATTAATAAAAATAACATCAATAAAGACGCTATAAGAAAATCAAATTTCACACTATCCGAAAGACACAATTTTAGATATAACACATTTAAAAATTTCTTTTCTAGAAAAAATATTATATATTATGGAAAAATTATAGGAGAACAAGCAATACCTATAGAATTAACTCAAGGAAATATTACTATACCCATAATAAATAAACAACAAATTAGAAATAGATTATCTCATATTAAAGAAACAGATAGAATAAAAATCGCTTATATTCATATATCAACTATTCAAATAATCTTAAAAAGTACTGTAAGTAATTTAAATACACCAATAGAATTAGAAATCAGAGATGATCGTATAATTAATAACCAAGAAAGTATTATTGCAAAAGGAGAAGGTAATTTAATTGAAGGAAAAATAAAATTTGATATTAATATTCAATTAGGATTAAGTCTTAAAGATAAAAATTTAAGTAATAGTATTACTGTACGATATAAATTATTAAGACAAAATTTTATGATAAAAGGTAATCATCCATTTACTATTACATATCAAATAAATTATGCATTAACAAATTCTCATCATAGTATTACATTTAAAACAGAAGATAGAATTTATATAGATAAATTATTTACCCCTTTATTATCCCTTGAATCACCAAATATGACTAATAATAGAATATTCAATGAAACTAATTTTCAACCAATAATAACTACTCCGTTAATAAAAAGAAGTCCAATTATAGAACCTCCATTTTCAACTATAATAGGTAGATCTTCTATTTCAGAATGTCAGCCTTCAACATCTAATGAAAATAACGATGAAAAGCTAGAAGATATTAAAGAAATGATTAGATCATTAAGTTTAAGAATATGACAGAATCATCTAGTAATTCCCTAAAATATTTTAAAACACTTGAAGGATCATATCAAAATACAAAACCATGTATACCAGATAAAGAAATGATTATAGAAATACCACAAAATTTACCACAAGGAACAATATATAACATCGGTCTTAATCCTGAAGAAGATAAATCAGTAGGAGAAAAACTAAATATAATAAGTCAAAAATTAAACAATATTATAGAAATAGAAAGTTTAATTGTATTAAAACAAATCCCTGAATTATTACAGAATTTAACTCAACAGAAAAATCTACTTGAAAAATATTTAAAAATAATAAAAACAATTAAAGAAGAACCACTCAATGAAAAACCACTACTTAAAGAAAAACCACTTACCATTAAACGACCTTTCACATGGTAAAATAAAAATGAATAATAAAACTCAAATATACTATAATTACAATGATAAATAAAAAATTATGGAGTTATAAAAACAAAAAAAATCACAAAATCGAAATCTAAAAACAATACGCAATGTTTCAACCACTCTAACAAACACAACTTGTTAATATAAAAGCTTTACAAGAAAAAACATCAATTAAAAGAAATTTATAAACTAATCCTAAAATGAGTAAAAGAAAAACAAATATTAACCCAAACAGTACCTTTATTACAACCAAAATACAAGATAAAGAATTAGTTTCATATATAGATACAGGAGCTACTTTATGTTTTGGAAGAAAAAAGATATTAAAAAATTGGGAAAAATTAGAAAAACCATTAAAGATCACAATTGCTGATAAATCAATTCACAAAATTTGGTTCGTAGGAAGAGATATAGATATAGTAATTGAAAAAACATCATTCAAAACTCCAACTATATATCAACATGATTCAGGAATAGATTTAGTTATAGGAAATAATTTCCTTAAATTATATCAACCATTTATACAAACAAATGACGATATAAGTCTCAATCATCCAACAAAAGGTATTATAAAAACTGCAATTATCAAACATTATGATCTTATTAAAATAATCAAACAAGAGGTTGGCTTTCAATTACGCATATTACTAACATTTGCTAAAGAAATTGCTGAAAAACAACTCGAAGAAGTATGTAGCGAAAACCCGCTAGATCATTTAAAAAATAAAAATAATCAAGAAATAATAATATTATTAAAAAACCCTAATGATGAAGTTAATGTTCCAAATAAAATTCCATACAGCATAAAAGATGTTTCTGAATTCAAACAGGAATGCATTGAACTATTAGAAAAAGGAATCATTCGACCTAGCAAAAGTCCTCATTCAGCACCTGCATTTTATGTAGAAAATAATAATGAAATAAAACGAGGCAAACGAAGAATGGTAATCAATTATAAAAAAATGAATGATGCTACTATAGGAGACTCATATAAATTACCACGAAAAGAATATATTTTAGAAAAAATAAAAGGAAATACACATTTTAGTACATTTGATGCAAAATCCGGATATTGGCAATTACGCTTACATGAAAATACGAAACCACTAACCGCTTTTTCATGTCCTCCTCAGAAGCATTATGAATGGAATGTTCTTCCATTCGGTTTAAAACAGGCACCAGCAATATATCAGCGATTCATGGATGAAACCTTAAATGGTTTAGATCATATTTGTCTTGCATATATTGATGATATAATTGTTTTTACAAAAGGAAACGAACAAACACACATTGATGCAGTCATCAAGGTTTTACAAAGAATTAAAGAGAAGGGTTTAGTTTTATCAAAAAAGAAATCAAAACTTTTTCAAACTACAGTTGAATATCTCGGTTTAAAAATTGGAGAAAATGGTCAATTATCGTTAACAGACAATATACGAGAAAAATTAAATATGTTTCCTGATAAACTTGAAAATAGAAAACAAATACAACGATTTCTTGGTTGTTTAAATTATATTGCAGAACAAGGATTTTTGAAAAATTTAGCGAAAGAAAGAAAAGTTTTACAAAAGAAAATATCAGAAAAAATACCTTGGTCTTGGACCAATACAGATACTATTTTGGTACAAAATATAAAACAAAACATTCAAGTTCTCCCTACTTTATATAATGCAAAAATAGATGATTTCTTAATCGTAGAAACAGATGCATCACAAGACACTTGGGCAGGATGCCTAAAAGCAATTATACGAGGAAAAGTATTATTGGGATTAGATAGTGAGGGAAACCTCATATCTAACTCATCAAAAGTATACAATGATAAAGCACACACTGGTATGAAAATACCATCTGAAGTAAACAATGATAAAGTATACAGTGATATGAAAATATCACCAAAAGCATACAGTGATATGAAAATATCACCAAAAGCATACATTGATACAGATGTATCATCTGAAGTATTAAAAACAGATAAATACGAGCAAAAACTATGCAAGTATATATCGGGAACATTTTCCCAAACGGAGCAAAATTACAGCACACATGAACGAGAAACACTAGCATGTCTCAGAACATTGAAAAAATGGAAAGTCGAGCTACTTCAAACCAGATTCGAATTACGCACAGATTCCAAGTATCTACTTGGCTTTTGGCGGTATAAGTTACAAGAAGATTACTGTCGAGGACGATTGATCCGGTGGCAATTACAATTACATCAATTTCATCCATATCTCAAGTATATCAAAAGCGCCAACAATCATATAGCAGACACATTGACAAGAGAATGGAAGCCATCATAAAGAAACAGTTAAAAACATTCCTACTCGATTATGAAAGAGGCACCATTCATGAAAGATTAACGTCAGCCATGACACAAGCAAACATTATTCAAAAAAAAACATGTCTTTTCGGAGGCGGGAGGAATGACGTAAGCAATGACATAAGAAGCCATTAGACACATTATTGAAGACATGTGGCCTTTCAATATAGAAAGGAGTTGTAATTATTTAGGTTTTGTCTTTTATAATTATTGTATGTCTATTGTATTATTGTGATGTAACATAAAGTGTTAGTCCCTCAATAGTCTAGGGGGCTATATTGTAAATATGTTTGTCATATTGCAATCAAACGATTGCAGTTCTATTATTGTACTCGGCTCCTTTGAGCCTATAAATAGGGCATTTGCCCATATGGAATAAAGAAGCTAAGTTTGAGTGTTTAAGATTTGAGTTGATCTCAATCTTCTTCTGTTGAAATAGCTCGTCTATTTCTGAATAGCAGAACCCTATCCAAACATATCCATATATTCATATAAACATATCAAACCCAGACAATCAATCCATCGTCAATCCATTCCAACGCATCATTCAGGTATATTCTGTCTTAATTTTATTAATTCCGTCATGTCGTTAAATTTGTCAAATTTAACGACATGACGGAATTAATAAAATTAAGAAAGAATATACCTGAATAATGCGTCGGAATGGATTGACGATGGATTGATTGTCTGGGTTTGATATGTTTATATGAATATATGGATATGTTTGGATAGGGTTCTGCTATTCAGAAATAGACGAGCTATTTCAACAGAAGAAGATTGAGATCAACTCAAATCTTAAACACTCAAACTTAGCTTGTTTATTTCATATGGGCAAAGGCCCTATTTATAGGCTCAAAGGAGCCGAGTACAATAATTGAGTTGCAATCGTTTGATTGCAATATGACAAACCTATTTACATTATAGCCCCCTAGACTATTGAGGGACTTACACACTTTATGTTACATCACAATAATACAATAGACATATAATAATTATCCTACCGACACTTTAATTTAATAACAATCCTTTCCATATTGAAAGGACACGTGTTTTCAATAATGTCTTCTTTAATAATGGCTTCTTATGTCATTGCTTACGTTATTCCTCCCGCCTTCGAAAAGACATGTTTTTTGAATAATGTTTGCTTGTGTCATGGCTGACGTTAATCTTCCATGAATGGTGTTTCTTCTGTGTTTTCTGAACAGTGACTGCAATTGTGTCTTGGAGCATGCATAATATGTTTGCAAAGTTGTTTCTTGATATCATCGGGTAATTCAGCCAGTTGATGAGAAATTTTTTCGAAGGGTTGTTCGAATGTTTCAATTGCTTTCATTGCTTCCGGAGTGATTTCATTGTCTGTTAAAGAGTAGATAATGAAAGTTTTACTAGCATAATTTACTCTGATTCTTGACCTTTGATCTTTACCGTTGCCAATGCGTGATGATGCTAAATAAACACCGGCAAGTGCAAAGATTAGATGCTCTTGTGTTGGTGACTCACGGAGTAGATCATCTTTTGTTGGTTTTGAGCCGTTGCTTATTCCCATGTTTGCAAAAGTAATACTTGGGACAATTAGTTGAGAATCTTCATCAAAAATTGGGTAGCTAGAATGCATTTTGATGAATAATCCTCTTTCTTGTTTTGCAAAGCGTATTTTATAATTTCTGATGATAGTTTGCACAGCAGAGGGGAATTCGCTGATGCAGTGTAAATTGGTGCCTTCTAGATAGATAGTATCGATGAATCCATGAATAAAATAATCCCATAAAGTCATAGGATCTGATAAATCGGCTAGGAAAACTGCTTTAGGGCCTGGGCGCCTGGCTACTGGGTAAAAACCCATTAAAGAATGGACCTCGGTGTAGGAAACGAGGCTATCCCATAATTCAGCGAATTTTTTGGCAGATGGTTTTTTCATGGCTTCCTTTTCTTTGGTTGATAGAATGGATTCAAGGGCAATTTTTGCATTTAATTGGTTAAGGGATCTTGGGATGGATACAGGTTTTTGTGGTGTGAAGCTGGTCATAGGTTTTTGTGGTGTTAGGAGAACTGTTTTTGAACATTCTACGTTATCTTTTATTACTGCTTTGTATGCTTCGTTGTATGCGGCTTCTGCTTCATTTTTTGTTTTGTAACTTTTGTGAATAATATTTCTTCCAAGAATATATGAACTGGCAATTCCCCAATTGTCATATACTCCTTTGTTTTCTCCGTTGAAAATTACGTACCATTTCTTTATATTTTGATCTGCTTGAAGTGGTGGATATTCTTCTGGATTTTGTATTATAGGTTGTTTTTCTGACTTGAGCATTGTTTGTGGCTGACTATCATCGGATGAAATTTCTTGAATGTCTTCTTTTGGTTGCTTTGTTGTTGAACTGCTAGCTGCTTCTTCTTTAGGTACTGATTGAGATGATAGAATTTGTATTGTTTGTCGTAGTTGTTCTTTTTCTCGTCTGACTGCTTCGAGTTGTCTGACTAATGATGCTTCTTGATCTTCTTTCTGTTTGAACTGGTGTTTGATTTGCTTCATGATTGCTTCCATTTCAATGTATTTGTGGACTGAATGTTTGCGTCTCTTGGGTACCTGTATGATTTCTGAAAATTGTTTGATATGAAAATTTTCATATCAATGTATGCTTTTGGTGATATATTCATATCACTGTATGCTTTTGGTGATATTTTCATATCACTGTATACTTTATCATTGTTTACTTCAGATGGTATTTTCATACCAATGTATGCTTTTGGTGATACTTTCATATCACTGTATACTTTTGATGGGTTAGATATGAGGTTTCCCTCGTTATCTAGTCCCAATAATACTTTTCCCATAGGATTATGTACCTGCATCTTAATCAGAATCAGTTGTATATGCATAAATATCTATATCTGAATTTATATCTGAATCTTCTATGGGTTCGTATCCAAGGTCGTATGCAATTTTTAATATATTTGTTTCTTTTTCGTTTTTAGTCTTTTTCGGGCATTCATAAGCTTTGTGTCCTTCTTCTTGACATATCCAACATTTACAGTCTTTTTTATTCGATGGGCAATAATTTGTTTTGGATTGATATTTTTGTTTATATTGTTTTCTATTTCGGAAATATTTTCTTTCCCCTTGTTTATAATATTCTTTATATTTGGGTTTATAAGTTTGTTTTTTCCAAATTTTCTTTTTACTTTGTTGTTTTTCTTTACAACCATATTGATTTACTTTGTTAGAAAGGATGTCACAACATAAATCAATTTTTGCATCTTGTGCTGTTTTTTGTTCTAAACATTTTTTCTGCATCCATGCTTTTAATATGCTTATTCGTGCTCCTAAGGTGTCTGCAACTTTATTTTGTTGTAATGCTTCTTGGAAATCTTTTATTACACTTTGGCTTACTAATGATGGTAATTTTTGATAAAACATATCTAATGCTGCCTTTTTTCTAATGGAATCTAAATTATAATAATGTTCAGAATATTCACATATAAATGGTTCTAAATAACACATATTACAAATTCGTAAATTAGTTAAATGCCATAGTGATTCTAATTGAAAAGCTTCTTTTGATATTTTATCTTCAATTTGTTTTCCTATGAATTCCTGAATAAGACGGCTTAATACATTTTTAAATGTTTCCATAGCATCAGTGGTGGCTATCATCATTGTTTCGGTTTCATCAAGAGATGAAAGGAAACGATATGCGTTACCTTGTGTTTTATGAATGATATAATTAAGAAAGTGTTTTGGGTGTAAATTTCTTAATTCTTCGGTTAACTGAATTTGTACTCCCATTTTATTACTCCATTCTTGAATTTTTGCTTCAGGATTTTGGTCACAATCAATAAAAAGAATATCTGAATTTGTTGGAAATGTAAATAATTTAGGTATGTATTGAGGAGGTATTTTTTCCCATTTGTTTTGTTTATTTTTAACCATTCCTTGTCTATATAAAAAATTTTCTTCTAATGAAGGTGGTCCATAAATATATTGACTTTGATAATCATCTTCAACATATGATTGTTTTCGTTTTAATCCAAAATTGTTTTGTGAATCTCTATATGGATTTGAATAAGGGTTTTCATCATCTGAAGAAAAATCATATATTACTTCTGCGTCATTATCATCTGAATTATTTTCTATTTCTATATTATTTTCTTGCGTTTCAGATGGAATTTCTAGTGCTGCAAATAATTTAGTTAGTGTTTCTACTTTTTCTTGTAAAGTTTCCATATATAAAATTTTTAGTTTCTTTTTTCTAGTGAAGTAGTTGTTTTTTCTATCATATTTAACAAATTAATTTTGTTATTTTATCTTCAAGGTTTTTTATTTGTTCTTGTTTCCAATTTATACTATTATTTATTATATGTATTGCTTCAATATTAGATATACAATTTATCATTGATATGTCAGAATCTATTTTTAAGTCTAAAAGAAATTTTTTAGATTGTTTCAATGTTTTACGAAAAAATTTTAATTCTTGTTTATTTGTATCTAGACTTGAAAAACTCATGATTATGATTTTATAATAATAATAGTTTAGTTTCGTTTTAGATTTAAAGTTACGATTAAAATTTATTTAATAGTAGTGTTAATTATAATAGTGTTTAAAAGACATATGTTTTAGAATACAAATAGTTTTGTTTTTAGACGTCGTATTTGCTTGTAACGGATTTTAATACTAGTTCTTATGAAATATCTAACATCATGAATATGGTTATTGTTTAAAATCGTACCTTGATTATTAGGTTTGTAAGAATCCTTGAGATTTTTCTTAGAATTATTTATAGATTCTTGGATTTGCTGTATTCTTAAAATAATATTTTTATTAGGAATACAATTCATCAAAATTTTGTTAGACATAAATATATATTTCAAGCATGAATTTGATTAATTTGATTATTAAGAACGAGTATTATTTTAATAAAAATTTCAAATTTTGTAGAATTAATAGTTAGAATAACTCGGAATGAGATTATCATGGAGAAATAATATAACAATTGAATAGAATATCTTGAGACATATTTATGATATTAAATCTTCTTTCGATAATTTTTAATTGTTTTAATAACGATGATTTTTTGAATATGGGTACTTAAAAATAATGATTATTTATTTTCATGTTTATGATGTTTATCATGTTTATGATGCTTATCATGTTTATGATGCTTATCATGTTTATGATGCTGCATATGCATATATTCTTATTAACGATAGATTGAATATGCAAACTAGTAATAAGAATAATAAGAATGTTACTTAGCTCTGATACCAAATTTAACGACATGACGGAATTAATAAAATTAAGAAAGAATATACCTGAATAATGCGTCGGAATGGATTGACGATGGATTGATTGTCTGGGTTTGATATGTTTATATGAATATATGGATATGTTTGGATAGGGTTCTGCTATTCAGAAATAGACGAGCTATTTCAACAGAAGAAGATTGAGATCAACTCAAATCTTAAACACTCAAACTTAGCTTGTTTATTTCATATGGGCAAAGGCCCTATTTATAGGCTCAAAGGAGCCGAGTACAATAATTGAGTTGCAATCGTTTGATTGCAATATGACAAACCTATTTACATTATAGCCCCCTAGACTATTGAGGGACTTACACACTTTATGTTACATCACAATAATACAATAGACATATAATAATTATCCTACCGACACTTTAATTTAATAACAATCCTTTCCATATTGAAAGGACACGTGTTTTCAATAATGTCTTCTTTAATAATGGCTTCTTATGTCATTGCTTACGTTATTAAATTAAAGTGTCGGTAGGATAATTATTATATGTCTATTGTATTATTGTGATGTAACATAAAGTGTGTAAGTCCCTCAATAGTCTAGGGGGCTATAATGTAAATAGGTTTGTCATATTGCAATCAAACGATTGCAACTCAATTATTGTACTCGGCTCCTTTGAGCCTATAAATAGGGCCTTTGCCCATATGAAATAAACAAGCTAAGTTTGAGTGTTTAAGATTTGAGTTGATCTCAATCTTCTTCTGTTGAAATAGCTCGTCTATTTCTGAATAGCAGAACCCTATCCAAACATATCCATATATTCATATAAACATATCAAACCCAGACAATCAATCCATCGTCAATCCATTCCAACGCATCATTCAGGTATATTCTGTCTTAATTTTATTAATTCCGTCATGTCGTTAAATTTGGTATCAGAGCTAAGTAACATTCTTATTATTCTTATTACTAGTTTGCATATTCAATCTATCGTTAATAAGAATATATGCATATGCAGCATCATAAACATGATAAGCATCATAAACATGATAAGCATCATAAACATGATAAACATCATAAACATGAAAATAAATAATCATTATTTTTAAGTACCCATATTCAAAAAATCATCGTTATTAAAACAATTAAAAATTATCGAAAGAAGATTTAATATCATAAATATGTCTCAAGATATTCTATTCAATTGTTATATTATTTCTCCATGATAATCTCATTCCGAGTTATTCTAACTATTAATTCTACAAAATTTGAAATTTTTATTAAAATAATACTCGTTCTTAATAATCAAATTAATCAAATTCATGCTTGAAATATATATTTATGTCTAACAAAATTTTGATGAATTGTATTCCTAATAAAAATATTATTTTAAGAATACAGCAAATCCAAGAATCTATAAATAATTCTAAGAAAAATCTCAAGGATTCTTACAAACCTAATAATCAAGGTACGATTTTAAACAATAACCATATTCATGATGTTAGATATTTCATAAGAACTAGTATTAAAATCCGTTACAAGCAAATACGACGTCTAAAAACAAAACTATTTGTATTCTAAAACATATGTCTTTTAAACACTATTATAATTAACACTACTATTAAATAAATTTTAATCGTAACTTTAAATCTAAAACGAAACTAAACTATTATTATTATAAAATCATAATCATGAGTTTTTCAAGTCTAGATACAAATAAACAAGAATTAAAATTTTTTCGTAAAACATTGAAACAATCTAAAAAATTTCTTTTAGACTTAAAAATAGATTCTGACATATCAATGATAAATTGTATATCTAATATTGAAGCAATACATATAATAAATAATAGTATAAATTGGAAACAAGAACAAATAAAAAACCTTGAAGATAAAATAACAAAATTAATTTGTTAAATATGATAGAAAAAACAACTACTTCACTAGAAAAAAGAAACTAAAAATTTTATATATGGAAACTTTACAAGAAAAAGTAGAAACACTAACTAAATTATTTGCAGCACTAGAAATTCCATCTGAAACGCAAGAAAATAATATAGAAATAGAAAATAATTCAGATGATAATGACGCAGAAGTAATATATGATTTTTCTTCAGATGATGAAAACCCTTATTCAAATCCATATAGAGATTCACAAAACAATTTTGGATTAAAACGAAAACAATCATATGTTGAAGATGATTATCAAAGTCAATATATTTATGGACCACCTTCATTAGAAGAAAATTTTTTATATAGACAAGGAATGGTTAAAAATAAACAAAACAAATGGGAAAAAATACCTCCTCAATACATACCTAAATTATTTACATTTCCAACAAATTCAGATATTCTTTTTATTGATTGTGACCAAAATCCTGAAGCAAAAATTCAAGAATGGAGTAATAAAATGGGAGTACAAATTCAGTTAACCGAAGAATTAAGAAATTTACACCCAAAACACTTTCTTAATTATATCATTCATAAAACACAAGGTAACGCATATCGTTTCCTTTCATCTCTTGATGAAACCGAAACAATGATGATAGCCACCACTGATGCTATGGAAACATTTAAAAATGTATTAAGCCGTCTTATTCAGGAATTCATAGGAAAACAAATTGAAGATAAAATATCAAAAGAAGCTTTTCAATTAGAATCACTATGGCATTTAACTAATTTACGAATTTGTAATATGTGTTATTTAGAACCATTTATATGTGAATATTCTGAACATTATTATAATTTAGATTCCATTAGAAAAAAGGCAGCATTAGATATGTTTTATCAAAAATTACCATCATTAGTAAGCCAAAGTGTAATAAAAGATTTCCAAGAAGCATTACAACAAAATAAAGTTGCAGACACCTTAGGAGCACGAATAAGCATATTAAAAGCATGGATGCAGAAAAAATGTTTAGAACAAAAAACAGCACAAGATGCAAAAATTGATTTATGTTGTGACATCCTTTCTAACAAAGTAAATCAATATGGTTGTAAAGAAAAACAACAAAGTAAAAAGAAAATTTGGAAAAAACAAACTTATAAACCCAAATATAAAGAATATTATAAACAAGGGGAAAGAAAATATTTCCGAAATAGAAAACAATATAAACAAAAATATCAATCCAAAACAAATTATTGCCCATCGAATAAAAAAGACTGTAAATGTTGGATATGTCAAGAAGAAGGACACAAAGCTTATGAATGCCCGAAAAAGACTAAAAACGAAAAAGAAACAAATATATTAAAAATTGCATACGACCTTGGATACGAACCCATAGAAGATTCAGATATAAATTCAGATATAGATATTTATGCATATACAACTGATTCTGATTAAGATGCAGGTACATAATCCTATGGGAAAAGTATTATTGGGACTAGATAACGAGGGAAACCTCATATCTAACCCATCAAAAGTATACAGTGATATGAAAGTATCACCAAAAGCATACATTGGTATGAAAATACCATCTGAAGTAAACAATGATAAAGTATACAGTGATATGAAAATATCACCAAAAGCATACAGTGATATGAATATATCACCAAAAGCATACATTGATATGAAAATTTTCATATCAAACAATTTTCAGAAATCATACAGGTACCCAAGAGACGCAAACATTCAGTCCACAAATACATTGAAATGGAAGCAATCATGAAGCAAATCAAACACCAGTTCAAACAGAAAGAAGATCAAGAAGCATCATTAGTCAGACAACTCGAAGCAGTCAGACGAGAAAAAGAACAACTACGACAAACAATACAAATTCTATCATCTCAATCAGTACCTAAAGAAGAAGCAGCTAGCAGTTCAACAACAAAGCAACCAAAAGAAGACATTCAAGAAATTTCATCCGATGATAGTCAGCCACAAACAATGCTCAAGTCAGAAAAACAACCTATAATACAAAATCCAGAAGAATATCCACCACTTCAAGCAGATCAAAATATAAAGAAATGGTACGTAATTTTCAACGGAGAAAACAAAGGAGTATATGACAATTGGGGAATTGCCAGTTCATATATTCTTGGAAGAAATATTATTCACAAAAGTTACAAAACAAAAAATGAAGCAGAAGCCGCATACAACGAAGCATACAAAGCAGTAATAAAAGATAACGTAGAATGTTCAAAAACAGTTCTCCTAACACCACAAAAACCTATGACCAGCTTCACACCACAAAAACCTGTATCCATCCCAAGATCCCTTAACCAATTAAATGCAAAAATTGCCCTTGAATCCATTCTATCAACCAAAGAAAAGGAAGCCATGAAAAAACCATCTGCCAAAAAATTCGCTGAATTATGGGATAGCCTCGTTTCCTACACCGAGGTCCATTCTTTAATGGGTTTTTACCCAGTAGCCAGGCGCCCAGGCCCTAAAGCAGTTTTCCTAGCCGATTTATCAGATCCTATGACTTTATGGGATTATTTTATTCATGGATTCATCGATACTATCTATCTAGAAGGCACCAATTTACACTGCATCAGCGAATTCCCCTCTGCTGTGCAAACTATCATCAGAAATTATAAAATACGCTTTGCAAAACAAGAAAGAGGATTATTCATCAAAATGCATTCTAGCTACCCAATTTTTGATGAAGATTCTCAACTAATTGTCCCAAGTATTACTTTTGCAAACATGGGAATAAGCAACGGCTCAAAACCAACAAAAGATGATCTACTCCGTGAGTCACCAACACAAGAGCATCTAATCTTTGCACTTGCCGGTGTTTATTTAGCATCATCACGCATTGGCAACGGTAAAGATCAAAGGTCAAGAATCAGAGTAAATTATGATAGTAAAACTTTCATTATCTACTCTTTAACAGACAATGAAATCACTCCGGAAGCAATGAAAGCAATTGAAACATTCGAACAACCCTTCGAAAAAATTTCTCATCAACTGGCTGAATTACCCGATGATATCAAGAAACAACTTTGCAAACATATTATGCATGCTCCAAGACACAATTGCAGTCACTGTTCAGAAAACACAGAAGAAACACCATTCATGGAAGATTAACGTCAGCCATGACACAAGCAAACATTATTCAAAAAACATGTCTTTTCGAAGGCGGGAGGAATAACGTAAGCAATGACATAAGAAGCCATTATTAAAGAAGACATTATTGAAAACACGTGTCCTTTCAATATGGAAAGGATTGTTATTAAATTAAAGTGTCGGTAGGATAATTATTATATGTCTATTGTATTATTGTGATGTAACATAAAGTGTGTAAGTCCCTCAATAGTCTAGGGGGCTATAATGTAAATAGGTTTGTCATATTGCAATCAAACGATTGCAACTCAATTATTGTACTCGGCTCCTTTGAGCCTATAAATAGGGCCTTTGCCCATATGAAATAAACAAGCTAAGTTTGAGTGTTTAAGATTTGAGTTGATCTCAATCTTCTTCTGTTGAAATAGCTCGTCTATTTCTGAATAGCAGAACCCTATCCAAACATATCCATATATTCATATAAACATATCAAACCCAGACAATCAATCCATCGTCAATCCATTCCAACGCATCATTCAGGTATATTCTGTCTTAATTTTATTAATTCCGTCATGTCGTTAAATTTGTCAAATTTAACGACATGACGGAATTAATAAAATTAAGACAGAATATACCTGAATGATGCGTTGGAATGGATTGACGATGGATTGATTGTCTGGGTTTGATATGTTTATATGAATATATGGATATGTTTGGATAGGGTTCTGCTATTCAGAAATAGACGAGCTATTTCAACAGAAGAAGATTGAGATCAACTCAAATCTTAAACACTCAAACTTAGCTTGTTTATTTCATATGGGCAAAGGCCCTATTTATAGGCTCAAAGGAGCCGAGTACAATAATTGAGTTGCAATCGTTTGATTGCAATATGACAAACCTATTTACATTATAGCCCCCTAGACTATTGAGGGACTTACACACTTTATGTTACATCACAATAATACAATAGACATATAATAATTATCCTACCGACACTTTAATTTAATAACAATCCTTTCCATATTGAAAGGACACGTGTTTTCAATAATGTCTTCTTTAATAATGGCTTCTTATGTCATTGCTTACGTTATTCCTCCCGCCTTCGAAAAGACATGTTTTTTGAATAATGTTTGCTTGTGTCATGGCTGACGTTAATCTTCCATGAATGGTGTTTCTTCTGTGTTTTCTGAACAGTGACTGCAATTGTGTCTTGGAGCATGCATAATATGTTTGCAAAGTTGTTTCTTGATATCATCGGGTAATTCAGCCAGTTGATGAGAAATTTTTTCGAAGGGTTGTTCGAATGTTTCAATTGCTTTCATTGCTTCCGGAGTGATTTCATTGTCTGTTAAAGAGTAGATAATGAAAGTTTTACTAGCATAATTTACTCTGATTCTTGACCTTTGATCTTTACCGTTGCCAATGCGTGATGATGCTAAATAAACACCGGCAAGTGCAAAGATTAGATGCTCTTGTGTTGGTGACTCACGGAGTAGATCATCTTTTGTTGGTTTTGAGCCGTTGCTTATTCCCATGTTTGCAAAAGTAATACTTGGGACAATTAGTTGAGAATCTTCATCAAAAATTGGGTAGCTAGAATGCATTTTGATGAATAATCCTCTTTCTTGTTTTGCAAAGCGTATTTTATAATTTCTGATGATAGTTTGCACAGCAGAGGGGAATTCGCTGATGCAGTGTAAATTGGTGCCTTCTAGATAGATAGTATCGATGAATCCATGAATAAAATAATCCCATAAAGTCATAGGATCTGATAAATCGGCTAGGAAAACTGCTTTAGGGCCTGGGCGCCTGGCTACTGGGTAAAAACCCATTAAAGAATGGACCTCGGTGTAGGAAACGAGGCTATCCCATAATTCAGCGAATTTTTTGGCAGATGGTTTTTTCATGGCTTCCTTTTCTTTGGTTGATAGAATGGATTCAAGGACAATTTTTGCATTTAATTGGTTAAGGGATCTTGGGATGGATACAGGTTTTTGTGGTGTGAAGCTGGTCATAGGTTTTTGTGGTGTTAGGAGAACTGTTTTTGAACATTCTACGTTATCTTTTATTACTGCTTTGTATGCTTCGTTGTATGCGGCTTCTGCTTCATTTTTTGTTTTGTAACTTTTGTGAATAATATTTCTTCCAAGAATATATGAACTGGCAATTCCCCAATTGTCATATACTCCTTTGTTTTCTCCGTTGAAAATTACGTACCATTTCTTTATATTTTGATCTGCTTGAAGTGGTGGATATTCTTCTGGATTTTGTATTATAGGTTGTTTTTCTGACTTGAGCATTGTTTGTGGCTGACTATCATCGGATGAAATTTCTTGAATGTCTTCTTTTGGTTGCTTTGTTGTTGAACTGCTAGCTGCTTCTTCTTTAGGTACTGATTGAGATGATAGAATTTGTATTGTTTGTCGTAGTTGTTCTTTTTCTCGTCTGACTGCTTCGAGTTGTCTGACTAATGATGCTTCTTGATCTTCTTTCTGTTTGAACTGGTGTTTGATTTGCTTCATGATTGCTTCCATTTCAATGTATTTGTGGACTGAATGTTTGCGTCTCTTGGGTACCTGTATGATTTCTGAAAATTGTTTGATATGAAAATTTTCATATCAATGTATGCTTTTGGTGATATATTCATATCACTGTATGCTTTTGGTGATATTTTCATATCACTGTATACTTTATCATTGTTTACTTCAGATGGTATTTTCATACCAATGTATGCTTTTGGTGATACTTTCATATCACTGTATACTTTTGATGGGTTAGATATGAGGTTTCCCTCGTTATCTAGTCCCAATAATACTTTTCCCATAGGATTATGTACCTGCATCTTAATCAGAATCAGTTGTATATGCATAAATATCTATATCTGAATTTATATCTGAATCTTCTATGGGTTCGTATCCAAGGTCGTATGCAATTTTTAATATATTTGTTTCTTTTTCGTTTTTAGTCTTTTTCGGGCATTCATAAGCTTTGTGTCCTTCTTCTTGACATATCCAACATTTACAGTCTTTTTTATTCGATGGGCAATAATTTGTTTTGGATTGATATTTTTGTTTATATTGTTTTCTATTTCGGAAATATTTTCTTTCCCCTTGTTTATAATATTCTTTATATTTGGGTTTATAAGTTTGTTTTTTCCAAATTTTCTTTTTACTTTGTTGTTTTTCTTTACAACCATATTGATTTACTTTGTTAGAAAGGATGTCACAACATAAATCAATTTTTGCATCTTGTGCTGTTTTTTGTTCTAAACATTTTTTCTGCATCCATGCTTTTAATATGCTTATTCGTGCTCCTAAGGTGTCTGCAACTTTATTTTGTTGTAATGCTTCTTGGAAATCTTTTATTACACTTTGGCTTACTAATGATGGTAATTTTTGATAAAACATATCTAATGCTGCCTTTTTTCTAATGGAATCTAAATTATAATAATGTTCAGAATATTCACATATAAATGGTTCTAAATAACACATATTACAAATTCGTAAATTAGTTAAATGCCATAGTGATTCTAATTGAAAAGCTTCTTTTGATATTTTATCTTCAATTTGTTTTCCTATGAATTCCTGAATAAGACGGCTTAATACATTTTTAAATGTTTCCATAGCATCAGTGGTGGCTATCATCATTGTTTCGGTTTCATCAAGAGATGAAAGGAAACGATATGCGTTACCTTGTGTTTTATGAATGATATAATTAAGAAAGTGTTTTGGGTGTAAATTTCTTAATTCTTCGGTTAACTGAATTTGTACTCCCATTTTATTACTCCATTCTTGAATTTTTGCTTCAGGATTTTGGTCACAATCAATAAAAAGAATATCTGAATTTGTTGGAAATGTAAATAATTTAGGTATGTATTGAGGAGGTATTTTTTCCCATTTGTTTTGTTTATTTTTAACCATTCCTTGTCTATATAAAAAATTTTCTTCTAATGAAGGTGGTCCATAAATATATTGACTTTGATAATCATCTTCAACATATGATTGTTTTCGTTTTAATCCAAAATTGTTTTGTGAATCTCTATATGGATTTGAATAAGGGTTTTCATCATCTGAAGAAAAATCATATATTACTTCTGCGTCATTATCATCTGAATTATTTTCTATTTCTATATTATTTTCTTGCGTTTCAGATGGAATTTCTAGTGCTGCAAATAATTTAGTTAGTGTTTCTACTTTTTCTTGTAAAGTTTCCATATATAAAATTTTTAGTTTCTTTTTTCTAGTGAAGTAGTTGTTTTTTCTATCATATTTAACAAATTAATTTTGTTATTTTATCTTCAAGGTTTTTTATTTGTTCTTGTTTCCAATTTATACTATTATTTATTATATGTATTGCTTCAATATTAGATATACAATTTATCATTGATATGTCAGAATCTATTTTTAAGTCTAAAAGAAATTTTTTAGATTGTTTCAATGTTTTACGAAAAAATTTTAATTCTTGTTTATTTGTATCTAGACTTGAAAAACTCATGATTATGATTTTATAATAATAATAGTTTAGTTTCGTTTTAGATTTAAAGTTACGATTAAAATTTATTTAATAGTAGTGTTAATTATAATAGTGTTTAAAAGACATATGTTTTAGAATACAAATAGTTTTGTTTTTAGACGTCGTATTTGCTTGTAACGGATTTTAATACTAGTTCTTATGAAATATCTAACATCATGAATATGGTTATTGTTTAAAATCGTACCTTGATTATTAGGTTTGTAAGAATCCTTGAGATTTTTCTTAGAATTATTTATAGATTCTTGGATTTGCTGTATTCTTAAAATAATATTTTTATTAGGAATACAATTCATCAAAATTTTGTTAGACATAAATATATATTTCAAGCATGAATTTGATTAATTTGATTATTAAGAACGAGTATTATTTTAATAAAAATTTCAAATTTTGTAGAATTAATAGTTAGAATAACTCGGAATGAGATTATCATGGAGAAATAATATAACAATTGAATAGAATATCTTGAGACATATTTATGATATTAAATCTTCTTTCGATAATTTTTAATTGTTTTAATAACGATGATTTTTTGAATATGGGTACTTAAAAATAATGATTATTTATTTTCATGTTTATGATGTTTATCATGTTTATGATGCTTATCATGTTTATGATGCTTATCATGTTTATGATGCTGCATATGCATATATTCTTATTAACGATAGATTGAATATGCAAACTAGTAATAAGAATAATAAGAATGTTACTTAGCTCTGATACCAAATTTAACGACATGACGGAATTAATAAAATTAAGACAGAATATACCTGAATGATGCGTTGGAATGGATTGACGATGGATTGATTGTCTGGGTTTGATATGTTTATATGAATATATGGATATGTTTGGATAGGGTTCTGCTATTCAGAAATAGACGAGCTATTTCAACAGAAGAAGATTGAGATCAACTCAAATCTTAAACACTCAAACTTAGCTTGTTTATTTCATATGGGCAAAGGCCCTATTTATAGGCTCAAAGGAGCCGAGTACAATAATTGAGTTGCAATCGTTTGATTGCAATATGACAAACCTATTTACATTATAGCCCCCTAGACTATTGAGGGACTTACACACTTTATGTTACATCACAATAATACAATAGACATATAATAATTATCCTACCGACACTTTAATTTAATAACAATCCTTTCCATATTGAAAGGACACGTGTTTTCAATAATGTCTTCTTTAATAATGGCTTCTTATGTCATTGCTTACGTTATTCCTCCCGCCTTCGAAAAGACATGTTTTTTGAATAATGTTTGCTTGTGTCATGGCTGACGTTAATCTTCCATGAATGGTGTTTCTTCTGTGTTTTCTGAACAGTGACTGCAATTGTGTCTTGGAGCATGCATAATATGTTTGCAAAGTTGTTTCTTGATATCATCGGATCGAACGACATGGCGGAATTAATAAAATTAAGATAGAATTGTACCTGAATGATGCGTTGGAATGGATTGACGATGGATTGATTGTCTGGGTTTGATATGTTTATATGAATATATGGATATGTTTGGATAGGGTTCTGCTATTCAGAAATAGACGAGCTATTTCAACAGAAGAAGACTGAGCTCAACTCAAATCTCAAACACTTAAACTTAGCTTCTTTATTCCATATGGGCAAATGCCCTATTTATAGGCTCAAAGGAGCCGAGTACAATAATAGAACTGCAATCGTTTGATTGCAATATGACAAACATATTTACAATATAGCCCCCTAGACTATTGAGGGACTAACACTTTATGTTACATCACAATAATACAATAGACATACAATAATTATAAAAGACAAAACCTAAATAATTACAACTCCTTTCTATATTGAAAGGCCACATGTCTTCAATAATGTGTCTAATGGCTTCTTATGTCATTGCTTACGTCATTCCTCCCGCCTCCGAAAAGACATGTTTTTTTTTGAATAATGTTTGCTTGTGTCATGGCTGACGTTAATCTTTCATGAATGGTGCCTCTTTCATAATCGAGTAGGAATGTTTTTAACTGTTTCTTTATGATGGCTTCCATTCTCTTGTCAATGTGTCTGCTATATGATTGTTGGCGCTTTTGATATACTTGAGATATGGATGAAATTGATGTAATTGTAATTGCCACCGGATCAATCGTCCTCGACAGTAATCTTCTTGTAACTTATACCGCCAAAAGCCAAGTAGATACTTGGAATCTGTGCGTAATTCGAATCTGGTTTGAAGTAGCTCGACTTTCCATTTTTTCAATGTTCTGAGACATGCTAGTGTTTCTCGTTCATGTGTGCTGTAATTTTGCTCCGTTTGGGAAAATGTTCCCGATATATACTTGCATAGTTTTTGCTCGTATTTATCTGTTTTTAATACTTCAGATGATACATCTGTATCAATGTATGCTTTTGGTGATATTTTCATATCACTGTATGCTTTTGGTGATATTTTCATATCACTGTATACTTTATCATTGTTTACTTCAGATGGTATTTTCATACCAGTGTGTGCTTTATCATTGTATACTTTTGATGAGTTAGATATGAGGTTTCCCTCACTATCTAATCCCAATAATACTTTTCCTCGTATAATTGCTTTTAGGCATCCTGCCCAAGTGTCTTGTGATGCATCTGTTTCTACGATTAAGAAATCATCTATTTTTGCATTATATAAAGTAGGGAGAACTTGAATGTTTTGTTTTATATTTTGTACCAAAATAGTATCTGTATTGGTCCAAGACCAAGGTATTTTTTCTGATATTTTCTTTTGTAAAACTTTTCTTTCTTTCGCTAAATTTTTCAAAAATCCTTGTTCTGCAATATAATTTAAACAACCAAGAAATCGTTGTATTTGTTTTCTATTTTCAAGTTTATCAGGAAACATATTTAATTTTTCTCGTATATTGTCTGTTAACGATAATTGACCATTTTCTCCAATTTTTAAACCGAGATATTCAACTGTAGTTTGAAAAAGTTTTGATTTCTTTTTTGATAAAACTAAACCCTTCTCTTTAATTCTTTGTAAAACCTTGATGACTGCATCAATGTGTGTTTGTTCGTTTCCTTTTGTAAAAACAATTATATCATCAATATATGCAAGACAAATATGATCTAAACCATTTAAGGTTTCATCCATGAATCGCTGATATATTGCTGGTGCCTGTTTTAAACCGAATGGAAGAACATTCCATTCATAATGCTTCTGAGGAGGACATGAAAAAGCGGTTAGTGGTTTCGTATTTTCATGTAAGCGTAATTGCCAATATCCGGATTTTGCATCAAATGTACTAAAATGTGTATTTCCTTTTATTTTTTCTAAAATATATTCTTTTCGTGGTAATTTATATGAGTCTCCTATAGTAGCATCATTCATTTTTTTATAATTGATTACCATTCTTCGTTTGCCTCGTTTTATTTCATTATTATTTTCTACATAAAATGCAGGTGCTGAATGAGGACTTTTGCTAGGTCGAATGATTCCTTTTTCTAATAGTTCAATGCATTCCTGTTTGAATTCAGAAACATCTTTTATGCTGTATGGAATTTTATTTGGAACATTAACTTCATCATTAGGGTTTTTTAATAATATTATTATTTCTTGATTATTTTTATTTTTTAAATGATCTAGCGGGTTTTCGCTACATACTTCTTCGAGTTGTTTTTCAGCAATTTCTTTAGCAAATGTTAGTAATATGCGTAATTGAAAGCCAACCTCTTGTTTGATTATTTTAATAAGATCATAATGTTTGATAATTGCAGTTTTTATAATACCTTTTGTTGGATGATTGAGACTTATATCGTCATTTGTTTGTATAAATGGTTGATATAATTTAAGGAAATTATTTCCTATAACTAAATCTATTCCTGAATCATGTTGATATATAGTTGGAGTTTTGAATGATGTTTTTTCAATTACTATATCTATATCTCTTCCTACGAACCAAATTTTGTGAATTGATTTATCAGCAATTGTGATCTTTAATGGTTTTTCTAATTTTTCCCAATTTTTTAATATCTTTTTTCTTCCAAAACATAAAGTAGCTCCTGTATCTATATATGAAACTAATTCTTTATCTTGTATTTTGGTTGTAATAAAGGTACTATTTGGGTTAATATTTGTTTTTCTTTTACTCATTTTAGGATTAGTTTATAAATTTCTTTTAATTGATGTTTTTTCTTGTAAAGCTTTTATATTAACAAGTTGTGTTTGTTAGAGTGGTTGAAACATTGCGTATTGTTTTTAGATTTCGATTTTGTGATTTTTTTTGTTTTTATAACTCCATAATTTTTTATTTATCATTGTAATTATAGTATATTTGAGTTTTATTATTCATTTTTATTTTACCATGTGAAAGGTCGTTTAATGGTAAGTGGTTTTTCTTTAAGTAGTGGTTTTTCATTGAGTGGTTCTTCTTTAATTGTTTTTATTATTTTTAAATATTTTTCAAGTAGATTTTTCTGTTGAGTTAAATTCTGTAATAATTCAGGGATTTGTTTTAATACAATTAAACTTTCTATTTCTATAATATTGTTTAATTTTTGACTTATTATATTTAGTTTTTCTCCTACTGATTTATCTTCTTCAGGATTAAGACCGATGTTATATATTGTTCCTTGTGGTAAATTTTGTGGTATTTCTATAATCATTTCTTTATCTGGTATACATGGTTTTGTATTTTGATATGATCCTTCAAGTGTTTTAAAATATTTTAGGGAATTACTAGATGATTCTGTCATATTCTTAAACTTAATGATCTAATCATTTCTTTAATATCTTCTAGCTTTTCATCGTTATTTTCATTAGATGTTGAAGGCTGACATTCTGAAATAGAAGATCTACCTATTATAGTTGAAAATGGAGGTTCTATAATTGGACTTCTTTTTATTAACGGAGTAGTTATTATTGGTTGAAAATTAGTTTCATTGAATATTCTATTATTAGTCATATTTGGTGATTCAAGGGATAATAAAGGGGTAAATAATTTATCTATATAAATTCTATCTTCTGTTTTAAATGTAATACTATGATGAGAATTTGTTAATGCATAATTTATTTGATATGTAATAGTAAATGGATGATTACCTTTTATCATAAAATTTTGTCTTAATAATTTATATCGTACAGTAATACTATTACTTAAATTTTTATCTTTAAGACTTAATCCTAATTGAATATTAATATCAAATTTTATTTTTCCTTCAATTAAATTACCTTCTCCTTTTGCAATAATACTTTCTTGGTTATTAATTATACGATCATCTCTGATTTCTAATTCTATTGGTGTATTTAAATTACTTACAGTACTTTTTAAGATTATTTGAATAGTTGATATATGAATATAAGCGATTTTTATTCTATCTGTTTCTTTAATATGAGATAATCTATTTCTAATTTGTTGTTTATTTATTATGGGTATAGTAATATTTCCTTGAGTTAATTCTATAGGTATTGCTTGTTCTCCTATAATTTTTCCATAATATATAATATTTTTTCTAGAAAAGAAATTTTTAAATGTGTTATATCTAAAATTGTGTCTTTCGGATAGTGTGAAATTTGATTTTCTTATAGCGTCTTTATTGATGTTATTTTTATTAATTAAAGCATCAAAAGTGTATCCAGATTCATTTTCTTCGTTATTAATAACTATTGGTGAGTTTTCTATTTCTTGAGACATACTTATAGTATTAAATCTTCTTTCGATAAATATTTTAATTGTTGATAACTTTTTTAAATATGAATATTTAAAAACAATGGTTATTCATTATCATGTTTATGATGTTTATCATGTTTATGATGTTTATCATGTTTATGATGCTTATCATGTTTATGATGTTGCATATGCATATATTCTTATTAACGATAGATTGAATATGCAAACTGATAATAAGAATAATAAGAACGTTACTTAGCTCTGATACCAAATCGAACGACATGGCGGAATTAATAAAATTAAGATAGAATTGTACCTGAATGATGCGTTGGAATGGATTGACGATGGATTGATTGTCTGGGTTTGATATGTTTATATGAATATATGGATATGTTTGGATAGGGTTCTGCTATTCAGAAATAGACGAGCTATTTCAACAGAAGAAGACTGAGCTCAACTCAAATCTCAAACACTTAAACTTAGCTTCTTTATTCCATATGGGCAAATGCCCTATTTATAGGCTCAAAGGAGCCGAGTACAATAATAGAACTGCAATCGTTTGATTGCAATATGACAAACATATTTACAATATAGCCCCCTAGACTATTGAGGGACTAACACTTTATGTTACATCACAATAATACAATAGACATACAATAATTATAAAAGACAAAACCTAAATAATTACAACTCCTTTCTATATTGAAAGGCCACATGTCTTCAATAATGTGTCTAATGGCTTCTTATGTCATTGCTTACGTCATTCTGCAAATCGAACGACATGGCGGAATTAATAAAATTAAGATAGAATTGTACCTGAATGATGCGTTGGAATGGATTGACGATGGATTGATTGTCTGGGTTTGATATGTTTATATGAATATATGGATATGTTTGGATAGGGTTCTGCTATTCAGAAATAGACGAGCTATTTCAACAGAAGAAGACTGAGCTCAACTCAAATCTCAAACACTTAAACTTAGCTTCTTTATTCCATATGGGCAAATGCCCTATTTATAGGCTCAAAGGAGCCGAGTACAATAATAGAACTGCAATCGTTTGATTGCAATATGACAAACATATTTACAATATAGCCCCCTAGACTATTGAGGGACTAACACTTTATGTTACATCACAATAATACAATAGACATACAATAATTATAAAAGACAAAACCTAAATAATTACAACTCCTTTCTATATTGAAAGGCCACATGTCTTCAATAATGTGTCTAATGGCTTCTTATGTCATTGCTTACGTCATTCCTCCCGCCTCCGAAAAGACATGTTTTTTTTTGAATAATGTTTGCTTGTGTCATGGCTGACGTTAATCTTTCATGAATGGTGCCTCTTTCATAATCGAGTAGGAATGTTTTTAACTGTTTCTTTATGATGGCTTCCATTCTCTTGTCAATGTGTCTGCTATATGATTGTTGGCGCTTTTGATATACTTGAGATATGGATGAAATTGATGTAATTGTAATTGCCACCGGATCAATCGTCCTCGACAGTAATCTTCTTGTAACTTATACCGCCAAAAGCCAAGTAGATACTTGGAATCTGTGCGTAATTCGAATCTGGTTTGAAGTAGCTCGACTTTCCATTTTTTCAATGTTCTGAGACATGCTAGTGTTTCTCGTTCATGTGTGCTGTAATTTTGCTCCGTTTGGGAAAATGTTCCCGATATATACTTGCATAGTTTTTGCTCGTATTTATCTGTTTTTAATACTTCAGATGATACATCTGTATCAATGTATGCTTTTGGTGATATTTTCATATCACTGTATGCTTTTGGTGATATTTTCATATCACTGTATACTTTATCATTGTTTACTTCAGATGGTATTTTCATACCAGTGTGTGCTTTATCATTGTATACTTTTGATGAGTTAGATATGAGGTTTCCCTCACTATCTAATCCCAATAATACTTTTCCTCGTATAATTGCTTTTAGGCATCCTGCCCAAGTGTCTTGTGATGCATCTGTTTCTACGATTAAGAAATCATCTATTTTTGCATTATATAAAGTAGGGAGAACTTGAATGTTTTGTTTTATATTTTGTACCAAAATAGTATCTGTATTGGTCCAAGACCAAGGTATTTTTTCTGATATTTTCTTTTGTAAAACTTTTCTTTCTTTCGCTAAATTTTTCAAAAATCCTTGTTCTGCAATATAATTTAAACAACCAAGAAATCGTTGTATTTGTTTTCTATTTTCAAGTTTATCAGGAAACATATTTAATTTTTCTCGTATATTGTCTGTTAACGATAATTGACCATTTTCTCCAATTTTTAAACCGAGATATTCAACTGTAGTTTGAAAAAGTTTTGATTTCTTTTTTGATAAAACTAAACCCTTCTCTTTAATTCTTTGTAAAACCTTGATGACTGCATCAATGTGTGTTTGTTCGTTTCCTTTTGTAAAAACAATTATATCATCAATATATGCAAGACAAATATGATCTAAACCATTTAAGGTTTCATCCATGAATCGCTGATATATTGCTGGTGCCTGTTTTAAACCGAATGGAAGAACATTCCATTCATAATGCTTCTGAGGAGGACATGAAAAAGCGGTTAGTGGTTTCGTATTTTCATGTAAGCGTAATTGCCAATATCCGGATTTTGCATCAAATGTACTAAAATGTGTATTTCCTTTTATTTTTTCTAAAATATATTCTTTTCGTGGTAATTTATATGAGTCTCCTATAGTAGCATCATTCATTTTTTTATAATTGATTACCATTCTTCGTTTGCCTCGTTTTATTTCATTATTATTTTCTACATAAAATGCAGGTGCTGAATGAGGACTTTTGCTAGGTCGAATGATTCCTTTTTCTAATAGTTCAATGCATTCCTGTTTGAATTCAGAAACATCTTTTATGCTGTATGGAATTTTATTTGGAACATTAACTTCATCATTAGGGTTTTTTAATAATATTATTATTTCTTGATTATTTTTATTTTTTAAATGATCTAGCGGGTTTTCGCTACATACTTCTTCGAGTTGTTTTTCAGCAATTTCTTTAGCAAATGTTAGTAATATGCGTAATTGAAAGCCAACCTCTTGTTTGATTATTTTAATAAGATCATAATGTTTGATAATTGCAGTTTTTATAATACCTTTTGTTGGATGATTGAGACTTATATCGTCATTTGTTTGTATAAATGGTTGATATAATTTAAGGAAATTATTTCCTATAACTAAATCTATTCCTGAATCATGTTGATATATAGTTGGAGTTTTGAATGATGTTTTTTCAATTACTATATCTATATCTCTTCCTACGAACCAAATTTTGTGAATTGATTTATCAGCAATTGTGATCTTTAATGGTTTTTCTAATTTTTCCCAATTTTTTAATATCTTTTTTCTTCCAAAACATAAAGTAGCTCCTGTATCTATATATGAAACTAATTCTTTATCTTGTATTTTGGTTGTAATAAAGGTACTGTTTGGGTTAATATTTGTTTTTCTTTTACTCATTTTAGGATTAGTTTATAAATTTCTTTTAATTGATGTTTTTTCTTGTAAAGCTTTTATATTAACAAGTTGTGTTTGTTAGAGTGGTTGAAACATTGCGTATTGTTTTTAGATTTCGATTTTGTGATTTTTTTTGTTTTTATAACTCCATAATTTTTTATTTATCATTGTAATTATAGTATATTTGAGTTTTATTATTCATTTTTATTTTACCATGTGAAAGGTCGTTTAATGGTAAGTGGTTTTTCTTTAAGTAGTGGTTTTTCATTGAGTGGTTCTTCTTTAATTGTTTTTATTATTTTTAAATATTTTTCAAGTAGATTTTTCTGTTGAGTTAAATTCTGTAATAATTCAGGGATTTGTTTTAATACAATTAAACTTTCTATTTCTATAATATTGTTTAATTTTTGACTTATTATATTTAGTTTTTCTCCTACTGATTTATCTTCTTCAGGATTAAGACCGATGTTATATATTGTTCCTTGTGGTAAATTTTGTGGTATTTCTATAATCATTTCTTTATCTGGTATACATGGTTTTGTATTTTGATATGATCCTTCAAGTGTTTTAAAATATTTTAGGGAATTACTAGATGATTCTGTCATATTCTTAAACTTAATGATCTAATCATTTCTTTAATATCTTCTAGCTTTTCATCGTTATTTTCATTAGATGTTGAAGGCTGACATTCTGAAATAGAAGATCTACCTATTATAGTTGAAAATGGAGGTTCTATAATTGGACTTCTTTTTATTAACGGAGTAGTTATTATTGGTTGAAAATTAGTTTCATTGAATATTCTATTATTAGTCATATTTGGTGATTCAAGGGATAATAAAGGGGTAAATAATTTATCTATATAAATTCTATCTTCTGTTTTAAATGTAATACTATGATGAGAATTTGTTAATGCATAATTTATTTGATATGTAATAGTAAATGGATGATTACCTTTTATCATAAAATTTTGTCTTAATAATTTATATCGTACAGTAATACTATTACTTAAATTTTTATCTTTAAGACTTAATCCTAATTGAATATTAATATCAAATTTTATTTTTCCTTCAATTAAATTACCTTCTCCTTTTGCAATAATACTTTCTTGGTTATTAATTATACGATCATCTCTGATTTCTAATTCTATTGGTGTATTTAAATTACTTACAGTACTTTTTAAGATTATTTGAATAGTTGATATATGAATATAAGCGATTTTTATTCTATCTGTTTCTTTAATATGAGATAATCTATTTCTAATTTGTTGTTTATTTATTATGGGTATAGTAATATTTCCTTGAGTTAATTCTATAGGTATTGCTTGTTCTCCTATAATTTTTCCATAATATATAATATTTTTTCTAGAAAAGAAATTTTTAAATGTGTTATATCTAAAATTGTGTCTTTCGGATAGTGTGAAATTTGATTTTCTTATAGCGTCTTTATTGATGTTATTTTTATTAATTAAAGCATCAAAAGTGTATCCAGATTCATTTTCTTCGTTATTAATAACTATTGGTGAGTTTTCTATTTCTTGAGACATACTTATAGTATTAAATCTTCTTTCGATAAATATTTTAATTGTTGATAACTTTTTTAAATATGAATATTTAAAAACAATGGTTATTCATTATCATGTTTATGATGTTTATCATGTTTATGATGTTTATCATGTTTATGATGCTTATCATGTTTATGATGTTGCATATGCATATATTCTTATTAACGATAGATTGAATATGCAAACTGATAATAAGAATAATAAGAACGTTACTTAGCTCTGATACCAAATCGAACGACATGGCGGAATTAATAAAATTAAGATAGAATTGTACCTGAATGATGCGTTGGAATGGATTGACGATGGATTGATTGTCTGGGTTTGATATGTTTATATGAATATATGGATATGTTTGGATAGGGTTCTGCTATTCAGAAATAGACGAGCTATTTCAACAGAAGAAGACTGAGCTCAACTCAAATCTCAAACACTTAAACTTAGCTTCTTTATTCCATATGGGCAAATGCCCTATTTATAGGCTCAAAGGAGCCGAGTACAATAATAGAACTGCAATCGTTTGATTGCAATATGACAAACATATTTACAATATAGCCCCCTAGACTATTGAGGGACTAACACTTTATGTTACATCACAATAATACAATAGACATACAATAATTATAAAAGACAAAACCTAAATAATTACAACTCCTTTCTATATTGAAAGGCCACATGTCTTCAATAATGTGTCTAATGGCTTCTTATGTCATTGCTTACGTCATTTCTATATTGTTATTAAATTAAAGTGTCGGTAGGATAATTATTATATGTCTATTGTATTATTGTGATGTAACATAAAGTGTGTAAGTCCCTCAATAGTCTAGGGGGCTATAATGTAAATAGGTTTGTCATATTGCAATCAAACGATTGCAACTCAATTATTGTACTCGGCTCCTTTGAGCCTATAAATAGGGCCTTTGCCCATATGAAATAAACAAGCTAAGTTTGAGTGTTTAAGATTTGAGTTGATCTCAATCTTCTTCTGTTGAAATAGCTCGTCTATTTCTGAATAGCAGAACCCTATCCAAACATATCCATATATTCATATAAACATATCAAACCCAGACAATCAATCCATCGTCAATCCATTCCAACGCATCATTCAGGTATATTCTGTCTTAATTTTATTAATTCCGTCATGTCGTTAAATTTGGTATCAGAGCTAAGTAACATTCTTATTATTCTTATTACTAGTTTGCATATTCAATCTATCGTTAATAAGAATATATGCATATGCAGCATCATAAACATGATAAGCATCATAAACATGATAAGCATCATAAACATGATAAACATCATAAACATGAAAATAAATAATCATTATTTTTAAGTACCCATATTCAAAAAATCATCGTTATTAAAACAATTAAAAATTATCGAAAGAAGATTTAATATCATAAATATGTCTCAAGATATTCTATTCAATTGTTATATTATTTCTCCATGATAATCTCATTCCGAGTTATTCTAACTATTAATTCTACAAAATTTGAAATTTTTATTAAAATAATACTCGTTCTTAATAATCAAATTAATCAAATTCATGCTTGAAATATATATTTATGTCTAACAAAATTTTGATGAATTGTATTCCTAATAAAAATATTATTTTAAGAATACAGCAAATCCAAGAATCTATAAATAATTCTAAGAAAAATCTCAAGGATTCTTACAAACCTAATAATCAAGGTACGATTTTAAACAATAACCATATTCATGATGTTAGATATTTCATAAGAACTAGTATTAAAATCCGTTACAAGCAAATACGACGTCTAAAAACAAAACTATTTGTATTCTAAAACATATGTCTTTTAAACACTATTATAATTA
The DNA here is from genome assembly GCF_052849685.1 of Lactuca virosa. Taxonomy (NCBI): domain Eukaryota; kingdom Viridiplantae; phylum Streptophyta; class Magnoliopsida; order Asterales; family Asteraceae; genus Lactuca; species Lactuca virosa. Next base: position 177,505,865 of record NC_136427.1, read on the forward strand.
ACACTACTATTAAATAAATTTTAATCGTAACTTTAAATCTAAAACGAAACTAAACTATTATTATTATAAAATCATAATCATGAGTTTTTCAAGTCTAGATACAAATAAACAAGAATTAAAATTTTTTCGTAAAACATTGAAACAATCTAAAAAATTTCTTTTAGACTTAAAAATAGATTCTGACATATCAATGATAAATTGTATATCTAATATTGAAGCAATACATATAATAAATAATAGTATAAATTGGAAACAAGAACAAATAAAAAACCTTGAAGATAAAATAACAAAATTAATTTGTTAAATATGATAGAAAAAACAACTACTTCACTAGAAAAAAGAAACTAAAAATTTTATATATGGAAACTTTACAAGAAAAAGTAGAAACACTAACTAAATTATTTGCAGCACTAGAAATTCCATCTGAAACGCAAGAAAATAATATAGAAATAGAAAATAATTCAGATGATAATGACGCAGAAGTAATATATGATTTTTCTTCAGATGATGAAAACCCTTATTCAAATTCATATAGAGATTCACAAAACAATTTTGGATTAAAACGAAAACAATCATATGTTGAAGATGATTATCAAAGTCAATATATTTATGGACCACCTTCATTAGAAGAAAATTTTTTATATAGACAAGGAATGGTTAAAAATAAACAAAACAAATGGGAAAAAATACCTCCTCAATACATACCTAAATTATTTACATTTCCAACAAATTCAGATATTCTTTTTATTGATTGTGACCAAAATCCTGAAGCAAAAATTCAAGAATGGAGTAATAAAATGGGAGTACAAATTCAGTTAACCGAAGAATTAAGAAATTTACACCCAAAACACTTTCTTAATTATATCATTCATAAAACACAAGGTAACGCATATCGTTTCCTTTCATCTCTTGATGAAACCGAAACAATGATGATAGCCACCACTGATGCTATGGAAACATTTAAAAATGTATTAAGCCGTCTTATTCAGGAATTCATAGGAAAACAAATTGAAGATAAAATATCAAAAGAAGCTTTTCAATTAGAATCACTATGGCATTTAACTAATTTACGAATTTGTAATATGTGTTATTTAGAACCATTTATATGTGAATATTCTGAACATTATTATAATTTAGATTCCATTAGAAAAAAGGCAGCATTAGATATGTTTTATCAAAAATTACCATCATTAGTAAGCCAAAGTGTAATAAAAGATTTCCAAGAAGCATTACAACAAAATAAAGTTGCAGACACCTTAGGAGCACGAATAAGCATATTAAAAGCATGGATGCAGAAAAAATGTTTAGAACAAAAAACAGCACAAGATGCAAAAATTGATTTATGTTGTGACATCCTTTCTAACAAAGTAAATCAATATGGTTGTAAAGAAAAACAACAAAGTAAAAAGAAAATTTGGAAAAAACAAACTTATAAACCCAAATATAAAGAATATTATAAACAAGGGGAAAGAAAATATTTCCGAAATAGAAAACAATATAAACAAAAATATCAATCCAAAACAAATTATTGCCCATCGAATAAAAAAGACTGTAAATGTTGGATATGTCAAGAAGAAGGACACAAAGCTTATGAATGCCCGAAAAAGACTAAAAACGAAAAAGAAACAAATATATTAAAAATTGCATACGACCTTGGATACGAACCCATAGAAGATTCAGATATAAATTCAGATATAGATATTTATGCATATACAACTGATTCTGATTAAGATGCAGGTACATAATCCTATGGGAAAAGTATTATTGGGACTAGATAACGAGGGAAACCTCATATCTAACCCATCAAAAGTATACAGTGATATGAAAGTATCACCAAAAGCATACATTGGTATGAAAATACCATCTGAAGTAAACAATGATAAAGTATACAGTGATATGAAAATATCACCAAAAGCATACAGTGATATGAATATATCACCAAAAGCATACATTGATATGAAAATTTTCATATCAAACAATTTTCAGAAATCATACAGGTACCCAAGAGACGCAAACATTCAGTCCACAAATACATTGAAATGGAAGCAATCATGAAGCAAATCAAACACCAGTTCAAACAGAAAGAAGATCAAGAAGCATCATTAGTCAGACAACTCGAAGCAGTCAGACGAGAAAAAGAACAACTACGACAAACAATACAAATTCTATCATCTCAATCAGTACCTAAAGAAGAAGCAGCTAGCAGTTCAACAACAAAGCAACCAAAAGAAGACATTCAAGAAATTTCATCCGATGATAGTCAGCCACAAACAATGCTCAAGTCAGAAAAACAACCTATAATACAAAATCCAGAAGAATATCCACCACTTCAAGCAGATCAAAATATAAAGAAATGGTACGTAATTTTCAACGGAGAAAACAAAGGAGTATATGACAATTGGGGAATTGCCAGTTCATATATTCTTGGAAGAAATATTATTCACAAAAGTTACAAAACAAAAAATGAAGCAGAAGCCGCATACAACGAAGCATACAAAGCAGTAATAAAAGATAACGTAGAATGTTCAAAAACAGTTCTCCTAACACCACAAAAACCTATGACCAGCTTCACACCACAAAAACCTGTATCCATCCCAAGATCCCTTAACCAATTAAATGCAAAAATTGCCCTTGAATCCATTCTATCAACCAAAGAAAAGGAAGCCATGAAAAAACCATCTGCCAAAAAATTCGCTGAATTATGGGATAGCCTCGTTTCCTACACCGAGGTCCATTCTTTAATGGGTTTTTACCCAGTAGCCAGGCGCCCAGGCCCTAAAGCAGTTTTCCTAGCCGATTTATCAGATCCTATGACTTTATGGGATTATTTTATTCATGGATTCATCGATACTATCTATCTAGAAGGCACCAATTTACACTGCATCAGCGAATTCCCCTCTGCTGTGCAAACTATCATCAGAAATTATAAAATACGCTTTGCAAAACAAGAAAGAGGATTATTCATCAAAATGCATTCTAGCTACCCAATTTTTGATGAAGATTCTCAACTAATTGTCCCAAGTATTACTTTTGCAAACATGGGAATAAGCAACGGCTCAAAACCAACAAAAGATGATCTACTCCGTGAGTCACCAACACAAGAGCATCTAATCTTTGCACTTGCCGGTGTTTATTTAGCATCATCACGCATTGGCAACGGTAAAGATCAAAGGTCAAGAATCAGAGTAAATTATGCTAGTAAAACTTTCATTATCTACTCTTTAACAGACAATGAAATCACTCCGGAAGCAATGAAAGCAATTGAAACATTCGAACAACCCTTCGAAAAAATTTCTCATCAACTGGCTGAATTACCCGATGATATCAAGAAACAACTTTGCAAACATATTATGCATGCTCCAAGACACAATTGCAGTCACTGTTCAGAAAACACAGAAGAAACACCATTCATGGAAGATTAACGTCAGCCATGACACAAGCAAACATTATTCAAAAAACATGTCTTTTCGAAGGCGGGAGGAATAACGTAAGCAATGACATAAGAAGCCATTATTAAAGAAGACATTATTGAAAACACGTGTCCTTTCAATATGGAAAGGATTGTTATTAAATTAAAGTGTCGGTAGGATAATTATTATATGTCTATTGTATTATTGTGATGTAACATAAAGTGTGTAAGTCCCTCAATAGTCTAGGGGGCTATAATGTAAATAGGTTTGTCATATTGCAATCAAACGATTGCAACTCAATTATTGTACTCGGCTCCTTTGAGCCTATAAATAGGGCCTTTGCCCATATGAAATAAACAAGCTAAGTTTGAGTGTTTGAGATTTGAGTTGAGCTCAGTCTTCTTCTGTTGAAATAGCTCGTCTATTTCTGAATAGCAGAACCCTATCCAAACATATCCATATATTCATATAAACATATCAAACCCAGACAATCAATCCATCGTCAATCCATTCCAACGCATCATTCAGGTATATTCTGTCTTAATTTTATTAATTCCGTCATGTCGTTAAATTTGTATAAATAGGGCCTTTGCCCATATGAAATAAACAAGCTAAGTTTGAGTGTTTAAGATTTGAGTTGATCTCAATCTTCTTCTGTTGAAATAGCTCGTCTATTTCTGAATAGCAGAACCCTATCCAAACATATCCATATATTCATATAAACATATCAAACCCAGACAATCAATCCATCGTCAATCCATTCCAACGCATCATTCAGGTATATTCTGTCTTAATTTTATTAATTCCGTCATGTCGTTAAATTTGGTATCAGAGCTAAGTAACATTCTTATTATTCTTATTACTAGTTTGCATATTCAATCTATCGTTAATAAGAATATATGCATATGCAGCATCATAAACATGATAAGCATCATAAACATGATAAGCATCATAAACATGATAAACATCATAAACATGAAAATAAATAATCATTATTTTTAAGTACCCATATTCAAAAAATCATCGTTATTAAAACAATTAAAAATTATCGAAAGAAGATTTAATATCATAAATATGTCTCAAGATATTCTATTCAATTGTTATATTATTTCTCCATGATAATCTCATTCCGAGTTATTCTAACTATTAATTCTACAAAATTTGAAATTTTTATTAAAATAATACTCGTTCTTAATAATCAAATTAATCAAATTCATGCTTGAAATATATATTTATGTCTAACAAAATTTTGATGAATTGTATTCCTAATAAAAATATTATTTTAAGAATACAGCAAATCCAAGAATCTATAAATAATTCTAAGAAAAATCTCAAGGATTCTTACAAACCTAATAATCAAGGTACGATTTTAAACAATAACCATATTCATGATGTTAGATATTTCATAAGAACTAGTATTAAAATCCGTTACAAGCAAATACGACGTCTAAAAACAAAACTATTTGTATTCTAAAACATATGTCTTTTAAACACTATTATAATTAACACTACTATTAAATAAATTTTAATCGTAACTTTAAATCTAAAACGAAACTAAACTATTATTATTATAAAATCATAATCATGAGTTTTTCAAGTCTAGATACAAATAAACAAGAATTAAAATTTTTTCGTAAAACATTGAAACAATCTAAAAAATTTCTTTTAGACTTAAAAATAGATTCTGACATATCAATGATAAATTGTATATCTAATATTGAAGCAATACATATAATAAATAATAGTATAAATTGGAAACAAGAACAAATAAAAAACCTTGAAGATAAAATAACAAAATTAATTTGTTAAATATGATAGAAAAAACAACTACTTCACTAGAAAAAAGAAACTAAAAATTTTATATATGGAAACTTTACAAGAAAAAGTAGAAACACTAACTAAATTATTTGCAGCACTAGAAATTCCATCTGAAACGCAAGAAAATAATATAGAAATAGAAAATAATTCAGATGATAATGACGCAGAAGTAATATATGATTTTTCTTCAGATGATGAAAACCCTTATTCAAATTCATATAGAGATTCACAAAACAATTTTGGATTAAAACGAAAACAATCATATGTTGAAGATGATTATCAAAGTCAATATATTTATGGACCACCTTCATTAGAAGAAAATTTTTTATATAGACAAGGAATGGTTAAAAATAAACAAAACAAATGGGAAAAAATACCTCCTCAATACATACCTAAATTATTTACATTTCCAACAAATTCAGATATTCTTTTTATTGATTGTGACCAAAATCCTGAAGCAAAAATTCAAGAATGGAGTAATAAAATGGGAGTACAAATTCAGTTAACCGAAGAATTAAGAAATTTACACCCAAAACACTTTCTTAATTATATCATTCATAAAACACAAGGTAACGCATATCGTTTCCTTTCATCTCTTGATGAAACCGAAACAATGATGATAGCCACCACTGATGCTATGGAAACATTTAAAAATGTATTAAGCCGTCTTATTCAGGAATTCATAGGAAAACAAATTGAAGATAAAATATCAAAAGAAGCTTTTCAATTAGAATCACTATGGCATTTAACTAATTTACGAATTTGTAATATGTGTTATTTAGAACCATTTATATGTGAATATTCTGAACATTATTATAATTTAGATTCCATTAGAAAAAAGGCAGCATTAGATATGTTTTATCAAAAATTACCATCATTAGTAAGCCAAAGTGTAATAAAAGATTTCCAAGAAGCATTACAACAAAATAAAGTTGCAGACACCTTAGGAGCACGAATAAGCATATTAAAAGCATGGATGCAGAAAAAATGTTTAGAACAAAAAACAGCACAAGATGCAAAAATTGATTTATGTTGTGACATCCTTTCTAACAAAGTAAATCAATATGGTTGTAAAGAAAAACAACAAAGTAAAAAGAAAATTTGGAAAAAACAAACTTATAAACCCAAATATAAAGAATATTATAAACAAGGGGAAAGAAAATATTTCCGAAATAGAAAACAATATAAACAAAAATATCAATCCAAAACAAATTATTGCCCATCGAATAAAAAAGACTGTAAATGTTGGATATGTCAAGAAGAAGGACACAAAGCTTATGAATGCCCGAAAAAGACTAAAAACGAAAAAGAAACAAATATATTAAAAATTGCATACGACCTTGGATACGAACCCATAGAAGATTCAGATATAAATTCAGATATAGATATTTATGCATATACAACTGATTCTGATTAAGATGCAGGTACATAATCCTATGGGAAAAGTATTATTGGGACTAGATAACGAGGGAAACCTCATATCTAACCCATCAAAAGTATACAGTGATATGAAAGTATCACCAAAAGCATACATTGGTATGAAAATACCATCTGAAGTAAACAATGATAAAGTATACAGTGATATGAAAATATCACCAAAAGCATACAGTGATATGAATATATCACCAAAAGCATACATTGATATGAAAATTTTCATATCAAACAATTTTCAGAAATCATACAGGTACCCAAGAGACGCAAACATTCAGTCCACAAATACATTGAAATGGAAGCAATCATGAAGCAAATCAAACACCAGTTCAAACAGAAAGAAGATCAAGAAGCATCATTAGTCAGACAACTCGAAGCAGTCAGACGAGAAAAAGAACAACTACGACAAACAATACAAATTCTATCATCTCAATCAGTACCTAAAGAAGAAGCAGCTAGCAGTTCAACAACAAAGCAACCAAAAGAAGACATTCAAGAAATTTCATCCGATGATAGTCAGCCACAAACAATGCTCAAGTCAGAAAAACAACCTATAATACAAAATCCAGAAGAATATCCACCACTTCAAGCAGATCAAAATATAAAGAAATGGTACGTAATTTTCAACGGAGAAAACAAAGGAGTATATGACAATTGGGGAATTGCCAGTTCATATATTCTTGGAAGAAATATTATTCACAAAAGTTACAAAACAAAAAATGAAGCAGAAGCCGCATACAACGAAGCATACAAAGCAGTAATAAAAGATAACGTAGAATGTTCAAAAACAGTTCTCCTAACACCACAAAAACCTATGACCAGCTTCACACCACAAAAACCTGTATCCATCCCAAGATCCCTTAACCAATTAAATGCAAAAATTGCCCTTGAATCCATTCTATCAACCAAAGAAAAGGAAGCCATGAAAAAACCATCTGCCAAAAAATTCGCTGAATTATGGGATAGCCTCGTTTCCTACACCGAGGTCCATTCTTTAATGGGTTTTTACCCAGTAGCCAGGCGCCCAGGCCCTAAAGCAGTTTTCCTAGCCGATTTATCAGATCCTATGACTTTATGGGATTATTTTATTCATGGATTCATCGATACTATCTATCTAGAAGGCACCAATTTACACTGCATCAGCGAATTCCCCTCTGCTGTGCAAACTATCATCAGAAATTATAAAATACGCTTTGCAAAACAAGAAAGAGGATTATTCATCAAAATGCATTCTAGCTACCCAATTTTTGATGAAGATTCTCAACTAATTGTCCCAAGTATTACTTTTGCAAACATGGGAATAAGCAACGGCTCAAAACCAACAAAAGATGATCTACTCCGTGAGTCACCAACACAAGAGCATCTAATCTTTGCACTTGCCGGTGTTTATTTAGCATCATCACGCATTGGCAACGGTAAAGATCAAAGGTCAAGAATCAGAGTAAATTATGCTAGTAAAACTTTCATTATCTACTCTTTAACAGACAATGAAATCACTCCGGAAGCAATGAAAGCAATTGAAACATTCGAACAACCCTTCGAAAAAATTTCTCATCAACTGGCTGAATTACCCGATGATATCAAGAAACAACTTTGCAAACATATTATGCATGCTCCAAGACACAATTGCAGTCACTGTTCAGAAAACACAGAAGAAACACCATTCATGGAAGATTAACGTCAGCCATGACACAAGCAAACATTATTCAAAAAACATGTCTTTTCGAAGGCGGGAGGAATAACGTAAGCAATGACATAAGAAGCCATTATTAAAGAAGACATTATTGAAAACACGTGTCCTTTCAATATGGAAAGGATTGTTATTAAATTAAAGTGTCGGTAGGATAATTATTATATGTCTATTGTATTATTGTGATGTAACATAAAGTGTGTAAGTCCCTCAATAGTCTAGGGGGCTATAATGTAAATAGGTTTGTCATATTGCAATCAAACGATTGCAACTCAATTATTGTACTCGGCTCCTTTGAGCCTATAAATAGGGCCTTTGCCCATATGAAATAAACAAGCTAAGTTTGAGTGTTTAAGATTTGAGTTGATCTCAATCTTCTTCTGTTGAAATAGCTCGTCTATTTCTGAATAGCAGAACCCTATCCAAACATATCCATATATTCATATAAACATATCAAACCCAGACAATCAATCCATCGTCAATCCATTCCAACGCATCATTCAGGTATATTCTGTCTTAATTTTATTAATTCCGTCATGTCGTTAAATTTGGGGGGGGGGGGGGGGGGGGAAGTGGACAGCTGCACAGAGTACAAATTTTTTTTTTGTTATATATTAAATATATTTTTATTTATAAATAAAAACTTAAAGTAATGATAAGGGCCCTATTTTTCTGGTTCGTCATGGACCTTTGATGATATTTAATTTTTCAGTCGTGCTTATTACATCTTAAACTTGACATGGGAGAGCATTGTTGAGTCACCAATAATCGATTATGTTTCTCCGAGCGAGTATACCATCATCCAAGTATAAGCTATAACTAAAACATGGGGATAACTTTCGGCTATCAAATAAAACATGTAAGAAAATGTATTGTTTTGGCTTTCAAAAATGCATCTAAATAGACATTTGGTCATACAAGTTTAGATGAACAAGTCATAAAACGTTATTCAGGTTTGAAAGGGAATTGGCTTTATTTATTTATTTATATTTCAAATTAGTCGTTTTTAATATCACATAAATATATAAATAATATAAAATGATGGAAAAGAAATTGGTTTTATTTATGTATTTATTTATTTCCGACTAAACACACCTTGAGCTCATGTGGTTTTTTAGAAGCTGGCCCGTGGCATAAAACGTAAAGGAGGATCCCAGATCGGTATCTTTATACCCAAAAAAACAAGTTTAGGGTTTCTTCCTCGTTTACTTCCGAAGGGCAGAACTTGGCGGCGGTGGGCACAATAGTTTTTGCGCGAATTGCCCCGAAGAAATCGGAGGTCAGTCAACCTATACCGTCTTCATTTCTCTAATTCCAAAAATGTGTTCATCATTTATTTTTGATTTAGTGCGTTTAGTCGTAGTCCACTGAAACGTTTTTCAAACTGTTAAAAATAGGGAATTGCGAGAAGGCCCGACTTAGTTTCTGTTGCTGAAGATTGAAAGAGTGACAATCGTGTTTTGCCTTTCGACTGATAGACATACGACGACCTTGAAGTTAACATCTTTAAACTCAGTCATTTTTGTTTGTTTTTTATTCTGCTTAATAAATATATATTTAACAGCATGAACTTTGAGTCACCGGCAACAACCTTACTCCGGCTTGTCCTTATCCCGAACGACACAAAAATGTATGCGATGAAAGTTGGAAGCTTTTGTAGTTGCAGATCTTGTTGTCTTGAAAGGAATCTAAACAAAATTAGATTCAAGGAGATGATTTATTTCAAAATAATAGTCTTAGTAGTCCGTGTTTTTTTTGTTTGTCTCAAAAAAAAAAATAGTACCTTTTTAAAAATAAATATCACTTTTACCCAAATATCATTTTTTATTAGTCAAACTACTACGATACTAAATGTAACAAAATTGTCTAATTGACATTTTATTTAATAAAATTAGTGATAATTAATGTTTTCTTAATTTGTGTGTTTTTTTTTTGTGGACAATAATTTTAGGACGGAGAGAGTATCTTGTTGGAATTGGTGATCTCGAAAACAAAATATATCCTTAATCGACAAGGATATTTGATTGAGATGGTGAGCAAGTATTCTTGATTTTCAAGATATTTGATTTACATGGGCTACATGGATACTGAGTTTCAGTGAAACTCTGTCTTTTCGAGTAGGCAAATATGTGAAGCTCTAAATATATTATGAATATTGAAACTCTATCTTTACTTTACGAATAGACAAGAATGTGAAGCTCTACATATATGAATATTGAAACTCTATCTTTAAGGATAGACAAGTATGTGAAGCTCTACATATATGAGGAATAGGGCTGTAAAAGAACCGAACGTTCAACGAACTGTTCATGAACCGTTCGGTAGGAAGTTTGATTATATTCGTTTATTTAATAAATGAACGAACACGAACACAAATTCTCGTTCGTTTAGTTAAACGAACGAACATGAACAATGATCTTGTTCGTTCAATTATGTTCGTGAACGTTCGTTTATATTGTTCGTTTACATCTGTTTATGTCCGTTCATATAAGTTCTTTTAATGTTCATATATGCTTAATTTTATTTTATTACATTACTATATTATATGTTCATTTATGTTTGAATTATGTTTGTTTATCTTTGTTCATTTATGTTTGTTTGTTTATGTTCATTTAGCATGTTCACGAACATAAACGAACAAACATGAACAATGCAATTTGTTAAACGAACGAACATGAACAAGAAAATTCGTTCGTTTATTCGTTTGTGTTCGTTCATTTGTTCGGCTAACTTAAACGAACGAATATAAACAAGCATCGTTCGTGTTTGTTCGGTTCGTTTACAGCCCTAATGAAGAGTATGAAGAGCTGCTGAAATTATTAAATATGAAGTTAATTATGGCAGACATATGATAATTGAGTATAATAACTCTATATTTATGGATAGACAAGTATGTAAAGCTCTACATATATGAAGAGTATGAAGAGATGCTGAATTCATTAAATTTGAAGTTAATTATGGCTGATATATGATAATCGAGTATAATATATATTGAGAGTTCTTAGAAGTTAAAAACCTATATTGTTTTTTATAGTTTGTTTGTTATTGATGTTTGTATTATATAGCCATTGTCATGTATCTTTTTGAGTTTTGTATTGTCATAATTCTCATGGTAATAATCAATGTATCATTTTCTATTATAGAGTTTGTTATTAAGACTGATCGTTATGGGCAACGCTCTTCGGTGTTATTCCGACGTGGCCTAAAAAAAATGGCGTCCTAACGTCCGACTCCCCCCTCCCCCCCCCCCCCCCCCCACCCCCCCAAAAAAAAAAAAACAAAGGGAGAGCAAGAAGGAAAGGGAAAGCTGTCGCGGTGGAGCAAGCGAAAGAAGAACCTCCAACATGGTGGACTACGAAGGAAGAATACGTGCTGGCGGTGTTGTGGCGTGGGACATCAAAAAATCTAACTCAGGGAAACGATATGAGAAAAGTCGCTTTTTAGGAAGTTGTGATCGGTAAATTTCGAATTATTTTGAAGAATGATGAAAATTATCACAATCATGATATGTTGAATAGCAAGTGGACTCAAATAAGCAAGAAGTGCACCAAGTTTAATTTCATCTACAATAAACTTTACTTGCACAAGCAAAGTAGACTTCGAGAGCACGTGAAACTGAAACTGAAATTGAAATTTGACGCCCACAACGAGATCGCAATTAAAATATATGACTTGCAACGTGAACATTTGGAGTTCCTTCGTCGAGAAGTTGAGGAAGATCGCATTACGAAGGATCTAGCAATTCTTCAAACTAGTGAGGATAATATGTCACCAAGACAATCTGCAATGCTTCGAAAAATGAAAGGCAAAGATCGAACGGAAATATTTGGGTGACGAATAGTGTATCGGTTTTAAGTTTTTTAAATTATTAGGACTATCGTATGCTTTTTGTCAATGACTTTTTTTTCTTTGTGATGTCGTTTTTAGTTGAAAATGGTATGTTTAAATTAGTAGTTAATTGAATTATGTTTTATTAATTTATATGTTTTTTTATAAATATTATGACTAAAATTAAAAAATAAAACAAATTAGAAAAATAGAAATTAAAAACATCAAAAAAAAATAGTAGGTGTTATCACATGTTATTAGTTATTTGGTGTTGTCCATTTTCACATTGGGTGTTATAACACTAAAATTATGACTAGGAAGATGAGGTGAATATTTTGGATGTGATAACATGTAATAACATGTTTCCACACCAAGTAGTCTAACAATATCATCTAGTATCTGATTATTAAGTTTTGTATGATATTTGATTTAATAATCATGTATCCTTTTATCGTGTAGGAGATATTCATGTAGCAAATAGGGATGGGAATCATTTTGGTTTTTATGGGTTCATTGGTTTCGATTTTTTTTTGTCGAAACTAAAAATCAAACAATATTGAGTTCAAATCTCTTTAATCCAAACCAATAATTGAATTCCAGTCCGGCTTGATACAGTTTGAAACTGAGGAAACCAAATATTTTCTTAAAAAATATCAATGTTGCAATTTTCCAAACACAAATTACAAAGTTTCAAATATAAAAAACTAAAGATCCAAACATAAAAATCTAATGTTTTATACATAAAATAATAATTGGGTACTAGTATTACCGATTTTTTTGGACAACAATAGTATTAAAGAGCTAGTAAGACACTAAGCTATGGGGTGTGGTGTCATGTTTATCATAATACAAGTCATTAAATTTTTTGCCAACAGTACAAGTCATTAAAAATCTTGCCAACTTAGATTTCTTCTTATTTTACCACACTTGGAAAATGTTTACTACAATACAAGTTATTAAAAATCTTGCCGACTTATATTTCTTCTTATTTTACCACACTTGGAACTATATGTTTGGAATGGGGAAAAGGTATTATGGACTAAGATATTTCACGTATCTTTTATATATTTAGAGTCATTCAAATTGTAAATGATTAGTCAAATATAGTTGTATTCTTTCATAGTTTAGTGCCTATAGGTGTGACCATATTCTGGCTATAAAGAGTCTCATGTTTGTACATGTTATTCAAGAAATCAATATATTGATTCATATACTCTTTTCATTATATGGTATCAGAGCTATATTTTCTCTCACGAGTTCTTCGATCCAGCAACCCTTCTTCTCACAACTATAGTTCTTCAATGGCCAACAGACAAACGCAAATAACAGCCGCCACTCATCTGACTACGGAACTCACCTCTCATAATTACCCGAAAGCAGGTCGAAATCACACTCACCAGTCTTTAACTTGAAGCCTATATTCTCGGTCAATGCAATCAACCCACCAAACAATCAATGACAAAGAAGGCAAGCCCATCACCAATCTAGAATACAGTCCATGGTATCGTAAAGATCAAATGATCTTCAGTGCCATCTTTGGCAGTTGTTCTGAATCCATTCAACCTCTTGTCTCATCTGCTTCCACATCACGTGAAGCATGGGAAAGACTCCACTCGAGCTTTACCTCCTCCTCTAGATCACACATCATCTCCTTGAACTCCAAACTTGCACAAAACCCTAAAGGTACTCGATCTGTCACATAATTTCTAATGGGTTTTGAGTAAAACAAATAAACTAGAAAAACAATTCCTAAGTTCACATGCAACCTACTTTGGATCTATGTTTTAACTATTGAACATATAACTTTGAATTGCAAAACAAGAACCGTAAGGGAAGAGGCTACTTTCGAAAATAAGAAATTAGGGTTTAGAATCACATACCTTTCAATTGTTAAAGTAAACAATTGATAATCCTTTTGATCTTGATCTTCTTGGAAACCTAGCACCAGAATTGTAATGCCTCTAATGGAATCACACCCAAGAGCTAGCAAGAAGGAAACTATAGAGATGGCGGGGGGGGGGGGGGGGGGGGAGGAGGAGGAGGAGTATGCAATTTCATCCTAGGGTTTCTTCAAGAAGGAGTGGCCGAATTTAGGAGCTATAAGGCTCCTTTTATAGTTGAGGCAGCTAGGGTTTTAAGGGATAACCCTAATGTTCCTTTGCTTAAGCCCCAAACTAATCCAGAAGCCTTATCCAAGGCCCTTATACGAAATCATTAGGGTTTCCCCTAAGAATTTCGTCCACCTCCTCCAAGGAGGTTCTGGAATGTTCATTCCAACTATTTAATAATTGCGAACTAGTCCATGTACTTTAGAATTGATACAATCAACCCCAAAATTAATTCCAATTAATTTATGGTTAACTATTAATTGATAATTATGATTTCTAGTTAATATATCATTTCCATAACACATTAATAAATCATTTATATTATTTTATTAATCTGATAATAAAATAATTTTTCTGCTTTCATAATTTTCTTGTCCAGTTACTAGGTTTGAGGGCAACCCAAAAGGACTGTGTTGCTATCAATTCAAGTACATATCAATTATAGTTATGGACTTAGACACCTAATCCAACAGTCTCCCACTTGGATAAGTCTGTAACTATTATTGCTAGTATGACTTCCAAACTGAGCAACAAATTGTAGCTTCCAAAAGCTGTTGTCGAACTCTGAACCAGTCAGTTACTTGTGCTAAGATAAGTGATCATATAATCCTTCGTTCTACAAGATATCCCCGGACATAAGACATGGAATGCAATCAATCTCTTTGTCCAGAATATATGTTTCCCGATTTCTGATTTGTGATGATATAGAACTTCAATTGAACACATCAATTCAGTCATGGCTGGGCCCAACACATAAGTCGACACCAAATCATCAAGGGGCCCATAGATATCGATTTTCATGTTAGGCAAAAGGAACGAATAAAGTTTGACTCATATGCTTGTATCCTTTACTCGTCAAACTATACATGACAATACGTTTTATAACACCAAGTTACTGATGCGTTTTCGTATCACCAATGCATAACCGACTTGTAAATTACAACTCATATTTCTCCGTTTCAAGATTATAAGATATTATCATCTCAGTATTATTCGTGATGAATTCCATGAAGTAATACTTTGAACGAGGGTTTATCCAATACTTAAATCTCCATTTCTAAGTACTCATGAACATTGCAACAATTCTATTGCTATGTCTAACCCCCTTAGACAATCTGCAATCCAGTTCATGACAGTCTTAATTCACTACTTACTTCCAAAAGTACGAGCGACTGTGGAGTTTGAATAATCATTGTAACATCCCAAGTTTGGAAGCAAGAAGTTGGAGGGTGCTAAGTGTAAATTTAGGAAAGGGACTCGACGAGTAGGCCCGCTTACTTGCCGAGTCGGAGCAGGATTCTATCGCGGTTTAAGTGGCCAACTCGCCGAGTCGGCGGCTTGGACTCGACGAGTTGGTGCTGGAATGAGAAACCCTAATCCCGAGGGTTGCACCCTATTTAAAGGACTTTATGTCCTTCTCCCAGCCTCCTACTCCCCCAAAGAGTTCCAGAAAACCCTAGATTCGAGTGAGACTCCATTAATAGAGAGAATAGAGCCTTGAAGGAGAAAAGCTTGGAAAGAGGCCTGAAGATCAAGAGACTTGCTGCAAAGGAGTAGTGTAGATCCGTGATCTACTTCAGTTGGAGCATATATTGAAGGTACTAATCTGTTTCTTGGGCTCTTTTGTATCTAGATCTATTATCATTTGAGATTTGGGGCATTTTTGGTATGATTGTGAGCTATTTCGAGTTAGAGGCTTAGATCTGAGGTTGCTACTTCAGATCTAGGCTTGTGATGGTCCATAATGTCATAAAGCTCCTGTCTAAGAGTTATTGGTGAAGCCCCTTTGTCATAAACCCTAGCCCTAGAGTGTTTTGGGCTTATATCTCCTTGGTTTCACGTAAAGTTTACAACTTTATGTGAGGGTTAGGCTGTAGAAGAGTGGATCTATGGATTGGATCCCCTGCATGGCTCGAAAAGCCTCTGTATGGATTGAGAACTGGAGAGACTCGGCGAGTCACATGGGTCTACTCGACGAGTTGTATGAAGATTGCCTAGGACTTGACGAGTTGGAAGAACAACTCGGCGAGTCTGTTGGAGATTGCCTTGGACTCGGCGAGTCTGTTCTTGGACTCGGCGAGTATGGTCGCAGAACCCAACCTCTTTTGGTTAAAGCTTTGGATTAGTGAGTCGGTTGGCGACTCAATGAGTTGGACAGGATGGGATTTCCGAGATCGTTGAACTCGACGAGTCTTGGGGCGACTCGGCGAGTTGAGTTGTGTTATGGGAGTTTCTGAGTATAAGAACTCGACGAGTCGACGGGTTGACTCGGCGAGTAGAGTCAACCACGAAGGTTGACTTTGACTGAGGACTTTGACTTTGACCAAGAGTTGACCAGTTTGACTTCCAAGGGCATTTTGGTAATTTTGACAGGGTCTACGGCACCAAGGCCGGTCCTTTATCAGATGGAAATCCGGGTATTGTTTGTTATGTTATTGCTTTGCTAGATCTGCATCCTGGTATTTAGGATGGTGTTATGTTAGTGACCTGGTTAAGGTCGGTACCCGGTATAGAGGGTAATGTTATGCTAGTGACCGGTTAGGTCGGAATCCTGGTTAGGAGGTTGATATGCTATGTGATCTGTTAGACTGTTTGTCTGGTTAAGGATTTGTTATGTGATTAATTGTTTTATGTGCACATGGTTGTTTGACGGGGGTTGGGTTGAGGCGGGTCCTACTTTGTGCTGTAGGCCAACATACCCAGGGCAGACCGGATATTCCGAAGGCCCAGCGAGCGGTCCGGATAGGCTGAAGGCCCCAAGAGGGCGGACCAGACATGCCGAGGCTCGGAGAGTGGACCAGGCCGACTGAAGGCCCGGTGTGGGCGGACCAGTCATACTGTAGATTCAGAGAGTGGACCAGGTGGATTGAAGGCCCGGTGCGGGCAGACCAATCACACTGTAGACTCGATGTACATGGCCAGACTCGGAGGGTGGACCAGGTGGATTGAAGGCTCGGTGCGGGCGGACCAGTGACACAGTAGACCCGATGTGCATGGCTGTTCTATTTGTGATATGTTATGAGTATGCTTATGTGTGGTTTGTATTTTGGGGGTAACTCACTAAGCCTTCGAGCTTACATTTATCGATTATTGTTTCAGGTACGGCGGATGACCGCGGGAAGGCGAAGGCGTGACCGTACACTTCCTCATATTTTGATTTGGATTTCTGGGATACTCTGATATGAAACTATTTTGAAAACAGATTTGTAATAACTAATGGTTTTGAATGATTTAAAAAGTTTTAAATTGGCTCGATTTTTATGGGTGTTACAATCATATTATTCGGGAAGTAAAGCATGCAAAATATGAAACACAATAATAAACAATTGACAACAGGCAGTAAACAAACTCATAAATGATACTATATCATTTAATCACCAAAAGTCAATTACACTTACTTTGTTACAAGTTTCAGAATAAAGTAATCTAACTGATAAACTAATATCATCTCTCAGTCCAATTGTAACATCCCAAAAATCGGGTCCAAAAATTTCTTTTAAAAACATTACTAATTCATAGCGTTAAGTCATTCAAACATACAAAAAGGATTTATATGACAAATCATAGTTTCATTTCCAAAACACTTGTTTAATTATCAGAGTAAACATCCCATGCTAACTTGTCATGGTGTGTGCACTGCAACCCTCCCGAGCTCCTCTTCTGAAAACTGAATACCTGAAACCAAAACTGAAAACCGTAAGCACGAAGCTTAGTGAGTTCCCCAACCTACCGCATACCATACATATCTACTGATCCATACATGCCATACATAATACTGAGCACATAACCACATACTGGGCTCCCGCCCGTTGCATTGGGCCTCGCCCGCTATCGGACCCCGTCCGCCACCAGGCCCCGCCTGGCTTCGAGCCCCGCTCGGCGTACAGATCTGTTTTCCTTAGGCCCCGCCTGTCTCCGAGCCTCTCCCGCTAACATATACTAGCATACAATCATATCACAACACATAACTAACATACTCTACTGGATTACTGTGCTAAGGCCTCGCCTATCTTGGGCCTCGCCCCTGTCCTGCTACTGATGAATCATGGAACCCCGTCCATGCTCCTACTGATAGTGAGATACGGGCCCAGCCTACACTCACTCTTTTCCTAACTTGGGCCTCGCCCCTACTCTGCTGCTACTGAGGTATGGAACACCGTCCACACTCTGCTATTGGTGAGATACGGGACCTCGCCCACACTCACCTCCCTACCAGGCACATACATGTATCACACAGACAACAAGTATAACTATCATACAAACCATTCCTTGGGCACCCGCCCGCTAACATTGGACCTTAGTCCCGAATGTCATACTAGCATACTGTGCCTAGGGCTAACCCCCGGGTCTTCCTACTCATAACTACATGGGCCGGCATTGTGGTTGTAGACCCATTCACACAAAGGGAAACTCACCTTGCACTGCTGAAGACTTGCTGAACACTTCTGACTGCTAACCGGCACTTCTGAACCGCTGATCCCTCGGCTTCCCGAACTATCAATACCCAAAACAACATTCAGACCACAATAGTCCAAAAGTCAACCATAGTCAAACTTGGTCAAAGTCAACGGTCAAAGTCAACTTCCAGTTGACTCGACTCGCCGAGTTGTTCTACCAACTCGTCGAGTCCTTAGTCCTCCAATTCCAAAACAACCCCGACTCTACACGTCGAGTCTAGCAACAACTCAACGAGTCCTCCTTCGACCATACACTCGGGACTAACTTCAACCGACTCGCCGAGTTCATCCTTGAACTCGTCGAGTTCATCATCATCCCATGAATGTCCAGACCATGACTCGCCGAGTTGTACGAACAACTCGTCGATTCCGCCTTCATAACTAAGGAGATTGCCCCGGACTCACCGAGTTCCTCCTTGAACTCGTCGAGTACGATGATCATCAAGACCATTATGGGCTCAGGTTGGCTGAGTCCCTAACCAACTCAACTCACACCCTTAACAGAAGGGTTTCGAGGAAAGAAACTGGTCCGACTCGCCGAGTCCCAGAACGGACTCGCTGATTCCCTCTTTGTCCAACCCTATTCAGACGATTTCAGACAAGCTCAATGCATCCAAGATCCAGATGTAGCCTCTAGGGGTCAGGATATCACATAAAGTCACCACCTTTGCACCCATGCATGGCCCTTTTTGCTCAAAAGGCCAAAACAACCCCTTAAACCTTGCATGGGGAGTCCTAGGGGCATAAAGCTCCCACCTTTATGCTTTCCCTTCTCTAAAGACCTCTAGATCTGAAGGGATCCAGCCTGGGGACGTCCAAATCCCACAAAGCATCAATCTTGGTCCAATATTTCATAAAGAGGGACATGAAGAGATCTAACAAATAACAAGGCAAGGAAGGAACTTGATTACCAAAATGAGCAGCCAATGAGATGAATCTTCTAGATCCACAACCTTCCTCTTGAACCCTCAACTCCTTCTTCTTCTTCTAGACTCCAAGAACACTCAAAATCCTTCAATAATGGCTCACACACTCAAAGAGAGCACTAGGGTTTCGTGGGATAGCTTCTGGACAATGGGGGCTACAAATGAGGCTGATAGAAAGAGAATGAGATGCTTAAATAGGGTACAAGTCCCGCATTTAGGGTTTTCCCAAAACCTGGCCAACTCGCCGAGCCAGTCTTCTGACTCGTCGAGTAGGTCACTAAACTCGCGACCAAATCGCGTCCCAAATCGTTGAGTCACTCCTCAAAAGAGACTTCCTTCTCTTTCCAAGCCTTCTAAATTCAAGGTGTTACACCAATGCTCCGAGCATGCTGAATATGCTTAACCCTACTCAGACCCTTTGTAAGGAGGTCTGCTGGGTTAACCTCAGATGATACCCTCTTTACGACAAGATGGTCTTCTTCTACTCTATGTCTTATGAAATGGTACTCTTTATCAATATGTCTGGTTTTACCATGATTTTTGGGTTCCTTTGTTAAGGAAACCGCTCCTTCATTATCGCAGAACAGTTCCATAGGCTCATGAATGGTTGGAACAACTCCGAGATCTCCGATGAAGTTCCTCAACCAAGCTGCTTCTTTCGATGCTTCACTTGCTGCTATGTATTCTGATTCACAAGTAGAATCAGCCATCATATCTTGCTTGGAACTTTTCCAAGTAACTGATCCTCCGTTCATTAGAAATACCCAGCCAGATTGTGAACGAAAATTGTCCCTATCCGTTTGAAAGCTGGCATCACTGTAACCATTTACTCTCAAAGTATCATTGCCACCAAGTACAAGGACCCAGTCTGTGACATCCCCAATTTCACGGCCAGAAAAGACCGATTTTGTTTATGCTTTATAAAAACCAGAGTACTTCGTTTAATAAAAATGTTGCGGAATTTGCTCCCAGAAAAACATGATAAATACGTTATCAAAGCATTTCCGAAGAAATGTATTTTTATTCATTTTAAAACATTTGGGATGTCATCGTCATTACAGAAACATAAGCATAAACAGAACTTACATTTATTTACACTAGTGATCTACATCTCCTTTAATCTCTCAGTGTAAAGTAGCTTCGTATCGATACCTATGATACAAATATATTGAGTGGGTCAGGTTGGGAAACCTGGTGA
This sequence comes from Lactuca virosa, assembly GCF_052849685.1. Taxonomy (NCBI): domain Eukaryota; kingdom Viridiplantae; phylum Streptophyta; class Magnoliopsida; order Asterales; family Asteraceae; genus Lactuca; species Lactuca virosa. The sequence goes on from NC_136427.1 coordinate 177,526,731, forward strand.
GCACATAGGATTTTCAACCCACAATAATATAATTATTATGTTTAAACATCAAACAATCAAACCAATTACCCATCCCCATTATCTTCTTTATCTCTTAAGGATTTACCCTAAGAATTATCTATCACTCATTCCTAAGGATTCATCCTAAGGAATAGGCACGAAGTCACATCGTCACCAGGGTTTATACAACAGGCACTAAGTCCATAGTTTCCAAGGTACTAATAGGCACGAAGTCACATCATCGCCAGGGTTTATCTAATAGGCACGAAGTCACATCGTCGCCAAGGTTTATACAACAGGCACTAAGTCCATAGCTGCCAGGGTTTATCTAATAGGCACGAAGTCACATCGTCGCCAAGGTTTATCTAATAGGCACGAAGTCACATCGTCGCCAAGGTTTATCTAATAGGCACGAAGTCACATCATCGCCATGGTTTATCTAATAGGCACGAAGTCACATCGTCGCTAGGGTTTATCTAATAGGCACGAAGTCACATCGTCGCCAGGGTTTATCTAATAGGCACGAAGTCACATCGTCACCAAGGTTTAGGCACCAAGTATGCATGGTCGCCATGGTTTAGGCACTAAGTCTGCATAGTCTCCAGGGTTCTTAAATTACAACTGGTGAACACATAGTTCATAAATACCTGATCCATACTCCCGGATCTGGTATGTATGATCTACACTCCCGGATCAATAACTAATAACTATGTCTATACTCTGCTAGATGACTAGATCATCTTAAACATCGAGACCTCTCATCAATTTTTATTTCATCATACATCATCTAATTCATCTACCCATGTTTTACCCAACATATTTGTAGATATAAAATACATATACAATTTATATCAATTAAAACATGTATAAAATGGTTCATCCATCATAGATAGCAAGTATACAGATAATATGAACACATAGCACGTAATTTATATAAAATACTTCATATCTATGTGTAAGATGAAAATAATATGCACTCACCTTAGTAGCGTGAGTTGATAGAATCTAGCTAGAAACCGTCGGCGGTTCGTGATCGTCGGGCTCGGGACGCGGAACGGCCTCAGCAAACGAGAGAGAGAGAGAGAGAGAGAGAGAGAGAAAGGAATCAGTGTAAGGAATGAGATGGCTGAACTTGCTATTTATAGGGTGTTCTGGGGTCATTCACGTCGTGAACATGATAGGTTCACGTCGTGAACCTCCATGAGTCATCCCGTAGTTTTAACACGTGTTTTTTAGCCCCGATTAGTTTCCCTGACATGTTTCACATCGTGAACTTCATGTTCACACCGTGACTTAAGGCGGCTAGGGTTTCAGCCATGTGTCATGCTCTCAACAGCTGCATCTTCGGAAGGCCATAACTTTTGCATACGAACTCCGTTTTTGACATTCTTTATATCCACGCGAAGGTGGAGATGTACTGTACAACTTTCATTTAGAACCCTAAGGCTAAAAAGTACTCTATCATAAACTCACTTTTTATGATTCCCGGTGTCGTGCCGATTTTGTCGCGAAACTTCGACAGGTCATAATTTCTTCGTTATAACTCGGATTTCGGCATTCTTTATATGCACGGAAACCTTGTGACATATACTACAACTTAGTTAAGATTATTTATTCTAAATAATCCTCTATCAAAAAGTCATTTTTGACGCTTATCGTCTCTAAATTAACTAGCCTGAATCTACGGGCATTACACAGTCCTTTGTCCTTCGCAAATACTTGAGTATGTTCTTAACCGCTATCCAACGAGCTCTACTCGGATTTCCCATATAACGGTTGACCATGCTCAAAGAAAAGGCCACATCAGGGCAAGTACATGTCATAACGTACATGATCGATCCGATAGTGGAAGCATAAGGTACACGACACATGTCAACTATTTCCTCATCTGTACTCGGGCATTGAGTCTTACTCAATTTGGTATTGCTCTGGATAGTTAGCTCTCCCTTCTTGGAATTTTCCATACTAAACCTCTTTAGTACCTTGTCCAAGTATGTGCTCTGACTAAGTCCAATTAGTCTCTTTTTTCTATCTCTCGATATTCTAATCCCAAGAATATAGGCAACTTCTCCAAGGTCTTTCATGGAAAAACACTTTCCAAGCCAAGACTTAACATCTTTCAAGGTTGGAACGTCATTACCAATGAGTAATATGTCATCGACATATAACACCAGAAAAGTCACTATACTCCCACTAGCCTTGATATACACGCAGGACTCATCTTCACTCCTAGAGAAACCAAACTCTTTGACTTTCTCATGGAAGCAAAGATTCTAGCTGCGAGATGTCTGTTTCAATCCATAAATGGATTTCTCAATATTGCACACTCTATTGGGAAAGTTTGCATCAACAAAACCCTCTGGCTGATTCATATAAACATCCTCAGCCAATTTCCCGTTAACGAAATCAGTCTTGACATCCATCTGCCAGATTTCATAGTCATGAAAGGCAGCTATGACGAGCAATATTCTAATAGATTTAATCTTTGCTACTGGTGAGAAGGTCTCATCATAGTCAACCCCCGGGGTTTGAGTGAAACCTTTTGCAACCAGTCAAACCTTGAATGTATGTACATTTCCAACTATGTCGATCTTTTTTTTTGAAGATCCATTTGCACCCAACTGTCTTTCGACGTGATGCATTATCAACCAAATTCCAAACTTGGTTGTCATACATGGACTTTATCTCGCTGTCTATTGCCTCTTTCCACTTGGAAGCCTCTGGGCCTGCAATTTCTTCCCTATAATTAACTGGTTCATCCAAATTTACCAGTGTCCTATCACCGATAAATGTGTCACCGTCTATAACTCAGGTGGCACACTAACCCTAGTGGATCTTCGAAGAGGTGATGAGTTATCAACTGGTTAAATAGGAACTGCTTCCTCTAGTTGAGTGCTAGAATCATCTAATGTTCCTTCATTGGTTAACTCTTGAATTTCTTCAAGGTCAATGGTAATCCCACTGTCCTATTTGAATATGAGCTCTCTTTCTAGAAAGACTCCTCTTCGTGCTACAAAGACCACGTTTTCACTAGGTCTGTAGAACAAATATCCAAAAGACTGTTTTGGGTAACCAATGAAAACACATTTCTCACTTCTAGCTGCTAGCTTGTCGTGAGTCTCTCGTCTTACGAAAGCTTCACATCCCTAGACTTTAATATGTGCTAACGAGGGAACTTTCCCCGTCCACATCTCGTGAGGTGTTTTGGCAACCTTCTTTGTAGGGAAAAGATTGAGGATGTGGACGGCTGTCTCTAAGGCATACCCTCATAAATGAATATGAAGTGAAGCACGACTCATCATAGAACGAACCATGTCCAACAAGGTTCGATTACGCCTCTCAGCCACACCATTTAATTGTGGTTTCCTAGGAGGAGTTAATTGTGAAACTATTCCACATTCCTTTAGATAGTCGTTGAACTCGATACTAAGATACTCCCCGCCTCTATCGGATCTAAGTATCTTTATCTTCTTGCCCAATTGATTCTCGACTTCATGTTTAAACTCCTTGAACTTTTCAAAGGTTTCTGACTTATGCTTGATTAAGTAGATATAGCCATATATGCTATAATCATCAGTGAAAGTCACATAGAAGCGATTAACATCCCTTGTGGTTGATCTAAAGGGTCCATACACGTCAGTATGTATGAGATCTAACAAACCTTCACCTCTTTCACATGATCCTGTGAAAGGTGATTTTGTCATCTTTCCCAAAAGACAAGATTCACACATATCATCTGATTTTAGGTCAAATGATTCCAACACTCCATCCTTTTGGAGTTGGGATATGCGTTTCTTGTTAATGTGTCCAAGACGACAATGCCACAAGCATGTCTTGTCTACACTATTAGACAAGTCAATATTAAACACACTATTACCTAAGCTATCAACATAAGTCACTGTTTCATACACACCATCACAAGGTAAGGCTTCAAACACAAAAATGCCATTCTTATAAACATAAATTGAACCATTCAAATCATTAAAAGAATACTTAAAACCTTGTTTGAACAATACATGAAATAAAATAGTGTTTCGCGTCATCTATGACGAATAGCAACAATTCAATATATCTAATCTAACATCATTATTAAGCAAAAGTTGATAAACTCCGATCTTGGTTATTGGTGAAGACTTTTTGTTTCCCATGATCAAGTTTATCCTTCCTCGCTCCACCTCCTCACTTTCTTTTAGCCCCTGCAAATCAGAACAGATGTGAAAACCACATCCTATATCAAGGACCCAAGAACGAGAAGATAATGAGTTATTAGATGAAATCGTGTAAATACCTGCTGAAGATGGCTTCACCTTGCCATCCTTGATGTCCTGCAGATACTTCGACCAGCTTCGTTTCCAGTGTCCACACTCAACAAAAAATCTCCTTATGAATGTCTATTCCATCAACAACCAAACTACACCAAATTAAAACCATTTAGATGCCTATGTTACCCTTGGCTGCAACCCTACACCACCTCCAAACTTCAACCCAGGTTTGTCCCGTGTCTATTTCTTGGCTATTCCTCCTCGAAATTTGCCTTTAAATGTTATGATCTTGAAACCAAGCGCCTGTATCATTAACGACATGTGGAGTTCATTCCGGATCAATTTCCCTCTCATAAACTACAAATTGATAACCCTCTACCCACACCTGACATATTTCTCACTCCACCCTCACCTCCCACCGATGACACATCGAAATTCCCACAACCAACTCGCACAATCCCACCTGATGTACCAGCTACTACCATCCTTCCGTTACACCAACCCATTGAACCCGATCCCTTACCATCCCACAAAGCCGAACCATTGTCACCCATCACTAACTCTCCAACATCTACCTCCTCTACTGCCTCATCTTATCCGAGTCCTCCACCATCACTACAAGTCCCACCCTCACCGCCACAACCCTAGTTCCCTCCAACCCAACCATGCAAACAAAAATCTAAATACTACAACCCCTCATTTGTAAACACAGCCACACTATACACCATCCCTCCCACCATTAAACCAACCACTCATAACCAGGCTCTCAAATACCCACACTGGCATGAAGTTATGAACCACAGATTTAATGCCCTAATCACCAACGATACTTGGGAATTAGTTCCTAAAACCTCTCATACACCTAATGGATGCAAATGGATCTTTCCTATCAAACGGAATCCTGATGGAAACATTGCTAAATACAAAGCACGTCTTGTAGTAAAAGGTTTTCTTTAATAGTATGGAAAATATTACTTTGATACCTTCAGCCCTGTCACCAAACCAAATACCATTCGAACTGTCTTAACCATTGTCCTCTCTTAAAACTGGCCACTTCTCCAACTTGATGTCAATAATGCATTTCTACATTGTACTCTTCATGAAGAAGTGTTTATGTCACAACCTCCTGGTTTTGTTCATCCTCAATTTCCTACTCACATCTATAAACTCAAAAAATCCTTGTATGGCCTCAAACAAGCACCACGAGTGTGGTACATTGAACTCACTACCTTTCTTCTCTCTGTTGGCTATCACAAATCTTAAGCTGATCCGTCTCTTTTTATCTACAATCACAATAATATTCTTAGCTATCTTCTAGTATATGTCGATGATTTTGTCTTCACAGGCAATGACACATCATTCCTAGATACCTTTGTGACTTTGCTTAGCCAACCGTTTCTCCATCAAAGACCTTGATCCACTTCATCACTTTCTTGGAGTCGAAGTTATACCCACTTCCACCGCATTTTCTTATCTCAACATCGCCACATTCAGGACCTATTAACTCAGTTTAACATGGATGGTGCTAAAGAAGTCGCTACTCCACTCAACTCTTCAATTTCTCTCAACTCTCAAGATGGTCCACGGGTGTAGATCCTACACCATATCGACGGTTAGTTAGCTCACTTCAGTACTTAGCATTCACAAGACCAAATATTTCCTTTGCTGTCAACAAACTGTCACAATTTATGCATTCACCCTCTGAGATCCACTAGAAATCCCCCAAACGTGTTCTTCGATACTTGAAAAGTACAATACATCATGGCTTGTTTCTTAAACACAGTTCATCTATTGATCTCACTACTTTTTCTGATTCTGATTGGGGTGGTATTGAATGTGGCGCTCAATCAACTACTGCTCACCTTCTCTATCTTGGTTCTAATATTATTTCATGGCGGCCAGCTCGTCAAAAATATGTCTCTAGATCCTGTATTGAAGTCGAATACAAAGCTCTAGCTAATGCTACTTCTGAACTTGCTTGGGTCCAAAATCTTCTACTTGATCTGGGTATTCAGTCCAAATGCTCACCAACCTTATATTGTGACAATACGGGAGCAACCTACTCTTACGCTAACCCCATTTAATACTCTCGTATAAAGCATGTAGCACTTGACTATCATTTTGTTCGGGGAGAAGTAACAGATGGATCCTTTCATGTTCGTCACATCAACTCATTTGATCAACTGGCTAATGCTTTAATCAAACCACTAACTCGAGCTCCCTTTTTAAGGCTTCGATCCAAGATTCGAGTCTCTGATGGATCCTCCATCTTGCGGGGACATATTAAGAACTAAGATATCTCACGTATCTTTTATATATTTAGTCATTTAAATTGTAAATAATTAGTCAACTACAATTGTATTCCTTCCTAGTTTAGTACCTATAGTTGTGACCATATTTTGGAAATAAAGAGTCTCATGTCTGGACATGTTATTCAAGAAATCAATATATTGATTCATATATTCTTTTCACTATAAAAGGTAAGGAGAGAGAGAGAGAGAGAGAGAGAGAGAGAGAGAGAGAGAGAGAGAGAGAGAGAGAGAGAGAGAGAGAGAGAGAGAGAGAGAGAGAGAGAGAGAGAGAGAGAGAGAGAGGTATGCGGCCAAACCGTACTCGAAACTGCAAGGTGGGGGCAGTGTCCCCTGCCACCATGGCAAATATGCAGCAAACCGTACCCTCACCCTTTGGTCTAACAAAAACAAAGAGATAACAAAATCCATGACCTCAACACGAATTCGTGTCCCAATATCGCTAGACAAATTCGACTGTGTAGCGTAAATCATTGAATGAATGATATTAATAATAACGGCCATATAATTAAATGAATAGAATATATATTCCTAGTTGTTCAAAGTTGGTGTTATATTTGTTATGGTGTTTATTATTTTTTATTTTTGTATTATATGATTATTTACTTTTTTCTGTTATTGAGTTTTGTACGATCATATGTCCGGATGGTCATAATCATGTATATTTTTCAATTATTGAGTTATGTATTATCGTAATTAAATACAAGTAAAAAAACACAAAAAACTTTTTCTATACAAGGACAAAATGTTTTTCTATATAAGGACAAAGCTTTCATAAATATTTGGAATAAAGTTTTTCTATATAAGGACAAAATGTTTTGAATTATGTATTTTTTTCATTTTTTTTTTTCTAAAAACTTCGATGGATTTTTGCAATAAAAAAACTATAACTGAGGTTTTTTTTTTCTATGGTTTGACTCGGTTAATTGTTTTCAAAACAAAATCCAAAGAAAATGAAGCCTATTAAGTGAAATATTACTAGTTAAAGTGGAAGTAATTTCTAAAGCTTCAATAGCTTTGACGGTGGATCTAGAATAGTAGGAAGGAAAAGATGGATGATAATGAGTGACGTGGTCAACGTCTATATGTTATTTGAGTTGATTGACTTGGTTAACGTGTGATATATTGGAGACTTCTTGTGAAAAAAGAACTTTTGACAACATAATCAACATGAAGACCAAATTAAAGCATTTTGGTTGTTAAGAGGAGGACAAAGAAGCCGAACGGGACATTAGTACCACTAAAGAAGAGTCCATATACCAACATGATAGAACAAAATGTCACTAATCTACCTCCAGTTTAAGAGATCTCACAAAATGTTGATGGATATACCTGGAAATAGTTTGGAAATGTGCTTAAGTTGGAGTCACAATTCTTGTAGTGTGTCTTTGGATCAATCACAATTGGCAAATGTAAACATAAATAATGTCACAAAATGAAACCATTAATGTAAGTTCATAAGGATTGGATAAACCCATCTCATGACATTGAAAGAAAAAACCAATTGAGAATGGATTGTCGTTACTATATCACAATTCACAACCCATAGACATCATTTCACCAAGTCAATTAGATGAGACAAGCTAGATACAAACCACATACATACATTAACAATCACCAACTCTAATTCACAAAAAGAAATACACAAATATTAACTGAACTATTCAGAACTGGGACATGTCAACGGGACCAAACGGGAGCGGAAATAGTTACCCCCGCCCCACCCCCGAAATCAGTTGTTGCCCCCGCTCCCAATCCCGCCCCCGGATCCCCCATTTACATAGCCCCCGGTTACCTCCATCGCCCCCGATCCCGCCCCCGTCCCCCGTTCCCCCGGTTTATAGGCTTAAAATTCGATTTTTTTTGCTAAAAAACTGCTTTGTTTTAGGTTAAAAAAAACTATTTTTAATAACTTTAAAAGCTTAAAACCTAATCTTTTAGAAACTAAAAAATTAAAAATCCAACATTACAAAACGATAATTCCAACAATTTTACAAATATAAAATACGACAAATCCAACATTACAAATATAAAATACTTACATGTTCAAAAATATATGATCAATTCGCTACATCTTCAACATCCATTAATTGGAAACGGGAAAGTGAAACATACACTAAACCTAAAATTAGAAAATTTATTTTGTATATGTATTTTATATTAAATATATATATTTTACATAAATGTACAACCGAGGCCCCCGCAGGAGTACAAGACGGAACTACCGACTCCCGGCCCCGGTCCCAAAAATAAACGGGGTTTAATTTTGCCCCCGCCCTCGCTCCCGGTCCCGTTTTTTTTTTTTTTTTTAATTTAGTCTCGTACAGTATCAGGGTCCCACGGGAGTTTTTGACATCCCTAAATTGGGTTGCGAATAGTTATTGAATTCTTAATTATAGATACATATATAGATCCAATAACTGAAGTAAGCTATCATTAGAATTTGAACAATTTTGTTTTGGCATTTTAAGCTATCATTAGAATTTGAACAATTTTGTTTTGGCATTTTATCAAATAGCTAAAGTGCATACCAAAATATTACATTGTGATGCTCAAACTTATACATAAAATCATATATAGCTCCAAAGTAGATGATATTAAGACAAGAAAAAGAAAATTGTTGGAAAACTTAAAAATAAATTAATACCAGTCCAAATAATGGAGTTTTTGACGAAATAGGTGTATTTTAAAAACTTATTTACCAAATAGGTATAGTTTTAAAAATATTATCCAAATAAGTGTAGTTCAAAATTATATATATATATATATATATATATATATATATATATATATATATATATATATATATATATATAATTTCTAGCATTTTTTTAGTGTTTTTAATGTATATATATTTTTGACATTTTTAAACTTTTCACTGTTAGTTTTTCCATAGAAAAAGTTATAAAATTCGTTTTTTTAACTCAAAATTTTTTCTAGACAATGATTATGGCCATGTTTTACAAATTGATACCTAAGAAATCATATCTTAGAAAATTTTGATTCGTAAACACTTTTAATAGCAATTTGATTAAAGATATTTCTAAAAAAGCAAAACATGATACCTGTTAGATTATTTTAACTTCATGTAAACACTTTTGATATACACTATAAAAACACTTTGTTAAACAATCCATATTAAACTACTTTTAGTTACACAGCATATCAAAAACTGTTAATAATGGTTTCAGCTTCAATTTGAATATTTACAATTAGATCAATCACATACACGTAACACAAGAAAGGAAATCAACTAGACACGTGGTTCCGCCGGAATATGGAATTATGGTCTACACCCGCGGTAATCTCGCTTCTCTTGCTCTTATTTCATTGGCTTCCAACACAATTACAACCTTCTTAGATCGGATTACCGATTTGACTAACTGATACTTGAAAAACCTACTGAGCTATACACTATATAGGGAAACAACTTTTAATCGATCTTTTAGCAAAGTACAGTTTAGAACTCTCTCTTTCTTTAACAGAATTAAGATATGAAATCTCAAATCTTTGAAGTTTTCTTTCTGAGGGATTTCGTTTTTGTTGTGCTATCGGATCCAGATCTAATCTACAATCAATGAAACTCATTAGTAAGATGGAAAACAGAAAAGATGGAAGCTTGAAATCAGAAAGATGAAATTAGGAAACATGAAAACAGAAAGATGGAACCTAGAAATCAGAAAGATTAAAGATGAAATCAGAAAAAATGCAGTTAATTTACACTCATATATACTTAGAAGATGAGGAATTTGAAGTTAGATTTTAGAAACATTGAATCTCGATAGAGATGGTAGCGGCTGAGGAGGCGCCGGAGGTGAGCGGTCGTGGAGGAAGCGTCGGAGGACAGCAATCAACGACATGGATTTAGTGCCGACGTTTGGTGTGGCCGGAGAGGGCGGCATACGGCCAGAGATGGAGACCACCGGAGGAATCAGGATGTAAACGCGTGTTCTGGAGTAGGGTAGCGAATTTATTTCAAAATATCCTTGTTTGGTAAATATGTTTAAAAGTACACCTTTTAGGTAAATAATTTTTTAAAAAACACCTATTTGGTTAAAAACTCCCAAATAATGAGTGTTCCAACATGGAGGGAAACATTAAAAGTTGACAACTCTAACCGAAACACCACAATGAATGTCATTAAAACATGAAAAAAAAGGCTCAAAAAACATAACATGCCTAATTTGTAAAATTAATCGATCGAAGAACTTGGTTACAAAGACTGCAATTTAAGGATACATTTATTATATTTAGAATAATATAAAATTTATATTAAATATCTTAAAAATAAGGGTGCTGATTATTCCACTGAAGTTTTCACTATTTCCACTGAAAAATTAATATAATGACAAATATACCCTTCCTTTAAAATAACAATATTGAAGAGAGAGAGAAATATCCCTTGAAATTGTTTCCAAATTACGTGCTTGTTCTTCCCCACTTAGCGCTAAAATCTTCATCTTCTTCCTTCAGCATTGCAAGCTTCAAACGTGGTGAGTGTCAAAACAGATTGAAATTCTCTCTCAAGTAGGCAAATGTATAAAAACACAATCACCCGGATGGTTTAGAAACTACAAAGGGTACCTCATTTATTATTTGCACAAACATAAAAAATTAGCAGACCAGTTCAAAAACTTGGCCAAATCTCCTTACGAGGACAAAGATCATAAATTACTGCCCCCAACCATGCCAGATTTTGCTCCTCTCTGCCCTTCTTTTCCTGTTGATTTGAGGTAAAACTCTATGTGTACACAAAAATAAAACCAAAATAATTAAACATGAAATCTTGATAAAACCAAAACTTTTGAATTCAAAGCTCTAAACGAATGAATTTAGGCCTGATAGTTACACCCAAACTGCCTTCAGTAGACTCCTTATATATAACTCCTGTAAGGTGACTTGGATATTTATCTACTTTCCATTGTGTTTGCTAAGCTCTCATTGGTCCATAAAATTTTTGAACAGTTCAATCTTCTTTGATAGTCTTAGTTCTAATGATATTTTATATTCCAACAATATTCCAATATGGTAGCAGTGGGTGAGTACTCAAACCACACAATTGTATGAAAGGGTGATAGATTCAGTACTCGAAAGCCTTGGGCTTATTGATGAGAAAGTGATTTTGAAATATAGTAGTCAGCTTGTAAAGGTCAGGTGGAACGCCAAGCGAGAACCTGAATACACCTGCGAACGCGAGGATCAGATGAAACATAAGTACCTGCATCTTTTTCCTAGTCCATAAGCTCTGTCTTAGATTAAAATTTCGGGACGAAATTCCCTCTAACGGGGGGATGATGTGACAACCCGATATTTCGAATCAGTGTAATGTTCGAAAAGTCAAATATTATAAACTATTTTGAATCAATAAAAATTAGCGTCAAAAACGAAGTGTTCTAAAGTCTCAATTGGAGTACAAAAAGTGATATATATTGTATCAAGGTTTTCAAAAATATAGAGAACACTCAAATCCAAGTTATAACGAAGAAGTTATGACCAATCAAAGATTCGTAACAAAACCGGTAAAACGCTGTTAAGCGTGAAAAGTGAAACTTCAATAAAATACTTTTTAGCCTTAGGTATCTGAACGAAAGTCGTAGATTATGTTAAACCATGAACATACATAAAAAGAACGCCCAAATCTGACTTCGTATGAGGAAGTTATGATTTTTCTAAAGTTTCAGAAACAGCAGTAGACAACTAAAAACTCGAAATAAAGATCGAGCGATTTTTAGCCGACGCAACCTAAACGAGAATTGAAGGTCTCAACAATAGTAGTACAACGGTAAAAAGACAGACGAAAACGGACATCGGATGAAGAAGTTATGGATTTTTAACGGAATTATCCTGTCCCGGCCTATTTAAAATATAATATTAAAAATTAAACTCAAAATTAGCCGACGGAGTCTAAATGAAAGTTGTAGAGTATATTCTCACCTACGCGTGGATATAAAGAACGTCGAAATCGGAGCTCGTATGCGAGAGATATGAATTTCTGAAGTTCGAGGCACGCACACCAACCTTATCCGAAACTCACGACGTGAGCAAGAGACTCACGACGTGAGTCTATGACTGATGTGTGCCAGAACTAGACCACCAGGCGTCGCGTCTACAGACCAGACTCACGACGTGAACTATCCCATGTTCACGACGTGAATCCCGAGAATGCACACTATAAATAGCATGCGAGGGTTCCGGGCAAAGTTGCTCATTTTCTCTCTTTCTCTCACGTTTCTACCTCGTTTTGCGTGCAAGTAATATCCCGAAGTCCCGGTTTCATATCTAAGCCCCGACGAAGGTCCGAAGCTCCGAGATTCCCGAAAAACTCGCCACTTTCCGGTCGAGGTGCCGCCCGAGAAAAATCTCGTTTTCTTCAAATCACGCATTTTCCCGGTGAGTTCATACCCCTACATTTTTACGTTTTCTTTAGTTTTCAGGGGGGGAATACAAGTTCAAAATACCAAATTTATCTAATACATGTTTAAGAGTTTTCCTACACCTTGTAACATGCTGAGCAAGGTGTGTATGTGGTTTACACTTATCATTTCAAATGTCGATTGATGGAAATACAATGACTTGCATAAAAAAGGTTTCATCCAAACACATACAATACTTTTTGATAAACTATAATATGTATAGTTTGAGCACTTCGTTAGACAAAGAAACAGTAACTCAATCGACTTACAAAACAAAATCTTTCATTGCACACTACGTGATCTTGTACTATACTCGCGAGACATTCTCCTTCGGGGTACTCCTAAGTACCACAGAAAAGTCCTGTAGTTATAATCAGAATCTCCGGGAGGAAGAACGTGATAGTTGTGTATAGATCTATACTGGGTCTGACAAACCCGCACCTAAGCTGCTTGCAACAGCTAGACCGGCAGGTCTGGGGTGACAAGTGTCATAACTTTCCGACGCCTGAAGAACGTCGTATTCAAGGCCATCTAGTCTTTAGTATGATTATAACATCTCGCATGGAATCTTAACACAGCATACAAATCACGGAAATTCTAAGGTTTTATACAAAGGAGTTTTATTTAAATATAAAACTCACGCATAAGTATGACAACTTACTTACACCTACTAGGCCTTGTTTCAATTCAGTTTACAACAGATCTTTTAGAAAATATTGGATTTTCTGGAAACAAACGTGTAACAAACGTTAAGGAAACAACATTTACTTTTATAAAATGCTTATGAACTCACCAGCTTTATTTTGATACTCTCTTTTCAAAACAACTTGTATTCTCAGATAATCAGTAATACAGGTAATTGCAAGATTTTTTAAGTCAAGACGCTAAGGCGTAGATTCTTTTGCTACATTTTATCATCATATGTAATTTAATTGGAAACATGTAATTTTTGGAACATGTATTTTGGGAACAATGTAATCCTTTAAATTATATCTATGATGATTGTGTTTTACTTTCTTCACTATGGTTATGATACTGAGCATGACGTCATCCGCCCCCGAACGTTTCCGCCGTTCTGGTTTGAGGGTGTGACAATTTACCTCGTTAAAAACCCTATCAAGAAAACCCTTTGATACAAAAACTCTGATCGAATGATAAAAGAGTACGATTTGAATGTCTTGAGTGAAGGAAATAACCATACATGATGTGCCTCATTAAAAACTTTGTTAAAGGAAAACTCATCGGGACAAAAACTGTAAACGGAGGATAAAAGAGTACACAATAGTTAAAGAAGTATTCAATTGGATTCCCCCCCCCCCCCTGATTTCATCAATCCTTTGTGAGAATGGGATACACTTTGTGTCTCGTTAAAAACAATTTTGTCGAGGTAAACTCAATGGGACAAAACCCTTGAACTAAATATAAAAAGAGTACACAAGCATTCAGCGGGATGCTCCCCCTTACATGTACTTAACGGGGTGTTAAGCATACATCAAGATTCAATCTTTACTTGCACACAACTGGGTGCATGATACTTGTCATTTAGGTAGATTAGGGAGGTTCCTAAGTCCAATGGCGTTGACATGCTTTGGAACGAAAACTTTGGCGGTGACTTGGTGAACAAGTAAACATGATTCTTTTCTGATCCAATATGTTGCACTACAATCTTTTGGATTGCTTTTTGTTCATGTGTAAAGAAATTTTTCGGCGAGATGTGCTTAGTGTTATCTCCTTAGATGTAATCATGTTTTTGTTGATCAATAACAACAGTGTTATCTTCATATATAAAAACTGGTTCATTAGGATCATAAGCTAAATAACATTTACTTCGAATATGGTTAATTACAACTTGAAGCCATACACACTCTCTAATCGTCTCATAGAGCGTGAGTAGTTCAGAGTGATTCACTGAAGTAGCAATTAGAGTCTGTTTACAAGAACTCTAGGATATCGTCGTGTTCTCAATGATAAATAATTTGCATATACATAGATGACAAGGGTCACGTTATTTCAAGTATCATTCAGGGTAAATCCACTCGATGACGTGTACGGATAGAATAAACCCATATTTGTACTACCTTTAAGGTAACAAAAGATCTCTTTAATACCGTTCCAGTTAGGGTGGAAATTCTCGACATGACCTCTGACGCGTCACAAACCCATCACAAAAATAAACGAGTTTGGGTTGAGATTATATATTTCATTTTCGAACAACGGATCTTATAATGGCAAAAACAAAGTGCAATCACTTTCTTCCAACCCGCTCATGATATATTTTGATCCTACACCCCCTCTTCTTAGAAAAAATGTGATCTTTTAAATTTACCATCAGAGACTTGGACCATTTCCAAAACACAAAAGTGGAGGCCAAAAGAGCTCCAATGGACCTGTATATTCAACATTATTTTTGCGTTAATGAATAGTAAGTTCCCATTTTAGTGGTGTATTATTTATGGCCTTTATTTGAATTTTAATAATATAATAATAATTAGTACGGTTAAATAAAATCTTATAACGATAAAGAATGTGGAAGATGTGGCTCACTAACTAACACCTTGTTCCCGAGTTCAACTTAATGATAGAAAAGAAAAGAAATAGATGGAAGTAAGAAGAAGTAAAAAAGAAATTAGTATTCTCGAGTTTCATTAAAGGAATGAAGTGGAGGAAAATGAAATGATCATTTTCCCTCATAATTTTCTTTCCGATTTGGTAGGATTTTGAGAGAAAGAACAAAAAGTTTAACTTTCCTTTCATTTCTCTCCAATTCGGGAACACAAAAGACAAATTTATTTTCTTTTCGTTTCTCTTCTTTTCTCTCATTGCTTTCTTTTCTCTTTTTTTTTTCTTTGTTAAAACTCAGAAACTATGTGTTACTTAGTAAGGTATGATTGTATGCGGAAGATGTGATTCACTAACCCATTGATCTATGTTCAAATCATAAGAGCTACCATTAGGGGTGGCCAAGAGAAGGGTTTGCAATGCAGCTCATAAGGTTGGTTAGCATCATTGACAAAGGCAAGCCCACTCTTTCATAACCTCGAAATCAAGGAAACTGCTACGGTTGGTTGGGCTAATTGTTTTTTATAACGATAAAGAATATATTATTTTATTATTCAAATATATGTTTTTAGTGTAAAGTTTTAGTATATGTTTAGAGTTGAAAAGAATTTTAGTATAGGTTTTACAAAAAAAAAAGTGTAAGACAGTGTCTTAAGATTGGAGTTGTTCTTAAAAATCGCAAACAAATAAATTATTAAACCCTCTAATACCGACTTTACCTTGATGATCCACCTTCAAAAGATGATGTTCATACAATTTTATACGAAAATTTAGTTAATTTTAAAATAAAAAAAAATGTTTAAATTTGTTTATAATCTTAAAAAACAGTAAATTTTGCTATATTTTTTCTGAAAAAAAAATAAGGTTAAAGTTAGTTGGTAATAAGTAACGAAAATGGAAATAATCAAACTTTATATGATTATATGTAAAATAGAAAGATAAATAGATGATATCCTTTAAAAAAATATTAACTTGAGATAGATATATTAATAAATTATAATTATAATATTTTAAAGTGAGCAATGGAGCACCTCAACAAACTAGGCAAAACAGAAACGTCATGACGGTTAAAAAGTGATTGAAGTGCCTGTGAATGAGTTCCTTCAATTTTCTTACCAGTCCCTTTTTACAGTAGAACCACATCCCACATCGCCTCCGAAGTGCAAATAAATCGGCGATATTTGAGAGTCAGAGAGATTGATAAGCACGACCTTACTTGAACAGGATCTGTTCTATAGGCTCGTACCTCTGTATTCTTGATTCCTAAGAAGACAGAAACCCATGTCTGGTTGACGAACCACGACCATGTAGCTAGAGCGTGATTAACAGAACTTCATGGTCTCGGCCATGGCTCAGTAGATGATCGTTGCCAGTCTATCTGATGGGTCTTGGCATGGCTACATGGTTGTCTGACAGACAACTATATATCTCTTTTTGGTGCCCAACAAGTGTTCGATGAAATGCCTAAACCAGATAGAGCTACTATGATTAATCACAGTTTATTGAAAGTTGAGGCCTTGTGGATGCAAAGTTTGTTTTTCCCTTTCCACATATGTATTAATCACCTAAAGAATATGGAATACTTAATAAAGTGGGTAGGCAAACTACGGCAGATATTTGAAATTACCATGATATAACTTCTTGGCAGACACTTTGAAAGGGTTCCATTGACATTGAACCTCTTTTACATGTATTTTGGGTCTTTTTTGGCTTTCCACTGAAACCACATGACCAACATGAAGTCTTTAAAACAAGTACAATTACCATAGGAAATCACGTCATAAACAAACAAACATAAGAAAGCAAATAAGCAATGACATAATATGCTTCTTCAAGTACATAAATGATTTCTAAGAAAATGAATGCTTTAAATAAGTACACCACTTTTCAATATATGCCAACTCTTTTGAGTGTACAATGGATGAACAAATGTCTTCCAATTTTGCATTTGCAACAAGACTATCAAGAAACCAAGTGGTAGAAGAAAACACCAAGAGAGCTTTTTCACTCACCAACATTAACATGAGAAAAAATATTGTGTAGAAATAATAATATGACTAATAAGAACATGTAAAACTTGTATACATGTTACACCAACTCAATCTCATCAATAAAATAACTATGGCATACTTTCATATTTGCATTATTGGACATGGTATACTGATAAATGAGATTAGAGCATGGAGTTTGCAACTGTTATTTATTACATGTTAAAAACTATATCCAATTTACAATTTTTAAAGAGATAAGAGCATGGTATACCAACAAATGTGTAGATTTTGACATATGATAACTATAGTCAGACTTCTTGTTTACTTTGGGAAATTTGAGAAGTAACTGTTTTCTTTACAGAAGATGAGTCATGCTTACATCTTTTATAATCTTAAAATCAACGAAATTCGCTATAAATACTTTTTCTAATTAGAGATTGAGCTAATAAGTTGGTTGATAATAACTAATACGTAACAAAAATAAAAATATTTGAGTTATATGCAACCTTTTTATGTACAATGGATGAACAAATGACTCCACATTTCACATTTGCAACAGAACTATCAAGAAACCAAATGGTGGAAGAAAACACCAAGAGAGCTTTTTCACTCACCAACATTATCATGAGAAAAAATATAGTGTAGAAATAGTAATATGACTAATAAAAGAAAACGTAAAACTTGTATACATGTTACACCAACTCAATCTCATCAACAAAATAACCACAATAAAGTTCTTGAAGCACTTTGATTATATCCAATCATGCAAATATGAAAGTACGCCATAGTTACTAGTTATTACATTACATAAAAAACATTTCCAAAATTTTCAACTTCTTTTTCCAATTCCAATAATCTACGAACAATCAGCAATGGGTCCCATTTTATCAAAGTAAAGAAATTCCAAAATTGAACAATGTTTAACCTATCTTGCTGTGTCACATCCTATGCTTCTATTTTGTAGGAAAATTGTAAATGGGCTAACAATTTATTTTATTGTATCTTCAAAAATTGATGTCTCATCTCTCATTCATGAATCATGTCTATCTAGAAACTTCTCGATCACAACAGAAAAAGCAGCAAATCCTGCACAACCAACGCAAGCTGCCTTTGGACCACCTGAAAACCACCAATCATAAAATCAATACAAACTTTTTCATTAAATTAACACACAAACTAATTTTCGTATAAAAATATTTCAAAAACAAGTCTTGTAATGTAAGTTGAAGGATCTAGAAAAAAAAAAAATTACCCTTTGCAGAAATTGCACCCCCAGTCACACACCCAGCTGCAACTGTGTTTGTCATGTCATGTTTTGCTCGTGCCTTTAAAGAAACAATCAGCATCAATGGAGATGAAAGAAAAAAGAAAGGAAGAATATATTGCTAAAAAATCTGCATCTTGCCTTTTCAACAACACATTCAGCAGCTGAGAAGATAAAACCCATAACTGCAAAAGCCTTACAGGAACCCCAGCTCCTTCTACCCATCTGTTTTGCAGTATAAATAAACTGTTGTCTACCACTCATCTCATCTTGCATTATTGGATTATCCAATGCACCAAGAAACAACCCCATAGCTAGCCCTAGTCCACCTCCTGCACCATTTATCACAATCCAATTTAGGTCATGGTGTGTTAGAGATCTTAAGTTTGTTGATCTGAAACAAATTGGAACTAGAACTGGAATCGCATCAAAAGTTGAACTTTATTAGCTTGAAGTTCAATTCTTATAGTTGAAATCAATGCTCCCAAATGCAAATAGAAAATCATGTTGATTCACAACCAGCAATTATCGATTTGTAACCCTTGCTAAGATTATGCAACAATTTTACACTTGACACAAGTTACCTTTCTCCTCAAGAAATGACGTTGAGAGCAAATATAAAAATCTATTCAGTTTTCTAGCAAATTGAAAAGAGGAGCTTGTTTAATTTGGGGCCAATGTAAGAAAAAGGATGAAGAAAATACAGAGAGGTGAGAAAGAGAAGAAGGATGAGGGAGACAAACCCATGACGCCGCTGGCAACGCTACGAACAGCACAGTTGTTCCAAATATCTTGGCCCCTTACTTCTTCGATTGTAGGCATTCGAATTGGTTCTATTGTACTCTTCTCAGCTTCATTTGCGTTTGCAGCAGCAGGAGGAGGAGGAGGAGGACTATTGGATGAATCTTCGCTCATTTTGTCGTCGGCCGTGTGCTTAGCTCCTTGTTATGCTCTGCAGCCAACGAAGAAGAGATCAAATTACTCGGAGGAGGCGGAGATGGGTGGGAGGATCCAAGGAGGTCTTGGATTTGGACGGAGGGTTTCTTTTTCTTTTAGTAAAAGAAAAAGAAAATCCGACAGAGCACTGTTAGGGTTTTTGATCGTCTTTGAACTTTGAATAGACCAAAATTAATGAGGATATTTACGAAAATGATCGTGAGATTTTAGACGAAAAAAAAAAAACATATTTTTTAGGCATTTGTAAAAATAATTATAAGATTAAATTTCTTGTGGTTCGGAAAATATCACAATTTTAGCCTAGGTTTTTAATTTTGTATCATTAGTCCCTTTGTTTTTGAATTTTTGCAATGTGAGTCCCCCTCCGTTAACGCATACATATTCTGACAACCTGTCCACCGCCGATATTCCGGCAATCAATCACAAATTCTGGAAAACCCACACATTGTGATTCCAATCAAACACACACGCATTGATTCCAATCAAACCCAGACATTATGCCTCCAATCAAACACACATATTGTGATTCCGATAAAAATAACACACGCATTGACTTCGAGTCAAACACACACATATTGATTCTAATCAAACACACATATACACATTGTGATTCCAATAAAACACATTCATACACATTGATTCCAATCAAACACATAGAGACATACACAATGATTCCAACCAAACACACAAACACTAAGTCTAATCGATTTTGACAAGCTCGTTTAAAGGGAAAAATTTGAGAGTAATGCATTATTTCTAATTGAGTGTCTGCTTACATGGAAAATACGAGTAGAGGGTTCGATGAAGAATTAACAACAAAAGATTTAGGAAGAAAAGACAAAAATAAATAAATAAATAAATTAAATAAAATAATAAATAAAAAGGATCTGAATTTCTATAAACTTGCGACAGTTTTCTTGGAGAGCATGCATGGGAATTCAGAAATAAATTAATCGGGAAATAAAGTCGATTTGTGTGTCATTACTTTATTGCATCTTTAAAACCCTACAATTCTATAAAATAATTTGGTGTTAAAGACTGAATCACCGCCCAATTATGTGTGGGGGGATGATCCGATATGCAAACATTAGTAAAAAAATGTATTCAGTACAAAATATTGAAACCTTATGGTATATGGAAATTGTGTAATATATTCATGTTTGTAAGGATAATATGTTTAGCGCTGCAAAACGAACCCCATCCATCATACATTGTATGATGGGTCTCTCATGGTTAATGAGATTGTTCATTAGGATAACTTTTTTAAAAAAAATGATGCTTTTTAAAGCTAGATTTCAAAAAAGCATATCACTCGATCTCTTGGGAGTCTTTAGACTGTATTATGGAGGTTATGTGATGTGTATTTTTAATGCATTAGTTTTTTATTTATAATTTTAGTCTATCGCATCTAAAACACACTGTAACACTCAGAATCAGAAAGACCAAGAAAAGAAAGGAAAAACTCTAAGTCATGAGTCAACTCGTCGAGTCCGGGGGGGGGGGGGGGGGCTCGACGAGTCGGAGCGGGATCCGGGGTATAGAGTAAGTGACCGACTCGGCGAGTCGGCTAGTGGACTCGGCGAGTCTGGTCTGGGCAAGAAAAACCCTAATCCCGGGGGTTGTGCCTTATTTAAAGAACATTACATCCCTTCCCCAGCCTCTTTACTCCCCTTTTTAGATCCAGAAACCCTAAATCGTGAGTGAGAGCCCTTGGAAGCAATTTAGAGCCTAGATAAGTGATTTTGGTGGAAAGGGGCTTGAAGATCAAGAGGCTTGCTGCAAAGGAGTGGTGTAGATCCGGGATCTATTTCAGTTGGAGCATATATTGGAGGTAATAAGCTGTCGATTTGGCTTTATTGCAAATAGATCTATCTTATGTTTGAGATTTGGGGCATTTTGGGCATGATTGAGATCTATGTCGAGTTACAGGCCTAGATCTGAGGTTGCTACCTCAGATCTAGACTTGTGATGGTCCAGAAGGTCATAAAGTTTATGTCAATAAGTTATTAGTGAAGCCCCTTTGCCTTAAACCCTAGCCCTGGAGTGTTTTGGGCCTTTAGCTCCTTGGTTTCACGTAAAGTTTGCAACTTTACGTAGGGGATAGACTGTAGAAGAGTGGATCTATGGATTGGAGCCCTTGCATGGCTCGAAAAGCCACTGTATGGATTGAGAACTGGAGAGACTCGGCGAGTCACATGGGTGTACTCGACAAGTTGTATGAATATGTGCATGGGCTCGACGAGTTGGAAGAACAACTCGGCGAGTCTGTTGAAGATTGCCTAGGACTCGGCGAGTCTGTTCTTGGATTCGACGAGTCAGGTCGCAGAACCCCCAACCTCTTCTGGTTAAGACGCAAATCAGTGAGTTGAGCGGTGACTCAGTGAGTTGGACAGGATGGGACTCAGAGATAGTTAAACTCGACGAGTCCTGGGGTGACTCGGCGAGTTGGGTCGTATTTGGAGAGATTCTGAGTTTAAGGACTCGACGAGTCTTCAGGTTGACTCGGCGAGTCGAGTCAACTGGAAGGTTGACTTTGACCAGGACTTTGACTTTAACCAGAGTTGACTTAGTTTGACTTCTAGAGTTCAGTTTGGAACTAAGTGTTATATTGATAATAGTAGCTCGGGGAGCTAGTGGAGCAGCGGTTTAGAGAGTTGTCGGACAGCAGCCAGAGGGCTATCAACAAAGTTCAGCAGTGCAGGTGAGTTTCCCTTTGTGTGAATGGGTCTACGGCCACAATGTCGGCCCATGTAGTTGTGAGTAGGAAGACCCGGGGGTTAGCCCTAGGCACTGTTGCTAGTATGATATTCAGGACCAAGGTCCAATGTCGGGCGGGTGCCCAAGGAATGGTTTGCATGATAGAGTATACTTGTTGTCTGTGTGATACTTGTATGTGCCTGGTAGGGAGGTGAGTGGGGGCGAGGTCCCGTATCTCACCAAAAGCAGAGTGTGGACGGTGTTCCATATGTCATTAGCAGCAGAGCAGGGGCGAGGCCCAAGGTATGAAGGGAGTGAGTGTGGGCTGGGCCCGTATCTCACTATCAGTAGGAGTGTGGACGGGGTTCCATGACTCATCAGTAGCAGGACAGGGGCGGGGCCCAAGATAGGCGAGGCCTTAGAACAAGAATCCAGTAGTATATGTTCAATTTGTGTGTTATGATATGATTGTATGTTAGTATATGTTAGCGGGCGGGGCCCAGAGACAGGCGGGGCCTAAGAGAAACATATATGTACACCGAGCGGGGCTCGAAGCCAGGCGGGGCCTGGAGCAGGCGGGGCCTGTTGTAGCGGGCGGAGCCCGAGGTAGTGGGCGAGGCCCAGTATTTGCAGTATGCGATTATGTGGATGGTATGTGGTAGGTTGGGGAACTCAC
The DNA here is from genome assembly GCF_052849685.1 of Lactuca virosa. NCBI lineage: Eukaryota > Viridiplantae > Streptophyta > Magnoliopsida > Asterales > Asteraceae > Lactuca > Lactuca virosa. Next base: position 177,549,859 of record NC_136427.1, read on the forward strand.
TAAGCTTCGTGCTTACAGTTTTTAGTTTTGGTTTCAGGTACTTCCGGTAGCGGAGGGAAGAGCTCGGGATGATCGTATGGCACACACCATAGATAGTCAGCCTGGGATGTTTTACTCTGATAATAAGAACATGTTTTGAATTAACACTCTGATTTTATGTTAAGAATTATATTATGGATTGGCAATTGTGGTTTAAGTAACGTTTTAAAAATGAAATTTTTGGTCGTGATTTTTGGGGTTTTACAAGTTGGTATCAGAGCCTTGGTTTGAGGGATTCGGGCATACTCTCGGGTGTGTCTGAACTCAAACTGAGGAAGTGGTATAAGGTTTTCAAAAGGAAATCATTTTCGAAAAGAATTTTTGAAAAAGAAACTTAAAAAGAGAAAAGAGTTTTGAAAAAGAGAAAAGGGTGTGGTGCATGTAATCAGCCGAGCTCAAGTAAGTTCTCCCAAATTACCCATACAAGTTTATGTTAGGATATGAGTATTAGAACTGCATGCTAGATTAGGACTAAGGATCTAGGAGGATGCCTTATATGCCTGTTATATGTGTATGAGCCTTATGAATTGCATGCTAGTACAGATTCTTGAGCAGGGGATAGAGCAGTATGATTGGATTATGTGGTTAGATTTACCTTTGTCTGAATGCTACTTGCTTTGTGCTTTGTGGGACTCTGAGCGATGGGAGTTAGCCATTAGGTGAATACGTTAAGTCACATGTGATCAGGGTCGAATAATCTCAGAGTTCTGAATTTGGCCCTATTCCGCAGCTCTCGTCTGAGTCTAACCGTTGTAGGGACGAGTCCTTTACTCGAAGGATTATCTGAGCCTCGTCACATGTGATGGTATTCAGGTGGTGGCTAATTGGCATTACGAGGATACCTTCAGTAGCTGAGGACTGCATGCGGGTTGGAGGTTACCCTAGGGAAAGCCTAGGATGAGAGTAGTGCTGGGAGCAATAGTAGCAGTGAAAGGGACTTGGTGTAGTCGAGGCAATTCTTGAAGAAAGTACGGATAGATGTGGAAGGTAGTAGGGGCCCATACTACTGCAAGCAGAGGATCCGTACTCGATTCAAGAGGGGCCAAGACAAAACCAGGGAACTTGTAGAGTGTGTGCGATCCCTCAGCAGTGATGTGTATTCTGATAGTTATGTGATATGTTTTTCAGCATGGTGACACTACGGGGTAGACCAGTTGGCGGATCAGGCGCCGGAGAGGGATCAGGCTCGGGTTCAGGGACCGAGCAGCTCGAGGAGCAGATGACGGAGTTTGTATCAGCCGAGGTTACGCGCAGCATACTAGATCAGACTCCTGTGATCTTTGGCACGGTCAAGGAGGGTATACTGGAGATCTTGGATGAGAGGCTGGGAGCCTTCCGTACCGAGATGATGGCCTTGATGGGAGCGCGTACCTTGACATTCCGAGAAGTTTAGAGCTTGCGGAGCACCAGATTATCATGGGGCTAGGGACCCCATTGCTAGAAGCAGGTGGTTGGCCGATGTCGCCAATGCATTCCGTACGAGCCGGTGTCCCGAGGGGGACAAGGTCAGACTCGCCTCCTGCCTTCTGAAGGACAGAGCGAGGGATTGGTGGGAGGAGATTGGTCATGCCTTGGGGGATGATGCCGCTTTGGATGGGATGACATGGGGTGATTTCTCGGCCAGGTTCAGGGCTGAGTTCTCACCGACTATTGAGGTGCAGTAGTTGGCACGGGAGTTTCAGGATTTGACACAGACTACTGAGACCGTAGCGGAGATCACCGCCAAGTTCAGGGAAAGGGCCCTTCTTGTTCCGCAGTATGTCGCGAATGAGGAGATGAAGAAGGCCCGATATCACGAGATGTTGAGGGATGACATCAGGCAGTTTGTGAGCAGGTCCGGCTGCAAAACGTTAGAGGATATGATCGCACGAGCTAGGGAAAGGGAGATCGATCTGGAGCACCTCGGGAAGAGGAAGCCGGAGGAGGTTCAAGTATCTACTGGATCGGGAAAGAGGCCCAAGACATCAGACTCTAGATCGAGAGGTCCTCAGGACCGGGGCCGCTGTGGCAAGTGCGGCAGGACGCACGAGGGTGCGTGTAGGAGTGGCAGCAGTGGTGATTCTGGCTGCTTCAAGTGCGGCCGGATTGGTCATTTCAGCAGAGATTGTACTGCTACCACCATCCAGGGATCAGACCTGTTGTGTTTCCATTGCAGTCAGAGGGTCCACAAGAAGGCCCAATGTCCGAGTTTGCATTTGGCAGGACAGGTGATAGCACCTGCCCCTGCAACAATGAGGATCACCGACAGCCGTCAGGGCCAGGCAGAGACACCTGCAGCAAGGAGCAGGGCGTATCAGTTGGTTTCCGATGAGGTGTGAGCAGCCCGATGTGTCAGGTACATATCTTCTTTCATTCAGCTTATGATATGGTCTTATTGTTATGGTTCTGCATCGGTATTGATAATGATATTTCGGAATTTTGCGGTCTGCTTGTGATTAATTTATATGCCATCTGCATACCTTGGATGTTAGAATGATAGTTGGAGGTCGTCTCCTTGGGAGTGGGTTACTTAGGATGCATTACCTGTAGCATGCATGTGAGGGGCTCGATAGTGCCTCGCTATTTCGGGAAGGCGTCGTTTGGAAATGGATCGGTTAGATCCCCAGTGGTGGTAAGTCGGGTTTTCAGCGAAGTGATCAGGGGATGGTAGGAAGAATTGGAAATTCTTCTGAGCTGTGAGCTGTGAGGAGCTAGTCTAGTCGAAGTGGGGGAGAGTCATCCGTGTGGCCAAGGATAGAAGTCAGTACAAGACTGGGGTGGTGTGACAACCCGGAACTTCTGTCCCGCACACTTAGCCAATTCAATCAAAGTTAAACATGTTTCGTTGACTTCTGGCACTGTTTGAGGGTTCGTTTAAGTGATTCTAAGCTTGAGTATGACCAAGGTTGAGATTAGGAATGAGTCAACATGTCGTTTAGAAGCAAAATCAGGCCATACACACTCATGAGAGGTGTGTACGGGTGTGCGGCCGCACACACAGGTGTGCGGCCGCACACCCACCTTCCAGCTGCACACTCACCCTTATATATATAAGGTGACCCCCTTCACTCATTTCTTTCCTTTGGCTGCACTCTACTTTCTCTCACTACTTCCTCTCTCTAAAAACTTCATCCAAGAACACTCAAAAGGCCTCAAAAACGTGAAATACTCCATCATTCAACTTGTTATAGTGGTAAGACACCTGAATCTAAGCCTAAAACTCATAGTGTTCTTCGTGTTCTTCATCCTTTGAAGGTGTACGACCGCACACCTTCATAAGGTGGCCGCACACACCTTAAAGCTCTCCAAAGTGAAGAGTTTGGCCTTCATTCACTAGTAGAACTTGGTATTAGCACAAGAACACCTCAAAATCGACATTTCGGGCACAAATGAGGAGTGTACGGCCGCACACTCCTGTGTGCAACCGCACACACAGCCTGGCCGCACACCCTGGCCGCACACCCACTCAAATGGCCGTACACCTCCCTTGTTTGATCATATAGGGTCCCTGCAAGCATTTCAGAGCCTTTAGGGTGGTTTCCCGTCATGTTTAGTCATGAAACACTCTAATTCTAATACGTACATGTGTCATCACATGTTAATAGGATCCACTTGCGTACGAAACACCGGCTAGCACTCAGCATTCGTAACCGATCATTCACCCAGATCCTACGTCAAACAGTGAGTTCATACCCCTACGCTTTTTCCGAGTTTTTCGTGTTTTCAGGGGGGGAATACAGGCAAAAGTACAAGGACACTTGTGCTCAAATTATCTCATTTTGCATAAAATGATTTTATGTTCAGTATGCTTTTAACTCAGAAAACCGTTTTACCAATCGATTAAGGAAATCAACTCGTAGAAACAGTTTTTAAATCTAAAGCAAGAAACTTGTGAATCACGTAATAATACGTATTATTTTATAAAGGATTCATGCAAATCATAAACATGATTTTCGATATTGTTACTTGTAAATTCGTTAGGCTAAGTTTGAGACTTGTCCTTGGTAACACTCCCTCGGATTCGTGAGTGGAGGACTACGACTTATAACCAGAATCTCTTGGAGGGAGAGCGTGACTATTGTGTATAGATCTATATGGGACTGACTATCCCGCACCTTCGCTGCTAGCTACAGCGGGACCGTCAGGTTCAGGGGTGACAAAGTCATAAAAAGATACTGGCCCATTTACGTGCCTTATCCAGTCTAAGTACGGTTATGGCACTCACAACTTAGGTAGTGGAAATTAGCTTCGAAAATACGGATAATATACTCCTCTGGGTGTAACCAGAGCTTCGAAAATACGGCTAATATACTCCTCTGGGTGTAACCAGAGCTTCGAAAATACGGATAATATACTCCTCTGGGTGTAACCAGAGCTTCGAAAATACGGCTAATATACTTCTCTGGGTGTAACCAGAGCTTCGAAAATACGGATAATATACTCCTCTGGGTGTAACCAGAGCTTCGAAAATACGGCTAATATACTTCTCTGGGTGTAACCAGAGTTTCGAAAAGAAAACTACTGTTCGAGTATGGTAAACACTCGCGTATGGATAGTCAATAATCAACTTTTAAGAGAAAATATAGGATTTTCTTGGGAAAACACTTTTCAAAGGATCAAAGAAACATTTCTTTCACCATAACTAAACGCTTATGAACTCACCAGCTTTATGCTGATATATTTTAAAACTGCTTGTATTCTCATGGAATTAGTAGACATGTACTTCCAGGAGTTCGGAGAAGATGGAGTGTTAGAGTCACGTCTTTACTTTTGATATGAACAAAACTATGTATTAAACGATGTAAACCTTTTTCACGTATGTATTCAATGTTTGGTTGTGTTTACTGTGCTTACTATGATACAATTGTGTGATACTACGCATGACGTCCTCCGCCCCGGAACGTTTCCGCCACTACGGTTCCGGGGTGTGACAGATTGGTATCAGAGCTATTGTTTATAGTGAACTAAGTATACCGAACCTTACATGGTATACAACTATAAACATTAAGGGGCCTAAGTGCTCTAAACTAAAAGTATACTTTCAAAAATATAAGTATTTTTATAACAAGTATACCCGAGTACCAGAATCCGTGTCATAAGTAGAACAAAATAAAAGTATTTGGACGTTGGACACTGCGGTTAAACCTGGGAAGTTATGTAATCATGTCTAGGATCAATATAGCCTGATCAACTATATTCATTCGAGACATGACCAACATGTGCTTGGGAGTGACTATGGTGTTACAGCAAGTCTAAAACTTACCTAAATACTAGAGGAGTTATAGAGCCAAACATGAGGATTAAAATACTATTGGAGTATTTTAGGATGCTATAGCAACCAAGCCGAAAACTTACCCAAGGATCCATCCTTCAAGAATCAAGCACGTAGTCATGATACATTGGATGTATTATTAAATTTGATGCCTATTAACTATTCCTTTACCCTCACCGCGCGTAGATAGCATGGCTGGATTCCATCACCTTGGCGACCCGTACTTTCCCAACCAAGGAGATGGTGGATGGATCGAACCAGAGCTAGAAGGAAACCATGAAATCCATTTCGACGATGGCTTTGCCGAACCATTTCCTGAAGAGACTAACTCAGAACCCGAAGTAGAGAACTTACCCCAGTGGCTCCAATATTGAATCCTAATTCTCGAGTTGAATTCCAAGGTCCAATGCATGTGGGCCGGGAGTTGAATAGGTGGAGCCATGGGCAAGACCAACCCCTCCTATACGACGGAAACCGCAACTTCTACAATCTAAATGAAAGAGGACCCGCAGACAGGGCTCTTCCAATCCTGATACGCCGAGAGGCTTGCAATGTGGAGCTAGGTGTGGCAACCCTACAACGAACTATGGAACTTGAGGCAAACTCAAAGGCCAACACAAACCACATTCGTAATCTTGAAGTTGCTCACGGGAGAACTACGAGAAACAATGAAACTCTGCAGTGAGAGTTAGCTATAACCCGAGCCGAGTTCATAGAGCTCCGAGCCCGCCAGTCAGAGTATGAAGGACGCCTGCTTTACGCAGAGCGACAGCTGGCCGAATCAGGGTTTCACTTGAGGAGTGCCCGTCGCCAATAGAGGAACACTCTACTCGTTCTTCCTTTCTCGTATAAGGAATAACTTTCATGTTTATGTTCTGAGTAGCTCTTTCCAGTAAACATCTCTGTCTTCCATATTGCCGAAATTTTCTCTTTATTATTAAGACTTAGACCTATTGTTAGGTCCTGAGTTCCGGAATATGTAATCTCAGTTTCAGTCATGATGACAACAATCATATTTCAGCTAGATCATGCATCATAGGATGTGCTCTTACCTTAGACGATCATTCCGTTTCCCCATCGATTTCATATCAGTATCCATGAAAAGCTTCAATGTCCTAATCGGCATAGAACGAATGAACCTCACATTGTGCCAATGTACTTTGCTTCGAGAAAGCGATTCGTCTCAATCGTCCCTCTGACGGAGTCCTCACTGGTTTTAGTAATAAGATTGTTCGAACCTTCGTATCGTTTCCTGCATCAAAGCCTAGGAGCATCTACGAAAGGAATGATATGCATTCCTGACTCGCGTTGTCGATGAGACGCAAAAATTTAAAGACCTCGAGAGCATTTCCGAAGTCCGCGACTTTCCCGATGTCTTTCCCAAAGACATTCCAGGGATTTCTCCCGAGCATCAAGTTGAATCCCGTGTCGACTTGATACCCGTAACTACTCTTATAGCTAACCCTTCATTTCATCTGAAGCCGAAGAGATGGATGAGTTACTCAGCCAGCTCGATTTGGGCTGAGCAAACAAGAATTCCTAAACTTATTTTATGTGATCTTGTGTACTCAAATCTTTTTATCCTTGCTAAGACCACATCATGGGGATGTGGGTCGTATCAAAGAGAGTCAGTTAGCAAAACGGGAAATATCAATGCATAGACAAACATTTAGGATATATCCGGAGGCAACCATTGTTGCTCACAAACTCTTTTCTTGATGTGTAGCAGATCATGCCTCCAAAAAAGCAGAACCAATCCACCAGTAAGGCACCAATCCTCCAGATGGACTCAGCTACGTTCCAAGCTACTGTCACAACAACCGTAGCAGCCGCCCTAGCTGTTCTTAACGCCAACAACACAAATGCGGGTGGAAGTGTGAATGGCAATCCAAACCTTGGTGTTAACTAATCTCAACAACAAGTGCCTACCAGAAAGGACACACCCGATCTCTGACCTAAACGAAAGTTCGAAGGAAGTTGTTCAACCCAAAGACCTACTGAAAGGCAACGAATTGGGACAGTCAATACTCCAGTCAGCCCCGTTGTTCCAACCCCAACCGTATCTTACTTCGGAAACCTCCCGCACTGCAACAAATGCAACTACCATCATTATGGAGTCTGTCGAGTGCTGCATTGCACCAGATGCAACAGGAAGGGGCACACCTCCAGCAGATGTAGGACCCTAGTCGAGTTCGTCACTCTGAATGCCAATGTTGGGGCTAGTCCAACCTGTTACCTCTGTGGTAGTGTAGGACATTTCAAAAGAAATTGTCCAAGGGCTAAGAATGGCAAGGAAGCTCGCTTCGCGAAGACCCCGACTCAACACATTTCTCCCATTACCGATGCTAACACAATCCAAGTGTGTTGTGCATGTGGTGAAATAGGACATTTCAAGAGGGACTGCCCAACAGAGAAGAATAATGAAGAAACAGTAGGAATCTAACCTCAGGGAATGAGGAAGCATCAAAGAACCTTACAGTGTTTTGGGTATGTATTCAAAACCTCAATAATTATTCATAATCGTGATTTCTTTCCCGTCCAAATTTAATCACGACATACTCTTAAAAGTTGATGCCCTCAGGGGTAAATTATGGTAGCCTAGTGTATACATTACAGTCAGTTGTGATTATACATGACTTGTATACACCAATCAATCGTAGGAAAATCTAGTGAGAACCATTCCATCGAGAGCCCATAGTTTCAAAACATTTGAACCCCCACATTAGTAGTAGTACCTACCAAGTCCAAATCAAACGCAGAAAATACCAGAGACGTTCATTTAAGGATGCCAATGTGCTAGCAAAACGATCCTCCCGGACTAACTCGACACGCGATTCTACGACACCATTCTGTCTATCTCGACTGAGTCTATGTTATACCAAACCCTTTTGTCTTAAGTCGTTCGATCGCGAAACTCCCGTCGCTCGTGACGACAACCAGATGCGAACTTCAAAAAATTCATCTCCCTTCGAAATCCGAAAGTATTCATACGAAGAGTATCATCCGCAAAGAGAAGGACAAATTAAGAGAACCATCCGGACAATTGAAGATGTGTCATGGGACCCACATCTATCCTTAATTGAACCTTCTTGCAACAACAGCGACCTTTCCAGTAGCAAGGCTGCGCCGTTCGAAGCCCTCTATGGTCGTAAGTACATATCCCCTTTGTGCTGGGCTGAGGTGGGTGACACGCAAATAGTCAAGAGTCAAGTCCCCGACAGCACTCTCACGAGTCCTGAAATCATCCGAGAGACGGCAGAAAAGATCGTACGAAAGGAGCTATGTTGTTAATAGACAAAAACCATTGGAGTCCCCGATTGGCGAACGTGTCTTTCTTATAGGTTTCACCCTGGAAAAGCCTGATACACTTCGACGTAGAAAGCTAAATCCAAGATACGTTAAACCGTCCATCCTTGCTAGGATCGGTCCCATAGCGCACAAACTCCAGTTACCTCGAGCGCTTAGCAACGCTCATCTCGTCTTCCTCGTTCCAAGCCACAATGAGTGTCCGGCCGATGAGACACTTACGATTTCCTCTCGACAGCCTCGAATTACACGAGAGTCTACACTTTGTGAGAGAATCATCCGAGCTCACGTATCGAGAAGTCAAGCGAATGAAATAACGTCACATCCCGATAGGGAAGGTCCGTTAGAATGTCAAACAGGAACTTGGATTCACTTGGGAGCGCGAGAGTCCCATGAACCTTAAGTACTTACATCTTTTTCCTAGACCATGAGTTATATTCTTATTCTTAAATTTCGGGACGAAATTCCCTCTAACGGGGGGATGATGTGACAACCCGGAACTTCTGTCCCGCACACTTAGCCAATTCAATCAAAGTTAAACATGTTTCGTTGACTTCTGGCACTGTTTGAGGGTTCGTTTAAGTGATTCTAAGCTTGAGTATGACCAAGGTTGAGATTAGGAATGAGTCAACATGTCGTTTAGAAGCAAAATTGGGCCATACACACTCATGAGAGGTGTGTACGGCCGCACACACGGGTGTGCGGCCGCACACCCACCTTCCAGCCGCACACTCACCCTTATATATATATAAGGTGACCCCCTTCACTCATTTCTTTCCTTTGGCTGCACTCTACTTTCTCTCACTACTTCCTCTCTCTAAAAACTTCATCCAAGAACACTCAAAAGGCCTAAAAAACGTGAAATACTCCATCATTCAACTTGTTATAGTGGTAAGACACCTGAATCTAAGCCTAAAACTCATAGTGTTCTTCGTGTTCTTCATCCTTTGAAGGTGTACGACCGCACACCTTCATAAGGTGGCCGCACACACCTTAAAGCTCTCCAAAGTGAAGAGTTTGGCCTTCATTCACTAGTAGAAATTGGTATTAGCACAAGAACACCTCAAAATCGACATTTCGGGCACAAATGAGGAGTGTACGGCCGCACACTCCTGTGTACGGCCGCACACACCCTCTGTACGGCCGCACACTCCTATGTGCAACCGCACACACAGCCTGGCCGCACACCCTGGCCGCACACCCACTCAAATGGTCGTACACCTCCCTTGTTTGATCATATAGGGTCCCGACAAGCATTTCCGAGCCTTTAGGGTGGTTTCCCGTCATGTTTAGTCATGAAACACTCTAATTCTAATACGTATATGTGTCATCACATGTTAATAGGATCCACTTGCGTACGAAACACCGGCTAGCACTCAGCATTCGTAACCGATCATTCACCCAGATCCTACGTCAAACAGTGAGTTCATACCCCTACGCTTTTTCCGAGTTTTTCGTGTTTTCAGGGGGGAATACAGGCAAAAGTACAAGGACACTTGTGCTCAAATTATCTCATTTTGCATAAAATGATTTTATGTTCAGTATGCTTTTAACTCAAAAAACCGTTTTACCAATCGATTAAGGAAATCAACTCGTAGAAACAGTTTTCAAATCTAAAGCAAGAAACTTGTGAATCACGTAATAATACGTATTATTTTATAAAGGATTCATGCAAATCATAAACAGGATTTTCGATATTGTTACTTGTAAATTCGTTAGGCTAAGTTTGAGACTTGTCCTTGGTAACACTCCCTCGGATTCGTGAGTGGAGGACTACGACTTATAACCAGAATCTCTTGGAGGGAGAGCGTGACTATTGTGTATAGATCTATATGGGACTGACTATCCCGCACCTTCGCTGCTAGCTACAGCGGGACCGTCAGGTTTAGGGGTGACAAAGTCATAAAAAGATACTGGCCCATTTACGTGCCTTATCCAGTCTAAGTACGGTTATGGCACTCACAACTTAGGTAGCGGAAATTAGCTTCGAAAATACGGATAATATACTCCTCTGGGTGTAACCAGAGCTTCGAAAATATGGCTAATATATTCCTCTGGGTGTAACCAGAGCTTCGAAAATACGGATAATATACTCCTCTGGGTGTAACCAGAGCTTCGAAAATACGGCTAATATACTCCTCTGGGTGTAACCAGAGCTTCGAAAATACGGATAATATACTCCTCTGGGTGTAACCAGAGCTTCGAAAATACGGCTAATATACTTCTCTGGGTGTAACCAGAGTTTCGAAAAGAAAACTACTGTTCGAGTATGGTAAACACTCGCGTATGGATAGTCAATAATCAACTTTTAAGAGAAAATATAGGATTTTCTTGGGAAAACACTTTTCAAAGGATCAAAGAAACATTTCTTTCACCATAACTAAACGCTTATGAACTCACCAGCTTTATGCTGATATATTTTAAAACTGCTTGTATTCTCATGGAATTAGTAGACAGGTACTTCCAGGAGTTCGGAGAAGATGGAGCGTTAGAGTCACGTCTTTACTTTTGATATGAACAAAACTATGTATTAAACGATGTAAACCTTTTTCACGTATGTATTCAATGTTTGGTTGTGTTTACTGTGCTTACTATGATACAATTGTGTGATACTACGCATGACATCCTCCGCCCCGGAACGTTTTCGCCATTACGGTTCCGGGGTGTGACAGGTGGTTTCGCAGTCTTGGTAAGGAAGGAAGCAGTTCAAGTGGCTGTTGGATGGAGGATCAGGTCAGTTGGGAGTTGGAGAAACTTTCCAACCTTGAGTTGTGTATTCATGTCTAGCGGGTGACTGGTTCAGGAAAACCGGGTCGCAGAACCTTCGCCAGGTGCGAGTGTAGGCGGGATATAAGACTGTGGGGTAGCCGCAACATTCCCCAGCAGCAAGTCGTGAGGAAAGTGATGCAGGACTGCGGGTAGGCCGTATCATTCATTAGCAGATTAGTTCGCGGAGTGCGGGCGGAGGCCCGTATCTCCTAGTCAGTGATGAGGATCAGGAAAGGCTAAGTCGTTGAGGTTTAGTGTGGAGTTGGCCTGCATAGTCCTTGATTAGGTGAGGCCACTCCAGTATGCAGTTGGGAGAGACCCGTGGGCGAGGCTCGTATGTTAGCAATAGTATAGGTGAGACCTGGGAGCAGGATTGCTCAGTAGTATGGTTTGGGTGAGACCCGCGGGTACATGCAACCCTAAATACCTTGGATCTATGTTTTCTCTATTATACATACAAATATGATTATCCAAGGTATTATCCTAACTAGCATACCAAAACATTGATACTAGGATAATAAAATAGATAGAATACATACCTTGTTGTTGTTGCTTGACTCCATGAAGCTTGAGAGCCTAGTGCCCCAAGTGTGACACCTCAAATGGTTCACACAACATCATGAACTCTTGGAATAACCATGAGAAGAAGACATACATGTTCAAATCGGTTAGCCCTCAAAATATGTATCACTAGTGCCAATTTCTTGAACTAAAGGGGTTCTTATATAGTGTGGCTATTAGGGTTACACCATGTAACTCATGACTTTTCCCATTCCTTATGCTCCATGGGTTTTAACCTCCATGGAGTATCCATGGATCACCACATGGGTTAAACCCAACATAAAGGAATCTTGGATCATAAGCCCACATATATAAGAATGAATGATTTACACAATCAATCCCCATATATTTAATTAGTCTCTTTTTTATCACTAAATTAAGTCCAAATTAATTCTTGATCAATACTAATTAAATAACATGATTTCATATTAATATATTAGAACTTATAATATATTAATATGTCACAAAATGTCTTTTCCTCATAAACGGTCTATCCAAATGTTCCGATGCCATGCAACCCAAATGGACCATGCCGAGTCGGGTCAAGTACATACCAATTATAGTTATGGACTTAGACACTAATCCAACAGTCTCCCACTTGGATAAGTCTAAAACTATTATTGCGTATGACTTCAGGAACCAACTGGCAATCGTAGCTCTCAAAAGCCGCTGTCGAACTCTGACCTTGTAGATGAACTCTGACCTTTGTCAATGACTTGTCCATTAGATAAGGGATCATAGATTCCTCCATTCTAGATATCCAAATGTCGGACAGCAGCCAGAGGGCTATCAGCAAAGTTCAGCAGTGCAGGTGAGTTTCCCTTTGTGTGAATGGGTCTACGGCCACAATGTCGGCCCATGTAGTTGTGAGTAGGAAGACCCGGGGGTTAGCCCTAGGCACTGTTGCTAGTATGATATTCAGGACCAAGGTCCAATGTCGGGCGGGTGCCCAAGGAATGGTTTGCATGATAGAGTATACTTGTTGTCTGTGTGATACTTGTATGTGCCTGGTAGGGAGGTGAGTGGGGGCGAGGTCCCGTATCTCACCAATAGCAGAGTGTGGACGGTGTTCCATATCTCATTAGCAGCAGAGCAGGGGCGAGGCCTAAGGTAGGAAGGGAGTGAGTGTGGGCTGGGCCCGTATCTCACTATCAGTAGGAGTGTGGACGGGGTTCCATGACTCATCAGTAGCAGGACAGGGGCGGGGCCCAAGATAGGCGAGGCCTTAGAACAAGAATCCAGTAGTATATGTTCAATTTGTGTGTTATGATATGATTGTATGTTAGTATATGTTAGCAGGCGGGGCCCAGAGACAGGCGGGGCCTAAGAGAAACAGATCTGTACACCGAGCGGGGCTCGAAGCCAGGCGGGGCCTGGAGCAGGCGGGGCCTGTTGTAGCGGGCGGGGCCCGAGGTATTGGGAGAGGCCCAGCATTTGCAGTATGCGATTATGTGGATGGTATGTGGTAGGTTGGGGAACTCACTAAGCTTCGTGCTTACAGTTTTTATTTTTGGTTTCAGGTACTTCCGGTAGCGGAGGGAAGAGCTCGGGATGATCGTATGGCACACACCATAGATAGTCAGCCTGGGATGTTTTACTCTGATAATAAGAACATGTTTTGAATTAACACTCTGATTTTATGTTAAGAATTATATTATGGATTGGCAATTGTGGTTTAAGTAACGTTTTAAAAATGAAATTTTTGGTCGTGATTTTTGGGGTGTTACACACACCTTACACGCAGTGAACCTGACCGAGTAGAATATAGTTTTGATAAGCAAAGGTGTCGAACTCAAGGGGAACGGTTGTGAATTGACATTACAATATTTGATTACTAGGTGTGAGACCCGTGTATTACACAGATTGATTTAAAAAAAGATTAAACATTAAAGTGTAAATTGAAAATATTTTTTAATGTACAACTTTAAAATAAAGAAGGAAGAAACGTATTTATTGCAATTTAATATCATATATATGATATTTAATACTTTACATATATAAGTATATGACTTTAATTTAAAAATTGAAAAAACCAAAAATTGACAAGTGGATAATATTTATTTCAAAAATACCACAAAATGACAAGTGTCAAAAGTCATGAGAGAGTGACATGTGGCAAAAAAAACATTCATTTATTATGGAGGATAGGTTATACTAAATAAAAGAAAAAAATAAAAGGTGGGGTTTTATTATTAAATCTTAATTAAATCAACAACTAAACTAACTAGATCAACTGACTGGAAACAAATCACTTCAGGTATTTTGGTTTAGATTGGATTTCATCACAAAATATTGGTTAACTACTATGTGCAATGGATATTTATTCATTATTCATTGATTCCTAAATTGACTAGTTTTCGGGTTTAGACAACTAATCATTTGATTTATGAGACTTTTCATTGCAGTGATCAAGTAAACTAGTTATCCTAAAAATCAGTGTTCAATTCGTATTGTGAGAGACTTGAATTATGAGCATCAAAGATCATGAAGCTACTACACATGAATGGTCATCATATATATTTTTACCCATTAAAATTACAAACTTTATTATTTAACTTTCAGTTTTGATCAAACACTAGCCAAACCAAGTTTATGCTTGTAAAATTAATATGATTCAAGCAAACTTAGATAGATTGATTGTTTAATCTATGAAATACTCAACAATAAATAGTATAGAAATTTATGTAACGTCCCAAATCATGATAAAAAAATTTCATTTTTCAAAAACCATTTTATAAACCACACGTCATACAAAACAATATTTCCAAAACATAGTCATGAAAATCATAGTATCTAAAAAATTTATGTGCCTTCGCCTTGCCCCGATCATCTGATGTACTTGAAACCATGAAACAGGTCACCTATACAACAAACAGGGACCAAGCCTCAATCTACGACTCAAATTACTTCATTTGGCCTAAAGTCAAAATTGGTCAAAGTCAATGGTCACCGGTCAAAAAGTCAAAAGTCAACATTCAGCCAGATTACACCATGCGTAACAGCTCTACGCAAGGTGTGGAGCCTAATGTGGAAAAAATAGGGGGGGGGGGATGGAGTTATGCCCCGCATAAGGAAATTTACGCCATGTACTCCCTGAAATCCTAACTTAATCATTAAGTTCTTAATACAGAAAATTAAACCACCAAACTTCCAAATCTAAACTAGATAGACGTCTTAATGGATGAAGTCTCTGAATTTATCCATTTGTATGCATACCAAGGGCACAAAATCATAACATATGTCCAAAAATTCACCCAATGCTCCATAACTTGTGCATGGTTGAATGAGAGTGACCAAGCTCTCAAATTTATAACTTATTGTAACAATTGGTAAAAAGTGGTCAGAGTTCGACGTTCAAATCACCGCGAACTGCCATGTATCAAAAACTAATTGTGGATAACTTTGTGTTTATAATGTATATTAAATATATTATATTCATAATTTCTTTTAGAACATATCAAAACATCTATCGTTGAAGATCGAATCAAAAATCACCAAAAAAAAATTAATTTATCGGTGACGTTAAAAATAAAATTTTGCATTAAGTATATTTCAGAGTTATTGATGAGAATTTTGAATGAATTATGTTTTCCTAATTTCGTGGATATAAAGAACATCCAAAACGGAGATCGTATGAGAAAGTTACGTCTCTTTAAAGTATAAAAATCAGTATTTATCTGATTTTCTGAAACGAACCGTACACTGCTTCGTTTGGGATAGCTACGAGCCTCATAAATCATTTTTGAGCACGTTTTTGAACCCAGACTACGGTCTATTATTTTATTTCATTTTTATAATATTTTTAATCTCAACCAAAATCAGATTTGTAAAATCTGTAGTGAAAACCACGATAAATTTTTTCATTTTTAAGCAAAGTAATTCAATCATAAAATTTGTTCCAAAACATCCACATAGTACAATGTCAAAATCATTAAAGTAGTCATATCAAAAAGTGCGAAAATCCCGAAGGGACAATGTTGTGTCATCACGTCGGGTGTAACGTCCCAAAAATTTCAACAAATTTAAACTTTTCAAAACAATCCTTTTACTAATAAAACGTTTACAAAAATAGTGTTCTCAAACATTATTTGTAAATCAGAGTTTCCCAATATCCAATCTGTTATAAAACCAAGGATGTGTACGGTCACGCCTTCGCCTTGCCACTCTGATCATCTGAAGAACCTGAAACCATAAACAAAACTGTAAGCACAAAGCTTAGTGAGTTTCCCCCAAAGTACCAACACACAATCAATAACACATATACAACAACAACATACTATGGGTCCAATCAACCGTCAGGTTGGAATACCAATATACTATGGGTCCAATCAACCATCGGGTTGGAATACCCCAGGCCCTCAACCATCGGGTTGGAATGCCAACATACTATGGGTCCACTCATCCTCTGGATGGAATACCATTGGCCCATTCAACCATCGGGTTGGAATGCCACATACTATGGGTCGAATCATCCTCGGGATGGAATACCCTTGGCCCATTCAATCATCGGGTTGGAATGCCACATACTATGGTTCCAATCATTCTCGGGATGGAATACCCTCGGTCCATTCAACCATCGGGTTTGAATCCCACATACTATGGGTCCAATCATCCTCGGGATGTAATACCAATATATTATGGGTCCAATAAACCCCCGGGTTAGAATACCCCAGGCCCTCAACCATCGGGTTGGAATGCCACATACTATGGGTCCAATCATCCTCGGGATGGAATACCAATATATTATGGGTCCAATCAACCATCGGGTTGGAATACCCCAGGCCCTCAACCATCGGGTTGGAATGCCAACATACTATGGGTCCACTCATCCTTGGGATGGAATACCCTCGGCCCATTCAACCATCAGGTTGGAATACTACATACTATGGGTCCAATCATCCTCGGGATGGAATACCCTCGGCCCATTCAACCATCTGTTTGGATGCCACATACAATGGGTCCAATCATCCTCAGGATGGAATACCCTTGGGCCCAATCAACCATTAGGTTGGAATGCCTTGGCCTGTTGGCTTACGCACAAAGCAGTAAAGCCTCAGCCACTGACCAAACATGTGCACACATAACAGATAATCATATAACAGTCTATAGCTAGACAAACAGATCTACAGATCACTAAGCATAACAACATCATATCTACCAGGATACCGATCTAACAGGTCATAACAACACAACAACATCCTATCTACCAGGATACCGATCTAATAGATCATAACAACATAGCAACATCCTATCTACCAGGATACCGATCTACCAGATCATAACAGCATAACAACATACTAAGTATCAACAATCCAAGGAATCCATGGTTGTATATACTCAGAGGTGAGATAGTCATCCGGACAGGTGATCCTACTCTAGAACCACAACCAAACAAGGAACAGGTAAGAGAGCTTAGATCAAGAGTCGTCAGTTTATTCTATGCGACTATATACAGTCCCTAGGGTATCCCTCTACTAGCAAATAATCTAAACTAGTGGGTCGGATGGTGCCTTCGACCCACGGGTACAGTGAGGCGAAACTCGCCTCGATATGCGTGTAGATAACCATTGTAGCAATGAAGGGCTCTACCAGCTTCAACTCACTTCCAAACACCTACAGGAAGATACTTGAGTCAATACCTGGTCACAGGTCATAGTCACTTGCAACAGTGACCACCTCACATGAAATGACGATTAGGGTTTCACATAAAATGACGATTAGGGTTAAGTAAGAACACTTAACCCATTAAGGACTTAATCACTTAAGGGTATGACTGGTTAAGGTTTGACTTAGTCATTCTCGGGTGAAATAATAATCCAGTCAACAGCCCAATTACGCGCCCTATTTTTGCCCAAAATAAAGCTCCTCGATTCTAGGGTTTTCACATAAAATGATAACTAGGGTTAGTGTTCCTCACTTAACCTATTAGGTACTTAATCCATTAAGTCTAATATTGCATCGAGTTGATTGTGGAGATTTATAAGTATTATTTTAGGTTTAATTAATAGTTTTAACATGGGTCCCGACCAACTTCAAAACTAGGGTTTCTTGATATTAGGGTTTTCTAAACCCTAATTAGTGTTTCCAACTCCTAAAGTTAAATGGTTATCTAATTAAATAAATATTTAATTAATAAATTGGGCACCACCCACTGCCACCTCGGGCAGTGGTGGTCGGCGGCAGTCCATGGCGGCAGGAGGTGGCAACCACCCGCACACGACGGCAGTTTAAGTAATAATTCCAACAATCCAACAATCCAATACACATACAATTTCTTACAACACACACACTATCACCAAAAAAAAGGAAAAAGCCCAATCCAACCACCAAAAACGGTGGCCGGCGGCGGCAGGAGGTGGTCGTGGTGGGTTTTTCTTTGATTTATCCGGCCAAGAATGTCCATACAACATATTCTCATTAAAACACGCACACACACCAATATACACACACAGCCACCACACACGGTGGCTGGTGGCAGCAGAAAAGGTAACACGGCGGTAGCCACCATGGTTGGCTGCCATGGTGGTTCTTCTCATTTTCCAACCAGCCAAGAAACGCACCCACACACACCTCACGACTGAAGCATTGACACACACACACACACGACACACGAGCCCCAGCTATGAAATATGCACATACAAACTCAGTCATCCTCATGGTGGTTTGTGGTAGTCGGAGCAATGGCAGCAATACACGAAAGAAAAAGAGACGGAGAAGAAAGGGTGTGAGACCTCTAACCGAGAATAGCATTGGCGACAGCCTGGACTTCATCTTCCGATCTCCTTGACCGATACGACGTCATCATGCGGTTATAACGCCCTGTTTCGAATTGAATCCTAGTATGAGGTTGTGGCCTGAAGGTCGGTCATTATAAGGATTATGGCTTTTGAGAAGGTAAGATCTAGGCCGATTTGGGTGCGGGTGATGTATTAGAAGTGATCCGGGTGTTTGGTTCGTGTTTTGAGGCCTAGGGGTATTTCGGTAAAGTGGCAGTTTGGGCTTTTGTGGAAAATGGACTTTTGTTCGGAAGGTCTGAAGTAAGGTATGAGTTGATAGAAGTGTAGGGCTTCTCGTCACCTTCCATGGATATCAGGATAGTCGGAATCGAGTTTATAACGAAGAAGTTATGGCCTTCGGAAGTTTCGTGGTTTTCAGGCTTAGCCGAGTACGCGGGGCGTACATAAAGCGTACGCAGGGGCGTACTAGTGAAGAAGGCAGTACGCGGGGCGTAACTTGGAGTACGCTGGGCGTACTAACCAGGATGGTCGCGAAGGTTCCCAGGAGTACGCTGGGCGTACCATATGTACGTTGGGCGTACTCCAGTTAGATCAGAACCCTATTTTAGGGTCTTGGACCCTATTTAAGCTCCTTATCTCATAACCTAACCATAATATCTTCAGCCTTCACCCTTTAAAACCCTAGAAATCGTCATATATCCTTCATGGTGACATTTTGAGCTTATGGAGTCCATTTTTGGGATGTTTGATCCATTTTCAATAAGATGGAGCTTGTTGCAAAGATGGGAATCAAGGAGGAGCTTATGTATCTGGCCTTTGGGACTCATTCTCATCTTGATGAAGGTATAAAGCTTTGAACTTGGTCATTCATCTCTTAGATCTACCATTTGTGAGTTTTTGTTCATTTTGGTCCCAAGTATGAGATCTAGTGGCCTTGATTTCATTCCAGGAGCTTTGAGTTGCCCCTCTTAGTGTTTCTGAGGTTCAAGGTCCATAAAGTTGGCACCTTTAGAGTTTAAGACCATCTATGTTGGAGTTTGAGCCATTTCCATGAAAGTAGAATGCTATTTGGTCTTGTTGGGGCATGAAAAGTCACCAAGTCAATGACTTTATGGGTTTAGACATTATATGGGACTCAGATCTGTGGTTTGGATTTATGACTTAAAGCATTAAGTGCTTAATAGAAGAAGTGAGACTAGAGGGTAGTACGCTGGGCGTACAATCCAGTACGCGTAACGTACAAGCCATTTAGCGAGTACGCACAACGTACTGCTGAGTACGCCCTGCATACTCAGCCAGGTTGGATTTCGGACTTTGGGCTTCGGTTTGGGGCCATCTGTTTGGGCCTAGATTCTTGGGCCCTAACGGACCATCAGAGTGGTTGTGTTCTGGACTAATTGAAGGATTGGATCTTAGGTTAAGGCCCAATAAGGAGTGTGGGCCCAATTTGGAAAATTGGGCCATACATGGGCCTTTAAGGATTTTATGGTTTTGGACTATGTGTTTTGGGCCTTTTTGGGCCATCAGGTTTTGGGGTTGATATTTATTTGTGGAGACCCATTATGGTTTTGAGCCCAAATTGGAAAATTGGGCCATTGATTGGGCCTTAGGAATTTTTGGTAATTGGGCCTTGTGGACTATTGGGTTTGGGCCCAATTTGGAAATTGGGCCATTAAAGGACTTATGGACATTATAATGCTGCGTTTTTGTTTTGGCATTGGGCCTTAGTTTTGGATCATACTGGGACAGGGGTAGAATGGTCATTTTACCCCATGCATGGATTAAGGATTATGGTATGGGATCCAATTGCTAATTGGGTATATTGATTGGTAGTGATAGCTCGGGAAGCTGGTGGGGCAGCAAGTAAGGAATTCATGCGGAAAGCTTCTATAGTGCGAGGTGAGTCAACTCACCATACCAATGGGTCTAAGGCACCAAGGCCGCCCCATTGAGTTACTTGTAGTGTTTATTGTAGATTCACTACTGATATGTCTGGTATGCATGTATATGTGATATGCTAGTGATTATGTGGTATGCTATTGACTATGTGGTATGTGATATGCTATCTGTCTTTGTGATACTTGCATGGAAGACCATGGAGGGGAGCCCATGACACTTGGATGTAAGACCATGTGGGGGAGCCGATGGCTTTTCAGGTAAAGACCATGGGGGAAGCCCATGACACTTGGATGTAAGACCATGTGGGGGAGCCCATGGCTGTCCAGCAGGGAAAGACCATGGGGGAGCCCATGACACCTAGGTGTAAGACCATGTGGGGGAGCCCATGGCATCCTTATTGTTGGGGTGCAAAGTTATCCATGTATGACTTTGTAATGTGTTGACTTTTGTAAAACCCACTTGCATGTGGTGTATTAGCCTTATGACTCATGAGATAGAGAGTGAGAGAGAGACATGTAAACACCTCTATATAAGGTGGGTTTAGTCCACTTGTAGAGGTGTGCTTGAGAGGTGTAAAAGTGAGTGTGTAAGTGTGTGTTATTTATGTAGACTAGATCTAGATCCCTTTTTGTAACACCATACATAATCAATACATCTCTTAAACACCGAAATCACCATGTTCATTGTGCAATCTTTAATTCCGCATGCCAAACCATGTTCTTTAGTCACTACACTTATGCAGGGATATGTGGTAGAGATAACTTTTATAGCTAATGTTATGTGGTAGAGATAGCTTGTATAGCTAATATGATATGTGATATGTGGTAGAGATAGCTTTTACAGCTAATGTGATATGTGATATGGGGTAGAAATAGCTTTTATAGCTAATGTTATGTGGTAGAGATAGCTTATATAGCTAATATGATATGTGGTATGTGGTAGAGATTGCTTTTATAGCTAATATGATATGTGTTATGTGGATTGTGTGTGGGGTATGCTCTGGGGAACTCACTAAGCTTTGTGCTTACGGTTTACAGTTTTGGTTTCAGGTATCATCGTTTTGGAAAAAGAGGGATCAGATTGATCGCAGTGCACACACCTATGATTTCCGCAATAAATAATTTTGGGATAAACTCTGATAAATGTTTTACTTAATGATGATTTAAGATGTTTGACATAAATGGTATCAATGTTTTAGCTATATTAAAAATGAAATTTTTACCTTTGATTTTTGGGTCGTTACAACAGTGATCCTCTTCGTCGGCCGCCATAAGCTGCAACGGTGGTTGGCTTCGGCGGTCTCCAACCTCGACCGTAGGGGGTGGCGGCGGCTAGAGGTGAGGTGGCTGCAACGTCATTAGGGTTAGGGTTTGGAGGTTGCGGCTCAAATGAAGGGACATGGGGAGAGTGACGGGTCTTAACCCGTCTCTAATCAAACTTCTGCCAAAATTTCACATTCAGTCCCTGCCTCATCCATCTTTTTCAATTCAAGTCCAGAAGTTAGCAAACAGACCTTGCTTCATGAATTTCTTTACATTTCAAGTCCTAATGTTACAACATAGACCCCAATTTCTGGAAATTATATCATTAAACTCCTTATGGATAAAACTGATAAATTATTACGAGTTTAGGGCTAAAATAAAATAAAATATAAAATACATCTCAGGGTTTTAGGGCTTATTATTTATTTATTTATTTAATTATTATTTATTTATTATTATTATCCTTACTTATTTATTTACTTATATTATTTTATTTATTTCATTTTTAAACGGAATGTTACAATGCTCCCCCACTTAAATTAGATTTCGTCCTCGAAATCAGCTCTCACTTCTACTTCATGATGCACCCCCCATAACAACCAAGATTATTGAAGATTCTCAGATTCAATTGGTCTCCAAGATTCTCGGCCCAAAGACGACACGCAACCCCGCACAAAAGGGCACTACCGCAATGAAACTAACCTATCACGCGTTAACCAGACTAAACTCCTGTAACATCCCGTTTATTAAATAAATAAATAGATAAATTAATACATGAATATTAGCCCTAAATTCGGAATGATTTAGCAAAGCGTTGGTTTTTTTTTTTTTGGGGGGGGGGGGGGTTAAATGATTTAATTTGGACGTTGGGGGTTAAAAGTGTAATTTCGGACTAGTTTGCAAAGAATTTTGAAGGTTGACGGTTGTTTGGTAAATTATGGATTGAATTTGAAAAGGATTTTAGAAGTCAGGGTATGATTGGTAATTGTTGGACTTATTATGAAAGGAATTATGGGAGCAGGGGTATAATGGGTAAATATTGGAGCTAATTCGAAAAAATATTTCAGAAGGGAGGGACCAATTGTGCCATTATGGGATGAAGTTTCATGGAGTCGGGGTATATAACCCGTTACCCTCCCGGTAACCCTAACCCTAACATTAAGAGTCAGTCGCCACCTTCTTTCTCTACCTCCAGTCGCCGCTATCAGCTCTGACCACCTAACACCATCGAACGACTCTTGTCACCGGTAACAACGAAGACCGACAGGAAACGGGAGTGAAGCTGCACCAGTTGCAGATCGGATAAGCGGTGACGTCGTCGGGAGCCACCATCCAGCACCGTCGCTACTCCCTTTGCTGACGACGATGAGGACCGCCGACGGACGTCCCTACCTCTATTGCTGCTGCTATAGCTCAAAGTCGCCGCCTCATTTCTCCGTTCTTCGCTTGTTGCGCATCAGCCACGACCACCGCCGATGTTCTCGGTTGAAGACGTGCCTCCTTCCTCTTCTGTCCCGCCGATAATCTCACCACCGGTACTGCCACGTGTGTTGTTCTGCCGTCCTCCGATCGTCGTCGCTAGCGTTGTTGTTCTGCCGTCCTCTGATCGTTGCGCGCCGCCAGGTGGGTGGTGGCGTCCGTTCTTAACGCATGAAGTCGAGTGTCGCTGCTGCCAATGGTGTGTGTGTATTTTCTGTTGGCCGGAAGCTGTAAGGGAACCACCATGACGGCCAACCATGGTGGCTGCCACCTTGTACCATCGTCGTCCGCCACAAGGATGGTTGTATGTGTGTGTGTTACACTGTATGCATGTTTTATTTTGGATAAAATGTTGTATAATGCATTTGTATGGCTGGAAAATCCAAAGAAACCCACCACCACCACCACCAGGCGTCGTGTTGTGTAACGACCCAAATTTCTAAATAAAATTGTCATTTTTAATTAATCAAAACATTCCCATAAAATATGAAATCTCAATGACAATTGTTTTCAAAATCCATAACATCAACATTTTATTTCAAGTATCAGAGTGTCCCTATAAAAATGCATGAGAGAGTGCATGCCGCGCTATCAAACCTTGCCCTTGCCCTTAGGCTCAGAAGTACCTGAAACAATCAACAAACTGTAAGCTAATGCTTAGTGAGTTCCCTAGAGCATACCCCACACAAACCACATAATCACCTAATCCATAATTAGCTCTATAAGCTACACATAATACATAATCCATGCATACAAACATATAAGGATGCCATGGAACCTTCCAAGGTCTTATACCAAGTGTCACTGGAAACCCCACGTGGTCTTATCCATCTGCCATGGGAAACCCCCTCATGGTCTTTACTAGCTGCCACTGGAACCCCCACGTGGTCTTGGCTACCTGCCGTGGGAACCTCCACACGGTCTTCACCAACCATAGAAATGACATACAAGCTAAACATGTAAACATACTAGGAAGTCGTGGAAACCCTCTAAGTACTTATACCAAATGCCATAGGAACCTCCTCTTGGTCTTAATCTACTGCCACGGGAACCCCCCGGGGACTTCCATATGAATGTCGTACCGTCATATAACATAATCAACTAACAATCCATATATCATCTAATGGGCCGACCTTGGTGCCTTGGACCCATTGGTATGGTGAGAAGACTCACCTCTCAAAATGTTGAACTGATAAGATAAGTCCCAACTTGTAGCTCCAACTCAACTGTCTACAATCACCGTGTGATTAACTTGTCAAGATCCCGAAATACCAAAAATACCCTCAAGGTCAAACTTGGTAAACCCTGGTCAAAGTCACATTCAACAGTCAAGGTCAACAATCCATGTTGACCCCAACTCGTCGAGTGCATCTAGCAACTCGTCGAGTTCTTTCAGAGTCCATAAAAACGAAAACTCAAATCAACTCGCCGAGTTACCAAAGTAATTTGTCGAGTCCTTTAGTGTCCAAGAGACCGAAAACTCTAGACCGAAAACTCGAGTCAAGAGACCGAACACTCTTATTAGCTCACCGAGATCACTAGGAATCCCAAAAATGGGTAAACTCTACCCAACTCGTCGAGTTCCTTCAGCCCTTTTCATGTTCAGTCCTTTCTAGTTGAATCCAAGGCTCCAAACTACAGATCCGACCCCCTATAGTGTAGTTACCACGTAAAGTTGCAAGCTTTACGTGCATGCAAGGCCTCAAAAAGCTAAAACACTAAAACTAAGTCTAAGAAGAAGTTTAGGGCATGGAGAAGGGCCAAAGCTTGATAAAGTCGATGACTTTATGACTATGGGGGCCTAAAGGAGTCCAGATCTGAAACCATGTCATTGAGACAAGCTCAAACCCGAATGTGACTCTAGTTTTCACTAGAAGTTACCATTTTCTTTCACAAGGGAAGATCTAAGAAATGAGAAGTCAAGGTATTAGCTTTATACCTCAGATTGGTTGCCAATACAAAGTAGATAACGAATCTACAACCTTCTTCTTGATCCAAGCTCCTAAACCTTCAAGTCTCTTCAAGAGATGCACCAAATACACACTTTTAGCCTCACACACACACACACACACACACACACACACTTAAAAGTAGGTTAGCTCGATTAGGGTTTCTCTGGGTTGTAAAGACGATGAGGGAGGCTACAAATGAGCCATAAGTTCCTTAAATAGTGGTACAAACCCCTGGAAATTAGGGTTTCCTTTACAGTGTCTGCTCGTCGAGTTGGGGCCTTCCAACTCGTCGAGTAGACCCTGAGTTCCGCGTCCGAAACGATCTCTACTCGACGAGTTGGAGCTCCCCAACTCGTCGAGTTCCAGTCCAAAACCCTAAAACTTTGAAAAATAGCTGATACCTGAAATGAACGTTAAATGTTGGGTGGTGGTGTGTACTGTGTGATTGGATTGTTAGTTTAGATGCTTGGACATATTTAGTCTAAAATTATAACAACCACCGCGAGGTGGTGACCGCCGCTGTGAGCCGCCGTTGACCACCACTACCCGAGGTGGTAGTGGGTGGTGCCCGACTTCATTAACATTAATAAACCTAAAAACATAACCAATGGGCCAATTGGCACGCGATTGGGTTGGAAACCCTAATTAGGGTTTAGAAAACCCTAATTTTGGATATGCTAGTTTTGGAACTGTCGGGACCCGGATTTTGGATCATTGGATTGGAATTATGAATTAAGCCCGATCACATTGTATGTTTGGCCTAGTGGATTGATGGACTTAATGGATTAAGTCCTTAAGGGGTTAAGTAAGAATACTTAACCCTATTCATCATTTTATGTGAAAAACCCTAATTAGGGTTGGATTCTTGATTGGCCATTTCTTGGACTAAGTTACTGTAGGCCTTCGTGGGCCAATTGGGAACAAATTTATGGATTAAGGAAATTATTGGGACTTAGGATAAGGCCCATTGGAAAGGCTTGGGCCCAATTTGGAAAATTGGGCCATAGGTGGGCCATAATTGGGCCTTGATGATTATGAGATATTGGACCACTGGAACGCCAAGTGTTTGGACTAGAATAAATGGTTGGGCCTTAAGGTAAGACCATGTAAAGGTTTGGGCCCAATTTGGAAAATTAGGCCATATGTTGGGTTTTCGTTCATTTTTGACTTTTGGGCCTTTGGATTGGGCCTTGGGCTTTAATCAAGCTAAGTTGGGGGGTAAAGTAGTATTTTACCCCAAGCATGGACTTATGGTTATGTGTTGGAACCCAATTATTCATTGGGTGTTATTTTGATGTTGACAGTTCGGGAATTTGTCATCCAGCAGCTAGAGTTTTGTCTGCGGGACTTCAGCAGTGTGAGGTGAGTTACCTTCCCGATAGAAGTGGGTCGAAGGCACCAATACCGGCCCACTAGTACTTGTTTATAGGTAGATGATTGTCTGTGTGATAATTGTCTGGTAAGGCATTATCTGTTATGCTTATGTGCTAGAATGCTATGTCATGCTATGTATTTATGTGGTACTGGTAGGGGTGAAATAGCTCCCGGTTACCGGTTAAAAGAGACCAAAGGGGTAGGCCAACACCCAGATATGCTAGGCAGTATGTGATTTATGTGTATATGCTAGGGTGTTATGTGGTAGTGGTATGGGGTGAAATAGTCCTTAGTTACCGGTTGAAAGAGACCGAAGCGGTAGGCCAACACCCAGATATGTTAGGCTGTTACTGGTTGAAAAATACCAAATGGGTAGGCCAGCACCCTGATATGCTAGGCGGTTACCAGTTGAAAGTGACCGAAGGGATAGGCCAGCGCCCGGATATGTTAGGCAGTATGTTTAGACTATGGTATGTGGTATGATGGGGGAACTCACTAACTTTCGTTCTTACGGTTTTTAGTTTTGGTTTCAGGTAATTCTTCTTCAAAAGGAAAGGAGCCGACATGATCGCAACGCATCACACTATGTTTTCCGCACATGAGATCTTTGGGATTATACTATGATATTGTTTCATTATGACATGTTTTGATTATCGACATAGTGTTTTTGATATAGGGTGACACTATAGATGTTTTTATACTATTGGTTCTATAATAACTTAATTAAAAATGAAATTTTTGGTCTTGAATTTTGGGATGTTACAGGTTGGTATCAGAGCCTTGGTTTGAGGGATTCGGACACACCTTCGAGGGTGTCTGGACTCAAATCGAGGGTTTGAAAGATTTGTACAAGAAAATAATTTTTCTAAAATTAAAATAAAGAGTTTTTGATAAAGAACAAGGAATGTGATGCGAGCAATCAGCCGAGCACAAGTAAGTTTTCCCCGAGATACCCATACATGTTATGTTATGTTATCTTATGTTATGATATGAATTGAGAATATGTGAACTGAATGCTAGATTAAGGCTAAGGATCTAGAAAGGATGCCTTATATGCCTACTGTATGTGCTTGTAGATCTGCATGCTAGTACTGATCAGTCAGTGATAGGATGACCTGTTTAGGTTATGACCGATTGTTTGAGCTCTTGGAATTGTCTGTTTGTATGGTTCAGATAGTTGAATAGAATGGCTTGATTAGAGTATGTTGGTTAGTTTTTCCGTTATCCGAATATTGTTTGGTTTGTGCTTTATGGGACTCTTAGCAATGTGAGCTAGCTATTAAGTGAATATGCTAAGTCATATGTGGCACAGGCTGGATAATCTCAGAGTAATGGACATGGCCCTATTGCGCAACTCTCGTCTGAGTCCAACCGTTCTAGGATTGAGTCTTTTACTCGAAGAATTATCTGATCTTTGTTGCATGTGACTATATTCATGAGGTAGCTAGTTAACATTACTATGAATCTTTCAGCAGTTGAGGACTGGGTGAGTTCGGAAACCTATGAAAGCCTAGGATATGCTTCAGTGGGTTAGTAGTGAGGTTTAGTGAGACTTAGGTGCATCAGTTTGAGGAAGTGACTTGGAGGATTCGGGAGGATTGATGAGGAAAGTATGGATAGTTGTGGAAGGAAGTATTGGGCCCATACTACTGAAAGCACAGGATCCATACTCGAATTGGTGAGAGTCTTGGAGAATCTGAGAAGCTTCTGGGAGGAGAATCCTTGAGTATGTTTTGATCAGTGGTTTTTTGATTTTTCAGTTTGGAGATGAGCACTCAGGGAGGCGGTTCTGGTTTATGATTAGGTCTCGGCTCAGGTGGTGAGCCAGTCGGGGGAAGGTCTGTCAAGATTTTGAGTTCGCATTGGATTGAGGAGATGGAAGGTGTTTTCCACACTAGTCCCTACCCCATAGGAACTAAGATTCAGTTTGCCTTGGATCTCCTGTATCGGGCGGCAAGGAGCTGCTGGGAATTGATTGCACAATCTATTACGCTTTTTGAGTTGGAGACTATGTCTTAGGAGGAGTTTGTGACCTGGTTTGGGGCAGAGGATGTTCTAGCTGTTGCAGTTCAGTCGTTGGCAAGTGATCTAGTGAGCGTAACAAGGTATCAGACCCTGAAGGATATGACTTCCATTGTTCGAGGATGCGAGATCGATTTGGAGCACCTTGGGAAGAGAGGGTCGTGCCAGGTGCGTATAGTATAGGGTCCCGGGAAGAAACCCAAGACTTCTGATCATCAGGTGAAAGGCCAGTAGGGCCAGAGTCAGTGCGGCACGTGCGGGAAAGTTCACAAGGGAGTTTGTCATTCCAGGGGTTTAGGCTGCTACAAGTGTGGCGGGGTTGGTCATGTCGGCAGAGATTGTTCTCTGGGGGCAAGCCCATTATGTTTTCACTACGATCAGGTGGGCCACAAGAAGGCCGACTATCCGAGGAGGAGGGCAAGAGCCCCAACAGATAGGAGTCAGGCCCTGCAGTGTCAGACAGGAGATGTCAGGACTCTAGCAGGCGATGTTGCGGGTATGTATCTTTCCTTCTTTCAGTTTTATCTGCACACTGTTGTGGGAATTTTGTTGTGGTTTGGAATACTATAGCAGGTTGAGTAAGTGTATCCCTGGTTTATTTCTTTGCTCCTGTTGGGGTATATCTTAAAATATTGTCATATGTCATCTGCATACCGTGAATTACTAGTGGTTAGTCTAAGGTTGTTTCCCTTTTGCTGGTTCGGGGTGTTCAGTGTTCTCTCGGTTCATAGTACAGATCGGTCAGGGGCATTATGGGAATGTATGCGGTCAGTGTCAGCGAGATGGTTATTCAGCATCGTTAGGACTCGGTGGTTAGTAGTTGATCTTGGAGTGACTGTTGGAAGCACCAAGGGAAGTGGCTTGTTGCTGAGGTATTGGTTGGAGCATCTATCGTTGAGCTTCAAGATTTGACTGTGGTATCATTTCAAGCATCAGGGGCTGTCGATTACGTTGGGATTCAAGAAGTGTCATTTGGTCTTTAGAAGTTGTGTGGTCTTTTGGGGTTCAGCTAGTGATGGAGCACTAGCATTGGTAAGCGCTGGTTACCATCGGGTTGACTGTTAGAAAGCAAAAGGGGACTGGGAATCCTTTAATTCTTATGTGTTGTGAAGATGTAGTCGAATCTAAGTGGGGGAGAATCAATCAGGTACTCAGGAGCAGAAATAGGAATGAATCTAGGATGAGTTCGCATCCCCATCAGGGAGGAAGGCGGTCAAGTGGCCGTCTATGTTGAGGATTGTGAGTTGGGAGTTCGGAACACATTCCAACATTTGGTTCACGCTTTTCCTTGGCATCGGATAGCAGGTTTTGGGGACCAGGTTAGAGGTTCAGTTAGGACTCAAGTTCAGTTGAGTGTTAGGTCGAGTGTGTGTTCGACCCAGGATGGGAATAGTTGGATTGGTGGTAAAACCAAGGTTGGCAGACAGTGCTAGAGTGTTGTAAGTCTGCGGGTGTAGTCGTAGCATTCACAAGGTTGACAGATAGTGCTATAGTGTTGTAAGTCTATGGGTGTAGCCGTAGCATTCACAAGGTTGGCAGATAGTGCTAGAGTGTTGTAAGACTGCTGATATAGCCGTAGCATTCACTAGGTTGGTAGGTAGCATGGGAGTATTATTAGATCGTGGAAGGAACAGTAATATCCACCAGTTCGGGTGCAGCAGTGAGGGCGTGGCAAATCCACAGATTGGTTTATGTATTTCCCCAGATGAATTAGACCTGGTTGAGCTAGTGATAAGACAGTAGGAACACCACTGCAGTCATGGGATCAAGGAAGCAATGGACCGTTTAAGGTCGTTTGTGATATAAGGCTACCCTTGGTCATGTAGCAAACAATTTTAGCCTTGGATTTGGTGACGTCAGGATTCGATGTATGGACTCGATCCGTTGGATCAGGAGGTCGTTAGAGCCATAATGGTAAGATAACTAATGGTAACTATTGACATATAAGGATTTCGTTCGAAAGTCGTGTGGGGGCGACTGTGTGGGAGTCTTTTAAGCTCAGCGATCGGGCTGGAACCCAGTATTTCAGATGACTGACGAACAAATTGAGACCAGGGAGGTTTCTGTGGAATTTAGAGAGCAGCCAAGAGGCAGTATACTATTTCGAACAGTTTCCGTGTTTAGGGCAGTATTAGCGATTTGGGTTTTCGTGTGTATGAGAAGTATCTGAATTGCTTGGGTAATGCTAAGTCACTTATAATGAGATTGAAGAATCTCAGAGTAATTGATTTGAACCTGTTGCGCAACTCTCGTCTGAGTCTAACCGTTGCAGGGACGAGTTGTCACAACTGGCATTTTTGCCAGGAAATTCTGTGATCATGTAAACGTCATCTATGATAATACTTGTAACTTTAACTTGATATCATACACTATGTTCATTATGTGGCCACAAACTTAATAAAGATTTACAAGTGAAGTTCAAAACTCTACACAGAGTATCCAAAAGGTCAATTGGGGAATTGAAAACCCTAGAGACCCTGGTTCAAGTTCATTATGGACTAGGATTTCCTTATTGGGCCTAATGGACCAATAAGCATTCAATTCAACTACATTGGGCTTAGAAACCCTATTTGGATTCTAAATGGACCCAATTCATAAATCTATAACATTTTGGACCATGTGGGTCTAGAATGATTCATTCTAACCCTAATGGGCCTTATTGGGCCATAAGTGTCACACCCCCAAACCAGAACGGCGGAAACGTTCGGGGGCGGATGACGTCATGCTCAGTATCATAACCATAGTGAAGAAAGTAAAACACAACCATCATAGATATAATTTAAAAGGTTACATTGTTTCAAAATAATACATGTTTTCCAAATAAATTACATATGATGATAAAATGTAGCAAAAGAATCCACGCCTTAGCGTCTTGACTTCAGAAATCTTGTAGTTACCTGTATTACTGATTACCTGAGAATACAAGTTGTTTTGAAAGAGTATCAGCATAAAGCTGGTGAGTTCATAAGTATTTTATGAAAAATGAATATTGTTTCCTTAACGTTTGTTACAAGTTTGTTTCCAGAAAATCCAATATTTTCTAAAAGATTTGTTGTAGACTAAATTGAAACAAGGCTTAGTATGTGTAAGTAAATCGTCATACTTAGGTGTGTGTTTTATATTTAAATAAAACTCCTTTGTACAAAGCCTTAGAATTTTCCGTGAATTGTATGTTTTGTTAATATTCCATGCGAGATGTTATAATCATACTAAAGACTAGATGGCCTTGAATGCGACGTTCTTCAGGCGTCAGAAAGTTATGACACTTGTCACCCCAGACCTGCCGGTCTAGCTGTTGCAAGCAGCTTAGGTGCGGGTTTGTCAGACCCAATATAGATCTATACACAACTATCACGTTCTCCCTCCCGGAGATTTTGATTATAACTACAGGACTTTTCTGTGGTACTTAGGAGTACCCCGAAGGAGAATGTCTCGCGAGTTTAATTAATACAAGATCACGTAGTGTGCAAGGAAATATTTGTTTTGTAAGTCGATTGAGTTACTGTTTCTTTGTCAAACGAAGTGCTCAAACTATACCTGTTATAGTTTATCAAAAAGTGTTGTGTGTGTTTGGATGAAATCTTTTATGCAAGTCATTGTATTTCCATAAATCGACATTTGAAATGATAAGTGTAAACCGTATACACACCTTGCTCAGCATGTTACAAGGTGTAGGAAAACTCTTAAACATGTATTAGATAGTTTTGGTATTTTGAACTTGTATCCCCCCCTAAAAACTAAAGAAAACGTAAAAATGTAGGGGTATGAACTCACCGGGAAAGTGCGTGATTTGAAGAAAACAAGATTTTCTCGGGCGGCACCTCGACCGGAAAGTGGTGAATTTTTCGGAATTCTCGGAGCTTCATACCTTTTTCGGGACTTGGGTATGAAACCAGGAAGTCGGGATCATTTCGGGAGGGTAGAAATATGAGGTTTGGGAGAGAGTATGGTAAATGAGCAATCAAAATCCGTAACTCTCGCACCCTTTATATAGGGGCTGGTCTTGGTGCGAACGCGGGGCGTTGCTGCTGGGTACGCAGGTCGTTCCCCCTACGCAGGGCGTTCCACTGAACGCAGCGTGCTCCGAAGCTAGATTACATCATTGCTTACGAACCTCGGATGGGATGGCAGTCTGCGAGCACGAACGCGGCGCGTTCCCTCGGAACGCAGGGCGTTCCCTTCGGATAAGCCTCGATGTGTGTGCCAAAGACTTCAAAAATGCGTAACTTTCGCATACAAGCTCCGTTTTTGACGTTCTTTATATCCACGCGTAGGTGAGAATATACCCTACAACTTTCATTTGGACTCCGTCGGCTAATTTTGATTTATTTTTAATTATATTTTATTTAATAGGTCGGGACAGGATAATTCCGATAAAAATCCATAACTTCTTCATCTGGCGTCTGTTTTGGTCTGTCTTTTCACCGTTGCACTACTATTGTCGAGACCTTCAATTTCCGTTTAGGTTGCGTCGGCTAAAAATCGCTCGATCTTTATTTCGAGTTTTTAGCTGTCTACTGCTGTTCCGAAACTTAGAAAAATCATAACTTCCTCATACGAAGTCAGATTTGGGAGTTCTTTTTATGTATGCTCACGGTTTATCATAATCTACGACTTTCGTTTAGATACCTAAGGTTAAAAAGTATTTTATTGAAGTTTCACTTTTCACGCTTAACAGCGTTTTACCGGTTTTGTCACGAATCTTTGATTGGTCATAACTTCTTCGTTATAACTCGGATTTGAGTGTTCTCTATATTTTGAAAACCTTGATACAATATCTATCACTTTTTGTACTCCAATTGAGACTTTAGAACACTTCGTTTTTGACGCTAATTTTCATTGATTCAGAATAGTTTATAATATTTGACTTTTCGAACATTACATTGACTCGAAATATCGGGTTGTCACAATAAGATAATTAATTAGCTCTAATGGACCATAGACTCATTCCTTTGTATCATATTGGGTCGTGAACCATCTAAAGAGCCCAATGCGCAGAAAAATTATATTGGGCCTATAAAAGTCGATCAAGCCAAGAGTTTGGGCTCAACACCATTTTCTTCATCCCACAAGCCCATTCTCGGCACAAGGAGTAAAACAAAAAAAGGGAAATTAGAGGATTAATGAGAGTTAGCCACCTCCTTATTGCATGGTGGATCTCCATGCACATCACCTCACTCCCTCTCTCCTTTCTCTTATTCTTCTCGGCCGAAACACCTCACACCACCCTCACTCTCTCAAAAATCTTTCAAGCTAATTCTCTCAAACACTCAGGAACATCCTCCTTCATTCCATCCAAATTTTCGAGATTTCTAAGTGTTTCAAGAAGATCTTCACCAAAAATCATCTTTCCTTGGTAAGTCCTTACATATCCAAGTTGTATAACTTCATTCTTATGTTAAGATCACTCTTTCTAAGCATTTTTTTGAACATACTCTTAGAAAACCCCCATAAGCTCGAGATCTATCCAATGGGACTAAAACACTCTGAATAAAGTGCATACATTAAAACAATAACATTAAAAGTCTCTAGAGGAAATGGAACGTTGTGATTAAACCCGGGCAGTTATGTGGTTATATTGGAGGTAAATATAGCTTGATCAACTATATTTATTCAAAATATGACCGACATGTGTTTGGGGGTAATTATGGCAGGAAATTGACCTAGAAACTTACCTCATATCCAAAACTTTGCGGGAATTCAAAATAATTAAAATACTATAGGAGTATTTCGGAAATACTATATGCATACGTGATTAGAAATTTTTACAACGTCTTACACCCCTTTTCACCTTTCTCACTCCCAACTTCTCGCATAGCTGCCATGGATGGAGTGCATCAGGGCATTCAATTCTACCAGAACCTGGTGGCTCAGGGAGAAATTGAAGAAGACCCCGTGGTAGGACCCGAGGCAGCCTCTGACCATGAGGAAGAGGAGTATACAGACATGGAGTACGAATTTGATGAGACCAAGGATGACGACGAGAACGATAAGGACACCGATGAAGTGCTCGACGAGCCCCCTACCACAGAAGTGCATCAGGACCACCCTATGCCGCCAAGGGCCCCCATTAATGAAGCCCGCTCTTCGGAAGAAGAAATCGCCGTACTTCGACAACAGCTACTGGCAATGGAGACGCGAGGTGTGCAAGCGGAACAGGAAAGAGATGAGGTCATTAGAGAAATGACTGAGATGGCTACCTTAGTAGCACAACATTTTGGAATATGATATCGCTATTGTTGTTAGACGCATCTCGTCATCATTAGGATTCACTCCCTCACTCACTAGTATCGTTTCATTTTATATGTATGCCACTTTATGTACTATCGACCTTATGTTTAAGTGATCACACTACTCATAGGGTCGTTATGTTGCCAGATTTTATATTCTCCATGTACTGTATGCCATCTGGCAAATTTTCGTGTATTAAAACAGTTAGTATTAATGAAAATGCTTTATGTTTTTATCATGATGTTGTTATCTGCTATGTGTTTTATTTCCTTGTTTTATGTTAATGCATGGAATTACTTAAATACACACTCGATACACTGGGTCTATGAATTTTAAACTCGGAATACAATTATGCACTCAACATCTTTCCGTTCTTTGACAGAAAGATGCCACAAAGACCCAACCGTGGAAACAACGCAACACCAACCCCGCCGGGGATAAACTCGGTTGCATTCCAAGCAGCAGTGTCCGCTGCGGTCACTGTAGCACTTGTGCAGATTCGCAATGGAAACAACGGAGAAAGCAACGGGCAGGGAGCCGGGAGCACGAATCAATGGACAAACCACGGAACCACACGAACCTGCACCTACAAGGATTTCACCAACGCCAAACCTCGAACCTTTAATGGAACAGGAGGCATAATATCCCTGAAGCGATGGATTGAGAAAGTGGAATCCGTATTTGAAATCTGCGGGTGCCCAGATGGATGCAAGGTCAAGTTTGCGGCCTGCACATTCACTGATCAAGCTCTCTCCTGATGGAATGGCCACATAGAGGCCATGACACTCCCGGTGGCGAACGCGTTGCCATGGGAAGAGCTCAAAGAAACGATGATGGCTGAATACTGTCCAAGAGGCGAAATTCAGAAGATGGAACAAGAATTGTGGAACCTCACGGTTCAAAACTCCGATATCGATGCATACATAACCAAGTTTAGTGAACTATCTCTCTTGTGTCCCGGAATGATCACCTCAGAAGGGAAAAAGATTGAGAGATTTATCTGGGGATTGACTGCACCTATCCAAGGAAATGTCATTGCGGCAAACCCTGAGACGTTCGACAGTGCCAAGAGGTTGGCTAAGAAATTGTATGATCATGGCAACAAAAAGGGTGCCAAAACAGTAGAAGCGGAGGTTAAGAAGGAAGGTGAGAACAAGAAAGGGAAAAACAACAAGCGAAAGGGGAAGCAAAACTCGGAATCATCTAAGAAACAACAAACGGTGACTGTTCATGCTGCAACTCAAGCTACCACCACACCACATGCTCCAACCTCATCCACGCCTAATGCTCCAAAGCAGTACTCAAGAAATCTCCCCAAATGTAACAAATGCAACTTCCACCATCAAGGGGAATGCAGAGAGATGATTTGCACAAGGTGCAACCGGAAAGGCCATACAACAAAGTATTGTAGGGCTCAGCTTCAACAAAACCAGATGCCAAACAACCACAACCACAACAAAAATAACAACAACACCAATGCTGGGGCCAGTCATACCTGTTACAGATGTGGGAGAACCGGGCATTTTAGGTGAAATTGCCCCAACGCAAACAATCAAGGGGCAGGAGTAGCAGGGAGAGTGCTAACAATGGGTTAGGGTGAAGCAGTGCAGGACCCAGCCGTTGTCACTGGTACGTTCCTACTTAACAACACATATGCATGCATCTTATTTGATAGTGGGACGGAGTGAAGTTTCGTTAGTAATAAATTCAAATACTTGCTAAATCAACAACACCAGAAGCTCAACGAAGCCTTCACGGTGGAAATGGCTAATGGGAAAACTGAAACAACTAAAGATATCTATATAGGATGTACATTAACACTAAACAACCACTCCTTCCAAATAAATTTGATGCCTGTAAATATTTGGAGTTTTTATGTGATAATTGGCATGGATTGGTTAAGCCCCCATCATGCCGATATTATGTGTCACGAGAAGTCCGTTCGCCTTCATCTTCCTAAACACGAAACCCTAATAATCTACGGAGATAAACCCGACACAAACCTTCGCCTTGTCTCGTGTATCAAGGCACAAAAGTGTCTACATAAAAAGAACTACACATTCCTTGCTCATGTGGTGGATAAGACCAAAGAGGAAGTGAACATTCAAAACATTCCAGTGACATGTGACTTCCCGGATGTGTTTCCAGAAGATCTTCCGGGAATACCCCCAGAAAGACAAGTCGAATTCTGAATCGACCTAGTGCCTGGAACCACTCCGATCGCCAAATCATCCTATAGGTTGGCTCCTGCCGAAATGCAAGAATTATCAAGCCAACTAAGTGAACTCCTGGATAAAGGATTCATAAGACCAAGCTTCTCTCCATGGGGAGTTCTGGTTCTTTTCGTTAAAAAGAAAGACGGATCCTTCCGGATGTGCATTGACTATAGGGAATTAAATAAGCTCACCATCAAAAACCGGTATCCACTTCCACGAATCGATGATCTATTTGACCAGCTTCAAGGGGCTAGTTACTTTTCAAAGATAGATCTGAGATCCGATTATCATCAACTCAAAGTCCGAGGTGAGGACATTCCTAAGACTGCTTTCCGAACTCGCTACGGACATTACGCATTCGTCGTGATGCCCTTCGATCTAACAAATGCCCCCGCTGCATTTATGGACCTCATGAATCGAGTCTGCCGCCCACTCCTTGACAATTTCGTGATCGTTTTCATCGATGATATTCTCGTATACTCTCGAAGCAAGGAAGAGCATAGCCAACAACTCCGACAGATCTTAGAGACCCTTCGGGCTGAAAAGTTGTATGCGAAACTCTCCAAGTGTGAGTTTTGGCTTCGCAGTGTAAATTTCTTGGGACATGTTGTCAGCAAGGAAGAAATCCATGTAGATCCCTCCAAGGTCAAGGCCATCGAAGGCTGGGCAATTCCGACAACACCAACATAAATTCGCCAATTCTAGGGTCTTGCAGGCTACTACCGAAGTTTCATTCAAAACTTCTCCAAGATAGCCAAACCCCTCACATTATTGACACAAAAGGGCATACCTTTCAACTAGACCGAGAAGCAAAAAAATTGCCTTCCAAACCTTGAAGCAAGCCCTCTGTAGTGCTCTAGTGCTATCCTTACCCGAGGGAACCGAATACTTCGTAGTCTATTGTGATGCTTCGAATCAAGGTTTAGGTTGTGTCCTTATGCAACGCGGGAAGGTAATTGCATATGCATCCAGACAACTGAAAACACATGAAGTAAATTATACCACGCATGATCTCTAACTGGGGGCGGTGGTCTTCGCCTTGAAAATTTGGAGGCACTACCTATATGGTACCAAGTGCACCATCTTTACAGACCACAAAAGCCTCCAGCACATTCTAAATCAAAAGGAACTGAACATGAGGCAACGGAGATGGGTTGAACTGTTAAATGATTATGAGTGTGAGATCAAATACCATCCAGGAAAGGCTAACGTGGTAGCTGATGCACTGAGCCTAAAGGAGTATTCAAATCGCCGCGTGAAGACTCTATCAATCACCATCTAATCTCATCTAGCCTCACAGATCAAGGAAGCCCAATTGGACGCATTGAAGCCGGAGAATGTTGTTAGTGAATCACTGCGTGGAATGGATAAGGAACTTGAAGTTAAAGAAGACGAAACTCACTACTTCATGAATAGAATCTGGGTTCCCAAGATTGGGGGATTCAGAGAAGTAGTCATGCATGAAGCCCACAAGACGCGATATTCTATTCATCCGGGGTCAGACAAAATGTTTTTGGATATCAAGCAACATTATTGGTGGCCTAATATGAAGGCAGAGATAGCCACTTTCGTGGGCAAGTGTCTTACTTACGCCAAAGTGAAAGTGGAATACCAAAAGCCCTCGGGATTATTGCAACAACAAGTGATACCCGAGTGGAAATGGGAAAAGATTACTATGGATTTCGTGACCAAATTGCCAAAGACAGCAGACGGATTGGATGCTATCTGGGTAATCGTCGATAGATTAACAAAATCCGCTCATTTCCTGCCAATAAAAGAATCCTACAAGATGGAAAAGCTGACCCGAATCTACATCAAGGAGATCGTGAGACTCCATG
This sequence comes from Lactuca virosa, assembly GCF_052849685.1. Lineage (NCBI taxonomy): Eukaryota > Viridiplantae > Streptophyta > Magnoliopsida > Asterales > Asteraceae > Lactuca > Lactuca virosa. The sequence continues at coordinate 177,588,795 of NC_136427.1, forward strand.
GAGTGCCAATGTCTATTACCTCGGATCGAGATAGTAGGTTCACTTCAAGATTCTGCCGATCTCTTCAGAAGGCAATGGGAACACAGCTAGATATGAGCACTGCCTATCACCCACAGACGGATGGTCAGAGCGAGCGTACCATCCAGACACTCGAGGATATGCTACGAGCTTGCGTGATTGACTTTGGCAAATCATGGGATGCCCACTTGCCTCTGATCGAATTCTCCTATAACAACAGTTATCACACGAGCATCAAGGTTTCTCCTTTCGAGGCTCTCTATGGTCGTAAATGCAGATCGCCTCTATGCTGGGCCGAGGTGGGTAACACCCAGCTAGCAAAAGGGAAATCGCCATCCAGTGCTCTTATAGGACCCGAAATCATCCGTGAAACGACCGAAAAGATAATCCAAATCAAAGCTCGACTTCAAGCATCGCGAGACCGACAGAAGAGCTATGCTGACAAGCGGCGAAAGCCATTAGAATTTCAAGTCGGGGTCACGTGTTATTAAAGGTCTCTCCTTTGAAAGGAATGATTCGCTTTGCGAAACGGGGAAAACTGAACCCGCGATACATTGGACCGTTTTAGATTCTTGCCCGGATTGGTCCAGTGGCTTACAAGCTGCAGCTACCTGCCGAGCTCAGCAGCGTACACCCCGTGTTTCACATCTCAAATCTGAAAAAGTGCCTATCAGATGAAACTCTTGTCATTCCTATAGAAGAGATCGAGATCAACGAGAATCTCCTGTTCGTCGAAGAACCAGTTGAGATATTGGATAGGGAAGTAAAGCGTACAAAGCAAAGTCGCATTCCGATTGTAAAGGTTCAATGGAACGCCAAACGTGGACCAGAATTCACATGGGAACGCGAAGATCAAATGAAGCAGAAGTACCCTCACTTATTTTCTCTTTCATAATTCTAGTTTTCGAAAGAATTTCGGGACGAAATTCCCTCTAACGGGGGGATGATGTCACAACTGACATTTTTGCCAGGAAATTCTATGATCATGTAAACGTAATCTATGATAATACTTGTAACTTTAACTTGATATCATACACTATGTTCATTCTATGGCCACAAACTTAATCAAGATTTACAAGTGAAGTTTAAAACTCTACACAAAGTATCCAAAAGGTCAATTGGGGAATTGAAAACCCTAGAGACCCTGGTTCAAGTTCATTATGGACTAGGATTTCCTTATTGGGCCTAATGGACCAATAAGCATTCAATTCAACTACATTGGGCTTAGAAACCCTATTTAGATTCTAAATGGACCCATTTCATAAATCTATAACATTTTGGACCATTTGGGTCTAGAATGATTCATTCTAACCCTAATGGGCCTTATTGGGCCATAAGAGAATTAATTAGCCCTAATGGACCATAGACTCATTTCTTTGTATCATATTGGGCCGTGAACCATCTAATGAGCCCAATGGGCCGAAAAATTATATTGGGCCTATAAAAGTCGATCAAGCCAAGAGTTTGGGCTCAACACCATTTTCTTCATCCCACAAGCCCATTCTCGGCCCAAGGAGTAAAACAAAAAAAGGGAAATTAGAGGATTAATTAGAGTTAGCCACCTCCTTATTGCATGGTGGATCTCCATGCACATCACCTCACTCCCTCTCTCCTCTCTCTTCTTCTTCTCGGCCGAAACACCTCACACCACCCTCACTCTCTTAAAAATCTTTCAAGCAAATTCTCTCAAACACTCAGGAACATTCTCCTTCCTTCCATCCAAATTTTCGAGATTTCTAAGTGTTTCAAGAAGATCTTCACCAAATAACATCTTTCCTTGGTAAGTCCTTACATATCCAAGCTGTATAACTTCATTCTTATGTTAAGATCACTCTTTCTAAGCATTTTTGTGATCATACTCTTAGAAAACCCCCATAAGCTCGAGATCTATCCAAGGAAGGCTTGCTAGAGACGAAGCCTCTTCCATTTCTTCTTCAAAACCGAGAACAACAAGCAAAGGTGAGTTCATACCCCCTTGTTTTCGGTTTTCACTTGTTTTTGGGGGAGAATACAAGTATTTATGTGTAGATATATGTGTTTATGCATGTTATGTGTGATTTTCTTGGCTTTTGTTTGTGTTTGGGTGAAAAACTCGATGGATCTATAAAATTATAACAAAAATAAGTGTGAATCACAAACAAAAACACTCTAGACACTATACTACAAAGTTAAAAGTGTTAGAAATGCCTAAGTTGTGAAAAACCAAACAAAATCTTGTGTAGGGATCATTTTTGGCAAATAAACAAAAGTTTGGGGTAAAGAGTGACACCTACGGTTTCATAGGGACTAAAAGGGTATTATTAGCTTAAAAATGAGTTTTTATAACAACCATATCTTTCTAAGGGTCAAAAGTGTAAAATTTGGCATTTGGGCCTTAATGTGGGCCTTACGGCCTATTGGGCCCAAATTGCGAAAAACATCAATCTTTGGGGATTAAAATGTTATTTAATCAAAACTTGAGCCAAAAATGAGAATAAACGATATTAGGGGCTGAAAATGACACTATCTTAAGATTTGGACCAAAAATATTAATTTTATAAAAATTGGGCCGAAATTGTCATTTTATGCAAATAAGGGCTGAAATTGTAATTTTCTGCAAAAATGGACTAAAAATGTCATTATATGCATTTTTGGGCCAAACCCGTCAATCACTAAACATTTGGGGCGAAAATATAGATTTTTATAAATTTATGGACTAAAATGTTATTTTTAATTTAAAATAGACCAAAATGACATTTTATGTAAAATAAGCCCTTAAATGTTCAAATTAGTTCTCAAGGGACCTAAAGTGTAATTTTTAATAAATACGGGTTCAAATTATAGAAGTTTGATGTATCAAACTAAAAATATCATTATAACAAAACATTGGACTTTTTATAACGTTACAGATAAATAATTCGATCAAACGGAATACAACAATGGTGCGATTATTGGGCCTAGTATTTGCTATACATGTTTATTGGGCCTTCGTGATCCAATTACATGTTTATTGGGCCCAATGTATTCATCACATGTCTGTTGGGCCTCAGTGACCCAATTACATGCTAAATGGGCCTAATTTAGCATTTACATGTTATTGGGCCTTAGAGGCCCATTTACATGCTAATTTAGCCTGGAAATAACTTACATGTCTAATGGGCCATGGTTGCCTTTTCTTCATGTTTGTTGGGCCTTATCTTGTCATTTCATACATTCTCTAGCGTTCAAACTTCTAAATACATATAACATTATACAAATTCATGTGGAGACAAATGGGATCTAGTGAGACGTGTCGGTTGACACCACTGAGTGTATGGTCGTAGCTTGTAGTTATAATCAGAGTCTCCTGGAGGGAGAGCGAGAGTTTGTGTATAGATTTATACGGGGGTGACTCCCCCACACCTGAGCTGTTCGCTACAGTTAGACTAGGCCAGTCTAGGGTGACAAAACCTTGAACGAAAATCCGGCATTTGGAAAAATGCCAAGACAGGCAAACCAGTCACTATCATGTATGGTTATAACGACTCATATAGAGATCCATTCCCATTAAGACATTACGGAAAAATTAAAAACTCGTAAGTCATAATGATACAAAACATTTCTACAGTGCAAAGATCGTGACATTTTTATAAATCGGAAAATATCGGATTTTCTGGGGAAATACTATTATTCAATTACCACTTACAACAGAAAGAATACAAATAAATTTAAACTGCATTCCTATATATGTTACTACTATGAAATTCACACATGCATTTATACTCGATTTTCACATCATTTTTCAGACTCTTTATAGAAAATATCGGATTTTCTGGGTTTTACAAAAGATACAAAGACTTTTATTCAAACATGCTTATGAACTCACAAACATTATATATGTTGACCGTTTTCAAAATAACTTGTATTATCAGGTAATCGTTAAGCAGGAGGATTTTCAAGTGTGTATGGATTTATTTTGTGTAACATCACTCATCGTACTATTAATACTTTGGATTTATGTAACCTATGACAATGTACTTGATGTGAACAATACCAGCTGTAATATGTAATGTTTGGTGATGAATGTGTTATGTTTCATGTATATTCATTGTGATGATATTTCAATTTATAGTCACACGAGCCCTCAGACGTTTCCGCCGTCTGGTTCGGGGGTGTGACACGAGTCTCTTACTCGAAGGATTATCTGAGCCTACTGTCAAGTGTAAAGGTTCTGTAGGGATTCAACAATAATGATTCTATATGGGTGGTCTGTCTGGGAGTCGGACCATATCGAGACTTCGGATTTCAAATTGAGTAAATGTGATCATGATGCAAGGATTTCGTTCATCTTCGGGTTTTAGAACCCTGTGAAGGTTGGTTTCAGTCGTGTTGTGAAGGCTGCGGTATGCTTGAGGTTATGGTCTTGTTTCTTAGGTTGTTGGATTGCTGGGAATGGTAAGGAATGATTTCGAGGACGAAATCTAATTTAAGTGGGGGAGAATTGTAACATCCCGTTTATTAAATAAATAAATATATAAATTAATAAATGAATAGTAGCCCTAAATTCGGAATAATTTAGCAAGACGTTGGTTTGGGGGGGGGGGGTTAAATGATTTAATTTGGACGTTGGGGGTTAAAAGCAATTTCCAGACTAGTTTGTAAAGAATTTTGAAGGGTGAGGGCTGTTTGGTAAATTATGGATTGAATTTGAAAAGGATTTTAGAAGTCAGGGTATGATTGGTAATTGTTGGACTTATTATGAACGAAATTATGGGAGCAGGGGTATAATGGGTAAATATTGGAGCTAATTCGAAAATATTTCAGAACGGAGGACCAATTGTGCCATTATGGGATGAAGTTTCATGGAGTCGGGGTATATAACCCGTCACCCTCCCGGTAACCCTAACCCTAACATTAAGAGTCAGCCACCACCTTCTTTCTCTACCTCCAACCACCACTATCAGCTCCGACCACCAAGCACCATCGAACGACTCTTGTCACCGGGAACAACGAAGACCGACAGGAAACGGGAGTGAAGCAGCACCAGTTGGAGATCGGAGAAGCAGTGACGTCATTGGGAGCCGCCATCCAGCCCCGTCGCTACTCCCTTTACCGATAATGACGAGGACCGTCGGCGGACGTCCCTACCTCTGTTGCTGCTGCTATAGCCCGCAGTCGCCACCTCCTTTCTCTGTTCTTTGCTTGTTGTGCCTCAGCCAGGAACACCGCCGCTGTTCTCGGTTGAAGACACGCCTCCTTCCTCTTCTGTCCTGCCGATAATCGCACCACCGGTACTGCCACGTGTGTACGTCGTCGTCATCGCCGCTAGCGTTGCTGTTCCGCCGTCCTCCGATCGCTGCGTGCCGCAAGGTGGGTGGTGGCGTCCGTTCTTAGCGTATGTGTGACAACTGGAAAATTTGGAGTCGATCAAAGTCTAAAAGTGTATTATGTATAAGTAAAACCACATATTAACCTTGTTGCAATAAATCATTTATAGCCAAAAGGCATCGTTTGTGTAAAAAATATATATACTTTGAAAAACCATGTTCGTATTGAACCTTTCAAAATCAACAAGTTAAACACAGGTCAAAATAAGACAAACAAGACATTTCAAGTCAACAAAAGTCAAAATATTAAAGTCCAAAACCCTTGGGATTTCGGTTGGCACTAGGACCGAAATCACATGTGATTTCGGTTAAGCCATGACTGAAATCACCAAGGTGATCTCGGTTTGAGTTAAGATCGAAATCACATGTGATTTCGGTTGGTGCTTGGCCGAAATCACTTTTGTTTGTGGTTGATACTTGGCCGAAATTCTCTAATATCTAGATATTTATGCCACTTGATTGGTGGATTATTTTCCCAAGAAATAATTATACACACCAAGGCAAACATCACTTCACCTTACCCTCATATTCACCTATATAACCACGATTTAGGACATCTTCAAAACACTTCTCAGTTAAACATCTTTCACCACAATTCTATCAAAGAAGCATCTTCAACATTCATATATTAATCCCCAGTACCACTATCAACCATTTCCAGGGAAGCTTACTTCAATTTATTCTTAGGAATCTAGGTAAGTATTCCTTATGTTTAATCTAGTGTTTAAAAAAATTTCATGTTAGTTCAACTAGTTTACACACAATGTCATGTGTTAAATACTCGTAGCATACGAACACCTTCACGTATTTTAACCTGAAGATCATCACCCTCACTTCGTTATCAAACCACAACCGTACATAAGGTGAGTTCATACCCCTACATTTTTCAAGACTTTTTCCATGTTTTAGGGGGGATACAAGTAAACACAAGAAAACTAACGTTAAAACACAAGTGTTTAAATACATTTTCTTACCTTTTGTGAAAAAGTACTAAATACATGAAATGGCTTTACTACCAAACTCGTGAACTTTTACCACCTTTTTAATCCGTTGAGCAAAGGGTATAATTATATAAAAATACATATATAATAATTTTACGCCATCTTATTTTCCTGGAAATAAGGATAATTACATATACAAACGTTTTCATTACAAAAACACGTAAACTCGTTGAATAAATTTGTGACACGTTGTCTTCATCGTACCTATCGAGGTATACACGAAAGTCTTGTTTTATAACCAGAGTCTCCTGTTAGGAGAGCATGATACTTGTGTATAGATCTATACGGGACTGATGATCCCACACCCTAACTGTTAGCTACAGTTAGATCGACAGGTTATGGGTGACAAACGTCATAAACATTTTGACGCCTGAAGAACGACACGACATGCAACTTCATCTTTAGCACCGTTATGAAAACTCACATGGGGAAACGGCTATACGTTTATTTTACACGAAAACACATTTCTACAAACAGTTTTACACACGAATAAAACCACATATTACTATTTTAAGTATGGAAAACACTAGTACATTTCGGTCTTGGAACATTTAAGACTACAACTCATTTTTGTGGAAAATATCGGATTTTCTGGAAACAAACACGATTACTTTACACGAAAAGGTTTATAGTTATTCATACAAACTCGTATGAACTCACCAACTTAATTATTGACACTTTTTCAAACAACTTGTATTCTCAGGGAATCAGTAAAACATGTAACTACCAGCTTTTGAGGATGGGACGTTATGGTGCCACACAATCTTTTTATCATTATAATGTAATTGATTTTATATACATGTAACACTTACAAATGATGTAAATTTATCAATTATATTTATGATGGTTGTGTTTGCTTTGATCATTTATATTCAATTGTTATGATATTGTACATGAAAGTCATCCACCCCCGGACGTTTCCGCCATGCTGGTTTGGGGGTGTGACAGATTGGTATCAGAGCATTGTTTATAGTGAACTAAGTATATCAAACCACATAAGATATACAAACTATAAATACAATGGGACTAAAACTATCTGACATAACATTTTCGTACAAGTATACTTTAAAATGTTAAAATATTTTTATAAAAGTATAAGTACATTCATACTTACTAGTTCAGTGTCATAATAATAACAAAACAAAAAGTATTAAGATAAGTTGAACACTACGAGTAGGCCTCGGGGTATGTATCCACATATGAGATGAATATAGCATGATCAACTATATTTATCCAGGATGTGACTAACGTACACTGAGGAATGCTCGTGGTGAACGACAAGTCTAAAATTTACCAACAAACCATACAAAGAATTTCAAAATTTAAAATACTATAGGAGTATTTTATGATACTATAAAACCACACACTTAGATTCTTTATGTACCTTTTACCCCTATTCTCGAATAGACTCTATGGCAGGATTCCACCTACCCGAAGATCCCTACTTCCCTAACCAGGTAAACGGCGACTGGATAGAGGAAGATCCAGAGGAGGATCCTGAAGAGAATTTAGAAGAAGAAGAGGACGAAGAAGAATTCGAGGAAGACACCGAATCAGAACCCAAAGTTTACAATCCACCACACGTCGTCCAAAATCCCAGACGGAACTTCCAGGCCCCGGCACCCCGATGGGCAGTAGATTTGAAGAGATGGAGCCAAGAGCAGGGCCAACACCCACCCTATGGTATGGAACGAGGTTTCTACAACCTCAATAGAGGGGGTTCAGCAGACAGGGCTCTCCCTGTCTTGGTCCGTCGCATCGCCCGCCATGGTGAACAAGCAAGGGCATCCACCAACCAGATCATGGAGATTGGTGCTACCACCGAAGTTACTGCAATTTGTCTTCGTCGTCTGGACGGAGATCATGATCAATAACGGGATCATACCGAGGCCCTTCAGAAGGAAGTTACCGTGACTCGAGCTGAGATGAGATAATTTCAGGAACGTTAGGCCATAATGGAGAGGCGAGCTATTGAGGCTGAGCACCGAGTGAAGGAGATGTAGACCTTCATGACTTCATTCCAGGGCTCACAGGATACCATGCACCACGAGTAGTTCCTATACTACTCATGTTTTGTTATAGATTAGGTGTTTTCGAGTAAGCGTCAGTGCTACTCCTTCCTGTATGTAGGTTTGACCCTATGAATAAGTGATTACACTATTCAAGGAGGTCGATATGTTGTCAAAATTTTCCCTTACATTGATGTATTGTAGGCCTGCTTAAAAAGGTCAAATTTTCCCAACATTATGTACTAAAATATATCAGTGAAATTGGCATGCATTTTATTTCATTGGAGTGTCGCTGTTAAATTCATAAAATTGATTGTAATTATTTAATTAACTATGGTAGACTTCCATCATGAATCGCTTACAAAATACACTAAAATCGGAACATAAAATGCATATTTCTAAAATAATCTAGTCCGATAACACCGACTTGTAACCGCTATTGAAAACTCATCATCGTTTCATCTTTAAACTTGATGGCAGAAAAAAATGCCACCGCACAAATCTAACAGGCGCTATAACAACACACCAACGACACCACCACCACCACCACCACCACCCCCACCACCCCCACCGATGGATACTGCCGTCTTTCAAGCTGCTATAATAGCCGTTGTAACCCCTGCCATAGCACAGATTAGCTCCAGCGGTACCAATGGGGATGAAATTGGTACTAATAGTTCTAACCAAGGTGACAACCATGGTCGATCAAGAGGATGCTCCTATAAGGACTTCTCGAACTGCACACCCAAAACATTCTATGGCGACGGAGGCGTCATCTCCCTGACAAGGTGGTTCGAGAAGACCGAGTTAATGTTTGAAATATGTGCCTGTCCGGAAGAGAGTAAGGTCAAATTCGCGGCCTGCACATTTATCGACGGGGCCCTCTCCTGGTGGAATGGCCATGTCAAATCATTAACATTCCCCGTGTCCAACACTTTGAGCTGGGAGGACCTAAAGTTCATGATGCTAGCAGAGTATTGCCCAAAGGGCGAAGTCCAAAAACTGGAGCAAGAACTTTGGAACCTCTAAATGGAGGGTTCTGATATAACAACATATACCACTAGATTCAGTGACTTAGTGGTGCTTTGTCCTGGGATGGTCACCCCGGAAAGTGTCACACCCCCAAACCGGAACGGCGGAAACGTTCGGGGCGGAGGACGTCATGCACAGTATCACAACAATTGTATAATAGTAATCAAAGCAACCACAACCATTTCATTGATAACATATAGTTTATATTGTAATTGATTTACATAGGTTTAACTTCCAAAAGTAAACATCAAACTAAGACTTGGTGCTATGATGCTCTGTCTTCTCGCAAACTGAATGCATACTTGACTTACTAACTTCCTGAGAATACAAGTAGTTTGAAAGAGTATCAGTATTAAAGCTGGTGAGTGCATAAACATTTTTGTTGTAAAATGGATATGTCCTTTTGTTCTTTGAAAATGGTATGTTGCCTTTGAGTCTTAAGACCAAAATATATCTGTGTTTCTCATGTTTTTAAAGAACGTTTCAAAATTCGAAAGACTAGTAAACAAAATATGTTCCAGGTGCGATTTCTTGGTGTGTACATGTTAGTAAAGTTTTTTTTTGATCGAACGGATCCACTACGTATTTACTAAGACACTATTTTCGTAATTAAATCTTCATACTTAAAATAGTATATGTAGTTTTGTATGTGCATAAAACCCCTTTTTGTGTAAACCTGATACTTTGTAATGTACCCCTTTTGTATAAACCCGGTACTTTGTATTCGTACCCCGTTTATATGAAAACCCGGTACTTTGTGATGTACCCCTTTTGTATAAACCCGGTACTTTGTATTCGTACCCCGTTTATATGAAAACCCGGTACTTTGTGATGTAACCCTTTTGTATAAACCCGGTACTTTGTATTCATACCCCGTTTATATGAAAACCCGGTACTTTGTGATGTACCCCTTATATGAAAACCCGGTACTTTGTGATGTACCCCTTTTGTATAAACCCGGTACTTTGTATTCGTACCCCTTTTATATGAAAACCCGGTACTTTGTGATGTACCCCTTTTTGTATGAAAAAGTATGTGTTTTCCTTTTTGTGTAGGTGAATGTGACTAACAAACTATACCTATTATAGTTTAACATTAATGTTTTGTAATGATGTAAAACCTTTATAATTATGATTTTTATTCTTTAGAGAAATAAAATGGCATAAAAATACTAAGTATACTTAACCCTAGTATTACGTACATTGCTCGACATGTTACAAAGTGTGAATAACTCTTAAACTTGTTTTTTGTAATTTTACTCTCTATTACCCCTATTTTAGAATATTTATAGAAAAATCATCGTAAGTCGAAAACTAAATCCGCAAACTCTGAGAGTTTGGAAAAAGAGTCTATTATGGTCATAAATATTCTTATAATTTTTGGTGGTCTCAAACCAGTGTGAAAACGTTCATTTTCAAAGACTGGTCCGAATACGTTGCTGCAGTGACAGGCAGTTTTGTAAAAATCACTATAAATTGTAGCAAAATCGTATAAACGCGTACGAGTAGTCCTTAGAAAGGTACAAACCTGAACTACTTGCATATTGTACAGTTTTGAAAAATATTAAGTTAAAGTTGGGTAAAACAGTTCGTGAACAGGTCACAACTTTTCTGTTGTAAGCTGTCAAGTTAAGTTTTAAATATGTTTTGGTGTTTTAACATGTATTCCCCCCCTGAAAACTAAAGAAAACTGGAAAATGTGGGGGTATGAACTCACCTTGAGTGATTTCTTGAAGAGTGGAAGGTCGAAGACGAGGAGTATTAAGTCAAGAACACTTGATGAACACGTGAAAGCTTAGATGATCCTAAGAACGATTTTTGGTGTTAAGATGTGTGTCGATGATCCAAGAGTGTTATGAAAATATGGAATAACACTTGAGTTTAGATGGAATACTTACCAAAAAGTGAAGTAGTAGCTCAATAACACCTTCACAAAGTGGTGGGAAGTAGAGAGAAAAAAGGCTTTCTTGAGGGGCTAAGAAGTGTGTAAGTTTGGAATGATCAAGGTAAACCAAGAAATCCTCCAGGGATTTCTTTATATAGTGAAGGTTGCTGGAGCAATTTGCAAGTTGAAATGATGTTTAACTTGGTTTGTGTGATGTGGATAAGATTGGGCTAATGAGGAGATGACACATGGAGGCAAGTGAGCACACTTGACCCACTTGTGGTGTAGAATACTCTCCTTAATGTAAAATAATGATTTTTAATTAATAAATCCTTGAAAAATGAATAAAATATAAGTTTAGGGAGTTTAAAATGATAAAAATATGAATTTGGTGAAAAATCCCCGTCAAAAACGGGCTTAAGAAGCGAAAGTGGTCGAAAACCGGGAATTAGGAGCGAACCTGCGAGGTTCGGTCCTTAGGAGGTGAGGACCGAGAGAAGGGAGAATGAGGAACCGAAGGGGAGGCTCGGGTCCGAAGGGAGGGTCTCGGGTCCGAAGGTGCGAGAGGAGCGAAATGGACCGAAGGCTCGGTTCATTTCGGGTGCAAGAGGTTCGGTCCTGACAGCTTCGGTTCGGTCATCAGGAGCTTCGGTTGTAAGAGGCTTCGGTTCGGTCATCAGGAGCTTCGGTCCTTAAGGAGGGTTTCGGCTCTAAGAGGTTCCCTCTAAGAGGGTTCGGTTCCTAAGAAGGGTTTCGGCCCTAATTAGCTGTTTTTCAATATAACTCCCCGATTCAAGCGGTTTTTGGCCAAGTTAAGGGTCGGGATGACCCGGATGACTATAAAAAGTTGAGAGAGATTTTGAGAGAGATTTGGGAGAGATTTGGGAGTGAATTGGGAGAGATTCATTTTTAGTCAATATTATTGTATAATCTCGTAATGCAAGGTTCGTGAATCCCGTTATGCTCCGTTTATGATTGATTTAAGTCCCCAAAAGGGTCCATAGTCGTGTTTTGATGCATTTTAACTCCCTTTTTAGGGTTTTACATTGCTAAACACATAAAATATCTGAAACACTTGAATTCTTGGCATACTAATGCACATTTTTATAGAGTATCTTTTGAGCATAGAAGTACTAGTTAAGTTTGACCGGTTTGACTTGTTGACTTTGACTTTGAATTGAATTTGACGGTTGTCACAGAAAGCAAAAAGGTGGGGCGTTACATCTGGGGACTATCCCCCCAGATTCAAGGAAACATGGTATCTTCAAACCCCTCCACCTTTGATAGTGCCAAACGCTTGGCACGAACGCTTGTGGATCATGGAGTCCCCCAGGGCTTTATGATGGCCATTCCCGAACAAGAAAAAGGGAGTGACAACAAAAGAAGACCCTGGAACAAGAGAAAGGGAAAATCAACGCAAGAGCCCGCCTAGAGACAAAAAATAGTGGCATCCCACACTGTCACTGTCAAGGCCACCCCAACACCAACAAAACAATATGCTGGAACCCTACCCAAATGCACCAAGTGCAACAGGCCGTCCCAACCACAAATACCGGAGCAATCCGAACATGCTACGGGTGTAGGGAAACGGGGCATTTCAGGAGGGAATGCCCAAAAGCCAACAACAGGAATGTTGGGGGTACAGGAAGGATTCTGACATTAGGGCACGAGGAAGCCCTGAAGGACCCCACGGTGGTTACCGGTACATTCCTTCTCAATAACTCATATGCATGCATACTTTCGATAGTGGGGTGGAGAAGTTTCGTGAGCCACAAGTTTAAACACATACTCAACCAAAAACCACAATCACTCAACGAAATATTCACAATAGAAACGACAAATGGTAAAACTGAAAGCACTAAAGACGTGTACATAGGGTGCACTATAACTCTAAACAACCATTCCTTTCAAATCGATTTAAGTCCTCACCACGTCGATATTTTATGTTACGAAAAAGCCGTCCGACTCAACTTACCACATAACGAAACCCTCGTCATTTACGGTGACAAACCTAGCACAAGTCTCAAAGTCATCTCTTGCATCACGACTTAGACCTACCTGCGCAAGAAGTACCACACATTCCTAGCGCACGTTTTTGACAAAAAGAAGGAAGTAAAGGATATCAAGGATATTCCCAAAGTCTTTAACTTTCCCGATGTATTCCCAGAAGACCTTCCGGGAATACCACCGGTGCGACAAGTTGAGTTCAGAATCGACTTAATTCCTGGAGCCACCCCCATAGCCAAGTCCCCATATCGATTGGGTTCGGCTGAAATGCAAGAACTGTCCAGTCAACTAAACGAAGTGTTGAGAAAAGGATTCATTAGACCAAGCTTCTCACCTTGGGGAAAACCTGTTCTGTTCGTTAAGAAGAAAGATGGATCTTTTCGCATATGCATTGACTATCGTGAGTTGAAAAAACTCACCATCAAAAATCGATATCCTCTACCCCGAATCGATGACCTATTCAACCAACTTTAGGGAGCATGCTACTTCTCAAAAATCGATCTGAGGTCGGGTTACCACCAACTACGATTCCATGAGGAAGATGTTTCCAAAACGGCGTTTCGGACTCGCTACGGTCATTACGAGTTTGTGGTGATGCCTTTCAGATTGACAAATGCACCCGTGGTGTTCATAGACCTGATGAATCGTGTATGCCGACCTTACTTAGATAAATTTGTGATAGTGTTCATCGACAACATATTGGTCTATTCACAAAGTAAGGTAGAGCATAGTCAACACCTACGACAGGTCCTGGAGACGTTGAGGACGGAAAAACTATATGCAAAATTTTCCAAATGAAAATTTTGGATTCGAGAGGTGGACTTCTTAGGTCATGTGGTCAGCAAAGAGGGGATACATGTGGACCCCTCCAAAATCAAGGCAATTGAGAACTGGAAAGCACCAAGAACACAGACAAATATCTGCCAGTTCTTAGGCCTTGCTGGCTACTACAGGAGATTCATACAGAAATTCTCCAAGATCACTAAGCCACTCACTACCTTTGACTCAGAAAGGAGTGACCTTCAACTAGGAAGATAAGCAAGAGGTTGCCTTCCACACACTAAAGTAAGCCCTATGCGGCGCCCCGATCTTGTCTCTCCCAGAAGGAACGGAAGACTTTGTGGTCTACTGCGATGCATCAAAGCAGGGTCTTGGGTGTGTGCTCATGCAACGAGGAAAGGTCATTGCCTATGCCTCGAGACAACTTAAGACTCACGAAGTTAACTACACCACGCATGACCTTGAATTAGGAGCAGTGGTGTTTGCTTTGAAAATATGGGGACACTATCTTTATGGTACGAAGTGCACAATTTTCACGGACCATAAAAGTCTCCAGCACATCTTCAACCAAAAGGAGCTCAACATGAGGCAACGATGATGGGTAGAGCTACTAAATGACTACGATTGCGAGATTCGTTATCATCCAGGAAAGGTCAACATAGTAGCAGATGCCCTCAGTCGAAAAGTGTCACAACTAGGAATCTTGGTGCCTTGTAACTACAACACTTATAACAACTATGAACCAATAACATGAAAGCATGCATGATGCTTATTCTATAGCAACAAAACTTCATCAAATACTTCATTCTAGCACTACAAATGGTCAACAAAGGATTGGAAACCTTTGAAATTCCGGCTTAAGTCCATTTAGGCCTAGGATTTCCTTATTGGGCCTAATGGACCAATGAGCTTCCAATTTATCTATTTTGAACCTAGAACTCTCTAATGGGCCCTAATTGGACCCATATACATGAAACATAATATTTTGGGCCTCATTGGGTCACAACCAATTTAATTTAGCCCTAATGAATCATAAAAATTATACCTTGATTTATTTTGGACCAAAAATCATCTAATAAGTCATGATATGGGCTTAAGCATACAAGGCCCAAATTTTTTTTTCTCTTCCCCTCACCATTCTCGGCCCAAGCCCACAAAAGAAAGGAAGAGTTGACTTTTGGTAGCCACCTCACCATTATCTCTTGGATATCCATGCATACTCCCATATTTCCATGCAACTATCCCATCCAAGGTCTCTTCTCTCCTCTCTTTTCTTCTCTCGGCCGAACACACCACAAACACACACACAAAATCACTCAAACTCTCTCAAGGAAACTCTCTCCACTCTTCACCAAGTTTTCTAGAATTAGGAAGCTTTCAAGGAGATTTTTCCCACAAACACATCATCTAAGGTAAGTTGATGTTAAATCCATGATCTAGCTACTTCATTTCATCAAAAATCTCTTCTAAATCTATTCAAACTTGTGATCTTGCACCTTAGAAGCCTCTAACTTCGAGATCTTCCAAGGAGACTTACTAGGATCGAAATTTCTTCATCTCTTCCTTCAAAAACCGAAAACACAACTCAAGGTGAGCTTCATACCCCTCTCTTTTCGGTTTTCATATGTTTTATGGGGGAGAATACAAGAAAATGTGTAGATCTATGTGTATGTGTATGCTATGTGTGATTTTATGCATGTATGTGTGTGATTTTATGTGTTTTTATGATGAAGATGTAACCAAAAGGGGTGTTAACTCGAGATCTATGACATGAGAAAGGAAACAAACATAATCTAAGTTATTCTACAATAAACAAGTCAAGAATAATAACTTATAAGATTTTGATGAACATATTTCAACATAAAAACCCATTTTGCGCTTAAGATGTCAAATATGCAAAACTAGGGTCAAACATGGTCAAGTCACGGCTTCTTGAGGGTCAAAAGGGTCAAAACAGTTTCTATAATCATCTTTCTGAATAGTAGAATTTTCAAAGGACTTGAAATGCAAATTTTTAGCTTAATGGGCT
The DNA here is from genome assembly GCF_052849685.1 of Lactuca virosa. Classification (NCBI taxonomy): domain Eukaryota; kingdom Viridiplantae; phylum Streptophyta; class Magnoliopsida; order Asterales; family Asteraceae; genus Lactuca; species Lactuca virosa. Next base: position 177,604,900 of record NC_136427.1, read on the forward strand.
AAATTTGGGCTTTTTGGCACAATAAGCCCATAATTGCGAAAATGATGTTTTGAAGGGGCTGAAATGAAACTTTCTGCAGAACAGGGGACAAAAAGTGTAATAAAACTATTTCAAAGGTCAAAAATACCTTTCAATTCCAAAAAGGATAAAAAATGTAAAGTTTTTGGATTTTGGGCCAAAACTGTAAAAGTTGCGAAAATGGGGTTTTAACCGAGAAATACTATTTTGAAAGGGCTGAATCTGTTAACAAAATAAATTTTGGATTAAAACTATCATTTCAACAAATTTATGATGCAAAAAGTGTCAAGAAATTGTTTTAAGGACTAAAAATGAAGTTCTTTTATTTAAAGGACTTAAATTATTATTTTTATAAAAGAAAGCAAATGAAAAGGTCAAACTTCTATTTAGACCAACTATTTCATTAAGTCAAAATACAAAACTACGACTACCGACAATTCGAAAGATGAATACACGTTTGACTCCAAATATCGTGATACACGAATCGATTCGGTCTCGAATCGATACAATATAACCAACGTTTAAATCAAACACTCCAACGATACGTGATACCTACGATGAGTAAACTTACAAACTTTGGGCTTATGAGTTTCAAATCATGCATGTTGGGCCTTGCAAGCCCATCAGTATGATCTTTGGGCCCAAAGGGATAACGCTTATATGTTATTGGGCCTTCAATGACCCAATATTTTATAAAAGGACTTTCAATAGCTTTTATGTGCTAGTGGGCCAAAGTGTCCCATTAGAAAAGCTAGTAAGTTCACAGTAATCAAATGCGAGTTGGACCATCGTGTCTTTCGCATCCACGACAGCCTAAGGTACTTACGATAGTAGCAGGACATAGTGTTCCTCTTCTCTTCGTTCGCTAAGGCTTATGAGTATTCAAAGTAGACGAAACTAGGACGATATTCATTCGATATGACGATACAAGAACTAGTAACTACGTACATCTTTCGACATCGGAAAACGTCGAGTTTTCCGGGGAAATCAATACTACTCGCTCGAAAATTCTATAACTAAAATACAAAACACCTTTCATATATATATGTTTTGAAATCATTCATGCATCAACTATGGATCTTCACACTTTGATAAACAAATGTCTTTTCAGAAAATATCGGATTTTCTGGGTTTTACAAACCATATAAATCATTTTATTTACAACTATGCTTATGAACTCACCAACATTCCATATGTTGACGTTTTCCAAAATAACTTGTATTCTCAGGTAACAGATAAGCGGAAGGGTAATGCCAAGTATGTTAGAATATTTTGTGTTAAAAACTTTGAAACAATTTGTGTTATGAAGTGTAATATTTGAAAACAATGTACTGGATGTAAACAATATCATTTGTAATATATTGATGCATGGTGATGTTTGTGTTATGATTCATGTATATTCATTGTGATGATATTCAATTTAAGTCACACGAGCCCCCAGACGTTTCCGCCGTCTGGTTTCGGGGGTGTGACAAAAAGAATACTCGGGCCGCCGAGTAAAATCATTAACCATGACCATCCATTCATACCTATCCACTCAGATCAAAGAGGCTCAACTGGAAGCCTTGAAACCTGAAAATGTCATAGGTGAATCCTTGATAGGAATGGATAAAAACCTGGAAGTCAAGGGTGACGGAGCTCGTTATCTCATAAATCGGATCTGGACACCGAAGTTCGGTGGGTACAGAGAAGTTGTTATGAACGAGGCTCACAAGACCAAATACTCCGTTCATCCTGGTTCAGACAAGATGTACATGGACCTCAAGAAAATTTATTGGTGGCCTAACATGAAGGAAGAAATCGCTACCTATGTGGGCAAGTTCCTGACTTGCGCAGGGTCAAGGTAGAATACCAAAAGCCCTTGGGTTTGCTACAGCGACCATAAATACCCGAGTGGAAGTGGGAGCGGATAACAGTGGACTTCATAACCAATCTGCCTAATACAACAGGTGGACTCGACACCATTTGGATGATAGTCGACAGGTTGACCAAATCCGCACACTTCCTACCAATAAAAGAGACCGACAAGATGGAAAAACTAACGAGGATGTACATCAAAGAGATTGTGCGACTGCATAGCTATCCATCATCTCTGACAAAGATAGCAGATGCACATCACGGTTCTGGAAGTCGCTACAAAAGTCCTTGGGAACCAAACTCGACATGAGTACAACGTACCATTCCCAGACTGACGGGCAAAGCGAAAGAACCATTCAGACGCTGGAAGACATGTTGAGAGCTTGTGTGATAGACTTTGGTAAAGCTTGGGATACCCATTTACCACTCATCGAATTCTCATACAATAACAGCTATCACACTAGCATCAAAGTCGCGCCATTTGAAGCTCTTTATGAACGCAAGTGCAGATCACCTTTGTGCTGGGCTGAGGTGGGTGACACACAGCTAGCAAATGGGAAAGTTCCTAACATCACTCTCATCGGCCCTAAGATCATAAGAGAGACAACAGAGAAGATCATCCAAATTCGAGAACGACTAAAAGCATCAAGGGATCGGTAAAAGAACTATGCAGACAAGCGACACAAACCCTTGGAATTCCAGGTTGGTGACCGCGTTCTGTTAAAGGTCTCACCCTGGAAGGGTATGATACATTTTAGAAACGTGCAAAACTAAATCCAAGGTACATTGGACCTTTCGAAATCCTTGCTAGAATCGGCCCGGTGGCTTATAAACTTCGACTACCACAGGAGCTTAGTAACGTACACCCCACCTTCCATGTGTCAAATCTGAAAATGTGTCTATCCGACGAGACTCTTATAATCCCACTCGATGAAATCAAGGTCAACGTGGTAGAAGAACCTGTGGAAATCATGGACAGAGAGATCAAGAGAACGTAACAAAGTCGTATACCAATAGTGAAGGTCTGATGGAACGCCAAGCGAGGGCCTGAATATACATGGGAACGAGAAGATCAAATGAAACAAAAGTACCCACACCTTTTCCCCAACTTTTGAAGTCCCACTCAAAATGCAAATTTCAGGACAAAATTCCCTCTAACGGGGGGATGATGTGACAACTGGAAAATTTGGAGTCGATCAAAGTCTAAAAGTGTATTATGTATAAGTAAAACCACATATTAACCTTGTTGCAATAAATCATTTATAGCCAAAAGGCATCGTTTGTGTAAAAAATATATATACTTTGAAAAACCATGTTCGTATTGAACCTTTCAAAATCAACAAGTTAAACACAGGTCAAAATAAGACAAACAAGACATTTCAAGTCAACAAAAGTCAAAATATTAAAGTCCAAAACCCTTGGGATTTCGGTTGGCACTAGGACCGAAATCACATGTGATTTCGGTTAAGCCATGACTGAAATCACCAAGGTGATCTCGGTTTGAGTTAAGATCGAAATCACATGTGATTTCGGTTGGTGCTTGGCCGAAATCACTTTTGTTTGTGGTTGATACTTGGCCGAAATTCTCTAATATCTAGATATTTATGCCACTTGATTGGTGGATTATTTTCCCAAGAAATAATTATACACACCAAGGCAAACATCACTTCACCTTACCCTCATATTCACCTATATAACCACGATTTAGGACATCTTCAAAACACTTCTCAGTTAAACATCTTTCACCACAATTCTATCAAAGAAGCATCTTCAACATTCATATATTAATCCCCAGTACCACTATCAACCATTTCCAGGGAAGCTTACTTCAATTTATTCTTAGGAATCTAGGTAAGTATTCCTTATGTTTAATCTAGTGTTTAAAACACTTTCATGTTCGTTCAACTAGTTTACACACAATGTCATGTGTTAAATACTCGTAGGATACGAACACCTTCACGTATTTTAACCCGAAGATCATCACCCTCACTTCGTTATTAAACCGCAACCGCATATAAGGTGAGTTTATACCCCTACATTTTTCAAGACTTTTTCCATGTTTTAGGAGGGGGGGGGTACAAGTAAACACAAGAAAACTTACGTTAAAACACAAGTGTTTAAATACATTTTCTTACCTTTTGTAAAAAAGTACTAAATACATGAAATGGCTTTACTACCAAACTCATGAACTTTTACCACCTTTGTAATCTGTTGAGCAAAAGGTATAATTATATAAAAATACATATATAATTAGTTTACGCCATTTTATTTTCCTGGAAAGAAGGATAATTACATATACAGACGTTTTCATTACAAAAACACATAAACTCGTTGAATAAATTTGTGAGACATTGTCTTCATCGTACCTACCGAGGTATACATGAAAGTCCTGTTTTATAACCAGAATCTCTTGTTAGGAGAGCGTGATACTTGTGTATAGATCTATACGTGACTGATGATCCCACACCCTAACTGTTAGCTACAGTTAGACCAGCAGGTTATGGGTGACAAATGTCATAAACATTTTGACGCATGAAGAACGACGCGGCAGACAACTTCATCTTTAGCACAGTTATGAAAACTCACATGCGGAAACGACTATACGTTTATTTTACACGAAAACACATTTCTTCAAACAGTTTTACACACGAATAAAACCACATATTACTAATTTAAGTATGGAAAACACTAGTACATTTCGGTCTTGGAACATTTAAGACTACAACTCATTTTTATGGAAAATATCGGATTTTCTGGAAACAAACATGATTACTTTACACGGAAAGGTTTATAATTATTCATACAAACTCTTATGAACTCACCAACTTAATTGTTGACGCTTTTTCAAACAACTTGTATTCTCAGAGAATCACTAAAACATGTAACTACCAACTTTTGAGGATAAGACGTTATGGCGTCACACAATCTATTTATCATTTTAAGGTAATTGATTTTTGAAACATATAACACTTACAACTGATGTAACTTTATCAATTATATTTATGATGGTTTTGTTTGCTTTGATCATTTATATTCAATTTTTATGATACTGTACATGAAAGTCATCCACCCCCGGACGTTTCCGCCATGCTGGTTTGGGGGTGTGACAGCATGAAGTCGAGTGTCGTTGCTGCCAATGGTGTGTGCGTATTTTCTATTGGCTGGAAGCTGTAAGGGAACCACCATGGCGGCCAACCATGGTGGCTGCCACCTTGTATCACCGCTGGCCGCCACAAGGATGGTTGTGCGTGTGTGTGTGTTACATTGTATACGTGTTTTATTTTGGATAAAATGTTGTATAATGCATTTGTATGGCCGGAAAATCCGAAGAAACCCACCACCACCACCGTGAGGTGGTGGCTGCCGCCACCGGTCGCCGTGTTGGGTGGCGGTGTGTATTGTGTGATTGGATTGTGAGTTTAGATGCTTGGACATATTTAGTCTAAAATTATAACCACCACCGCGAGGTGGTGGCCGCCTCTGTGAGCCGCCGTTGACCACTACTACCCGAGGTGGTAGTGGGTGGTGCCCGACTTAATTAACATTAATAAACCTAAAAACATAACCAATGGGCTAATTGGCACGCGATTGGGTTGGAAACCCTAATTAGGGTTTAAAAAACCCTAATTTTGGATATGCTAGTTTTGGAACTGTCGGGACCCGCATTTTGGACCATTGGATTGGAATTATGAATTAAGCCCAATCACATTGTATGTTTGGCCGAGTGGATTGATGGACTTAATGGATTAAGTCCTTAATGGGTTAAGTAAGAACACTTAACCGTAATCATCATTTTATGTGAAAAACCCTAATTAGGGTTGGATTCTTGATTGGCCATTTCTTGGACTAAGTTACTGTAGGTCTTCGTGGGCCAATTGGGAAAAAATTTATGGACTAAGGAAATTATTGGGCCTTAGGATAAGGCCCATTGGAAAGGCTTGAGTCCAATTTGGAAAATTGGGCCATAGGTGGGCCATATTTGGGCCTTGATGATTATGAGATATTGGACCATTGGAACACCAAGTGTTTGGACTAGAATAAATGTTTGGGCCTTAGGGTAAGACCATGTAAAGGTTTGGCCCTAATTTGGAAAATTGGGTCATATGTTGGGCTTTTGTTCATTGTTTGACTTTTGGGCCTTTGGATTGGGCCTTGAGCTTGAATCAAGCTAAGTTGGGGGTAAAGTAGTATTTTACCCCAAGCATGGACTTATGGTTATGTGTTGGAACCTAATTACTAATTGGGTGTTATTTTGATGTTGACAGTTCGAGAATATGTCATCCAACAACTAGAGTTTTGTCCGCGGGACTTCAGCAGTGTGAGGTGAGTTACCATCCCGGTAGAAGTGGGTCGAAGGCACCAATGTCGGCCCACTAGTACTTGTTTATAGGTAGATGATTGTCTGTATGATAATTGTCTGGTATGCCACTATCTATTATGCTTATGTGATAGTATGCTATGTCATGCTATGTATTTATGTGGTAGTGGTAGGGGTGAAATAGCCCCCGGTTACCGGTTGAAAGAGACCGAAGGGGTAGGCCATCACTCAAATATGTTAGGCAGTATGTTATTTATGTGTATATGCTAGGGTATTATGTGGTAGTGGTAGGGGTGAAATAGTCCCCAGTTACCGGTTGAAAAAGACTGAAGGGGTAGGCCAGCACCCAGATATGCTAGGCAGTTACCGGTTGAAAGAGACCGAAGGGATAGTCCAACACCCTGATATGCTAGGCAGTTACCGGTTGAAAGAGACCGAAGGGGTAGGCCAACACCCGGATATGCTAGACAATATGTTTATTGTATGGTATGTGGTATGATGGGGGAACTCACTAAGCTTCATGCTTACGGTTTTCAGTTTTGGTTTTAGGTAATTCTTCTTCAAAAGGAAAGGAGTCGGCATGATCGCAGCGCATCACACTATGTTTTCCGCACATGAGATCTTTGGGATTATACTATGATATTGTTTCATTATGACATGTTTTGATTATTGACATACTGGTTTTGATATGGGGTGACACTATTGATGTTTTTATACTATTGGTTTTATAATAACTTAATTAAAAATGAAATTTTTGGTCTTGAATTTTGGGATGTTACAACTCCTGTTTGGCTTCGACAGTCCAGCTAAGCTATCCACTATCAACATTGGGGCTCACCCTCGAATCAGGCAATAACAGACAGGCAAACCCTCAACCTGATCCCCCAACACCTTAGGGTCTAAGCACAAACACGCCCTACAAATTCCATCACAACCAAGACTAATACAAATCGAAGGGAAAGTCCAACAACTGACGATGAGCTTGCCGCGAAACCAGAAGATTTGACAGTTGCACAGAAATCTGGAACTTAGAGAAATCTGGCTGGAACCGAATATTGGCACAAAGTCTTCCTGCTAAGAGGTTTCACTCTCCCCCACTTGAAATATACTAGAAACTGAGGACTGCATAGTCCTTCGATACTCCGACTAACTCGAACTCTATTACTTGATCTCAACCACTGATATCCACACACATAGGAGAATCTGATTTCACACCACATTCATACATCCCAACTCGCATACAGTCGAGGCCAAAGATAATTAATCCATACATAACAAGAGATCAATTGAAGCTTATGAGTTTTACATATAAACTATACAAATGCTTGTACAAGGTTTCTAGAGTAAAGTTAGTTATTTTATGTTTTTCACAAGATGCGATATGACTTTATTTTATATAAATTGACACTCAAAATCCTTATATAAAAATATTTTGGTCATGGGAACCGTATAATTTTGATATAAGTTTGAATTACTTATGTGTATTTTTCCAATTTTTGTACTTTTGGATTTGAACAAATGATATTTATGAATGAGCCCAAATATATTTTTATAACTCAATTATTTTATACTTTTGATAGAAAAAGTGCGTATTTATAAAAGCTGGTCAACCAGATAAATTTTATAAAACACTTTTTGTTATAAAAATACTTTGTGTCAAAACTTGTGGAGCTTACCAACAATTTTGTTGACGAATTTTAATGCATGCATTCTAAGGTTATTTAGCAGGTCGGAAATGTTCGCTCAGAAGACTCTCCGTTATTTTTACTCTATCATTGTAAAGTCGATTTGTTAGGTGTGTGTAATGATTTATCAATAGTCATTGTCAATATAATTTCTATTTCGGTAATAATAGAAGATTATATTTGTATTTTTCAATGTATGTTCAATAACTGTGATTACTGATTTACGTCGCACACCTCGGCGTTTCCGCCGGCGGCCGGGGTGTGACACTTATCAGGCCTAAAAATGTTTGAAAGTAGAGTATGATTTCGTGAAAATAGAGTATGGTGTAACTCACTAAACCTGTGGTATGATGTTGTAGATTTTCATGTTTTGCAGGTTCAAGTAGTAGCAGTTGTATGTAGGAGATAGGAGCATAAGGACTTGGACTAGAATTATTTTTTATACTTGATATTTCCTTGTTGCTTTAAATTATGGTTAGGATCTATTGTAAACCCGATTATAACTTGGGATTTGAAGTGTTTTTGAGATTTAAAATTTCACATTTTTATAGAAAACTCTAATAATCCCTAGAATATTTATTGAGAAAAGTTGGGTTGTTACATTGATGGTCAATGGACAGCTCGGTTCTGTAGGCTGATCATGGAGACAATTTGTGTTACTTTGATATGAGTTTTGTGGACGTATCAGAACGCGTTTGTTTTTGGCAACGTCAAGTAGAAGAAAGAGCTCGTGTTTGATTTAGTTGTCTCTGTTTCATTAAATTGGTTTTGTAATAGCAATCATAAAGCTAGAAAAAAAATGGAATGAGTGGATGCAAAATCCTTGATGAACTACCTATTTCATCTTGCTAACTTTTTCCAAGCCTTTTAATACATGTAGACTTTAAAAAAAATCATACATATATGAAAATGTAACCATAGATAACATCTACATTATTATAATAAGGTAATATACCATTAATTATACACTATAAACAAACCTATTAATGTATTACCTTTAATTTTTTTACATAACCAATTAATAAATTTTAGAAAAAGTCTAACGAAACACATACTAATTATTATCCTTCTTTGAGATTAAATCAAGAAAAATCGGTCCCATGCTACGTTCACACAAGTGTCTACAAAAAACACATACGGAATCGAACTGCAAAAAACAACTAAATCTCCTTTAATAACCTATAACATTTATAACATAAAAGAAAAACATACATCAACTATTCGACACCAACTCAACATATTTTCCACATATTTCACTGGCGGGGCATGACAACTTTTTTCATGGGCATTCTTCACACCTAAGTTATCTTATTTACACCCAACACCTAAAAATTCATTAATGAATGTAACATAAACGGCAACCATATTCCTATTACAATTACAAGATAATTTATTTATACACACTAGGAATATCAGTTTCAATGACATGTGGAAAATCAATGGTTGCCATTAAACGACCAAATATAATATATAACAACAACCAACCGAAGAGCGTCTCCTAATTGAACCACACGTCAGAAACAAAGGCTTCCCAAAGGATGTTGTTCTTAAATAAAGAACCATTAGGCGTACCATGCGGCCTAGAAAAACATTTCTTTTTGACAAATTAACAAAAATCATCTCAAGTTATATATGATATAAACTAGATGTGAAACCTATGTACTACACGAATTTATTAAAAATAAAAGTTTAATACAAAGTTAGAATGACAGAATCAATTGGATGTCTATGCATGATATCAATGATTTAAGCTTTAATTCTAAAAGATTTGAAACACAAAGGAAATAAACAACTATGGAACATTTATTCAAAAATTTAATATAATTATATACCTTACATATATAAACTTTTAGTAAAATGTGGATTTTAAATTTAAGAAAACGAAAAACACAAGAAAAATGACAAGTGAAAAAAATAATTCAAAAATCTTGTAAAATGACTTTGTTAAATTTAATTAAAAAATGATAATTAAATTGTTAGTTACTAATATATTGGACCCTACAAGGTCATAGCCCGTGTTGGAAAGGTGGCTTACCGTTTAGAGCTGTCTGACGAGCTTAGTCTAATTCACAATACGTTTCACGTGTCTCAGTTACGAAAATGCGTTGTTGATGAGACCGCTGTAATACCACTGGAGGACATACAGATTGACGAGCGTCTCAATTATGTTGAGAAACCAATCGCTATTTTAGAACGAAAGACGAAAGCTCTCCGCAACAAGACTATAAACCTGGTTAAGGTACAGTGGCAACATAGGAAGGGTTCGGAATGGACTTGGGAACCGGAAGGCGAGATGAGGGCTCATTATCCGGATCTGTTTTTAGGCGTTGACTTCGACGACGAAGTCCGTTCTTAGTGGGGGAGAGTTGTAACGCCCCATATTTTCTCAGTACGTTTAGTTATTATCCTTGTAACCTTGGGTTAATTTATTTAACCAAGGTCTGATTTTCTTATGTTATTAGACTCTTTTGATCATCTTGTAAACTCTTTTTATTGAAGTCCATGAGCTATGAGCCTATTTGCAAAATCCATCTAGTTAATAGTACTTAATGTGTTAATTGAGTCATTTGGAACACACACAAGAAAAACACTCTAAACCCTACCCTCTCTCTCCCTCACGCCAGAAAGTGAGGTGAATAATTTTTTTTAGGTGCTTTGGTCCATCCCATATCGATTGGTGTAAGAAACTGGGAAAGGTGAAGGTGGCTATAAAATACAAGGAGCTACATGGCAAGCAAATGTCTTGGAGAGGTCTGCCAATTTAAGTCTGAGCTCCTTTAAGGCATGGCCTCCTCAAGACACAGGGCTTGACCTTTATTGAGTATTAGTCTTTTTTTTTTTTTTTTCAAGATCATCTCTAATCAATTCGACCTGTTACAACTTACTGAATCATTCTCAATCGAGCATACAATTTCACATGTAATACATAGAATGTTGTCAGACTCAAATGCATCAACATTTTCTCTTAATACAATTGTATTTAAATAATACCAAATAGAATCTACTCATAAAATTGATTTTGTTATAGCTTACACGCCAATATATTATGTTATTACAACATAATAGATTTGACAAATAAATTAACCTTGAACACATACCAAATGGGATATTTTATATGTTAGATAGAAGAACATCAATCAAACCCCCAAGAGCTTTAAAAGAGGAACCGTTTTCTATCAAAGCTTTATTGCTCTTCTCACTCATTTCCTTGACCTTTTTCCTCAACTCACCATCACCACCGTCCATCAACTCCCTCACACCTCGCTCCACATCCTCCGCCAACACCAGATCACCACCCTTATCTCTACTATCCAACCTTATCTCAACACCCAATCCCAGCTCTCGTACCATTTCAAAAGCATTCAACTGTTGCTCTCCATATAAAGGCCACGTGGCAATCGGTACACCATACCATATACCTTCCAAGATCGAGTTCCAGCCACAATGGGACACAAACCCACCAATCGATTTGTGTGCCAGCACACTCACCTGTGGGACCCACCCACACACCAATCCTATCTCAGCAGTTCGATCAATGAACCCATCTGGAAACAAAGACTCGTCAAGATGTTCATAATCGTTTGGAAGCTTTAGCTTCGCTTTCGCCGGTTCACGTAATGCCCATAAGAACCGGTACCCGGCTCGCTCCAAACCATTAGCTATTTCTCTCACCTGAACCGGGGTTAAACACCCCATGCTACCAAAACACAGGAAAACAACTGATGATTCAGGCTGCCGGTCGAGCCATTCGATGGTCTTTTCATGCCCAGACCGGTTTGAATGCCACTTAGCCGGTCCAACGTGATCGATAATCGGTCCAACCGGGTATATTGGTGGCAAATCCAGGTAGCTGGAAGACAAAGAGTCAAGCGCGTAGGGTTCGAGCTCCTGGAACGTATTTACAATAATACCCTTGGTCTCTTTGTATCTAAGGGTGTGACGTACAAACGTCGAGTAACCAAATTCGTCTTTTTTGATACAGAACGATGGAAGGATGTTCGACGGAATCGCATTGGCGTAACTAGGTACTGTTAACTCGGTGGCGAAAGACTCGGTGGCAGGCAAGGTTGTGAGGTGGAGCATAAAGCCAAGATACGCCGCCGGAGACGCGAAGAAAAGGTAACACGGAATGTTGAGATCGTTGGCGACGTCAATCATGGAAGTGCAAAACATATCGACGAACAATCCGACAAGTGGCACAGGTTCCAAGTCGGAAACAGTAGTTCGGAGGTGGTTGAGAGTTTGTTTGATTATGGGTTTGTGATTTTCTATATAAAGAGAAATAAACTCGATGCCGGAGCTGTACTGATCTGGCGGCGGCGAGTCAACATGGTGGAGCTGGATGAATCGGATTTGTTGGTTGGAGATGCGTGATTGGATGTAGTCGTCGAGGATTGGCCGTTGCGGCATGGAGATGGCGAGAATTACGACGGAGATACGACTGCGATGGTGGTTGATGAGGTGGGTTGCAAACTCCACGGCCGGTATAAGGTTGCCCATGGACGGTGTTGCGATGATCGCTACCTCTGCTCGCCTCATTTCTTGAACTTGGGGTTCTTCTCCGGCGACTGTCGGAAACTTCATCAATTGTAATACATACTCTGGAATTTAGATCGATGTTATTTATTATCTTATATTGGTACATGCAAATATGTGTGGACTGAATCACTTACGTGTTACGTGCTTTTGTTGTTTTGCGTTACAAAACTTTTAATTTGCATTGCGTATTATAATTGATAATTAATAATATATAATGCAAATATGTAAACTAATTTATTATTAAAGATATTAAAATAAATAATATTTGTTCATTTGTAATTAAACCATTTAAAACAAAAGTTTTTCAACGTAATGTTTTTGATCATTATGTGTTGGATAAAAATAAAAAAATAAAAAAATAAAAAAATAAAATTGTACTAAAACCCATATAAAAAACATGTTTTGACGTTGGTGTTGAAAATGGCTCTATAGGATATCCTAAAGCTATACGGTATGAGGGTATTAATGATAAGATCAATTCTCTAAAGAATATTTCAAAATTTTGTTCACCATGTAAATAATTTATTTCCTTACAAATCATTTTTGTTCTTCAATTATACAAGAAGTTCATAAAAATTGTTGTATTTTTTATTCCATAAGCAAGCAGATTATGTCATTGTTTATGTCCTTGGGTACTTGTTTCAAGACTTCATGTTTGGTCATAGCGTTTCAATGATGTGTGTTAAGCAAAAAAGACACCCAAAAACACATGTAAAAAGAGGTTCAAAGTCAATAGAACCCTTTCAAAGTGTTTGCTAAGAAGTTTTCCTTCCCACTTTATTAAGTATTTCATTTTTTGGGTGATTATAATACAAATGTGAGAAGGGAGAAATGGACATCGACAAGGGTTCAAGGTCCCCCAGACCATACTACTGATAGAAAAATGTTGCTCAAATCATGTGCAATGTACAAGACTACAATCATTAATGAATGAGTACAAGTCATAGTAGCATGCATTATTATCTTTCTTATCTTGTTGCATAAAAAAATTACATACCAGAAAGCTCTATATGATCATAATCTCTTTACGCATTTCATTGAACACTTGATTTGCATATATAAACTGGCCACATAACATTAATAAGCAAGAACAACACAAAAATGAAAGCACAAAAAAGATTCAGTCGACAGTAATACATCCATGTAACCATGCAAAAATCATACCATAAAATAAAACTCTCATAATCTTCTTGACGCATTTAATCGAACACTTGCTTTGCATTATTACACAGGCACCAAAAAGATATATAGTTGTCAGTCAGAAAATAATGCAGCCATGCCAAGACCCATCAGATGAGTTGGCAACGATCATCTACTGAGCCATAGCAGAGACCATGAAGCTCTCTGTTAATCAGAGCTCTGGTTACATGGACATGGTTTCTGTCTTCTTAGGAATCAAGAGGTTCGAGCCTATAGTACACATCATGTTCAAGTAATTAAGGTCGTGCTTGTTGTTCTCTCAAACCCTCAAATATAGCCGATTTATTTGCACTTGGGAGGCGATGTGGGATGTCAACTATAGATTCTTGGGTCTCATTGAGTAACTGTAAAGGGACAGGTAAAAGATTTAATCTATTTATCTTTCGCTTTTACATATAATCATATATAGTTTGATTATTTCAATTTTTGTTACTTATTACCAACCAACTTTAACCCAATCTTTTATTAGAAAAAATATTTATACCAATTTTATTGTTTTTAAGATTATAAAAAAATCAAACACCTTTTTAATTTTAAAGTAAACTACAATTTTGTATAAATATAATGGTGGCAATTCATAGCTCCAAACGACAAGAGATGGAATTGGAGTTTGAGTTCATGTTCATGTCATTTTTATGTCAAATGTAAAAAACATGACCTCATATCGTGTTGAAGATTCTACACGAAATTAACAAGATAGTAACATGTGTTTCTCATGTTTTTGTGTTTATCGTGTTTTGTTAGATTAATTTTGAATTAAATGAACTTAAAGTTTATTGTATGTATCTTTTTTGTGTTTGTCATTTTAATCTTGTTTTAATTGATTCGTTTTCAAATTAGTTAACAAAACACGACATCATATCGTGTTGCCGTGTTTGTGTTATATAAAAATTGTTGTGTTAGGAAAAAAAACACGGCAAAACTGTTTGATTTGTCACCCTTAATAATATGTATGAGAAGTCCAACGAAAAAAATTATCCACTTGCAAGGTAAAAACCTCATCAACCCATGTGACACCTGGCATATGAATTGGACTCGAGCACGACTCATCATCCGTACATAAACAATTACCATCATCTTTTACCAAATTGCCCCACCCATCACCACATTTTGATATGCTCTTTTGTCTAGGGGTGACAATTTATGACACGACACGACAAAAATACACGGCACAAAATGAAATTGGGACGAAACTGAAATTTGAATTCGTGTTCGTGTTAACTGTAAAAAACACGATGTCGTGTCGTGTTCAAAATTCGACACGAAATTGACACGATTTAGCAGTTCTTTATCGTGTTTTTCGTGTTATATTTGATAAAGTATTCATTAAATAAACTAGTTTTTAGTATATGATATATTTTTCGTGTCGTGTCGCGTTTGTTGTTTTTTAATTCATTCGTTTTGTTGTTAGTTAAAAAAAACACGACATCGTGTCGTGTCGTGTTACATAAATCATGCCGTGTCGTGTCGTGTCAGACAGAAACACGAAACGATAGCACGATTTGCCACCCCTACTTGTTGATTGGTTTCATTTATTGTCTTTGAATTACATGAAATGGTGGTAAATAAAGTGAGGTCGTTTGGACATGTGAATTTGTTGTCCACAATTTCAACATTCTTCCTCCTTGCAATCGCTAAATTCGGGGAAAAATGTCCTTTATTGGTTTTAGATTTTCTCTTGTATAAAAATAAGAAATTTCCATCCAATCTCTACTCTTTAGTGGTACAAATTTGCTTCCCATCTAACATGGTAACTAAGTCGCCAGGAAATACATAACCATACAAAGCAGAAACATCCAAAACCGTAAAATGTTTTTCCATAAGTCATAAAATAAGACTATAGAGTATAGATCCATTCTCTACAGAATTCAAAATTTTATTATCAACACCCACAAAGATCACAAACTTCCAAGCTTCAATCCAGAAGAGTTGGCATATATTGAAAAGTTGGGGTGCTTATTTAAAGCATTACTTTCCTTACAAATCATTTCTGTTCTTCAAGTATACAGAAAGTTCATAAAAATCTGTCATATTTTCTATTCCTTAAGCAAACAGATTATGACATTCTTTATTTGATTAAAATATCCTGTGTTTGTTTACTTATGAGACATGCGATTTCCTTGGGTGTTTGTTATAAGATTTCATGTTGGTCATGGGATTTCAAAGATTCGCCAAAATACATGTACAAAGAGGTTGAAAGTCAATGAAAGGAACCCTTTGACAGAGTTTGCCAAGAAGTTATCATGGTAGCCTTTCTACACACTTGATTAAGTACTACATTTTTTAGGTGCTCAAATCATTATTTATTAGCAATGTAAAAATCATACCAAAAAGCTCAGCATTTGATCGAACACTTGCTATGCATTGCATTTACACAGGCACCAAAAAAGATTTAGTTGTCTGTCAGACAACCATGTAGCCATGCCAGGATCCATCAAGATGGATTGGCAACGATCATCTACTGAGCCATAGCCGAGACCATGGATTGGCAACGCGCTGGCAACATGGTCGTGGTTCATCAACCACGACATGGGTTTCTGTCTTCTTAGGAATCAAGAATACAGAGGTACAATCAAGAATACAGAGGTACGAGCCTATATAACAGATCCTGTTCAAGTAAGGTCGTGCTTATCAATCTCTCTGACTCTCAAATATCGCCGATTTATTTGCACTTCGGCGGCGATGTGGGATGTCGCTTCTAGATTCTTGGGTTACCTTGTGACCTTGTGTATAAACTGGTAAGAAATTAAGTGGAACTAAATTCACAGACGATTTAATCTTTGCTTACTTTTTAACTGTCTATATTTTTGGACTTTTCTCCCTTACTAAATTAAAAATATTATAATTATAATTATAATTATTAATAAATCTATCTCAAGTTAATATTTTATTAATAGATATTATCTATTTATCTTTCTTTTTTACGTATAATCATATATAGTTTGAGTATTTCAATTTCTGTTACTTATTAGTTATTACATTAGTTATTACAAATTTACAAAAAAATTAAATATTTTTTATTTTAAAATAAACTAAAATTTCATAAAAATGGCTGATCAATATAAAGACAGTATTAGGGACCTTTGGAACATGGGGGAGTTGAGGGAGGCAAAGTGAACAAGTGCACATGGCATAATTTTTTTCATTATATATTTTTGTTTAAAAAGATAATGATCATTTTTTTCTTGTTTATCCTGTGTCTTTGAGAATATTTAACTTTTTAAGATTGGTCCTATTTTAGAATTTAGGTGTTTAAAATTATATTTGATAGAATAACTAAAAAAATTAGCTAGTAGCTGAAAATTTAATTGGTAGTTATAAGTTAGTTGATAAAAAAATAATATTTATAAAAAATAGCTTATAAGTTAACTTGAAAATGTCAAATGACATATAAGAGCATAAAATCCGGGTTTTGGCGTTTCCCTAATATCGATGATGAAGTGATAGACTCGGCAGTACTTGAAGACTCTCGCCCTAGGTATAGAAAACCAACGGACCGGCCCTGGTGGCACTGCAAACATAGTTTAAGACTCTAATGCTCCGATGGTAGTTTTGAAATATCATATTTCCTTCTAAGAAGAGCAGACAAGGGATCGAAACAATATATCATTGGTGAGTAGGGAAAAAGTCATTGCACTTTGTTTTTGCCTTTAGACGATCATTTTTTCAAAAAATATATATATAAAGTGCTCATGTGTATACCATAAAAAAATCTCAGTCTTACATATTAAACAACTTCCTACTAACAATTGATCTTAAACCATCAATATTCATTCACGAAATAACAATAAACAAAATCCTCGAAATCAAAAGACAACAAATAAGTGTTCCTCCTGCTAAACACGATCGAACAACCAATTCACGTATCCGGGGTGTCAGTGAACTAAAGCAACAAAGAGCCACCTCTAAAATCGATTCTCCATCAAGATAGTACACCTACACAATAACAACAATACACAAAAATCTTATTAATTTATACACATTATATAATGTTATGCGTAGGTACTTTTCTTGTTAGTTCTGTACCTGCTTTGGTGTTATTTGACTCGGGTGCGAGTCGGTCTTTTGTGTCGTTAGCGTTTAGTCAGCACATCAGTATCCAGCGGGAGGCGTTGAGTCGACCTCTACGAGTTTCCATAGCTGACGAGCGAGCGGTATATGCTACGGATGTGATTCGGGGATGTGTACTCGAGATCTTCGGTGTTGAGTTTCCGATTGATCTGGTCCCGATTGTGATGGGGGACGTGTGTGTTATAGTGGGTATGGATTGGTTGAGCCGTTTTGGGGCAGTTATAGACTGCGAGCGACAGTTGGTGACGATACGAGACCCTAGTGGGGGAGTTCTTACGGTGTACGTGTTGGGTTTTGAGCATTCTAACACTCCTATGGTGTACATGCAACCCTATAAACCTTGGATCTATGTTTTCTCTATTATACATGTAAATATTAACTATTCCAAGGTTTCATCCTAACTAGCATATTATGAAGCACCTATACTACAAAATTCTAGTTAGATGACATACCTTTTGATGTAGCTTGATGTCTTCAAGCTTTAAGAGCTTAGCCCCAATAGTGTGGAAGCCTCAAATGGAATCACAAATCACCAAAACACCTTGGAAGAACTTGAGAGAATATGTATGCACACTAAAATCGGCCCACTCTTATTTTCACACACTTGTGCTAATTTTGTGAGCCAAAGACCCCTTTATATATTATGGAGGATTAGGGTTACATCCATGTAAACCCTAATACCCATGACCTTTCATTTACATAGGATTCATGGGTTAAAAGCTCCATGGACCATCCATGAAAGCTTAGCCCAACTTAAATGAACTTGGCCCATTCCATATATATAAGAGTCCATATTTAATTAGTTATTTTTGATCACTTAATTAATTCTAAATTAATTCTTGATCAATACTAATTAAATAATATGATTCCATATTAATATATTAGAACTTATAATATATTAATATAAATCATAAATATACTATTCTCAAAAGACTATCCATATGAATTGTGCCGGTGAAGTGCAACCCAAATGGACCATGCCGGGTCGGGTCAAGTACATACCAAATATAGTTATGGACTTAGACATTAATCCAACAAGGTATTGATTTATTGTTATGAATTTTCATGATTTCAAGGTCTCCCTTAATTATAGCAAAACAACTTTTTCAATCCCTGCAGCCTCACGAATTGAAACTTTTGTTTTCTATAATTAACATTGCTAACTTGCAACACTAACAATAATTATCATGCTCCCACTAACATGATGATTATTAGCATAACACTTATGCTCCCACTAGCTTTGACATGTACTCAGAAATCAGTTGGACTTCTAGAAATCAATACTTTATTGACTTTCTTACCAAAGTTCAGATTTCTGATACGAGATGCTTTGATAAAACTTTATCAAAATCATACACCTTTCCTTAGATAGCATGCATGTGTGTCTAAACAATTTCAGAACAATGAAAAGGGATGCCGTAATCATAGTCTCAATTGTTTAGAACTTTTACCATCTGCTTCAAATCTACTTGGTGGAAGTGTTTCCTCACCATCATTTTCATGAATCGGAGAGAAACCTTATGACCCTTAGATTTTATGGTGTATGTGTTCTTATCCATGTGAATCGTCAAAACCATAGTCACAAGACAAGGATAATGACAAATCCAAACGCATATGGACTGAACTTATGCAATCTTAATTTCTTGCCACATGGCAGTACATGGCCTGCCATTGCTTCCAAGTTGTTATGCAACCAATTGAGAACTTTCAGAACTCCTATGCAAAGCCAACTTTAACTGGAATGGGCACAGAATATGTCAACACGATAGGTTATAAACCTCAAGTCGTGTGCTAGTGAAGAACCTCAGGTTTTATTCTTGATTAGTTCTTGAAATTCTTTTTAGGATCTTTAAGACTCCCACTATCCTCTTGACATATAAGACTATCTTGCCAAATATTCAAGAGATAGTGCGGATTCTTTATCAAGACAAACACTTCACACAATTGGCCTTAGTTGGTCTTTGTTTTATCCAAAACATCACAACTTACCAATTTCAAATGTACAAGAGTAGGACACTTTTACTCTTACATTTGACAAGTGTTTTAAACCTTTCTTTAAGATATGTCACTCAAGTTACAATCTTGGAGTATGACTCTAAGAATTGTTTTGGAACGAAGTATGACTCATCTTCCTGATTTAACCATTTCAACAATTCATGACTCCTCTTCTTAGTCATAATAATGCACTAAGATGACCTTTAGAGGACTAATTGTGATATGATTTCTAAATCATTAAGATGATCACAAACATGATACTAAAGTACTCTCCCATCTTTTCAGATTTGAGAAACTTTTATCTTTCTGCCTAATTTGATTCTTCCCATTCGTTCTGCCATACATTGAGACTTTTCCAATGTTTCAGAATTATACTTAAACTTGTAAGTATAACCATATTTACTAAACTTTAGTAAATCAAATAGTCTTAACGAGCTTTGTGGTGGACATGACCAGTGCACAAGAATGTGTACTCGATCCCTTTAGTCCTTCACTTGACTCACACATCCATGTGAACAAGTAATTAGTCTTGATTTTCCAATGCTTGAAAGTTCTCATTCATCATACTATTCAACTTGCATGATTCCAAGTTTCGGTCCAATTGAAACTTGGGTGATGAGGAACTTTCCTGATTTGGTAAATTTAGACACTACCACAAATGAAAGAATCAAATCCATTTTCCAATATTGCTGTCAGTGGAATCATATAAGCAACAATTTTCCACAAATGCCATTGTAAGGATACTTCAAATAAATAAAATTAAACAATTTTCTTTTATTTTAAAACTTTGCGGAAAAACTTATCCTTACAATCCACATGGAAAATTGTTGTTATCTATTCCTTAGCAATATATCATAACTTCTTAAGCAACTGCTCAAAATTCTGATGCGATCGAAATCCACCTTCGCGATCAGAATCAGCATATACTTCCTTTAAGATTTCTCTCTATTCTTTGATTCTTAAAACATCAACATGTGACCCAGTCACATCATGTAATGAGGATCTCATAATAGAACTTAGTAGAGTTAGATAATGGGCTCTACCTGATGTAGAGTCAAACTTATTGACTTTAACATCCTTAGGTAAATTTGGCAGCTTTGCAATCAACGCCCCTTCCTTTGGCAAAATAAACATATGGACCCTTTGGTAATGGGACTATCTCAGACTTAGCCTTTCTCTTTACCATTTGGTCAACCGGGTTGCCTATGGCCAATCCCTTTCCATTGGGAAGAGAATGCTTTTTCTGGATTTCCAGTGTCACCATTGTCACTGTCCATAAAGTTTTTGGGAAGTTGATCTTCTAATAAAATTTGCTTCACTATCGTTCCAAATCATTGCTGATTCAGCAGCACCAAGCAAATAGATATGATCATTAAGGTTCATGTCATAGTCTGTTTCATAGTAGTCCCAAAGGAACTCACTATGTGACTTAGAAAGTGATTGGACATCCAACTTTCTCAAGTCTTTGAAACCCAACTCTCCCTGCTTGTCAATATGTGACTTCATCTCTAAGATGTGATCACACATAGACCTTGCTTGCCATTAGGGCTTGAGTGACCTTGAACTTGTGGGTTAGGGAGAATAATTGGAGGAGGTGGAGGAAGTAAAGTTCCAAGAGATTTGGGAAGATCATAGATGCCTGAACTCGACATCTTTTGGGAGATATTCAAGATAGTTGATCTAAAGTCCTTAATATAACACCCAATATGAAATATTAAGGCTAGGATCCAACAACCTATTTATAACTGGAAGAGGGATGTCGTAATCCGAGTTATAAAATAGTTGAAGGTAGGTAAATGACGATTTACTAATTTCCACCATGAAAAACGAAATAATTTAATTAGGTTTTCTTACTTGGATTTGAAACTCCTAGATCTTTTGAGATTCATTGAACTTTTCAATGGCATGTTTCAATCTCGAGTGTGCCCTTCAGGTTTTGTGACTGGGATGCCGAGGATCACAAAACAAGGTGTGAAGTAACCATGCAAATATACTTGGTACCCTTAATATTTACCCCTCAATCGATGTGTCGGTTAACCACACGAGCTCCACTAACGGTTTAAACAACGTGCAAAGTGTAATTTCATGGATTAGCACCTTATTCACATTTTCCTAAGTAACTAAGATTGGGAATTAATAAAAGGTTTAGTTACTTAGTATTTATCATTAATAATTTTAATGAAGGGAGAATTATAGTCCTTGTCCTACCTGTTCGGCTAACGACCCTCCACCAGTCAAGGAAGCGGTGTGTGAGAGTGGACACCCATTAAGCTGCCATTTTATAGGCAACAACCTTATACCCCCTTATAGACCGGCTTCGTGAATGAGGCCTACTAATGGTAAGACGACTTGCTCTTATACATATAATATATTAAACTTTTAATATTATAATAGTATAAGGGTGTATTTTAGACATTTAAAATACTTGATGGTTTAATCTATTAATTAAACTAGACTTTTAATTTAATTAAACTCAAACCATATATTTATGGATTTAATAAATCTCTTTTAATTAAACGCTTTAATTAACTATTAATAAAGTCCATAAGAGTTAATTTGAACTATTCAACAAAACATCATAATTCCAATTATTAAACTCAAAATTAAAACCATTTAATTAATTGTTTAAGTTATGAACCCAAGAGTTTTAGAATTCAATTCTTTTTTTCATAAAAAACTTTTCTCAAATTCCAAAACTTGAGGGCAAATTTTGTAATTCTTGAAAACCTTTGGATTCCATAACTTATGGAATTAATGGTGTTTTATGATGAAACTTTCCATGTTCCATAACTTAAGAACAAGTTATGGAATTCTTTAAAACATTAACACCAAATTTTGTAACTCCATAAAAACTTTGAATCAAATTTTTTTTTTAAAAAAAAAAAACTTTCATATCCATAACTTATGGAAGTTTCAAAAACCCTTAAGATCACAACTTTAAAAAAAACTTTTGAGCTCCAAAATTTTATGACAAAATTTGTAACTCCTTAAAACATTTAGATCAAACTTTTAAAACTAATAAAATAATCATATCATTTTATCTTTTACTAAATTTGACCTAATTCAACTCATATAACAAATTATCCAAATTTTACAAATAATTCGTTTTTCACAAAACAAGTAATTATCTTAAAATTTGACAAACGTCATGTTTTTTTCCTTTTTTTCCAACTTGAAAATAAAACATTTGCATCAATATAACAGAAAACAACCCATGGCTCTGATACCACTGTTGGGTTTTGAGCATTCTAACACTCCTATGGTGTACATGCAACCCTATAAACCTTGGATCTATGTTTTCTCTATTATACATGCAAATATTAACTATTCCAAGGTTTCATCCTAACTAGCATATTATGAAGCACCTATACTACAAAGTTCTAGTTAGATGACATACCTTTTGATGTAGCTTGATGTCTTCAAGCTTTAAGAGCTTAGCCCCAATAGTGTGGAAGCCTCAAATGGAATCACAAATCACCAAAACACCTTGGAAGAACTTGAGAGAATATGTATGCACACTAAAATCGGCCCACTCTTATTTTCACACACTTGTGTTAATTTTGTGAGCCAAGGACCCCTTTATATATTATGGAGGATTAGGGTTACATCCATGTAAACCCTAATACCCATGACCTTTCATTTACATAGGATCCATGGGTTAAAAGCTCCATGGACCATCCATGAAAGCTTAGCCCAACCTAAATGAACTTGGCCCATTCCATATATATAAGAGGCCATATTTAATTAGTTCTTTTTGATCACTTAATTAATTCTAAATTAATTCTTGATCAATACTAATTAAATAATATGATTCCATATTAATATATTAGAACTTATAATATATTAATATAAATCATAAATATACTATTCTCAAAAGACTATCCATATAAATTGTGCCGGTGAAGTGCAACCCAAATGGACCATGTCGGGTCGGGTCAAGTACATACCAAATATAGTTATGGACTTAGACATTAATCCAACAGTACGGCGAGGGTACCCGTTCAGGGCCAACATTCTGTTCGGCTGCTAGAGCGAGGCAGAGTCTACAGCAGGGCTGTAGTGGGTTTGTGGCCTATGTGATGGACATACGAGTAGCAGCGGAGAGATCTAGTTCTGTTGATGATGTGCCGATAGTGCGTGAGTTCCCGGACGTTTTCCCCGAGGAGTTGTCGGGTGTGCCTCCCGAGAGGCAGGTGGAGTTTCGTATCGATTTGGTTCCGGGAGCGGCGCCTATCGCCAAGACGCCCTATCGCCTTGCGCCACCAGAGATGCAGGAGTTATCCTCACAACTGCAGGAGCTGGTGGGGAAGGGGTTTATTCGACCGAGTAGCTCACCGTGGGGAGCGCCGATCCTTTTTGTCAAGAAAAAGGATGATTCACACCGGATGTGCATTGATTACCGGGAGTTGAACAAGTTAACGGTCAAGAACCGTTACCCACTGCCGAGGATTGATGATCTGTTTGATCAGTTACAGGGAGCGTCTTGGTTCTCCAAGATTGATCTGAGGTCTGGATATCATCAGATGAGCGTGCGTGATGAGGATATCCAGAAGACGGCGTTCAGGACTCGTTATGGGCATTACGAGTTCGTGGTGATGCCTTTCGGGCTCACCAATGCACCAGCAGCGTTCATGGATCTCATGAACAGGGTGTGTAGACCGATGTTGGATTGTTCGGTGATCGTGTTCATCGACGATATACTGGTATATTCGAGATCTAGAGAGCAGCACGAGGAGCATATGAGAGAGATTCTCGGGGTACTGAGGACGGAGAGGCTTTATGCCAAATTCTCCAAGTGCGAGTTCTGGTTACGGGAGGTCCAGTTCTTGGGGCATCTCGTCAACCAGGATGGGATTTTGGTCGATCCGGCCAAGATTGAGGCGGTTATGAGGTGGGAGGTGCCAAGATCACCCACCAAGATCAGGAGTTTTCTGGGATTGGCTGGCTACTATCGGAGATTTATCAGAGATTTCTCCAAGATCGTCGTGCGTCTCACCAGGTTGACCCGGAAGGGTGTTGCTTTTTCATGGGGTCCGGAGCAGCAGACCTCGTTTGAGACACTTCGCCAGAAGTTATGCGAAGCCCCAGTGTTAGCCCTCCCGGAAGGGATGGAGGATTTTGTGGTGTATTGTGACACATCGATATCGGGGTTGGGTGCAGTGCTTATGCAGAGGGGGCATGTGATAGCGTATGCATCGAGGCCGCTGAAGCCTCATGAGACGAGGTATCTCACCCACGATCTGGAGTTGGGGGCAGTGGTGTTCGCCCTCAAGATCTGGCGTCACTATTTGTATGGGGTTCGGTGTACCATATACACGGACCACAAGAGTTTGAAGTATCTGATGGATCAGCCCAACCTGAACATGCGCCAGAGGAGATGGTTGGATGTGGTAAAGGATTACGATTGTGAGATCCTGTACCACCCGGGCAAAGCTAATGTTGTAGCTGATGCGCTGAGTCGTAGGGCGGAGAGTGCCCCGATTCGAGACACTTGTATGCGATTGACAGTGATGACTCTGGTGTTGGACACCATTCGGGAGGCCCAGGCAGAGGCCGTGAGACCGGAGAACCGCAAGAGGGAGCGGGTGATTGGACAGGTACCTGAGTTTGTTACCGATAGTCGTGAGCTTATGACCTTTCAGGGTCGGATTTGGGTGTCGTATACAGGCGGGACGCACACCATTCTGATGGAGGAGGCTCATAGATCGAGGTTCTCGATCCATCCCGGGGCCACTAAGATGTATTTGGACCTGAAGAAAGCTTATTGGTGGCCCTGTATGAAAAGGGATGCCGCGTGGTTTGTCGAGAGGTGCTTGACCTGTCGCAAGATTAAGGCCGAGCACCAGCGTCCGCATGGCAAGTTGCAGCTGCTTGAGGTTCCCCAGTGGAAGTGGGAACAAATTTCCATGGATTTCATCACCAAATTGCTGAGGACCGCGAGGGGTATCGATGCAATTTGGGTGATCGTCGGCCGGCTGACGAAGAGCGCGCATTTTCTTGCTATCAGCGAGAGCTCTTCTGCTGAGAGGTTGGCAGAGTTGTATGTGAGGGAGGTGGTATCGCGTCATGGAGTACCGATCTCGATTGTGTCAGATCGAGATTTACGTTTCACTTCCAGGTTCTGGAAGAAATTCCATGAGAAGTTGGGTACGAGGCTGCATTTCAGCACCGCATACCACCCACAGACGGACGGACAGAGTGAGCGGACGATTCAGTCGCTCGAGGACATGCTTCGAGCATGTGTGTTGGACTTCGGAGGGAGCTGGGACACATACCTACCATTGGCTGAGTTTTCCTATAACAACAGCCACCATTCGAGCATTGGTATGCCTCCCTTCGAGTTGTTGTATGGGAGGAGGTGTCAGACTCCCATTTGTTGGGGAGAGGTAGGGCAGCGTGTGATGGGTAGTACGGAGATAGTGCTCCAGACGACTGAGCAGATTCAGCAGGTCAGGCAGAGGTTGCTGACGGCTCAGAGTCGCCAGAAGACCTACGCGGATAGGCGTCGCTCAGAGCTCGAGTTTCAGGTTGGTGATTTCGTTCTCCTGAAGGTATCACCTTGGAAAGGTGTGATTCGATTCAGGAAGAGAGGCAAGTTGGGGCCTCGATATATCGGTCCATTCAGGGTGACAGCTAGGGTGGGCAGGGTAGCGTATCGTTTGGAGCTACCTGTCGAGCTGAGTCAGATTCATGATACCTTCCACGTGTCTCAGTTGAGGAATTGTATTGTCGATGAGTCAGCAGTAGTTCCATTAGAGGACATTTAGGTGGATGCGAGCCTGAACTATGTTGAAAGGCCGATCGCGATCCGAGATAGGAGGATCAAGGTTCTGAGGAACAAGGAGGTGTCCCTGGTGCAGGTCCAGTGGCAACATCGGAAGGGGTCCGAGCTGACTTGAGAGCCGGAGTTAGAGATGCGGGAGCAGTATCCAGAGTTGTTTGCAGAACGAGACTTCGGGGGCGAAGTCTGATTCTAGTGGGGGAGAATTGTAACGCTCGGTTTCTCAGGTACATTAATTAATATTGTAATTTTATTTGTGTTGAGGTGACTCGAGGAGTTGGTGCTTAGACTCGTCGAGTTAGGTCGCGAATGGGTGACGTGGAAAATGATTAGACTCGACGAGTCAGGGGAGTGCACTCGCCGAGTCAGAACTGATGAAAGAAACCCTAATTTCTCGGGTTTGGGACCTATTTAAGGACTCTTATAGCCACCATTTGCGGCTACCAGACCCTTGAGAGAAACCCTAAGAGTGCTTGAGCGTTGTGAGAGGGAAGAAGCCATTATTTGATCTTTGTGGGTTGGTTTTTCAAGAAGAAGATGGTTCCAACTTAGAGGAGGCCAAGGAGGTTGCATATCTGTGGATCTCAAGCAAAGAACATCATCCTTGAGGTAGCATATCGATCTTTTTCTGTTTTGTTGAAGAATCCATGGATCTAGGGTTTTCTATACCCTTTATTGGGATGATTTGTTGGAAATATGGTCCCTTATCATGTTTAGGCTTCGGATCTGGACCCATAGTGGTCCAGAGAGCCTTATCCATCTTGCTTTATGATGAGTTATGGAAGAAATGGACTTAGGATGTTGTATTTGGGGCTAATTCTTCAAGTAGAGTTATTTGGACGTTGTATGAGTATCAAGTTTGAACCTTTACGTGTTTAATGAGCTTAGGAAGGTCAGATCTATAGATTAGAGGAACAGATCTGACCTCAGAAGGCCATTTGAGTTCGAGCATGGAATGAACTCGCCGAGTCCATGAGCAGACTCGACGAGTCGGACCGGGTTGTCCCGTGACTCACAGTTGGTGACTCGCTGAGTAGGGGGAGTGACTCGGTGTGTCAGTTGGGATTTAGAGGACTTGAGTTCACATCTGAACTCGCCGAGTCAGTGCCTGACTCGACGAGTTGGGTCAAAGGGGTGGCCATTGGCCAACATTGACCAGAGTTGACTTGTGTTGACTTTAGGGCATTAGTCAATCTAAGTCAGGGAGGTGTTAATTAGAGATGTCTTTATGCTATAGGAGGAAGCTAGGTCGGAAGATTGAGCACGAGTGATTATCCGACATCTTCGAGGTGAGTCTTCTCACTATACATTACCTAGAGTGGTATTTATGTGTAGACCAGAGGGTCTTGTATGCTATGTGTATATATATGAGTTATGTGCATTGTGTTATATGTATGATATGTGTGGAACAGACCGGGCTGGAGGGCCCAACGATATAGACCGGACCGAAGGGTCCAACGACACAGACTGGACCGAAGGGTCCGACGAGCTATGACCGGACCAGAGGGTCCAACGAGCTACGGGACTGGAGGGTCCCGCTGAGACACATCGACCGGAGGGTCGTATTGTAGCCTCGAGTGACGTATGTGTTGCATGTGGTATTTTGGGGAACTCACTAAGCATTTATGCTTACAGTTGTTGTGTCATGTGTTTCAGGTACTAGCGAGGATCGCGGGAAGGCGCCGGCATGATCCGTACACACTGAGAGGATTTATGTATTTGAGGATCTTGGGATTTGTTTATTGTGATAACATGTGATACATTGGATTACTATGATATTTTATGAATGAAAGATTGTTTTTAAAATGAAAAATTGTTTTGGAAATTCACGTTGTTACACATGCGAGGGTTCACGATTGCGAAGGGAGTTCACGTTCGTGAATCGTTTGCAGCCCGAAGTGCGTGTGCGGTCCGAGGCATGTTTGCGGTCCGAAGGAAAGAAAGAAGAAAAAGATGCGAGGATTCTCGGTTCTAGAAGTTTTCCTTCTTACACACACAAATCCTTTGAATTAAAGGATTTTAAGCCAAATTTTTAGATATAAATCTACTTAATATAAGATAGATTAAAATGAGAAGTTTGACTTTTACAAAAATAGAAATTTCGGGTTGTCACACTTTTTACCTTCTGGAGCTTCTAGGGCACAAAACATCTTCAGATCTACAAGCTTGTTCTCCTTCTCCAATTTCTTGATGCAACACCTTCTTCTGCAACTACTCAAAACACACTCTATAAGCTCACACACTCAAGGAAAGGATTAGGGTTTGGGGAAAACGACTCTAAACTGTGGAGGCTGAGGTAAGGGAGGGTTATGAGCTCATAAGGATGTTTATATAGCACTCAAACCCTAAATATTAGGGTTTCCTCCTGACGTGAGTACGCTTAGCGTACACAAGTGTACGCCCAGCGTACTAAGGCGCACCTAGTACGCTTAGCGTACTAGCCTTGTTCTCAAAGTTGCAACTTTAGCCCTTAGGCTTCTCATGGGTCGACTCTTCTAACCCCAGGGACTACAAATGACAAAATAATAATAGAAGAGAGAATTCAGAAATACCTGCAAAATCTCGGGATGTTACATTAACACACATATATATATATATATATATATATATATATATATATATATATATGTATAAAAATAACCAAATCTTGAAAATATAATAGCAACCTACTTACCAAACTAACCAAAACATGGACGGTAACAACAATTATAGTGATCAAGGCATATATATTGATAACTTAACAATCATACCATGTCGTTTACAAAGCTTCCCAAATATCAATTTTAGTTAACAGCCCAAAAAGGGGTATGTACTTTACAAAGCTTCCTACAAACCACTACCATACCATGTAACCTAATTAGAACCAAACTTCCAATTCTACCAAACATTATGGACATGAATTAGAAGCTTGTTACCAAAAGTCAAGTGTACCAAAAGTAGATGTTTACAAAAAGGGCAACCTATTTACTAATGCCCATTCTACCAATTCAACCTGTGACACCAATCAAATTTAGGTCAAAAATAAATTGATCAATAATCGTAATTGGGATGAACCAAGTGGTAGAGATTGTAACAAGGTTTCCAAAAATATAAAGAACACTGAAATCCGAGTTATAACGAAGAAGTTGTGACCAATCGAAAATCCGCGACAAAACCGGCAAAACACTGTTCAGTGTAAAAAGTGAATTTTCGATAAAGTACTTTTTAGCCTTAACAATCTAAATGAAAGTTGTAGAATATGTTAAACCGAGAACGTTCATAAAAAGAACGTAAAAATCTGACTTCGTATGAGGAAGTTATGATTTTTCTAAGTTTTGGTTTAGCAGTAGACAACTAAAAATTCGAAATATAAATCGATCGATATTTAGCCGACACAACTTAAACGAGAATCGAAGGTATCGTCAAAAGTAGTACAACGGTAAAAAGACAGACGAAAATGGACGTCGGATGAAGAAGTTATGAATTTTTAACGGATTTCCTGTTCCGGTCTGTTAAAAATAAAAATATTAAAAATAAAGTCAAAATTAGCCGACTAAGTCTAAACGAAAGTCGTAGAGTATAATTTTACCTACGCGTGCATATAAAGAACGCCAAAAAGGAAGCTCGTATGCGAAAGTTATGAATTTCGCAAGTTTTTGGCACAAAAATCAAGAAAATGTTGAAAACCGGGAAATTTCGCATGGACCCTCTTCGGCCACGTCACCCTCGCATGCGAGGCTTGCAGGTGGCTGCTATGTGGCGTCTTCTGATTGGACCGCAGTCTCGCATGGCGCCTTCTAATTCGACCAAAGTCGCGGTCCACTTACCTTCGGACACCCTCGCAGGAGACACCCCTCGGACCCTCGTGGCACCTCCCCATTGGACCGAAGTTCGGTCCACTCAGAAGCCAACACGCGCCTCTCACCGGGTCCGAGCTTTGCAAACCGCCTTAGACTTCGGCCTCGTGGCCTTCGCAAGCTGATAACGCATGGCTGCTGACTCCTCCTTCCCTTCGCCGCCTGTCTGAGACTTCGGACTATAAATAGGAAGTGCGAGACCCTCTGGTTCTTAACCCCTTTTTACACCATTTTTGCTCCCTTTTCACCTCTTTCACTTCCATAACTTCACAAACAACCCCCAAGGCCCCGGTATCGTGTCTAAAACCCGAAGCAAGCCCCAGAGCCCCAGAATTCTCGAGAAGATAACCTCTTTCCAGTCGAAATGCTGCCAGCATAAAGCCCGATTTTTACTCAAAAACTCGCGGTTTCTTCGAGAAAGATCATCTATAGAAACGAAACGCTGCCCGAATCACTGCTTATCAAAGTGAGTTCATACCCCTATAATTTACCTTTTAAATGCTTTTTTTTTGGGGGGGGGGGGGGAATACAAGTTGAACACAATTTAAAATTCTGTTAATAATTGTATGTGATAATAATCACACAAAGGATTTCTTTATACTTTTAAGGATTACCAAATATTTCCAAAATGACTTAAAGCCATGTTAAATCTTTAAAGTCATGTAAACTCCGTTAAATTCTTTGAAAAATGTTTTATAAACTATTTCAAATTATAATTGCCAAAATCATGTTTATATATGTATAAATATATAAATAAGATTTGAAGGGCTTAGGACTAATGAATTATCTTATTTCCTTTTCCTTGTTTGGATGTGGAATTAAGGTGGGGTTATTTGTCCGAAGGTCGTTTCCTTCTTAATTATATATATATATATATATATATATATATATATATATATATATATATATATATATATATATATATATATTATACATATATGAATATAAAAGGTTACTCCATTCGGTATCATTACCTTTGTATCATGCTGAGCAAAAGTGTTCATCCATGAGAAATCATGCTAATCAGATAGAACATATAAATTATAATAGGTATAATTTATGATTCAAAACTAAATATACAAGTATGATTCACGATTGTATACTTTCCAAGGAAATTACCAAAATTCATTTAACTATACCAGGATATGTATAATACCTTTAATATATGAACAACATATTAAAGAAGTAATAATACATCATACCGGGTTTGCATTAACAAAGGTACAATACAGAGTACCAGGGTTAGCAATCACGGGGTAATAATACATCATACCGGGTTTGCATTAACAAGGGTACAATACAGAGTAACAGGGTTAGCAATTACGGGGTAATAATACATCATACCGAGTTTGCATTAACAAAGGTACTATATAGAGTACCAGGGTTAGCAATCACGGGGTAATAATACATCGTAAATCTCGTTGAAACAATAAATTTGTGAGACTCTTCATGGTGTACTTATCTAAGTACGACCTTAAGTCCTGACTTATTAACCAGAATCTCCTGTAGGGAGGGCGTGAATTTGTGTATAGATCTATATGGGACTGACAATCCCGCACCTTTACTGTTCGCTACAGTTTGGCCGGCAGGCCTAGGGTGTCAAATATCATATCGTTTCCGACGCCTGAAGAACGTCGCAGCAGGCATATCAGTCATATTAGTATGGTTAATAGAACTCACATGGATAAAACAACGAGTGAATTACTAAGTAATATACTTCTCTTAAAACAGTAAGAAAAGATAATTACATCCTGACCAAATATACCTTCTGTTAGTTTTTACTTACAGTAAAAACTAAGTATCATGAAATCAAGTATGGTAAATATACTTGTACTTCTGGTTTTGGAACATTTAAAACCACAATGCAATATTATGGATAATATAATATTTTCCAGGATTAATACTAAGGTTTTTACTGTAGAACGGATATAACTAAGAATACTTTTACAAATGAAACGGTTTATGGGATTAAACCACTTTTACAAATGAAACAATTTATGGAATTAAACTACTCTTACAAAGGAAACGGTTTATGGGATTAAACCACTTTTACAAAGGAAACAGTTTATGGGATTAAACCACTTTTACAAATGAAACGATTTATGGGATTAAACCACTTTTACAAATGGGAACTTAGTCATTCACTTTCTGTAAACTAGTATAACATAAAGGACCTTTAGTGGTTAATTCTGTAATTCCTTAGTTTTTACATCAGAGTTATACATAAGTTATATCCGATTAACAGTGAAATGTGTGACTTCCGCCTTACTTCATGTTCCTTGTTTGGTATGGGCTTAGGGCAGATACACCCATTTAACTGTCTATTCGATATTGGGTTATATATAATTAGTATAAACTAAGTAATTACAGAGGGAAACTATTGATGTTATCAATCTATCACCTCAGGAAATATAGGATTTTCTGGAGGAACCAGTGAACTTTTCCAAAGAACTTAGAGTATACTTAACAGAACTAAAATACTTATGAACTCACCAGATTAAATGATGATATACTCTTTCCAAATAACTTGTATTCTCAGGAATCCAGTAGACAGGTACACTCCCGAAGCTTTTGAGAAGACTACCTAGTACCGTACCGCGACTCTTGTCTTCTACTGTACCTACTTTGGTGTTTGAATATGTAATGTTTAAACACTTATGTAAAACTTATACTTCTTAATGCAATGGTTGTTTGTACTTTGATTACTATATTGCATGTGTTGTGATACTTACCTGAAGTCCTCCGCCCCCGAACGTTTACGCTGTTCTGGTTTGGGGGTGTGACAGATTGGTATCAGAGCAGTGTTTATAGTGAACTCAGTATATCAGTCATAAAAGATATACAACTATAAACCCATTGGGATAAAAACACTCTGACCAAGAGTTATACTTTAAAAATATAACAATATTTTATAAAAGTATAAGTACATGCAGAATATATATACTAGAATGAGTATCACAAGAAGAACAAAACAAAAGTATTTGGATGTTGGACATTACAGTTAAACCTAGACAGTGACGTTATCATATCTGGGATCAATATAGCCTGATCAACTATATTCATTTGAGTTATGACCAACATGTGTTTGGGGAGTGATTGTAGTGTTGCAACAGGTCTAAAACTTACCTAAGTACCAGAAGAATTCTAGAACCAAACATAAAGATTAAAATACTATGGGAGTATTTTAGGATGCTATAACAAGAAAACTGAAAACTTATTAAGTTCTTATATCTAGAAGTCCAAGAATCAAACTTATAATTAAAATCCCATGGAGGTATTTTAGATATCATAAATCACTTTGGGGAAATGTTAAAAATATATTTTCTGATAAGTCTATAATTACTAAGTGGATACGTTAAGGTTATATATAGTTTAGATTTTATAGACTTAGAATATGTGATTTTCACTCTACTTCCTTTTCCTTGTTTGGATGTGGTTTTAGAGTAGGATTACTTATTCGAAGGTCTATTTGATCTGGATTATATATAATCGGTACACACCATGTGATTATAGAAGGACCAGAAAGGATCACCTTCGTAAAAATTTAAATTTTCTCATAGATCCTTTAGACATTCCCATTCTCGTGTAAACCCCTTAGATAGATGTCGTTACTTCAGCAATCAATAGGAGAGTCAAGGAAGATCCAACCGAATTTCATTAGGATAATTCTGAGAAAGAAACAGATGATCAGTAAATAAACTATAGAAATCATTTAATGCCCTTACCCTATTAAGGACACCAATGAGAGATTCGCATGAACTTCCAAGATTCAAAATCTTCATTACGAAGTAATGGGGATCGGTGCCAGAATCGGAAGTAAGACAACTCAGGAATTCAATATACTTACGGAGGAGAAGGACACCCTATAGATACCAGGAGAGAACAAATCGTTACCACCCAGAATAGAACAGAGAACAAAAGAAAACCACGCGTGATTCATGTGAAGTGTTTGAGCGCCTTTTCATTTAAGTAATAACTAATGATACAACCTAGTGAGTTAGTATTTATACCACTCACATTAGGTTTTGAGCTTATCCTCTTTTCCTGTCACGGCTAATAACAATAAATCAGATCATGAAATCTTAATTGATAGTGATTATGTGACATCCCCATTTTTCAAGGCCAGAAAAGACCGATTTTGTTTATGCTTTATAAAAATCAGAGTACTTCTTTTAACAAAAATGTTGCGGAATTTGTTCCCAGTAAAACATGATAAATAAGTTATCAAAGCATTTCCGAAGAAATGTATTTTTATTCATTTTAAAACATTTGGGATGTCATCGTCAATACAGAAACATAAGCATAAACAGAACTTACATTCATTATCACTAGTGATTTACATCTCCTTAATCTTTCAGTGTAATGTAACTTCATATCGACACCTGTGATATAAATAAATTGAGTGGGTCAGGTTGGGAAACCTGGTGAGTACATAGGGTTTTCAACCCACAATAATATAATAATTATGTTTAAACAATCAAAAAATCAACCCAATTCCCCATCCCCATTATCTTCTTTACTCTTAAGGATCTACCCTAAGAGTCATCTATCCTGCATTCGTTCATTCCGTAGTCCCTTGCTTCCAGGGTTATAGGACTGGCATTAAATCCATAGCTGCCAATGCTCGTTCGTAAAGCACTAATTCCATAACTGTTATAGTTTATTCATCGGGTACTAAATCCATAGCTACCGGTGTTTATCTAATAGGTACTAAGTCCATAGCGACCAATTCCTAACAGGTACTAAGTCCATAGCTACCCGTGTTTATCTAATAGGTACTAAGTCCATAGCTACCAGTGTCTAACAGACACTAAGTCCATAGCTACGAGTGTTTGTCCAATAGGCACTAAGTCTATAGCTGCCAATGTTTACTTACATCATCTTTTATCTCTCATCATTCATCTACCCTTGCCATACCCAACATATTTGTAGATATAAAATACATATACAATTTAAATCGTTTAAAACCTGTATAAAAACGTTCATCCAGCATAGACAGCAAGTATTCAGATAATATGCACACATAGCATGTTGTTTATATAAAATACTTCATATCTATGTGTAAGATGAAAGTAACTATGCACTCACTTGATTAGGTGGTGATTCCGAACTCAGACATCGCTTCCTTATCTCAAAACAATTTTCCTCGACAAAACCTAGTATCAATACCACTAGGGTTTAGTTTTTAACGTTAACCGCGACTAATTAATAGTCTAGCTATTATTACTATTATATAAGCGTTAAATAACACTCAATATAACTCATAATAATAGCACAAATAATTATTTTAAGGTCCTAATAATGTTACTATAATTAAATAAAAGCTATATTGAATATAGTATAGGCGTAGCTCACTTACAGCGGGTTTTTATTAAAAACCGGGCTTCGCTGGAGCGACGTTTCCGAGCCGAAAGCTTTTCTTCTCGGAGCCGTCGGGCACTCCGGGGCTTTCTTCTCGTGCTAGGGAGGTTCCCTAGACTTGGGAGGGGTTTAGGGAGGTTAGAGAGAAGTTAGAGAGAGAAAGAAAGGCTTATGGTGTGAAGAAATTATGAAGAGTTCATCTCTTATTTATAGGAATTTTATAGTAAAGTAGCCTCCAAGCTTCGTCCGTATCTTTCGCGTACGAGCTCCGTTTTCTACGTTCTTTATATCCACGCATTGGTATTTACGAGCACTACAACTTTCATTTAGACCCCGTCGGCTAATTCTCCTTCTATCTCAGATTTACAAAAACTGTATCGAATTCGCGGCGCTCGAAAAGTAGAGACTAAGCTTCGTCCATAACTTTCGCATACGAGCTCCGTTTTTGACGTTATTTATATCCACGCGTTGGTATTTACGAGTACTACAACTTTCATTTAGACCTCGTTGGCTAATTCTCATTCTATCTCGGATTTACAAAACTGTATTGAATTCGCCGCGCTCGAAAAGTAGAGACTAAGCTTCGTCCATAACTTTCGCATACGAGTTCCGTTTTTGACGTTATTTATATCCACGCGTAGGTAAAAATAAAATCTACAACTTTCTTTTTTACTCCGTCGGCTAATTCTCGACCGATCTTAAATTTAACAGTAGGAGGTGATTACACTGTTAAATGTCCGCGTAAAATTCATAACTTTTACATACGGACTCCATTTTCGTCTGTATTTTTGTCATTGAGTTCCTTTTAATGAGATCTTCAACTCTCATTTAGGTCGCATAAGCCAAAAACCGCTCGAACTAAAATTCGAGTTTCGGGCCGTGCACTGCTATGCCAAATCTTAGAAAAATCATAACTTCCTCATACGAAGTCAGATTTGGGCGTTCTTTTTATGGACGCTCTTGGTTTAACGTTTTCTATGACTTTTGTTTAGATCGCTAAGGCTAAAACTCGCTCTATCGTAAATTCACTATTTACGCTTCCCGGTGTCGTGCCGGTTTTGCCGTAAAACTTCGACGGGTCATAACTTCTTCGTTATAACTCGGATTTCGGCGTTCTTTATATGTACGGAAACCTTGAGACATATTCTACAACTTGGGTAAGATTATTTATTCTAAATAATCTTTTGTCGAAAAGTCGTTTTCGACCCCTATTATCTCTAAATTGACTAGCCCGGATCTACGGGCGTTACAATTATCTCCCCCTTAGGATGATTACGTCCCGGAATCATCAACGAAACAAGGCTCACATGATGACTCCATACGTTATCTCTTTATCCTAAGTCATAACTTCGATGTTTCTTCAAACGCGTATCTAACTCTTAGACTCCTTGACTACAGGCGGTGCTCGATCTTGCATCCGCTCTCTATCTCATGTTAGACTTCCAATCATGATCTTCATGTCACGATCTTGATATTTATTGGAGACTCCTTATTTAACAAACTTGAGATAAGTTTCTTCCTTCGATTATCATAATAGACCGATGGGTCATGTTCTAATGACCTCTCATCGTATGATGCAACGTTTAGACTCAGGTCTCTTAGAGTCAAATTCCAGAACAGACTATACCTTCCTTCATGTTCTTATGTGATTTAATCACGTCGTAGTACTTCTAACTACAAGTTTCTTACTTTAACAACGATCACAATCGCTTCGACTATCTTCAATCTTCTGGCTTAAGTCGGATGCTACATCAAACTTGGTTCTCTGAACCACATAACATACTCAGCGTAGTCGGACTCAATTTGATATGACCACTAGGGTCGAAATAACAATCATTTTCTTAGTCATTACCGAAACGATGGTAACGACGTATTTGAATAAAACGAAATGAATTACTAGCTCCTTGGTAACCTTGTGACTTTCCCTGATCCAAGCGTGAGTCCTG
This sequence comes from Lactuca virosa, assembly GCF_052849685.1. Lineage (NCBI taxonomy): Eukaryota > Viridiplantae > Streptophyta > Magnoliopsida > Asterales > Asteraceae > Lactuca > Lactuca virosa. Next base: position 177,642,507 of record NC_136427.1, read on the forward strand.
TGCTTCCGGTAGTATATGCATCTACTACCTTTCACACCTACTCATACTCGTCCCAAGTATTGTCTCGTAGTCCCCAAGTCACCATACAAAAATCACATAACAGTTTAACACACTAGATAACAAAACGAAGGCTTTATTATTTCTTGAAACTATTACATAGGTGTTCGAGTTCACCCTATACTATGCCTCTAACAGGTTACATCATACGATACTATGGCTACTGCATAACTCAATCTTCATATATGAAGTCCTCATCCTTGATTCCTCGCGTTGTTTTCTGCTTCGTCGAGGATCATGTGGAATGCCCTTGGCCTTGGTGGTGCTTCTGGCCTTGCTGCTTCGTTTTTCTTTGGGCAATTTTTAGACATGTGCCCCTTGCCTCCACATCCGAAGCATACCTTATCATTTTGTGTACAATCCTTGGAATAGTGGCCGATCCTTCCACATTTGTAACAAGTTACCTCTTCGTTGCATCTTCCAAGGTGTTTCTTCTTGCACTTTTCACACCACTTGGCTCCATACCTTTGGTCATATAGGTTAGACTTTGAGAACTTTCCCTTATTATCAGGTCTTGAGGATCCTTCAAGCTTCATTTTCTCTCCAACTTCAGCTTTCTCCAGACCCTTTTCCCTTCTTTGGGTCTCAACATTCTTGGCTGCCCAGATGGCGGCTTTCAAAGTGGTTGCTTGTTTGACCATTGGAGCAAAGTCCGCTGGTAATCCATTGGCAAACTTGTTGACCTTGGAAAGTTCCGTTGGAACTAGGTAGGGGACAAGCTTCATCTTTTCCGTAAAACTTGCAGCATACTCGGTGACACTCATCCTTCCCTTCTTCAGATTCTGGAACTCATTGTTGATCTCCAGAAGATCCTGCTCAGAGAAGTACTGCATTTTCAGTTGCACCAGGAAATCTTCCCAAGACATCTTGCTTGCTTCTCCCTTGGGCATTGTGTTAGCTAGTAGCTTCCACCAGCTTAGTACTCCAGACTTTAATTGTTTGACTGCAAAGACGGTTTTCTGCCTGTCGCTACAGTCACAACTTTCAAACGCCATCTCCATTTCGGAGATCCAGTCCATAATCTCAACCGGCTTCGGGCTTCCAGAAAGACTTGGTGGCTTGGCACCCAAGAAATTCTTATATATCCGCCCATCCTGGTCATTTCCCCTCTCCGGGCCATTCCTCCTTGCCCCTTCGGTTTCAACTTGACTTACAGTGCGACTATAATTTCCCTCCTCCGATTGTTCAGGTTGCACAATGGGCACAGTAGGTTCATCCCTATTTTCGTGCAACATCTGCCTCATCTCTTCTCTCTGCTCAGCCAACATAGTCCGAATCATAGCTTGTACTCCAGCCATGGTGATTGGCTCGGGTGCGGCTGCTACTCCTGGCGCACGCTCAATCACTTGTGGCTTAAGCTGCGGGTTACGACTTCCCGATCCGTTTCGAGTTCTCACCATGTCGATCTATACACAGATTCGGACGTTCGATGTCCAGTGACGAGAATTTAGATAGGAAAGATTTTATTTACGATCGACGTGTAAATCTCCCTATTACTCCGAAAAGTTACATGCCAGTTCTAATACCGTAATTAAACGTTTAGAAATCTGAACACATAAAGTTTCCAGATCCGGTCGGCAACAGACCATAGATCCGATCATACATTTAGCATCATAAAGCATCATAAATCATTTAGCACATAAAAGCATGTTAGGCATTTTCCCTAAATAAGCTAGTGCTTGTGTCTATTCAGGTGTATTACCTAAGACACACTCCTCACAATCATTGCTTAGCATTCTAAGTTTAAGTCTAGAAATAAATCCATATTCCTAGTTCTCTTAAACTAATGCTCTGATACCAACTGTGACATCCCCATTTTTCACGGCCAGAAAAGACCGATTTTGTTTATGCTTTATAAAAATCAGAGTACTTCTTTTAACAAAAATGTTGCGGAATTTGTTCCCAGTAAAACATGATAAATAAGTTATCAAAGCATTTCCGAAGAAATGTATTTTTATTCATTTTAAAACATTTGGGATGTCATCGTCAATACAGAAACATAAGCATAAACAGAACTTACATTCATTATCACTAGTGATTTACATCTCCTTAATCTTTCAGTGTAATGTAACTTCATATCGACACCTGTGATATAAATAAATTGAGTGGGTCAGGTTGGGAAACCTGGTGAGTACATAGGGTTTTCAACCCACAATAATATAATAATTATGTTTAAACAATCAAAAAATCAACCCAATTCCCCATCCCCATTATCTTCTTTACTCTTAAGGATCTACCCTAAGAGTCATCTATCCTGCATTCGTTCATTCCGTAGTCCCTTGCTTCCAGGGTTATAGGACTGGCATTAAATCCATAGCTGCCAATGCTCGTTCGTAAAGCACTAATTCCATAACTGTTATAGTTTATTCATCGGGTACTAAATCCATAGCTACCGGTGTTTATCTAATAGGTACTAAGTCCATAGCGACCAATTCCTAACAGGTACTAAGTCCATAGCTACCCGTGTTTATCTAATAGGTACTAAGTCCATAGCTACCAGTGTCTAACAGACACTAAGTCCATAGCTACGAGTGTTTGTCCAATAGGCACTAAGTCTATAGCTGCCAATGTTTACTCACATCATCTTTTATCTCTCATCATTCATCTACCCATGCCATACCCAACATATTTGTAGATATAAAATACATATACAATTTAAATCGTTTAAAACCTGTATAAAAACGTTCATCCAGCATAGACAGCAAGTATTCAGATAATATGCACACATAGCATGTAGTTTATATAAAATACTTCATATCTATGTGTAAGATGAAAGTAACTATGCACTCACTTGATTAGGTGGTGATTCCGAACTCAGACATCGCTTCGTTATCTCAAAACAATTTTCCTCGACAAAACCTAGTATCAATACCACTAGGGTTTAGTTTTTAACGTTAACCGCGACTAATTAATAGTCTAGCTATTATTACTATTATATAAGCGTTAAATAACACTCAATATAACTCATAATAATAGCCCAAATAATTATTTTAAGGTCCTAATAATGTTACTATAATTAAATAAAAGCTATATTAAATATAGTATAGGCGTAGCTCACTTACAGCGGGTTTTTATTAAAAACCGGGCTTCGCTGGAGCGACGTTTCCGAGCCGAAAGCTTTTCTTCTCGGAGCCGTCGGGCGCTCCGGGGCTTTCTTCTCGTGCTAAGGAGGTTCCCTAGACTTGGGAGGGGTTTAGGGAGGTTAGAGAGAAGTTAGAGAGAGAAAGAAAGGCTTATGGTGTGAAGAAATTATGAAGAGTTCATCTCTTATTTATAGGAATTTTATAGTAAAGTAGCCTCCAAGCTTCGTCCGTATCTTTCGCGTACGAGCTCCGTTTTCTACGTTCTTTATATCCACGCATTGGTATTTACGAGCACTACAACTTTCATTTAGACCCCGTCGGCTAATTCTCCTTCTATCTCAGATTTACAAAAACTGTATCGAATTCGCGGCGCTCGAAAAGTAGAGACTAAACTCCGTTTTTGAAGTTATTTATATCCATGCGTTGGTATTTACGAGTACTACAACTTTCATTTAGACCTCGTTGGCTAATTCTCATTCTATCTCGGATTTACAAAATTGTATCGAATTCGCCGCGCTCGAAAAGTAGAGACTAAGCTTCGTCCATAACTTTCGCATATGAGTTCCGTTTTTAACGTTATTTATATCCACGCGTAGGTAAAAATAAAATCTACAACTTTCCTTTTTACTCCGTCGGCTAATTCTTGACCGATCTTAAATTTAACAGTAGGAGGTGATTACACTGTTAAATGTCCGCGTAAAATTCATAACTTTTACATACAGACTCCGTTTTCGTCTGTCTTTTTGTCGTTGAGTTCCTATTAATGAGATCTTCAACTCTCATTTAGGTCGCGTAAGCCAAAAACCGCTCGAACTAAAATTCGAGTTTCGGGTCGTGCACTGCTATGCCAAATCTTAGAAAAATCATAACTTCCTCATACGAAGTCAGATTTGGGCGTTCTTTTTATGGACGCTCTTGGTTTAACGTTTTCTACGACTATTGTTTAGATCGCTAAGGCTAAAACTCGCTCTATCGTAAATTCACTATTTACGCTTCCCGGTGCCGTGTCGGTTTTGCCGTAAAACTTCGACGGGTCATAACTTCTTCGTTATAACTCGGATTTCGGCGTTCTTTATATGTACGGAAACCTTGAGACATATTCTACAACTTGGGTAAGATTATTTATTCTAAATAATCTTTTGTCGAAAAGTCATTTTCGACCCCTATTATCTCTAAATTGACTAGCCCGGATCTACGGGAGTTACAGATTACTTCTCAAATTCATAAGTCTATTTTATGTAGATACTGTTATGAATTGTTTTCGAATATTTTTGAAAGTTGGAAAACGATATCCACCAATCGAAGGTAACTTAGTTCGGATGATACTCAGTTCATAACCATTCTATAAACTTATTTCTGTTCCTTACCAGGACTGCATCATAGGGATGCAGGTCGAATCATTGAGAACAATATAACAAAATGAAAGATTTATACATAGATACAAATGGTTAGAATACATATAGAGACAACGATAGTAGCTCACAAGCTCATTTTCTTATCATGAAACAGAATCATGCCTCCGAAGGAATGTAACCAACCCACCAGCAAAACACCAATCCTTCAAATAGATGCGGCTACGTTTCAAGCTGCGGTCACAGTAGCTGTCGCAGCTGTCATGGCACACCTTAATGCTAACAATGCAAATGTTAGTAGTAATGCTATCGGTAACCCTGATCGTGGTGATGGCCAAGTACAACAACGAGCACCTACTTCTAAGGACACTTTGAACCTTAAGCCTAATATCCTGAAACGAAAGTTCGAAAACAAGAAAGGGAGTTGTTCAACTCAAGAACCTAACAGAGGGCAACGAAATGGGGCAGTCAATACCCCCATCGGCCCTGTTATTCTAGCACCGACCACGTCGTACTTAGGAAACCTCCCACACTGCAGCAAGTGCAACTACCATCATCATGGATTTTGCCGAGAGCTGCATTGCAATAGATGCAACCTGAAGGGGCACACCGCCCGCATTTGTAAAACTTCGGTTAAGTTCATCACTTCAACTGCCAATGTTGGAACCATTACCATATGTCACCTTTGTGGTAAAATAGGACATTACAAGAGGGACTGTCCAACAGAGAAGAACGACGGGGGAGTAGGAGGAGTTTGACCCCAATACATGGGAAGGCATCAAAGAACCCTGCTATATTTTGGTACGCTTCCAAACCCCGATAATTATCTATAATTATGATTACTCTCCCGTTCAAATTAAATCACAACAATTATATAAAATTTGAAACCCTAACAGGTAAGCTATGATGACTTAGTGTATATATAAGGGTCATTTATAATTAAGATTTGTAAACTTAGAGTGAGTAATCCCGCCTCATTTCATGTTCCTTATTTGGTTGTGGATTTAGGACAGGATTGCTCAGTCAAAGGTCTTACCAATCTTAATTATACATGACTTGTATACACCAAGCGATTATAGAGAGACCTAGTAAGGATCGTTTCATGAAAGTTCATAAATTCAAATGATCAGAACCCTCGTATTGGTAGTACCCGCCAATTTCGAATCAAAAAGGGGTTCGTAGAGATAATAACATAATAAAACCAGAAGCGCTGAAAACTTAGGTACATAGGATATCATCCTAGTAATCATTCCTCCCAGAACGACTTAATATCTATTTCGCCGAGAAAATTCTGACATCCTCATTCGACATGGTTTGGCCTGGCCCTTACCATGTGAAAGTTCTTATGTTGTGTAAGAGAACTTTTCCTTAATCAGCAGTAAGATGAAATTCTTCCAATCCATAACGCAAACCCTTAGGTTGTCTCTCATTTCAAGACTTCTAAAGTACCCATGCGAAGGGTACCACGCCATTTTAGCCTACTCAGTAGACAGGAAACTTCAAACGAAAAGCACCGAAGTAGTTTTCGAAGTCAGTAACCACCGAAGTACCCCAATAGATCTCATAGGAAAATCATTGTACCGCAGGTCAAGTTCAAGAATAGAAACTAAGAACTCATTAGGTTAATCTATCGCTGCTAAGTGTATACACGAGAGTGGTATATAACTTAGACTTAACAAAATTAAGTATGTGTAATTCCGACCTATCTCCTGTTCCTTGTTTGGTTGTGGACCTGGGGCAGAGTCACCCATCCGAACGTTTTGCGAAATCTAAATTATATACGACTTGTATACACGAGGGGATGGTGGATGAGCCAAGTATGAGTCTTATCATGAACTTCGGAGCAAAAACCTTCATCATATATTCTACCAGGTGAAATTTAACGTGAGACCACGACAGTGGGTCGAGCTACTAAATGAATACGAATTCGAAATTCGTTATCATCCCGACAAAGCCAATATAGTAGTTGACACCCTAAGTCGGAAAGAGTACTTAGGTCATAGAGCCAATCATTGACTATGATAACCCATTCAAATCTGTCCACACAAAGTAAGGAGGCTCAACAAGAAGCCTTGAAACCTGAAAATGTGGCAAGTACAGAAGATAACTAGAACGTGTGAGTGTACAGTATTCCAATATCTGTTATCTCCGCCGAGATAATAGAATCATCTCCCAATTCAGGCAGTCACTCAAAAATCTCTGGGAACTAGAGTAGTCATGAGCCTATGTGATCGACTATGGTAAAGAATGGGATACCCATTTACCAATTAGTCGAGTCCTTTATCACGCTAGCATTCAAGTTGCTCCATTCAAAACCTTCTGCGGTCACAAGTGCAGATCCTATCTGCACTGGACTAAATTAGGTAATACGCAACTAGCTAGAGATCCAATTTCCACACGGCACCTTCGCTGATCTGGAATTCATCCGAGAAACTACCAAAAACAAAATACGAATCAGGAAGCGACATAAAGCTTCCAGAGTTAATCAGAGAAGCTACGGCTTCGATAAAAGAAAACCCTTGGAATTCCAGGTTGATGACCTTGTCATATGAAGGTCTCACCCTGGAAGGACAAGATACGCTTGAGAAAGCGTGGAATACTAAATTCAAGGTACATAGGACCATTTGATATTCTTACCAGAATTGGTCTTGTACTTATAAACTTAGACTACCACAAAAACTTAATAACATTCATCCCACCTTTCACATATCTAATCTAAAGAAGTGTCTATCCGATGAAACACTTGTTATTTCACTCGATGAAATCAAGTTAAATAAAAGTCTACACTCTGTAAAAGAACCAATAAAAAAAACCATGGATAGGGAAATCAAAAGAACCAAACAAAGTCTTATCCCGTTAGTGAAGGTTCGCTGGATTACAAACCAGGGACCTGAATTCACTTGGGAAAGGGAAGATTAGACCTAGTCCATGAGTATCACTTTAGACTTAATTTCGGGACGAAATTCCCTCTAACGGGGGGATAATGTGACACTAGTCAAATTTAGGTCAAAAATAAATTGATCAATAATCGTAATTAGGATGAACCAAGTGGTAGAGATTGTAACAAGGTTTCCAAAAATATAAAGAACACTGAAATCCGAGTTATAACGAAGAAGTTATGACCAATCGAAAATCCGCGACAAAACCGGCAAAACACTGTTCAGTGTAAAAAGTGAATTTTCGATAAAAGGCTTTTTAGCCTTAACAATCTAAATGAAAGTTGTAGAATATGTTAAACCGAGAACGTTCATAAAAAGAACGTAAAAATCTGACTTCGTATGAGGAAGTTATGATTTTTCTAAGTTTCGGTTTAGCAGTAGACAGCTAAAAATTCGAAATATAAATCGATCGATATTTAGCCAACACAACTTAAACGATAATCGAAGGTCTCGTCAAAAGTAGTACAACGGTAAAAAGACAGATGAAAATGGACGTCGGATGAAGAAGTTATGAATTTTTAACGGATTTCCTGTTCCGGTCTGTTAAAAATAATAATATTAAAAATAAAGTCAAAATTAGCCAACGAAGTCTAAACAAAAGTCGTAGAGTATAATTTTACCTACGCGTGCATATAAAGAACGCCAAAAACGGAGCTCGTATGCAAAAGTTATGAATTTCGTAAGTTTTTGGCACAAAAATCAAGAAAATGTTGAAAACCGCGAAATTTCGCATGGACCCTCTTCGGCCACGTCACCCTCGCATGCGAGGCTTCCAGGTGGCTGCTACATGGCGTCTTCTGATTGGACCACAGTCTCGCGTGGCGCCTTCTGATTCGACCAAAGTCGCGGTCCACTTACCTTCGGACACCCTCGCAGGAGACACCCCTCGGACCCTCGTGACACCTCCCCATTGGACCGAAGTTCGATCCACTCAGAAGCCAACACGCGCCTCTCACTGGGTCCGAGCTTCGCAAACCGCCTTAGACTTCGGCCTCGTGGCCTTCGCAGCTGATGACGCGTGGCTGCTGACTCCTCTTTCCCTTCGCCACCTGTCCGAGACTTCGGACTATAAATAGGAAGTGTGAGACCCTCTGGTTCTTAACCCCTTTTTACACCATTTTTGCTCCTTTTTCACCTCTTTCACTTCCATAACTTCACAAACAACCCCCAAGGCCCCGGTATCGTGTCTAAAACCCGAAGCAAGCCCCAGAGCCCCGGAATTCTCGAGAAGATAACCTCTTTCCAGTCGAAGTGCTGCCCGCATAAAGCCCGATTTTTACTCAAAAACTCGCGGTTTCTTCGAGAAAGATCATCTATAGAAACGAAACGCTGCCCGAATCACCGCTTATCAAAGTGAGTTCATACCCCTATAATTTACCTTTTTAATGGTTTTTAAATGCTTTTTTTGGTGGGGGGGGGGGGGGAATACAAGTTGAACACAATTTAAAATTTTGTTAATAATTGTATGTGATAATAATCACACAAAGGATTTCTTTATACTTTTAAGGATTACCAAATATTTCCAAAATGACTTAAAGCCATGTTAAATCTTTAAAGTCATGTAAACTCCGTTAAATTCTTTGAAAAAGGTTTTATAAACTATTTCAAATTATAATTGCCAAAATCATGTTTATATATGTATAAATATATAAATAAGATTTGAAGGGCTTAGGACTAATGAATTATCTTATTTCCTTTTCCTTGTTTGGATGTGGAATTAAGGTGGGGTTATTTGTCCGAAGGTCGTTTCCTTCTTAATTATATATATGTATGTATATATATATATATATATATATATATATATATATATATATATATATATATATATATATATATATATGAATATAAAAGGTTACTCCATTCGGTATCATTACCTTTGTATCATGCTGAGCAAAGGTGTTCATCCATGAGAAATCATGCTAATCAGATAGAACATATAAATTATAATAGGTATAATTTATGATTCAAAACTAAATATACAAGTATGATTCACGATTGTATACTTTCCAAGGAAATTATCAAAATTCATTTAACTATACCAGGATATGTATAATACCTTTAATATATGAACAACATATTAAAGAAGTAATAATACATCATACCGGGTTTGCATTAACAAAGGTACAATACAGAGTACCAGGGTTAGCAATCACGGGGTAATAATACATCATATCGGGTTTGCATTAACAAGGGTACAATACAGAGTACCAGGGTTAGCAATTACGGGGTAATAATACATCATACCGAGTTTGCATTAACAAAGGTACTATATAGAGTACCAGGGTTAGCAATCACGGGGTAATAATACATCGTAAATCTCGTTGAAACAATAAATTTGTGAGACTTTTCATGGTGTACTTATCTAAGTACGACCTTAAGTCCTGACTTATTAACCAGAATCTCCTGTAGGGAGGGCGTGAATTTGTGTATAGATCTATATGGGACTGACAATCCCGCACCTTTACTGTTCGCTACAGTTTGGCCGACAGGCCTAGGGTGTCAAATATCATATCGTTTCCGACGCCTGAAGAACGTCGCAGCAGGCATATCAGTCATATTAGTATGTTTAATAGAACTCACATGGATAAAAACAACGAGTGAATTACTAAGTAATATACTTCTCTTAAAACAGTAAGAAAAGATAATTACATCCTGACCAAATATACCTTTTGTTAGTTTTTACTTACAGTAAAAACTAAGTATCATGAAATCAAGTATGGTAAATATACTTGTACTTCTGGTTTTGGAACATTTAAAACCACAATGCAATATTATGGATAATATAATATTTTCCAGGATTAATACTAAGGTTTTTACTGTAGAACGGATATAACTAAGAATACTTTTACAAATGAAACGGTTTATGGGATTAAACCACTTTTACAAATGAAACAATTTATGGAATTAAACTACTCTTACAAAGGAAACAGTTTATGGGATTAAACCACTTTTACAAAGGAAACGGTTTATGGGATTAAACCACTTTTACAAATGAAACGGTTTATGGGATTAAACCACTTTTACAAATGGGAACTTAGTCATTCACGGTTTATGGGATTAAAGGCCCAACTGGAGGGAATTGATCAAAGATAGGTTGGCCTCCCCCATCTTTCCTAGGTCTTACAATCTTCCTTTTTGGGACAGGGGGCTTAGGTACCTCATCATTTGTGCATGAAATCTTATTATGCCCAAGCTGTTGGCACTTTCCACACCTCACAGTCCTAGGAACCTTTAACCTTTGTGAAGGGTATTTGGCATCTTGTGATTCAGATGCATTCTTCACTCTCTTTAGTTTGGGTCTTCCAGACATCCTTCTAACTGGGGGTGGTAATGGTTTAATAAAGTCAATCCTTGGCCACAAATTGCTTCCACCTACAGGTTGTATGTTCTGACTGTATGTTGCAACATATTTGTCCTTGTGAAACCAAGAAGAAAGGAATTGACTTGGATCTTTGTGGATATAGTTGATTGCAGCTTGACTATGTACACATGGTATGCCAGAAAACATCCACAAGTTGCAAGTGCAAGTGTGAGTAGCTAAATCAACCTTGTATCCATTATAGCCATACCTAGTCTCAAACACATCACCACCACTTGGTACCACTTTCCACAACCTACACACAAAACAAACAAAGTATACACATAAACAATAAATACATAATATAGTTGGATACATGCCCATAAAAACTTATATTACCTCATATATTTCCCAGATTCATCAATCTTCAATTGTATGTTAGGCCCACAATTACCCCTCCATTTGGCTACCTCTTAACCTTGATGAAAAAACCTTTTCATAAGGAGAATCCTTATTTCCTCAAGCATTGTAAGTAGAGGTTTCTTCCTTATTACTTTGATCATGTCATTGAAACATTCTGCAACCCCATTCTCTACTGCTTCACAAGCATACCCATGAGAAAAGAAAGCTTTGCACCAGGTTTCGGGTTTCCTTGCCATAAGATAGGTGTAGCCTGTTTCTGTTATCTTCTTTATATTATCCATTGTAGCAAGAAAGTCCCCTTCCACTGTACTCATATCAGCTTCCTAGAACAAATTCTTTAGCTCTAATCCTGTGAATTTCTTCCTAAATTTTGCAAAGATGTGTCTAGCACATTGTCTATGCTCAACATGGAGGAGTAGATCTGCCACAGCATGTAGAAGTCCCTATAATTAACAAACAAACACAGAACATGTAAAAATTAATTAGTGTTACATATAAATATATATTGTATACTAATATATGTTGTTGGTACCTTATGTTGGTTTGAGATAACAACCAGTCCATTGCCAGCACCAAGATCCAAATCAGCAACCAAATTCTCAATGAACCAGGTCCAGTTGTCCTTATTCTCAACATTCACAACTGCCCATGCTATTGGGTAGACATGGTTGTCTGCATCCCTCCCAATAGAAGTTAAAATCTCCCCCTTTACCTGCCCCTTCAAGAAACTACCATCTAGTCCTATTACCCTTCTACATCCTCTGTTCCATCCATCTCTGAAAGCCTTGAAGCCAACATAAAACCTTTTGAAATAGTTACACCCCGGATTACTTTCTACTCCCACCAAGCAAGTTGTATCGGATTACTCAACCTAATTGCAGCTGCATAGTCCTAAACCCTGGCATAGTGGTCTTCTAACTTCCCTTCTATTATCCCCATTGCAGTAGCCCTTGCTCTTTGGCATTGCCCAACAGATACACTCACTGGAAACCTTTATAGCACATCTGCTTGCATCTCTAGCAATGTCATCTTGGGCTTCATGATTACATCTTTCAGGTAGTATTTGGCTAACCAATTGCTAGTAACTAGGAAACCAAAATGATAATTCCTAGCACATAGATGAATTTCATTAAAAATTTTAATCTGGAATGTCCTTTCATTGTACTTCCATCCAACTGCAACCCTAAATGGACACTATATTTTTTTATTGTCACTGCTTCCACTACCACACTTAGCTATAACCCTCACTCTATCACTTTTTTTCAAAATAAAGCTGGTATCCTCCATGGACTGCATAGTTAGTTAAGGCAAACCTGAGTTGAGCAGGTGATTCATAACAATCTCCTAAACAGGGCCTCATTTCTTTCCAGTCAACATTGGGATCATGCACCCTATACTCGACACCAATATCTTCATCGTCCTCATCTAAGTGGGCATGCTCATTTTGTTGGACACGAGGAATGTCACCATCATCTACCATTCCATCAATATTCCTCCTTAATATGTTTTCGTCACACAATAAGTTAAGAAAATGATCATCACATAGATTTGAGGGGGCTTTGAAAATTTCTTCATAAAAATCCAAGAAGCTAAAGTCAAATGCATCATCATCGGAGTCAGAGTCTGGAAGATATGTCTTCTCAGGGAGCTTAGGCCCTTTACGCTTCTTAGTTCCAGAAGTAGAAGCCATATGTTTCATAAAAAAACAACTTGTTAGTTCAAACTTGGAACTCCATACTCCATAGACGAAGATAACCACCCTCAGAATCATCAACTTCTTGTTTCTATACACGTAACTTTCTACTCCACCTTACTTCACCAACGATTTCGGAGCTTCAAATTGCGAAATTAGGGACTATGAAACCCTTCTCGAATGCATGAAACCCTTTAGCAGTGATGGTTCGTGAAAGGTGATGGCTAGGGAATAAGTTAATGGTGACTGGTTGGAACAGGTTACCTGCTGATCACCGGGTATTAGCTCTCAAATGATAATTCCACGAAAATATCGTGGTCACAATAAACGAAAAATTAAATTCAGGGCTTTTCTCAATTTAGTTCCAAAAACATGGGACTTTAGTGATATTAGTCCATTTATCTTTTCCCTTTTACATATAAAATCATATATAGCAAATTTTATTATTTTTAAGATTATAAAAAATTTAAACATCTTTTAATTTTCAAATAAACTAAAACTTGGTATAATATTGTAGGGGCGACGGTTCATAGCACGACATGACAAAAATACACGACACGAAACAAAAATTTGGACAGAATTGAAATTACGAAATCATATTCGTGCGTTTTCATGTTAAATGTAAAACATACGATTCAATGTCATGTTGTGTTCGTGTTCAAAATTCTACATGAAATTGACAAGATAGTAACACGTGTTTGTCATATTTTCTTATTTTTCGTGTTTTGTAAGATTAATTTTGAATTACATAAACTTAAAGTTTATCGTATTGTATCTTTTTCGTGTTTGCCATTTTTATCATGTTTTGTTGTTAGTGTCTCGGAAAGGGTTGTGGTGGAGAACCGAATTTCCAATGGATCGCGTGAGTTCGCTTTTCGAGCTGATATTCTCACCCTATGTCCAAGTTACGGAAAATTCATTATAGGATAATCCAAAAGGACATTTGTGAATCTAGTTACAAAGACACAAATCAAATTACTAGACGATTATGAATTCATTATAGAAGAAAGAGAGCTGAGAGAAAAGGGCATAATCCACGACTCAATAGAGGAGTCATATTTATACTTTGACAGATTAGAGTTTTCGTCTTCTAAATTAGTTAAGAGAATCACCGACAAGGGCTCTGTCCCTTGGATCCCGCTAGGGGGCGTTGCCCTTAGGACCCTGAAAAGGAGCGTAACCCCTTGACCTATGTCATTTGTCGTACCGGCTTATAATTAAATCTTATATATGCATGCACTCCGCATTCACTAAACGTATAATATAGAATACAAATAATAAGTCTTTCAGCTCACATATTAGTTCCAATTACACAAAATATCTTGCGATACAAAAATCACTAAACATATATGGAATACAAATAATAAGTCTTTCAGTTCACATATTAGTTCCAATTACACAAAATATCTTGCAAAACATTTTGCGATACTAAAATCACTAACATTAATAAAGAAAACACGATATCATATCGTGTTCATGTTGTATAAAAGTTATCGTGTCAGCAAAAAACATGACACAAATGACTAATTTGCCACATGTAATAATGTGTACGAAAGCCCAAGAAAAAAAATTATCCATTTGAAAAGTAAAAACATCATCTTTTGAAAAGTAAAAACATCATCAATGTAAAGTCCATATTAAGGAGCTTGGGAATTTATTTGTTCGCGGTGCTTAAAAGAGCACATTTTTTTTCTACGGGGTGGGGATCGGAGTATATCATAAAGTGATTGCACTTTGTTTTTGCCATTATAAGATCAGTTATTAAAAAAAATGCTCATGTGTATACCATAAAAAGTGTCAGTCTTACATATCAAACAACTTCCTACAAGCAATTAATAACCATAAAACCCTTTACTACGAAATAACAAGGAACAAAATCCTCGAAATTAAAAGACAGCAAATAAGTGTTCTTCCTACTAAACACGATCGAACAACCAATTCTCGTATCCTCGGTGTCAATGAACTAAAGCAACAAAGAGCCATGTTTTAAAATAAACATTTAAAACTACAATTTTGTATAAATATAATGGTGGCCATTAACGACAAATATACACGATAGGATGGAATTGGAGTTTGAGTTCATGTTCAGGTCATTTTTATGTCAAATGTAAAAACACGACGACGTATCATGTTCAAGATTCTACACGAAATTGACAAGATAGTACCATGTGTTTGTCATGTTTTTGTGTTTATCGTGTTTTGTTAGATTAAGTTTGAATTAAATGAACTTAAAGTTTATTGTATTGTACCTTTTTTGTGTTTGTCATTTTAATCGTATTTTAATTGGTTTGTTTTCGAATTAGTAGAACAAAACACAACATCATATCCTGCTGTTGTGTTTGTGTTATTTAAAAATTGTTGTGTTAGCAAAAAAAAAAAAAACACAACAAAACTGTTTGATTTGTCACTCTTAATAATATGTATGAGAAGTCCAAGGAAAAAAATTATCCACTTGAAAGGTAAAAACCTCATCAACCCATGTGACACCTGGCATATGAATTGGACTCGAGCAGGGCTCATCATCCGTACATAAACAATTACCATCATCTTATACCAAATTGCCCCACCGATCGCCACATTTCTTCTCCCCTAACACGCCCTCGGCCGGAAAACAATAGATATGCTCTTTTGTCTGTTGATGTTCGGATTCATTTGTTCTTGAATTACATGAAATGGTGGTAAATAAAGTGAGGTCATTTTGGACATGTGAATTTGTCGTCCACATTTTCAGCATTCTTTCTCCTTGCAATCGCTAAATTCGGGGCAAAATGCCCTGGTTTTAGATTTTGCTTGTATAAAAAATAAGAAATATCCATCCAATCTTTACTCATTAGTGGTACAAATTTGCTTCCCATATAACATGGTAATTAAGTCGCCAGGAGATAAGTAACCATACAAAGCAGAAACATCCAAAACCTCTAAACTGTTTTCCGTAAGTCATAAAATAAGAATATAGAGTATAGATTATAAACAACATTATCAAATATAAGATCCATTCTTTAAAGAATTCATAAATTTATTATCAACACTCTCAAAGATCACAAACTTCCAAGCTTCAATCCAGAAGAGGTGGCATATATTGAAAAGTTGGGGTGCTTATTTAAAGCATTATTTTCCTTACAAATCATTTCTGTTCTTCAAGTATATAAGAAAGTTCATAAAAATTTGTCATATTTCTATTCCTTAAGCAAACAGATTATGACATTGTTTATTTGATTTCCTGTGTTTGTTTACTTATCATGGTAGCCTTTCTACACACTTGATTAAGCACTACATTTTTTAGGTGCTCAAATCATTATTTATTAGCAATGTAAAAATCATATACCAGAAAGCTCGGCATTTAATCGAACACTTGTTTACTTATCATGGTAGCCTTTCTACACACTTGATTAAGTACTACATTTTTTAGGTGCTCAAATCATTATTTATTAGCAATGTAAAAATCATACCAAAAAGCTCAGCATTTGATCGAACACTTGCTATGCATTGCATTTACACAGGCACCAAAAAAGATTTAGTTGTCTGTCAGACAACCATGTAGCCATGCCAGGACCCATCAAGATGGATTGGCAATGTGGGATGTCGCTTCTAGATTCTTGAGTTACCTTGTGACCTTGTGTATAAACTGGTAAGAAATTAAGTGGAACTAATTCACAGACGATTTAATCTTTACTTACTTTTTAACTGTCTATATTTTTGGACTTTTCTGCCTTACTAAATTAAAAATATTATAATTATAATTATTAATAAATCTATCTCAAGTTAATATTTTACTAATCGATATGATCTATTTATCTTTCTCTTTTACGTATAATCATATATAGTTCGAGTATTTCAATTTCTGTTACTTATTATCTATTTATCTTTCTCTTTTATCCCACCCATCACATTTTTTTTTCTCCCCTACACACCCTTGGTGGGAAACCAGTAAATATGCTATCTTGGCTGTTGATGATGAGTTCCATTTATTGTTCTTGAATCAAAGATATTATATGGTAGTTATACTCATGACCAAAAATGTAATTTTCTCTAGATTAAATAACGCCACCATAAAATTCAATAAGCAACTAAGTTGAGGCTCAAATTTCCCAAAGTAAACAAGAAGTCTGACTATAGTTATCATATGTCAAAAACTACACATTTTTTGGTATACCATGCTCTTATCTCTTTAAAAATTATAATTTTTAACATCTAATAAATAACAGTAGCAAACTCCATGCTCTTATCTCATTTAAACATTGTTCATTTTTGGAATTTCTTTATGACATTGTTTATTTGATTGCCTATGTTTGTTTACTTATGAGGCATGCGATTTCCTTGGGTTAAAGATTTCATGTTGGTCATGGGATCAATGATACCCAAAAATACATGTAAAAAGAGGTTCAAAGTCAATGGAACCCTTTCAAAGAGTTTTCCAAGAAGTTATCATGGTAGTCTTCCTACACACTTGGTTAAGTATTCCAATTCCTTTAGGTTATTAATACAAACGTGCCAAGGGAAAAATGGCCATACATTATACATAAGTACTGATAGAGAAAATGTTACTTAAATCATGACCAATGTACAGTCGCTTATACATGAATACAAGTCATAGTAGCATTCTTGTTTTTCTTAGCTCGTTACAATGCCAATGGAACTTGATGAAGCCAAAATCATACCAGAAAGCACCATCATCATAATCTGGTTCAGGCATTTCATCGAACACTTGCTTTGCATATAGCATATACAAACTGGCCACATAACCTGGATGAGCAAGAACATCACGAAAATGACAGCATAAAAAAGACTCTTTGATCATAATCTCCTTCAGCATTTCATCAAACACTTGGTTTGCATTAGAAAAGGGACCAAAAAAAATGAAGTTATCTGTCAGACAACCATGTGTAGCCATGCCAGGACCCATCGGATGGATTAGCAACGATCATCTACTGAGCCATAGCCGAGACCATGAAGTTCTGTTAATCACGCTCTAGCTACATGGTCGTGGTTCATCAACCACGACATGGGTTTCTGTCTTCTTAGGAATCAAGAATACAGAGGTACGAGCCTATAGAACAGATCCTGTTCAAGTAAGGTCGTGCTTATCAATCTCTCCGACTCTGATATATCCCCGATTTATTTGCACCTCGGAGGCGATGTGGGATGTGGCTTTTACATTCTTGGCTCTCCTGGTATAAAGGGACTGGTAAGAAAATTGAGGAGAACTCATTCACACACTTTAATCTTTAGTTACTTTTTAACGGTCTCGTTTTTCCGTTTTAGTTTATCTTTTCCCTTTTACATATAAAATCATATATAGCAAATTTTATTATTTTTAAGATTATAAAAAATTTAAACTACTTTTATTTTTCAAATAAACTAAAACTTGGTATAATATTGTAGGTGCGGTGGTTCATAACATGACATGAGAAAAATACACGACACGGAACAAAAATTAGGAAGGGATTGAAATTATGAAATAATATTCGTGTCGTTTTCATACGATGTCATGTCATGTCGTGTTCGTTTGACATCGTGTTCGTGTTCAAAATTCTACATGAAATTAACAAGATAGTAACACGTGTTTGTCATATTTTCTTATTTTTCGTGTTTTGTAAGATTAATTTTGAATTAGATAAACTTGAAGTTTATCGTATTGTATCTTTTTCTTGTTTGCCATTTTTATCATGTTTTGTTGTTAGTGTGTCGGAAAGGGTTGTGGTGGAGAACGGAATTTCCAATGGATCGCATGAGTTCGCTTTTCGAATTGATATTCTCACCCTATGTTCGAGTTACAGAAAATTCATTATAGGATAATCCAAAAGGACATTTGTGAATCTAGTTACAAAGACACAAATCAAATTACTAGACGATTCTGAGTTCATTATAGAAGAAAGAGAGCTGAGAGAAAAGGGCATAATCCACGACTCAATAGAGGAGTCATATTTATACTTTGACAGATTAGAGTTTTCGTCTTCTAAATTAGTTAAGAGAATCACCGACAAGGGCTCTGTCCCTTGGATCCCGCTAGGGGGCGTTGCCCTTAGGACCCTGAAAAGGAGCGCGACCTCCTTGACCCATGTCATTTTGTTGTACCGGCTTATAAATCAATCTTATATATGCACGCACTCCGCATTCACTAAACGTATAATATATAATACAAAATAATAAGTTTTTCAGCTCACATATTAGTTCCAATTACACAAAATATCTTGTGATACTAAAATCACTAACATTAATAAACAAAACACGATATCGTATCGTGTTCATGTTGTATAAAAGTTATTGTGTCAGAAAAAAAAAACACAAGACAAATGCCTAATTTGTTCGCGGTGCTTAAAAGATCACATTTTTTTCTACGGGGTGGGGATTTTAGTATATCATAAAGTGATTGCACTTTGTTTTTGCCATTATAAGATCGGTTATTCAAAAAAAAAAAAAAGTGCTCATGTGTATACCATAAAAAGTGTCAGTCTTACATCTTAAACAACTTCCTACAAGCAATTAATAACCATAAAACCCTTTACTCCGAAATAACAAGGAACAAAATCCTCGAAATTAAAAGACAACATATAAGCGTTCCTCCTACTAAACACGATCGAACAACCAATTCTCGTATCCTCGGTGTCAATGAACTAAAGCAACAAAGAGCCACCTCTAAAATCGATTCTCCATCAAGATAATACACCTATACAACAACAACAATACACAAAAATCTTATTAATTTATACACAATATTAATAATATTCTTAATTGATAATATATAATCATCAAGACTACATACCGGCAAACTATTTAAAAGAGCCAACATCAATGACACATGAAAGATATTCACCAACAACTTCTCCACTACAACTGGAAAATACACAACACCATAAAACCAACGAGACTGATAGTTCGTTACCCTAATCGAACGTGCCATTGATATTATATCACCTACAAACACAAAACTCCCACCACATTTATTTTCTTTATTACCACATTCATGTCTCGAAAATGTGATCTCAACCCATGTGACACCTAGCGTGTGAATTGGACTCGAGCACGACTCATCATCTGTACATAAACAATTACCATCATCTTTTACCAAATTGCCCCACCCATCGCCACATTTTTTCTCCCCTAACACGCCCTTGGCCGGAAAACAATAGATGTGCTCTTTTGTCTGTTGATGATTGGTTTCATTTGTTCTTGAATTACATGATATGGTGGTGAATAAAGTGAGGTCGTTTGGACATGTGAATTTGTTGTCCGTGATTTCAGGATTCTTGCTTCCCGCAATCATTAAATTCGGGACACAATACCCTTTATTTGTTTGAGATTTTTGCTTGTCTAAAACATAAGAAATATTCATCCATTCTTTTGTTGTATGAACGTGGGCCCCGTCTAACATTGTGATTATGTCACCGGGAGATAAGTGGCCATACAAAGGTGACTTAGGAGAAACATCCAAAACCTATAAAATGTTCCCAAAGTGAAAAAATATATATACTATAGATTAGAGTAAGTTACATTTTTGGTCCCTGCGTATAGCTGAATTTGTAAATTTGGTCCCAAATTATTCTCTTTCATTTTTTATTCTTATTTGATGTTTTTTGACTTTTTGTAATGTTTTTGATCCATGTTTAAAGTAAAATGACTATACTTTTGGGACCAAATTTGCAAATATCAGGGACCAAAAATAGTCATTTTACTTGGAACAGGGATCAAAAACATTACAAGAACCTTAAATAAGGACCAAAATTGCAAGAGAAACCTTTTTGGAACCAAAATTGCAAAAGTAATGATTAAAGCAAAAATGGTGAAGTACCATGAGGCTTTCACCATGGGAGTAAAGTGGATAGAAGATGAATGGTAGAAGGAAGAGAGTCAACGCACAAACAAGACATAACTGCAAAAATGGAGTCAGACACATGTTGAATCAGGGAAAAGAAAGGGTAATAATGTAATTTGGTATGGTGTGCAATGTGTTAACTTACTGCTGCATTATGCCAGATTCCTGCACAGTATATTCTAAGTGTAGCTACACGTGGGATCATTTGTAGCAAATCATCATTGAAGGCAACAAGTGCACCTGGAAACAGAACTGCCAAAAACACGGCAGTGTACTCAATTTGTATGCCCTCACTGCTACCCACAAAATGGATGCCTACAGGATCAGTTATGAGATCCATTTTCTAAATAATTTATAATAAATTAATTCAATATGTAAAGAGACATAACAAGAATGAGATTGATGTGATAACCTTGTGGCAGAAAGTGCGTGTCCAAGTTCATGTATGGATACAGATATTATGGAAGATATGCACATGTATCCAATATCAGCAACTGTTATGTTGTATAGTGAAGAGTAGGATCCGAAGATGGATCCATTAAGAATATTGTTGAGCCATGGGATGCCATTGTATAGATTCAAAGCTCTGGCTGATTCCAATAAGATAATCTGTTCAATAAATTGAAAGAAAAGGTTTATGATTCTGATATGGAAAGAACATTTAGTAAGAATGTGTGTTTCTTACGAGCGTAACTCCAATCAAAGTAGTCAAACTGAAACCCATCCCGATTGAGAACCATATTCTTAACCACCTACAATCAGATGAAGGAGCAAGAAGCAACTTAGTTCAAGCTTCAATTTTCAGCTCAAGATAATGAATCTCAGAATGTGTATACAGGAAGAAATACTATGAGATTTTAAGTCGTTTTGGATTCAGAACGGAATAGATGAGCTATAATTCCTATCCGATGCCTTAAACTCCATGTTTCCGAACCCTAATTGAATTTTTAATACCACGACTTGATACGACACTGACTGGGGATAAATATAGACCTGAAGTATTTTCGTCCGAATTGAAAGAGAGGTTCGTTGAAGACAGACGACTTGAAGTCACAGTACCTGAAAAAGCACCAATCAATTGTAGAAATATAAGCGGAAACACGAATAAACATATGAGGATGATGATGGTGATAGTGATAATGATGCATACCAGCAGGAAATGGAGTTTGAGAGGTGGGAGGAGACACGGCGGAGTGGAAGAAGGGTACGTGGGGTTGCTCCTCCCCCAGTTCTCCTTCCGGTCCTTCTCCCTCGTTGAAGCTGAATGTTGCCCTCCGTCATTGATGGATTTGAGCACTGCTGAGCTGAAATTTCCTAACTCGCTTAAAGGCAATTGGTTGTATATAGATTGTTGTCTTTTTAGGGTTAATTGCAAATTTAGTCCCTGCCAGATTTGGTCCTCAAAAAATCCGAATTACCAATTTCAATCCTTGATACCGAGCTAAGTTGTTTTGGCCTTGTTTATTGCAACTATAAATATTAAATAATCAAATTATTTGGTAATATAGGTGAAATTTAAAATAAAAAAATTAAAAAAAAATCATAGATGGTGGAATATACAATAGAAGATAATTTTTTTTGGAAAAAATATATTGTAGCACAACCAACTTTTTGTTTTGTCCCATATTGTTCACTAATGTTTTATTTTTGCGCAATAGGTCACTAAATTTGTAAAATCGATATCAATTAAGGTCCCGTTTGATAGTTGTTGTCCGGGAAAGTCCTTATGGGAAAGTCCTGTATGGGAAAGTTTTATGACTGAGAAAGAAACCATGTTGTTTGATTGTATATCTGATTGACTTTGTTGAATAATGAAAAATGACCATATTAACCTGCTATTCTATACTGTGATGGATGAAGTTGCTGAATGATTATAAAAACATACAAATTGTCATACAAAATCAAAATTACACAATAATCATTTAAAATTTTAAATACAAATTGTCATACAAAATAATTAAACATAAATCAATTAAAATCCAAATAGAATGTCGATGAGGTTGTTAATTTATTCTTTTTCAAGCTGATGTTATGTTGTTATTATTTCTATCCAATTTAGTTATTTTTTATAACCCAGCATGTGATTCTTCACTCGGTTTATGTCCGATAGTAGTAGGATAGATGAGATTTTTTATAATAAATTAGGATGATGGTGTTGTTAAAAAAACGAATCCAATAAAAATGAATTTAAAAAGTTAACTAAAAGAAATTAATAATCCAATAATATTTATTAATATATAAATATTATATATTATAAATAATATTTATTTATATATAATAATCCAATAAAAGAGAATTAATCCATAAAAAGAAAATTAAAAAAAGAATTATTTAAAAGAAGTTAATAATCCAATAAAATATATTTGTTAATACATAAATATTATATATTAAAAATAACATTTATTAATATATAATAATCCAGTAAAAACGATAATCCAATAAAAAAGAAATTAAAGAATTTATTTAAAAGAAATTAATAATCAAAGAAAGAAAGAGGCGAGGTTTTGGGCATAATTGTCTTTCCAGCATTCAGCCATAAATATATGATTTTGGGGTTTTCTGGAAAGACATATCTTACCGGGAAAGACACATTTTTTAATGCAAATCAAACAGTTTTTCTAATCCATTCAGCCAGAAAGATCTATTTGGACCTGGAAAGATGTCTACCAAATGGGGCCTAAGCCCTTATGAAACAAATCAAGGGGTTGTCTGTTACGTGGCGTGCCACATTACATTTAAGTCGCCAATACTTACCTATGAGGCTACATTGCCTCCGCATGGATTTTTTAATTATATTTTTTTGTTAATCTTTTTCTATTATTATCTTAATAAATTATATTCCATTTTTATCAGAGGCACTTTCTATCTTCCTACAGACCAACTCCCACAACCGCCACCTCCACCTCCTACCTCTCACCACCACTGACACCACCATCGTCCACCTCCCACCACCTTCTTACACCCCACCCACTATCCACATCCCAACACTACCACCATCCATCTTCCTCTGATCCATCATGAACACACCAAAATAAACACCAAATCCAGAATAAAAAATGAAGAAAGTGATGAAGTTCAAAGCTTCGATAAAATTCAGAAAAAGAACATTAGATGAATTGAATACAAAAATGATTACTAAAGAACCATCCATAAATAGCAGTTGTACGACAATTGGCTTCAACCTCCAAATAAAATTGGAAAGATCTTGCTTTCAAGGAACACGATTGTTCATTCGCCTTCCCATCCATAGTTTATGCACACCAAGTCTCTCCCGACGTCTCCCTCCATAGATTCTCTTTTCCTTCTCTAGTTTCAACCTCTAACACCAAAATATGGACCTTAAACACATGAAACAATAAAAATCAAAAACTTCTATAATAGGATAGACTAAAAGGGAAATTATTGTAAAGATCCATCATGAACACACCAAATCCAAAAATAGAGGAAGAAATAGATGACTTTTAGAGCTTCAAAAAAATTCAGAAAAAGTACATTAGATGAACACACCAAAATAAACACCAAATCTAGAAAATGACGAAGAAAGAGATGAAGTTCGGAACTTCAAAAAATCCAACTAAAGAACATCAGATGAATTGAATACTAGAGGGATCGCCAGAATCCATGGAGTCGAGAGGAAGATCGACAGTACCAAATACCATGATTCTCGAAATTCTCACACTTCACTTTCTATAACTACTTGTAACCTTCAATACTCGATGAATCTGGTTTGTGAACACACTTTGCACACTTCAATTTCCGGTCTTTTTTTAAGATATGAAATAGATCGTTTGTGCTTATGAGCATAGTTCTTCCCCAACCGCCTCCCTTTTCTTTAAGGGACCAAATCCGACAGCAGTGGTTCCCCTTCCCTCCCATGACTTTGCATCGATAGAAGGGAAAACTATAATTAAGTGAAGCGGGAAAGCTAAAGTGATGAGCACAAGACTATAAGCAAACACAAACTTGCAATAGATGGTTGCGATGAAAGGCGTTGGAGATGGTTCATGAAGGAATCGTCGGATAAGGTTGAGAAGAAAGGTGTCGGCGATTGTTAGTAAAGGAATCACCGTTTTTGTTAGTTTTAATTTTTTATTTTGAAAAAAATTAAAAAATTCCACCTAGACTAAATGCAACCTGGAAGCCGGAAAGAAATTTGTTAATTCTCTTATTTAACAGGTAAAAAATACATTAAGGGTCTACTGCGCAAAAAAAGAAAAATGTTAGTGATCAATCCGGTACAAAGCAAAGAGTTCATTATACTGCAGTGTTTTTCTGAAAAAAAAATTTGTGTTTAACTCGATAACGCTTCAAACAATATAAATGTGATCGAATGACTAAAACCTTTTTAGGTGATACTTCTTTCCATACTCATTGTGTTGCGCACATTATTAATCTAACCGCGCAAGCCGGGCTTAAAGGTTGTGCGGATATACGAGGCAAATTTAAATGTTTATTGGATACGATTTATGGTTCAAGCAACGAAAGGCAATCTAATTATCTTTTTATTTTGCCACCAATGAAATTCCATTATGATCTAACTATGACAAAGTTACTAGGTGGAATTCTACTTGCGTTATGTTTGAAAGTATTTTGCGACAAAAGCTCACTTTAAACGCTTTTTACGAAATACTTGTAACTAAACATCAATTTGTTAGCATCTTTTTATTAGACTGGAAATTACTACAAGAGTTAACTGATATTCTACAAGTTTTTAAGGAATAATAACTTTATTGTTGGGTGTTTAGTACCCTACAAGCTTTTAAGGAAGCAATTACTCTATTGTTTGGGTGTTTACTACCCTACAAGTTCATTGGTTTTAAATCAAATTTACGTTATGTCGGAAAAGTTAGCGCGATACAATTTGTCACAACATAAAATGTTTTTTTGACATGTTTAACGTTATGAAACTCTAGTTTTTACAATATTTTCGAAAAATGTCATTGGTTTTCACTTGTGTCTTAGCCTTAAATCCTACTATAAATATAAATGTAGGTGGTGTATGAGTTTTAATGTGAAAAATTGCTTCAAAATTAGGAATACCCGAATTTGAACCACATTTTGTTGAAGCGGAAAATTTTAAATTCAATGAAACTTTTCAAAAATTATTTTGCTATTATGTTACAAAGTATGGTCAACCAAGCAATCTAACATTTAACCATATGAGGAGGGGTGACATCCTTATCTAGAGTTGACCGAGATGCAAATATCAGACTATATAATGTAGGACACAACCAAAGTTCAATGAACTTTGGTCTTAGTAGCGAATTGAGAAATTGTGTTGCATCAGTAATTTTAGCCTAGTTGATTGTTAAGGAATTTCAAAACCTTGAGATGTTGACTTGGTGGAAAGAAAAGGAACTACAATTTCTGATTCTAGCCGCCATGGCCCAAGATATACTAATCGTCCAAGCTTCCAAGGTAGTTTTGAATTTTAATTTTTTTTCTTGGTGGTAGGATCATATAAGAAGTTAAAAACGAAGGTAACGACTCATTGCCCAATCGATGCAAGTATGTGTTTCTTAGAGGATTACCTAGATGGCGTTAAGAGGATACAAGATTGTGTTTCACTCGAAGGACCACTTTTACCACATTCGTGTATAATAGATTGCACAAGGCATAACACCTCCAATATCCGAAGTAGATAAGGTTGAATTCAAAGAAGGATTGGATGACTTCTGGTTGTTATTTCATGAAAGACTTCCACTTTGAAGACTATGATTCTTATTATTCTCAATTCAAAACTTCTGTTTTTATCTAACTCGTAGCTCACACTATTCTTTTTCTTATGTATTTCTAAGTTCAAACTATGATGGTTTATGTATTTCAACTATTTTCTAGGTTTATGATGTTTATGTATTGCAAATATGTGCATGAATGATGACTTTGAAGACTATAATTGCTATCATTTTCAATTTCAGAGCTTATGTTTTTATATAATTCTTAGCTTAAACTAAGCTTCGTTTACTTTATTTCTAAGCTTATGTATCACAAGTAATATCTTGGTATGATTAAATCTGGAAAAAAAAAAACAAACAGGTTTTTATAGGTTAAACCAAAAATCGATTTTTTAAAAAACCGATTTAACCGAAACTAAAACTGAAACCAATTCAACTAGTTATACATTCCGATGCAAAAAAAAAAACAAAAAACCTGCCCAAAACTAATTAGGTAAAAACTGAAGCTAATCTAAAAAAAATCGATTAAAAATCAAACCAAATTTTTAAAGGGAAAATGTCACTCTAACCATATAAACTTATAATTCGTTTTAAAGGTCCCTTATCTGTTTTTTAGTTGTTTTTTAGTACTGTAGGGTTAAAAAGTCAATTTTTACGTGTTAAAATTGTTGGATTATGGTGTCAAAGGTCTTAACTAAATTGATATATTGATTGAATAATAGTAAGTCCTTTTTGGGTTGCCCTTATAACCAGAAAATGACAAGGATTGATATTGAGATAGATATATAATTTATTAATATATTATAGGATTAATATATTAATTAGAAATGGAAATAATTAATTAAGAATTAATCAGAGTTAATTTAATTAATTGTTCTAGACTAATTAGAATTAATTAATGGGTCTAAGGGTTAAAATGCAATTGTTCAATAGTTGAACAAGGAAGTCTTCTAGAACCTCCTTAGGAAGGGATGGTTTTTGAGGAGTCCTTGTAGGGCTTATGGAACCCTCATTGGTTGATAAGGAAAGTGAATTTGAATTGTAATATAATATTATTATTTTGAATTCAAATTAGGGTTTCCTATAACTATAAATAGGGACCTCCATAAGACTTAAGAACCCTTCACAATCATAAGGAATTTCGAAATTCTCCTCTCCACTCTCTCTATTTCGATCCTAGGTTTTTCCTAGGGTTTTAGTGTGATTCATTAGAGCCTTCCATACTATTGGGGCTAGCATTCCAAGAAGAGTTCTTGAAAGTACGTTGTTATTTACGATAATAGCAATAAGGTATGTTTATTAAACCTTTCTAATTTTCGATTTTAGCTAGGTTGTTTAGGAGTTTCAAAGTATGTTGATATTATGAAAAAAAACCATAGATTTCTAGGTTTCATGTTCCCATAATTGTTTATGTGAAATTCCATAAGTACATAGAAGTAATATAGAAAACCCATAAAAAATAACCATTATCGATAGAATGAATGGGTGAACCGATCATCTTATGACTAGTCACCCAAGTTATTTTCTACGACAACATAAGATGGTGTCATGTCATTAAATGAGAGTGTAATATTGAATCATGACATAAATAAGATCGAGTCACATGTATCCTTTTGTTCATTTTGTTCGCCTGAAGCAAAACCCTTATCTTCTCCTTCATTAATCTTGTTGAGCTCTTACGGTGATGCAATACCTAAAGATCAATCCTCAATTCCAATGAATGTTCATCAAAAAACCATTTGTTACCCTGATGGTATACATCATGTGTTCGAGGATGTTGATTTTATTGGGATGTAACTAGATGCATGTGTTCCATTTCTTAAACGATTTACACAAGATAAGTGTGAGAAGCTTTACTATTGTTTTCAAGAATTTGGATTTCTTGAAGGATTAAGGTTAATTTCTAATGATCTTCAATATGTTAAATTCATTGACATTGCCTATGGTTGTGGAGTTCAACTGCCGATGTACATGGGCCATTTTGGAACTAGTCTGCAGTTATGGTTTGATGAAGACAAAAACAAGTTGTTAGTGTGACAACGGTCAATTTCTGGTCAAGTCAAAGTCAAACTAAGTCAACGAGTCAAACCGGTCAACTCAACTAGTACTTGTATGATAGGACTTATTCTATGTTTACTAATGCACAACCCTCTATCTTAATGCAAAGTATCACTCGGAAGTTTCAAATGTTCAGAAAACCTAAACCCTAAATAGGGTGAGTGATGTAAGACTCGATCAAACACTATTACGTACCCTTCGGGGGTGAATAACACTCATAACGAGGCATAGTGGGGTTTACAAACCTTGCACTACGGGGCCAAACACTAATAAAGGCCACCGACAAAGTCTCTCTCAATCTCTCTCGCTATATCTCTCTATCTCCCAAATCTCTCCCAAAACTCTCCCGAATCTCTCTCAAAATCTCTTTCAACTTTTTAAATACACCTGGGCCATCCCGACCCTTCAATTAGTTGAAAACCACTCGAAACGGAAGGTTAGTATGAAAAAAAACACCTTGACTGCGAACCCTCTTAGGCTACAAACCTTCTTAGGCTACGAACCTTCTCAGGAACCAAGGCCTCTCGCAGCGAGTCCGACCTTCACAGCCTCTTCCAGGTTTCGCTTTCGGATCCGAGGTTCGCAATCATACCGAGAATGTTCGCATACCAGACTGCAGTGAAGTCTCCTCTCGCAAGCCGGACTCCTTCGTACCGAACCTTCCCCTCCTGCGAGCCTCCTCGGGTGCGACCCCCCCCCCCCTGCGAACCCTCTCGCATCTTCGCTTCTTTTTCCCGGTTTTTGACCACTTTCGCATTTTAAGCCCGTTTTTGACGTGGGATTTTCATCAAATTCATAATTTTGACATTTTAAACCCTCCAAACTTATCTTTTAGTCCCATCTTGAAGATTTATTTAATATAAATCATATTTTGCTTAGGATAATATCAAGAGTACATAAAGTATCTCTTTGACTTTTCTCATAAAGTTATGACACCAACCACTCTCATATCAACTCTATGACAACTTTATGTCACTATTTACATCTATCTAGTCAATTCATTTAGCTTCTTCAACACTCTTTCCATCCAATAAACCTTTATGAACAAATCCAAGAGATTTGTTTCACTTCTCCAAGATTTCATTTGTTATTACCAAAAGCAAACTTCTCTCTCTCTCTCTCCCTCTCTCTTTCTCAGTCACGACTTCTCCAAGAAGTTCTTGAACTTTCCTCCTTTGGATTGGTAAGTATATTATCTAAACTTCTACACAATCTTCATACAAATCGTGATCATTTACACAAATATTCACATATTTGTTCTTAGGATCTTCAAATGTTCAAGCATCTTTCAAGTGTTCTTGACTTGAAACTCCCCATATTCAACTTTCCTCCACAAGAAATCAAAAAAGGTGAGTTCATACCCCTATCTTTTCATGTTTTCTTCAAGTTTTAAGGGGGAAAATACAAGTTACAACACCAAAACATATTCTAACTCAAACAACAGCTTACAACAGAAAAGTTAAGGTCTATTCACGACCTGTTTTGACCATCTTAAACTTAATATTTTTCAAAACTGTTCAATATGCAAATATTTCAGGTTTATACCTTTCTAATGACTACTTGCACACGTTCATACGATTTTTCTACAATTTATGGCGATTTTTACAAAATTGTCTATCATTTCAGAAATGATTTCGGACCAGTCTGTGAAGATGGACATTTTCACACTGGTTAGAGACCACTAAAAATCATAAAAAAAATTATGAACAAACTAGACACATTTTCTAAACTCTCAGAGTTTACAGATTCAGTTTTCGACTTACTGTGATTTTTCTATGAATTTTCTAAAAACAGTGACAGAAAAGTTAAAACTAGTAAAATAGTTTACAAGTTTATTAACATTTTGTAACATGTTGAGCAAAGTGTATAGCAATAAATAGCTACATAGTGATTGTATTCCATGTTAGTTTACTTCCATGAAACAGAAATAATCATTCACATAAGGGTCTTTCATCATTACAAACATATATGATAAACTATAATAGGTATAGTTTATGATACATTAACACTACGAACACACTAAGGAAGGTTTCATTTATACCACAAAAAGGGTTTTCATTCACACTACACGTAAACTCGTTGAATCAAATTTGTGAGACATTACTTCATTGTGCTCTTTAGAGTACTGGTTAAAGTCTTGTATTATAACCATAGTCTCTTGTAGGGAGAGTGTGATACTTGTGTATAAATCTATATTGGGACTGACAATCCCGCACCTAAGCTGCTTGCAACAGCTAGACCGGCAGGTCTGGGGTGACAAATGTCAAAATATTCTGACACCCAAAGTACGTCCTAACAGGCTTACTATGTCAACTGCATGGTTATAATAACTCACATAGGGAAACAATGACACATATAGTTTACGGGGATTCTTACATTCAAAAAGTGTTTTATTTAGTTAAAACTGCATATACAATCATAAGTACGGAAAATACTTGTACATTTCGGTCTTGAGTCTTAAGACTACAACTCATTTTATAAGGAAAATATTGGATTTTTCTTGAACATACACTACATTTACAAGGAAAGAAGGTTTATTTATGTACTAATACAATATACTATTTTCAAGAACAAACATTCACACATATCGGTCTTAGGGTAGTTAAGTCTACATTTCATCTAGGATTGTTAGGTTCCGTCTACAATTTCTACGTGTATACGTCAGAGTTATATAAAATTTAGACACGATCAACTTGGAAATGGATGGGTCCGTCTTAGATCATGTTCCTTGTTTGGTTGTGGGCTTAGGTCAGGCTCATTACATTCGACAGTTCATTCGATCTTGATTTTATATAACTTGTACACACTGGGGGATTATAGAAGGAAGCTACGGGTCTTCCTAGGAGTACACTATTTTATAACATAGAAACTTACATTTCTGGAGGAACATTTACTCCAAGAGCATACATACATAAGGGTTGCATGCAAATACAACTACAATACACTACTTATCTAGTACAAGTACAAGTTACATTTCTCAAAGGACCATTATTGTTAACTCTGTGATTACCTAGTGAATACGTTAGGGTCATATATAATGAGGATCCAATCGGCAGTGGAATGTGTGAATTCCACATTATTTCCTGTTCCTTGTTTGGTTGTGGGCGTAGGGCAGATCCACACATTCAACTGTCCATTCGATCTGGATTATATATAACTTGTTTTCACTATGTGATCGTAGAAGGAACTGGTAAGATCACATTACTATTCATTACTTATAAAGAAAATATAGGATTTTCTGGAGGAACATACAAACATTTTCAATGAACAAGGAACTTATTTTCTAAAACATTTTCACCAACTTAAATGTTGATACACTTTCAAAATTACTTGTATTCTCAGGAAACCAGTAGGCAGGTACACGCACAGGTTTTCAAGAAGACGGAGCATAATAGCTTCTAGTCTTAGTTTTTACTATATACATGTAGAGTCATTCAAGCTATGTTTCGAATACAATGTAAACACTATAGTATCAATATAATGGTTGTTGTTGCTTTGATTACTATTATTCATTTGTTATGATACTGTACATGATGTCCTCCGCCCCCAAACGTTTCCGCCATCTCGGTTTGAGGGTGTGACAGTTAGTTACGAGGACAACCATTTAGGTATAACGGATATGTAAGGGGGAAATGGTTGATGTTATTAACCTAACTGATTTTAGCAGTTCAATAAATAATACCAACAAGGATTTGTTTACTAAGTTGTGTCTCAAGGGATACCTCTCATAGGAAACGGTAGATGAAGATGACACAGTTTTTGACGCATTAGAGAATGGGATTGATGCATATGATGATGTACTAAATGTTGAATTAAAAACAACCTTCAATGAATATGTTCGTTGGAAGAAGCAACTGCTTGTACTAGGTATGAGGTTTTCTAACCCTAGATTACTGAAACACATGCTCTATACTTATGATGTTACCAATGGTTATCAATTGTGTTACACAAAAGTAACAGTAAAAGACTTTTGGTTAGATGTTATGGTGTTGATTACACCTTAAGGATTTCAGCATCATGGATGAGTGAAGAGAACTCGTTCCAAATTATGTCTCTTATTAATGATCATAATTGTGCTAGAAGTTTCAAGATGGGTTCCATTGTTAACTATGGATGGATTGGTAGTCATTTCATTAGAGAAGTTATAGAAAAAGAGAAAATGATTGTTAGGAGGCTTGAGGAAGAAGTGAAAAAACAAATTTATAATAAAGGTGAGTATGAAACAATGTAGGATAGTCAAAAAACATGCATTGTCTCTTATTGAAGGTACCATAGTAGAACATTATGCAAAGTTGTGGTCATATGGTGAGGAGATTAGAAGATCTAATACATGTTCAATTATGAAAACTGGATGTAAACTCTATAGTAGATGGGAAAATTTAATTTAGCAAGTTTTATGTGTGTTTTGAAGGACTAAAAAGGGTTGGATGGGTGGATGTAGAAAGATTTTAAGCATGGATGGGTGTTTCTTAAAAAAATTATGTAGTGGGGAGTTGATATTGATAGGTTTTCTAGATTACTTCAATGTGCTTGCGAAATTTCACATAAACAATTATGTGAACATGCAACCTAGAAATCTATGGCTTTTCTCAAAATAACAACATACTTTGAAACTTCTAAATATCCCTAGTAAAATCGAAAAACACAATGTTTAAATCACATACCTTATTGGTATTATCGTAAATAACAATGTACTTTCAAGAACCCTTCTTGGAATGCTAGCCCCAATAGTGTGGAAGCCCCTAATGAATCACACCCAAACCCTAGGATCGAAAATACAGAGAGGGAGAGGGATTCGAAAATTCCCTGTGTTTGTGCAAGGTTATTGAGCCTTATGGAGGTCCCTATTGATAGTTGTAGGAAAACCTAATTTAAATTCAAAATATTAATATTATATTGCAATTCAA
Source organism: Lactuca virosa (assembly GCF_052849685.1). Classification (NCBI taxonomy): domain Eukaryota; kingdom Viridiplantae; phylum Streptophyta; class Magnoliopsida; order Asterales; family Asteraceae; genus Lactuca; species Lactuca virosa. The sequence goes on from NC_136427.1 coordinate 177,675,805, forward strand.
ATTCACTTTCTTTATCAACTAAGTAGGCTTCTATAATCCCTATAAGGGCTCCTCAAAACTGTTCCTTATAGGGAGGTTCTAGAATGCCTTCCTTGTTCAACTATTGAACAACTGCATTCTAACCCTTAGACCCATTAATCAATTCTAATTAATCCAAAACAACTAATTAAATTAACTCTGTTTAATTCTTAATTAATTATTTCCATTTCTAATTAATATATTAATATATTATATTTCTCTCTTAATATCACTTAAGGCCATTTCCTGGTTATGAAGGCAGCCCGAAAAAGACTTTACTATTATTCAATCAATATACCAATTTAGTTAAGACCTTAGACATCCTAATCCAACATACATGTACTATTAGGAAGGATGCAATGCCTGAGGTTGCAACAACAAGGCCAACTTTTTCAATGGATCTTAGATGCGAAAGTACGGTTGTCCATAAGAATGTTTTCCCAGTACTAACGTGACCGTATACAAAAATGAGTATTTGTCTTTTGCATTCGGTGTCTTTCATAATGTACTCATGCACCTTCAGTTGGTGTGGATTCAATTATGAGACCATGTATGCATACTGGGAGGCCAACAAGTGTTTTTCGTAGCTTATTTCCTCTAATAGCAACCGATTCCTAAGAACAACAAGAAAAGACGTAGATGGCAGTGATAGCCCAAAGTCCAAAAGTGATTTGGACGGTGCTAACACAAGTACTGTTTTTTGAATTTCTAACAGGACTTGTTTTTCAATGATATTGGTGTCGGGTATTATTGAAGGAGTGGAGGAAGCCTACGTGTATGCATAATGAATGCCGTCACCTATTTTTTATACTTTGTTGATTCCCATAGTAAGAGATGAGTGTCGACTTTACATAATATTAACAGGTGACAGAACAAGGATCGTAGTTCCGACGATGATGCCCAAGACGTCGCTTCATGGAAGGTTGTTAACCATTCCTTTTCATCACCTATCAAACCTAACTCCTCACACGCATCTCGAAAAGTAGAGTACGTCTGTACATGAACAATTCTGACATCTACAAAAGACTTACATCCTTTTTGGTGAGAAAGAAAAATTCGCAAATAAAACAATGCTCCTGTTGTGGGATGTACATATGCAAGTCTACCAATAGTTGTAGAAGTTGATGTAATAGTTATAGCTCTATGAATCCATTCTTTCGCAGTTGTGTTCCACTTGTATTTACTCGAGTATTCATTATATGTAAGCCTGCCACCTCTTGAATATGTTTGGTTATTACGCAACCATTCAGACAACATCGTAACTCCAAAGGCCGAAGTATCAATCAATGTATCTAATCTTTCACTTTCCTTGAAAAAGTAGGATGCATGTCTTCTAAGTGAACAGGAAGAACTTGAACTGTCGGATAACATTCATGAATAGAAAAGTTAAGGATCCTCCACGCTGCTTCATGTGGGCATATGTATCGGCCATCTAAATATGACTTTATCTCGTTCACAACAACATGTGAAACATATGTGGAGCCACCATAATGACCTTCAGACCTCTGAAGAGTGAAACGAACATGATCTACACCTTTATATATGTACTTAAATAAGTACTTAATCATCATGTTCCAGCCGCAATATTCAACATTAATGTAGGCATCAAACTGGCTGCATAAATGCTTATTATACGACACCACATACCCGTTGTCAACTCTAATACAATTATGTAGAACATGGATGATATCAGACCGCCTTCTATACGGATATTGAGTAAACCACATGGACCATGCAGCATGCATGTGGTGACCGTCCTTTACAAGTCCACCTCACTTGTAGGATCTAGTAATTCGGCTATTATGTACTTGTCAATATCACCAGCTTCTCGTATACTAAAAGGTGGAGTAACCCACAAAGCATATGACAGTGGGGTAGACCTCTCTTCTGAAATTCAATCGCGTAAAGATCTACATGAAAGAAGAGGATAGATGGGGCGATTCAGGTTAGATCCAATGTAGATCCAACTTTCGATTCACTCGTGGGATCCGTGCGGTCCGAGGGGGACCACCATGGCTCATCTCTTCTCGAGAATCCATACATCCCTTATCAGTGTATGGACAACTTAATAATAAGAAGCAATAATCAAATTGAATTTATCGATTTACATGGGTGGTCAATTTATGGGCCAATAAAGGATTTTTATCTTCGAAACCCATTGGAAGGGGTAGTGCACGAGAAAAAAATCATGCAGACATGATCGACTCTTTGGACGCCTCGAAAATACCATGAGGTGTTCGGAAATGGTCGAAGTAGTTGAATAGAAGGATTATGATAACTATAGCCCTTGGTAAAGTTACCAAAGACGAAAATGATTTGTTTGATATTATGGATGACTGGTTACAGAGGGACCGTTTCGTTTTTGTAGGCTGGTCCGGCCCATTGCTCCTCAGCTTTACACGGAGTACAGGAACAATACAAAACCAAATATATGTCAACAATTATGTTGTTAACTCTTTCTGCACATACAAATTAAGGATCTATTTGGTAAAATGTAAATAAATGAATAGAATGAACAAAGTAAATGAAACAATAATACAATGGAATGAGTGATTACATCTCATCGTCATGTTTTGATTCATTTAAAGGAATGGAATGATCCAATGTAACATGTTTTATGTGATGTATAATTACAAAATAAATGAACGTAAATTTACAAAAACTAGTTCGTAGGGGCGTCATGAACACATTCACTGCAGGATCTAATTTGAGGGACATAAAAGTCATTTAAAAAATAAATCATAAAAATAAAAATAAAACTTAAATAAATAGAAATTTATTGTTACAGTCACAAACAAACAAATTACATGTTGTTTCGTTTTATCAAAAGAGAAATAATATAAAAGCAAATTCACTTTTTTATACCATTATAAGAAAAAGTGACATATTTTAGGTTATTATTGAGTACAATTACTAACAAAGTTAAAAAGTCATATATAGAAATTAGTTCATAAAAGGCGCCATAAAGACATTGAATGCATGATCTAATTTGAGGGATATAAAAGTCATTTAACAATTAATGAAAATTCATTTTTTGGTGATTACATATGATGTTATCCAATAATTAACATCAACATGACCATATAATTTACTATTACTACAACTGTTGTTTACTCTATGATGCTTATAATTTTATGTTATTTCATAATGAATATACGATCAAGTGAAAGAAACATAATTAACGGAAAAGTGGCTACCGACAAGTTGATACGCCATAAAAACTCCCAAATATACCCAATGATAAATAACATGAATAAAACTTACACGCTTCGACATCGTTGAAAGTATTATCCTCTTTAAGAAATATAATGAAAGCATGGACCTTTATTTGAAAGACTCGAGCTATAATGTCTGGTCTATTTTGGATATAACCCTGCCCATCAGCATCCATATACCTCCTATATTCAGGCCATCTCACATCACAAGTAAAAGTGATGAAATATTGAGGCTTACCATGAACTCTACATATAGCTAAAGCGTCTTGATAGTGTTTGTATATATATATATATATATATATATATATATATATATATATATATATATATATATATATATATATATATATATCTAGGGCCACCAACAAATGAAGCAGGCAAAAATACACGCTTACCAATCACGCGGTTGTCTGTGTCTCCTCGAGATAAGGCGTCGTAGACGCCACTAATATACTCAGACTGTAACTGTTGTTGATGATGCTCTATGTAATCAAGTCTAGACTGCTCAATACAGGTATAAGCATCAGCCAAATATTGTTGAAACAAACGTTGTGCACGTAAAATCAGAGAATAAACACCCCTCCGCTCGTGAATCTGGTAACTTTAATACATGTTATTAGTTAAACTTCTATCCTCAGACACAGAGCCACCGCTACATATCGTAGGTGACCACCCATCCTCACTGTAAGGGAACAACAAAGGATATTGTAAAGACATGTACCATGGATGTAACTTACTAACTCGTTGAGCCATTCTAGGCTAGGAATAAATAACAATATCATAAAAAACATCAGTGGCATCATCTCCGCACACAATACAACCCAAAGTACCAGGAGCACAGGAGCACAAGGTTCATATCTTCTATCAGGAACATTATTGAAAAGGCATACACCATATGAATCCAGACTCATAGATTCAGCTATATCCCTTGCTGTTTTAAATGTACGGACGTATTCATTATGAGTATTCAACATGTAACTCAAAGAATTAATGACATCCGCCGATAACACTACATGACCGTCAGTACGAAAAGAACGTAATCTATTAGAAACTTCATTCTCATCATCTCACATATACAACTTTAAAAAAACACATGGTTGCGCAGAATCTTCTGAACAAAAAAAAAACAATCCAATGGAAAATTTGACCCAAAACCTTGAACACATATTGAAACATCCCAAAAATACGGTCTAAAATTTTCATTTTTAAATTATTAATAAAACCATAAATATCATCATCATCATATAAAATCATAAACCATGTATCTCAAAATATCGTAATGTCTGTCAACGTATCAAAATCTCATATCAAATATCAGAGTAAATCTCCCAGGCTAGAAAACTGTGGTGTGTGCCATGCGATCATCCCGAGCCCTTCCCTTTCCTAGCTGAAGTACCTGAAACCAAACTGAAAACTTTAAGCACGAAGCTGAGTGAGCTCCCCCAAACTACCACATACCATACACATAAACATATAACATGTAACATAAACTTTGGGACACCGCCCAGCTGCATCGGGACGAACCCGACATCGGCTTACCCGGCATCGGACTCCTGCCCGACATCGGGCTCACCCCGACATCAGACCATGTCTGGCATCGGGCTCACCCCGACATCGCGCTTACCACGGCATAGGGCTTACCCCGGAACATACACAACATATCATATATCATAAACACATAACATAAGCATATAACATACATCGGGCTTACCCCGACATCGGACCGAAGCCCGGAACACATAACATATAACATATAAACTAACATACATCAGGCTTACCCCGGAACACATAACACATAACACATACACTAACATACATCGGGCTTGCCCCGGAACTCATAACACATAACATGCATGAATCACAAAGACATCAAGCATACACATACTCTTCTCGGGAACGCCCCGGCATCGGACCGTAGTCCGGAACTCCAGATCTGAAAGAATAATCAGCTTGGGACATCCATGCCTCATAAATCATGCTACTTGGACAAAACCCCATAAAAGAGACCACAAAGAGATCTAATGAACTATAAGGCAAGTTTAGAGCTTGATTACCAGAAAGTGATGAGAATGGAACGAAATCCCTGGATCTATAACCTTCTCCTTTAACCTTCAAACTCCTTCTTCTTCTTCTAAGCTTCAAGAACACACAAACCACTCAAAATGGCAATAAATAGCTTAAAATCACTCAAGGTGAATTAGGGTTTCGAGGTTAGGGTTTGGAGATGATAGAGGCTGGGGTGGAGGCCAGATATGATGCTTAAATAGGGTGCAAGCCCTAAAGATTAGGGTTTTCGTACAGGTTGTCCTACTCGACGAGTCAAGACTCCGACTCGTCGAGTAGTTCATTTAAAACCCGCGCATATTCTGCCTTCTACTCGACGAGTTAGGGCTACCAACTCGTCGAGTCCTTCTTTCAAAATAATTAAAGAATTACTTAAATGCGTACCAGGGAACCGGACGTTACATATATGGACCACTACCTCTGGTAATTTCGTCATCAAACTTTTGCACCAAAAGATGTCATAGAAAGCATGGAGTTATATGCCCTTATACTATGTAGAAAGTGACCATCCTCGAAAATTTGCGATAACACAACAGGTGGAACAAGTGGAAAAAGAAGAACAATAGAGCCAGACTTACAACACTTGGTGTACCGCGGATTATCAGCTCATGACATATACAGAACCCTCTTATTATACCAAAAAACAACACCATAGAACTCGCGAATACAAGGACAATTGCCACAGTCATACTAAAAATTCAGAAACACAAAGGAACATAAAAAATAAAATAAAGAACACGATACCCACCTCTTATAAGAAATCGCAAAAACCTAAGGAGAAGAAGAACAGACATTGAAGGAGAGCAGGAATCCTGATGCGAAACCAGAACCCAAATCAATCCCTCTCATCAACCGAAAAATAAGACAAATAAACGCCCTCTCATCAACCGAACAATAAGACAGATAAACGACTAGCTGACCTCACAAAGGATAACGATCAGAAAACGACGAGAGAAGAAACCGTAAACGGAAATAGAAGTAGGTAGACAAAAGAGGGAGAAAAGCAATGTGAAAATGGTAAACGGGAGGAAAGGGACTTAAAAATGAGGAACATTAAAAAACTATGGCAATATGTAAAGAACATTAAGTATACCGTAGATAAAGACCTTGGAAATTAATATAGTATATGAATGTGGTAGGTGGAAATTTTCACAACTATAACACTAGACACACTTTCAAAACTATGATACTTGGCATATCTTATGCAAACTACTTGACATATCTTATGCAAACGACACTTGACCATAATATACAGTTTTGATAAGTTAACACCCTTGACACTTCACATATTAACTACACTACCCTAGTATACAAAGCACATTACCAATCACACAAAAGCAATACTAACCGATTCAAAAATGTTTTAACGTTTAATATTAGTCATACAAACACAAATACACCATGAAGTTCAACCAAAATAAAGTTTAACCAAAATAAACCAAAATAACTAATAGAAAATATAGTTAATTTCTTTAATACATAAACATTCCCGTTTGATAGTTTTTGTTCGGGAAAGTGCTGTTTGGGAAAGTGATGTATGAGAAAGTTTTCTGAATGGGAAAGAAACCATGTTGTTTGATTGTATATCTGATTGACTGTGTTGAATGATAAAAAATAACAAAATAACCATTTTGTTCTATACTGTGATGGATGAAGGTGTTGAATAATTATAAAAACATACAAATTGTCATACAAAATCAAAATTACACAATAATCATTTAAAAAATCTAAATAAAATTAATGCCGATTAAGTTGTTTTTAGTTTTTTTTTTCAAGATGATGTTACATTGTTATTCTTTCTAGCAATTTTTTTATAACTCAACATATGATTCTTGATCCGGTTTATGTATGGTAGTTGTGGGATGGATGAATTTTTTTTAAAATATATTAGGATGATGGTGTGTTGTCCAAAAAAAAAAAAAGAATTAATCCAATAAAAATGAATTAAAAAAATTAACTAAAAGAAATTAATAATCCAGTAAAGTAATATTTATTAATATATATGTATTATATATTTATAAATAATATTTATTAATATATAATAATAATCCAATAAAAAGAATTAATCCATAAAAAGAAAATAGAAAAAGAACTATTTAAAAGAAATTAATAATCCAATAAAATAATATTAATTAATACATAAATATTATATATTAAAAATAATATTTATTAATATATATCAATCCAATAAAAAAGAAATTAAAAAAAATATTATTTAAAAGAAATTAATAATCCAAGAAAGAAAGAGACGAGGTTTAAGGTAAAATTGTCTTTCCAGCCTATTCAACCAGAAATATATGGTTTTGAAGCTTTCTGGGAAAGACATATCTTACCGGGAAAGACCTATTTTTTGTGTATATCAAACAGTCTTTCCGATCCATTCAGCCAGAAAGATCTGTTTGGACCTGGAAAGATGTATATCAAACGGGGCTTAACATTACATACATTGTGGGCCTCATCATCATTGGGTTATCATTAACCCCCCCCCCCCCCCATAAAAAAAACAAACAGACAGATTAAACCCTAGAACACATACATAATATCCATTGCGCACTAAAACTGAAATTAATCAAGAACATCTTTCATTTGTAAAATTTTGATTTCACCACCAAAACACCATCCTACATCCAAAAGCCTGAGAACACACCAAGAATCACAGTCCACAGACCAATTTTAACCTTCTTTCTTCACAAAATCGAGTTCCTCACTTACAACGAGAAATTCAACCATCATCTGGTCTTCATTTGCTTCAGATCCACTTGGTTTTCCATCCCAATGAGTCTGTAATTTGTCTCATGGACCCTGCATATATGAGTAGTTGCTTGATGAATGCATGCATTGTCGATTTCGTGTTCGAATAAAATATGTACAATTGTTTTTTTTAATGATCGATAAGGGTATCAACATTTACTGGTAGCTCCCAATTAGGGTTCCTTTCTTTTTTATGATCGATAACACCCCGTTCCTGAGCTCAACTTAACGAGATAAAAGAACGGAAATTGGTGGAAATGAGAAGAAAGTAAAAAAATTGTTGTTCCCGAGTTTTATTAAAGAAATGAAATGGAAGGATCACCTTCCCTCCTAATTTTCCTTCCGATTTGGAAAGAAAGAACAAAATGATTAATTTTTCTTCCACTTCTTTCCAACTCGGAAACAAAAAAAAAATATTTTCTCTTCTTTTCTCTCCTTACTTTCTTTTCTTTTCTCTTCTTTGCTTAAACTCGGGAATTAGGCGTAAGAGTATCAACATTTACTGGTAGTCCCTATTATGGTTCCACATGAAAAATCCTAAATGACCTAATTACCTATCATAATGAGTTAAAGGACTATTTTAACAGGTAAAAACTGACTTTGTAAATCTAGAGTACTAAAAAATAGATAAGGGACCTTTTAAAACATGAATGATAAATTTGTAGGACTAGAATGTCATTTTTTTTCACAAGCTAGATTTAGCTAAAACCGACGATTGTGCAAATCTAGTAGTGGGTGTACAGTTTAAGGATGGTAATTGGGCCGAGTACAGATTGGCGAGTTAGAATACATCACCCCAACCCAACTCACATAACCCGTTTAATTATATAGGTTCGCAGGTTCACAAGTAGGTTTCACCGACGGTGGTCGGTGGAGCGCAAGTGTACCAGTGGTTTGGTTGTGTGCGACGCCGACAGGAGGTGGTCCTGATTGATGAGTGGCGGTAAGGTAGTAAGATAAGTGCGAGGAGTAGTATGTTGTCTTTTTAAATAATAGAGAGTCAAAGATTGAATTTTTGATTGAGTAGGGCACGACGCACTCGCACATCATAATTTATAAATAAATAGATATATTTTTAAATATATATAATATATATTGGTGGGTTGACCCACAAATCCAAACATATAATCCAAACCCAACCTAACCCATGAAATAAACAGGTTGATGGGTACGAAATCTCAACCCAAACCTGTTTATTTCGTGTCGGTTATGGGTTAGATCGAAAATTGTCAGTATACCAGCTCGTCTAATGTTATATATATTTTACATTTTACTGATATATTTTATAAATTTTAGAATATTTAATATATCTATATCTTTTTTACATCATACTAAATAAAATAATGATTTTATTTGTAGTCTATTAAGTAAAAAGAAGATGAAAATATTATAAGAGACCTAGTCCAACCGGCAGTCCAGGGGCGGAACTACCTAGTACCGTGGGTGGTATCCCAGGCTATCTCTCATATTTGTTCAAGAAGTGTAAAAAAAATGGGATGTTGTGGTGGTCCTCCTGATGGATGGTGCTACTCCTTCACCAGATGTATAAGGGTTTCGATTAAGAGATTTGATTAGGTCATCTTCATCGTCCTCACAAATTGATAACCAGCCACAACAACATCGAAATTACAACAAAATATGTTTGCAACTCAGCATTGAATATCCGATTTCCCAGTACTATTTTCCATTCGATTTCGTAGTACTCATCAAAATCGAAATTGCGAGGTTAGCATATTACCTGTAATTTTACATATCGAAATTTTTGAACATGTTCTTTTGGTGCGTGTTGTTACTCTATTTTGGTTCGTGTAATTTGAATTATCGGATTTTTACTTATCTCAGTTTCCAAGTTTCGCATCTCAATTGATGAACTGCAATTATAAATTTTGATTTCAATTTCACGTTTAGCATCTATTTTGACCTAACAATCTGTAATGTATCATTGATAAATTGGGATTTGAATAACCCAAGCCTCAACCCCTCTGTAATGTCGTTTGAAAACAAAATTGACTAATCTTATTTCAAATTATATACATCCAAACCTACCGAGGATCGATGAGAACTTTTTTATTTCTACCACTATCGAATCAAAAACAAATGTGTGATGGTCAATGGTTTTGGGGACCTTTTGTGTGTTGTTGATCTGTATATTTCTTTTTGTGAATCAGAGTTGGTGATTGTTAATGTATGTATATGCTTTGTACCTTAGCTCAATAGGCTGTTTGTTTCATTTTAAAATATGCAATATCATGTATTGATTTGGGTATTGTTGCTGTTTAATATGAAATCTAATGTTGATTTCTTTTCTAGTTTGGGGCAATGGAGAATAGCATCGGTCAAATCCCCTCCCCAACACAAAGAAGATGGAGAAAAGTTGCTTATGGAGGTATGCAGCCTGGTTTTGATGACAATCACACAGACAACACTTTCCTTCAAGAAATGGTGATGAATGCAAATGTAGTCAAAAGAGACATGCTTAAGGTGATGCTAGATTCCGTTTCAATTTCTCAATACCTTTGCATTGTAGCACTTGTTGTTTTGGTCTGGACCCACACTCTCAATTCCACCATCACTCACAACTTTTTATTAATTCTTGATGTCACCCTTCTTGCATCTGGCTTCTTTATCCTCCTCTTAACAGCCAAAATGCTTTCATTCACTCTTCTTATCAACTATTTAATCAAAATCTCCTTTTTCACAACCAGTCTATATGTCTTATCCCCAATATACCACACGTTGACCAGGTCAATAAGTTCAGATTCCATATGGGCGTTGACCACATCACTCATAATCCTCCATCTCTTCCTCCATAACTATTCCGGATCCACCATTAAAGCTCCTGGAGCTTTAGAAATTAAACCGACTTTAACCAGTAATATTTCACTTAATGCTTCCATTGTGGCTTCACTTTTGATTGCTTCTAGACTTCCTTCGAGGGTTCTTGTGTTTGCTGTCATTTTGTTTTCATTGCAGGTTTTTCTTTTTGCACCATTGGTGACTTATTGTCTTAAGAAATATTCAGTAAGGTTGCACTTGTTCTTCTCATTGGTGTTGATGGTGATGACTTTGAGTTGTGTTTATTGTTTGCATAAACTGATGTTTGTGTTCTTGTTGGGAGTGTTGAGTTTTGTGAATTTGGTGTGTCCTTATTGGTTGATTAGGATTCAAGAGTATAAATTTGAGATTAATGGTCCATGGGATGAAGCCAAGTTATGTTTTAACATAACAGACTGAAATGAATCCATGGCTTTTTACTTTTTCTTTGTTCAGAATTTTCCAATATCGAATTCTTCTGTAATTGTGGTCAAAAGGTGTAAGTGCACTTTGACTTATATTCTGATTTTCACCACTTTACTGTTGGTTTTCAAGACCAATCAAAATCACCAAAACACAACAAATTACCATCTTGAAGAATATGACAAATTTGGCTTATTATTATTATTATTATTAATTAAGCTTTCTTGGATCGAAGAGGAAGCAATGAAAGGTTTAACAAAAGAATAAAATCCGTTTGTAAAAAGCGTTTATATGTTAACTCGAAATCTTGCTGTTAATTTGTCATGGAGTGTCAACTTCGTTAGTTAACCGTTGAAAAGAGATCTTAAACACAAAATGATCACCAACCAAAACAAATAGCAAGATGCCTTTACTGACTTTGTATCGGAACTACCACTCTACAACGAGTATTACTATGCTGAGCAAAGTAAAAACATTAACAAATAACTCAAGGTCTATAAAAATATTATAAACTTAGGTGATAACCCGTGTCCGTGTAGTACACGGTTAAATGATATTAGTAAAACAACATACACGGTTGATTGATATTAGTAAAACAACATAGAGATTATAAGACTAACAATAATTAATCATACAAACAAATATGGTTTTACATAATAATTGTACATCTATTCATTTAAAGTATCTAACTTGATTAAGTTTTCAATAGTTGTTTATTTATAGCATTTTGAAAACGGGATGCTGATTTTATGTGATTATATTCTGATTTCTTGAGCCACATTTATTGCTGGTTTATTGGGTGTAAATTTAAAATTGAGGAACAATAAAGTGACACATAATATTAATTAGGATATGTATTAGAGTGACACATAATAAAAGAAAAATCATGGTTGTAAAAATCCTTCGGCGGTAGCTCGGCGGTCGACTGACGATAAGCGATTAATCAGACTCGGCGGGGATTAATCGACGATTAATCGGGGACCCTAAATTATTAATAAAATTATTTAAAAAAATCAATATTTCCTAAAAAATTAAGTATTTGGAAATTTTAAATTTTAAAATTTTAGTATAATATTTTAAAATTTGAAACCTTAAAATTTTAAAATTTTAAAATTTTGGTATAATATTAGAAAATTATTTTTTTTTTGAATTTTTTAAGTATTTCCCGCCTATGACCGCCGAGGACCGCCAAGCCCGAGTTTGACCGATTTGACCAATCGCCAAGCACCTTAATCGTAATCGGTTCGAGGCCGCCAAACGATTAATCGCCGATTAATCGGCCGCCAAAGCCGATTTCTGCAACACTGAAAAAAATAAAACTATTCTTTTATTAGTATAAAAAGAATAAATAACACTTATTTCATGGTCAAAGAATAAATGATTACCATAAATGATACGGTCAATTATCCAATATGATGGAAGGATACATGACAACCACGAAATAGTGGAAGACTATATATTACATGGTGAAAAGGCATGTATTGTATAATAATATTGCAGAAATCGGGATTAATCGGCGATTAATCGTGGATTAATCGCTTGGCGTTCTCCAACCGTCGAGGATTAAAGCATTAATCGGAAATTTAGGATTAATCGGGCTTGGCGGGATTAATCGGTCAACAAAAGTCAAAAAAGTCGAAAAAAGTAAAAAAAAAGTCAAAAATGTCAAAAAAATTTAAAAAAATTTAAAAAAATTTAAAAAAATTTTTAAAAATTTTTTAAAAAAAATTAAAAAAACATTTCAAAAAACCAACTTTTTTTTTACTCCAAAATTTTCAAATTTTCAAAATTTCGAATATTATACCAAAATGTTCATATTTTCGTATTTCCAAATTTCCAAATTACAATTTTTCTTATTTTCTAATTTTGAAGTACTTGTTTTTCTTAAGATCTATTAATATTTAATTAATTTTAATATTTTATTAATAATCTATGGTCTTCGATTAATCCCCGTCAAGACCGATTAATCCCTTAACACCAGTTGACCGTCGACCTACCGTCGAGCGATTTTTACAACCTTGATAATAATAAAAACATATTATTAATAGGGACGTTCAAAAATATCTAAATCTTAATATTTGATCTAAAATTTGAAAATTTGATCTAGAATTATCTGAAAATTTCAATATAAAATTTGGATATCTGATTTTTTATTCAGATTAGGATAGTCATTTTATAAATTTCGGCTATTTCAGATGACATCTTATAATTTTTAATGGTCTTTACCTGCGGTGCATAAAAATAAAATTAATTATGATACTGATTTAGGTCATTTTCAACGTTAAAATTAACTAACTTGGAAATTACTTATTTGACATTTTTTTCCCTAAATTTCGATCGTGATAATTTGTAATGTAACGTAATATATGTAAGTTATGTCATGATAATTTGAAGGTGTACATTGGGGTTTAGGCTTTGGTAGTAGGACCGATAAGGAAGGGAGAGCAATGGATATGAAGGTGTACATGGAGGTTTCGGCTTTGGTCGTAGGAATGATGAGAAACGTACAATGTTAGAGTTTGCAACAGCACACGATTGGTTGTCTCAAATTCTTGCTTTTAAAAAGAGGGATGTGCACTTTATTACCTTCCAAAGTGGGGGACATTGCACACAAATAGACTACCTCTTGGTACGTAAACAAGTGCAATTGGCATGCATTGATTGCAAAGCGTTTTGAAAAGAGGTTTGTACTGTTGTACATCACAACATTGTTTGGTGGTCATGCTTTTGTGTTTGAATGGGAGTTCACATAGTTGGAGCAAAGGTAGTAACACCTAGGATTCTTTGGACAAATTTAGCCAAGGATTTTAGGGAAAACGTTAATTCTAAATTGGATTTTGGATTTTGAATTTTGAATTTAGATTGGAATACTAAGAGGGTGTTTGATAAATTCGCTTATAGTTTATTAGCTTATATCTTATTAGCTTATAGTTTATAGCGGTGAGAGAAAACAGTTTTTATAAAAGTGTTTGGATTAGAAATAAACAATAAGCTATAAGCAAGGGGGGATGCTTATTAAAATTAGCTTATTTAGCTTATCCCCACATAATAAGCTGATTTTTAGTGTTTCCTATCCAAACACTTAAACTTAACTTATAGCGGTAATGATAAACAATAAGCTATAAACACCCTCTTTTTTCTTTATCCAAACACCCTCTAAAGCTAAAATTCACTAAAATTCACTATCGATTTATACTTATAGGGTCAAAGGACAAGTAACTATATTCACAAACAAATTTCTACGAAAGATTTGATTAGGGAAAATATCATTTTAACCCAACGAACTTGCCATATTTGTTTTAAAAGGTCATTCGTTTTTTTAAAGGGAATAAAGCCTGAATTTACCATCTAAAAAGGTACCTTAACTTGTAATTACCGGTTTCTAGCTTAATTTCACTTAAAAAATAAAAATAAAATCCACATCACATTTGCATTTAATGATTATACACAGAATATTCCCAACACAACACCAATGTTGGTTGTGGTGGATGAACTCGAAACACTTTCAGAAGATCCAGTTTCTTCTTCTTCTTCGTGTCGCCTCTTCTTCATCATAACATGTTCATATTTTTCATCGTTTTCTTCTTTACCTTTGAACTAACCTCCGGTGCTTCAGAAGCAAACATGCCCTAAGCAACCTTTGAACCAACAATTCAAATGCAACCTTCAAATCAACGATTTTAGATTTGAGTTTTGACCACCTACGACTACAACGATCATTCTGTGGGGTTTCGGGACAATGCGGTGGGTGGTTCTGGTCGGAGTTTAGATGGGCATGGCGATGATGTGGTGGTGCAATTAGAGATCGAGAAGAGGAGGAAGAACAAAGGGAATACCAGGAGTGGTCAGTGGTCAAGGGGGAGTGTGAGCGAGTTGGGTGAATTAGGGAGAACGAATTTCACCATCGGCGTGGCTTAGTGCAGTCACCGGTGAAGCCATTCATGGTTGGTTGCCTCTCAAAGCCGAATCCTTTGAAAAATTAGAAAATGTTCATCATTTTACCTCGCCATTTTACACAAAACAGATTCATTGTGTGTTTTTCATTATAACTTCTTCAACGAATCATTGAAGTTGATATCTCGTTATTGTTTCAATAGATTGGGCAAGGTACATACAGGAGATAAACAATGCATAGAAGGTGCTCAACAAAATGCTTGAAAGAATAATTTTGTATATATCACCACATTTTACCGGCTTCACTGGTATCAAGTTAAAAAAGGACCTTTTAAAATGGTATATCCGAACTTCATTCCCTTAATGTACAAAAATAATAATTGAGTGACCTTTTAAAACAAAAATGACATGTTTTTGGGTTAAAATGACATTTTCCCATTTGATTATTATCTAAGTTTTTGCAATTTGATTTAGTTATTTTATCTTTACACAAAGATATATGGTTAAAAAATACGTGATAATTCGAAACTCATCCACCCTCCTTCCGTCCTCCAACCCTCCTTACGTCCGCTCGGACACACTCGGGCTTCCAATCCTCGTCGCTCATACTTCCATTCTTCGTTCTCGGACTTCCATTCTTAGTTCTCGGACTTCCAATCATCATCGCTGCATCCATTGTTCTTTTACTCTGTTCGAATGAATGTGTCTCTTCATAACCCGTCCTCATATCCTTCCAAAATGGTTTATTTCAAGGGCACCAATTCCAATAACATTGATATTATCGCCTTGGAATCTAATTTTGTTGAGCTTTCTCCGAAGAAAATCAGATCTGCCAATACAGAAGAATCTATCCCTGGCATGCATTTCTTTGGTGATCAGGAAACGAACATGTGTGCTTTTAGTTGTTGTCAGCTACTCGAAGTTCAGGGATGTTCAACACATCATTGCGACTCTTTCCTTCTTCAGAAGCAACAGGAGCTACGTCCGCCATTCTTGCAAACCCCTATTTGAACAGTTTGAAAACCATATTATTCTCTTATAACTACAATAACTGAACAGAACTAAGACTAAACTCAGAATATGGAACGCGTTTTCGTTATTACAGAAATCAAGACTGAAAAGGTTCACTAACCTCCGATTTCTTGGTGACAACTGTGTACAAGAACGGTTTATGTCAGTACCAATCGCCGAGCTCTACAGTTAGAAGTGAACGAGGAAGAAACCCTAACTCGGTTTTTATGGCGTAGGAGGCATTGCGATTTGTGAATAGTCCAACACGGCCTTCTCTCTTTGGGTTTTATGTCATGAGCAACTTCTAAAAGCCCAAATATTTTGTATCATATTTTAATTCGATTGTACTTCAAATTATCTATTATAATGCTTAAAATATTATAAATTCAAAATGGGAATTTGACTTATTAAGGTAATTAAGTATTTCGCGTGTTCACATATGGGTAATATTGTTTTTTTTGTACTCATTTACCCAATTAACTTTTTTCCTCCGTTCAAAAATAACCAACATTACTGGCTATTACTTGTTTTAGCCGGTAACATTGATTTAGCTCGGTTAAAAACATTACGTGGAATCTTACGTGGCCATTACACCCCTTTCTCATTTAATTAGGGATCGTCATCGTCAGCTTGTCCAAAACACACCTCGATTACCTTCTTCTGTGAGAAAGCAATCGATACATCAAATCGACGATTAGGGCTTGGAATTGAAGTCGACTGCTAGCATGGCATCCTCATCTACAGGTATGCATGTATCTGTAGATTTTCATTACAATGGATTCTTTTTGCCAAACCCATTGGTGTACTTAGACCCCGTAAAAACAAATGTACGTGATGTGGATTTACGTATAAAGAGTTTCTTTTGTGGCTTACGAAATTAACCAATGGAGCTTGTGATAATGTCTACTATTGTATGCGAAAGGAAAGCTTGTGTGAGGGTATTAGAAGAATCGACAGTGATGCTGATTATTGGGAGTTTGTGGAAACTGTTTATAGTCTGGAGAGTGATAGTCTTGAGAGTGAGTTAGATGTGTACATTGACCACCGAAATGAACCAATTCTTGATTGGGCTGATAACGATTTCTTAGCAGATGGTAAAGGGTATGAGTCGGATGAGTTAGATGAAGAGGATGACAAGGATTCTGAAGTTTCAGAGACAATGGAATATGAACATGAATGGGATGATGAAGAGGAACATACTTTTGATAAAACTGTTGGAGACCCATTCTTGGACAAACTTTCAGGGCATATTAGTGATGATGATGAAGAGGAAGCAAACAATGGGAAGCTTAAGGATGTTGTGTTCCCTGTCCATAATGAGAATCAAGAATGGGAGCAAATGGTGCTAGTTTTGGGTATGAAGTTTTCTAACCCATTGGAATTGAAGTTGTGTATCACCAACTATGCAGTCAAAAATGGATATGATTTATGGTATGAGAAAAGTGATCATGAAAGGTTATTGGTAAAATGTTGTAAAGGTAAGACAAATAAACAGGGTAAAGGTTGTCCCTTTAGGTTGTGGGTAACCTGGATGAGCAGTGAAAAATCATTCCAGATTAAATCTCTGAATGATATGCATAATTGTGCAAGAGTGTTCAAATTTGGGTCCATTGTTACCTATAAATGGATAGCAAATCATTTCATGAATCATATACTTCAGAAACCAAAGATGAGTATAAGGAAGTTGAAAGCTAAAGTCAGCAAGAAATTTAATTTGATTGCAAGTGTTGGACAATGCAGAAATGCAAGGAAGCATGCATTTCAGGAGATAGAGGGTTCTTTGAAAGAACATTATGCAAAAACATGGAGCTATGGAGAAGAGATAAGAAGGACTAACCCTGGATCAACAGTGAAGATGGATGTAGATGTCATGCCTGATGGAACCACTTATTTCTCAAAGTTTTTGTGACAACCCGAAACTTTTTCCGTTTCCGTTACGCGATTTCCGTTAATAAAATTTCGAATTCGTTAACTTTTCCGTCAAACTTTTTGGTTTATAAAATAATCTAGTTATATACATAATTAAATTATTTACGAGTCGGAACCAAAATCGCGCGGAAACCCGAATATCTCGAAAAATCAAACATTCCCGGTCTAAGTGAGGTTACGACCGTAAACGTGTTTACGGCCGTAAACTCGTTTACGGTCAGTAACGAGTGGACCCCCCATCACCGACCACCTCACCCCTATAAATACGATACCTCCACCTTCATTAGAACATTTCTGGCCAAAAACTTTCTCCTTCTCTCTCTAAGAACCTTAACCGTAAACACTCAAAACGCCTTCAAACTTCGGAAATCATCGAGAAACCACGTTTGGAGTCACTTGGGAACGCCTGGAAACGATTATCTCTTCGAAATCAGCACTAGTGTTCTTGAGTTTACGGTCAGCCTTCAGAAACCGTAAACTCTGTTCTTGAGTTTACGGTCCAAGCCTTCAAGAACCGTAAACTCTGTTCTTGAGTTTACGGTCCAAGCCTTCAAGAACCGTAAACTCACAGAGTCTTCAGAAACCGTAAACTCCAGCTTACGACCGTAAACCCCAGTTTACGACCGTAAACACCTTTTGGTGGTGCTTTTGGCTGAAAACTCACCCTCTTTGATTCGATCAAGTCCCGGTAACATTCCTCAACCGAATACAAGTGTTCTTATGACACTTTATCTATCGAAATCGCTAATTTAGATACATATATGTATTTATTTGATAATAGGATTTCGTTAAGTGTCACGTGCAACAACTCAAGGATCTTCATTCCAGTCAACGATTTCACGCAACGACTGTGAGTTCATACCCCTACATTTTTCCATATTTTCAATGTTTTCAGGGGGGGAATACAGGCTAAACATAAATGTTTTCAAAACTTATGCAAATCTCATACTTTAACCCTTTTGTACTGTGTTGAGCATAAGGGACGTTTTCACAAAAAATTGCATAGTTTTCCGGACACGCTATTCACTATACATGCAAACTATAATCGGTATAGTTTGGGATTTCTAAACATAACGAGTACATAAACTTTCACTACTAAACATATGCACTAAGACAGAAATAGTTTACAGTTACACCACCACTTTATCATGGTTTTTCATAACTGTAATCATCATTATATACGGTATACATACGGATTTTCACTACGATAGAACGCTACTACACTACATGTAAACTAGATTGTACGATACTGTGAGGCGCTACTTCACTACTGTACCCTTAGGTGTACATGGATAAATCCTACCATAGTATAACCAGAGTCTCATGGAGGGAGAGCGTGATATTTGTGAATAGATCTATTCGGGACTGACAATCCCACATCTGGACTGCTAGCTACAGTTAGGCGGGCACACCTGAGATGTACAAATGTCATTTAACTCGACGCCTGAAGAACGTTGGAAAGGTCTCTAGTCATATCAAGCATGGTTATACGAGTCACAATATGTATAAATCACCTTTAGTTTACAACTTAACACTCTTCAACAGTTCTATTTTTGCTAAATAGAACTGATACACACTACGTATACTGGCTAAAGCCAGGGTTTTTCAAACAGAACCGATTATGCAATGGTTTCACATACAAAATACTTACACTTCATGATTAGTTTTAGCTAGTCACATGAGGTAGTATTTTCGCATATCACTACAGTTTTCAGTAACGAACATTCATGGTTTTATACGAAATCGATAACGCTACCTTTTCACTAAAGAAAATATCGGATTTTCTTGGAAACATACATATATTCATGGTTTATTACAAAACTGATAACACTACATTTTCACTAAGGAAAATATCGTATTTTCTTGAAACTATACAAATATTTTCCGAACTCATCAACAATTTTCACTACAAACCACCGCTTATGAACTCACCAGCTTTATGCTGATACTCTTTTAAACTGCTTGTATTCTCAGGAAATCAGTAGACATGTACTTGCTAGATTTTCGAGGAACTGGAGCAATAAGAGTTTTATGTTTATACTATACAAAGCTATTGGATGTAATTCAAACAAAGTTTCAGACAAGTTTCAACTGATGTAAACATTTTTATTTAAGTATTCACTGTAATGGTTGTGTTGCTATGATTGTTGTTATTCATTGGTTGTGATGCTACACATGACGTCCTCCGCCCCAAAACGTTTCCGCCATCGGTTTCGGGGTGTGACAGATTGGTATCAGAGCCATTGTTTATAGCGAACTAGTATGCCGAACCTTACGTGGTATACAACTATAAACACTAAGGGGCCTAAGTGCTCTACGCTAAAAGTATACTTTCAAAATATAAAGTATTTTTATAAAAAGTATACGAGCATGCATACCTAACAAAATTCGTGTCATTAGTGGAACAACACAAAATGTATTTGGATGTTGGGACACTGCGGTCAAGCCTGGGCAGTTATGTAATCATGTTTCGGGTGAATATAGTCTGATCAACTATATTCAGTCAAAACATGACCAACATGTGCTTGGGAGTGACGGTGGTGTTACAGCAGACCTAAAACTTACCAAAAACATTCACTAGAAAATACTATAGGAGTATTTTGCTAGAGCCAAATTCAGTGAGGAGATTCATTCTTAGTGTTACTACCTATCTATTTCGTAGCGATAACTTAGTTACGTTAGTAACCTTTCTTGCTTATCGCTTGGTAGAACACTTGTTTATCAGGATGAGATATATTTTGTTTCATATATCTTGAGGACTTACCATCCTCTTCTTCCTGATTGTTTCTAGAAGAAGATGCCTCCTCGACCAAGACCCATCAGAAGAAACGACAACACTCCGCCACCACCACCACCCCCTCAGTTCGACCTCGTCATGTTTCAGGCATCAGTTACAGCCGCTGTGACTGCAGCAATGGCACAAGTGAATGCTGGTGGGGCTGGAGGTGGAACCGACCCACAGAGACAAGGTGGAAGTCAGGGACATCAAAAAGAGTGTTCCTACAAGGACTTCATGACTGTGAAAACCCAAGTCCTTCGACGGAAATGGAGGTGTCATCGCCCTAACTCAATGGTTCGAGAAGATCGAATCCATTTTCGAAATTTGCGTTTGTTCTGAAGCAAACAAGGTGAAGTTCGCCGCCTGCACCTTCACTGACAGAGCCTTGACCTGGTGGAATGGTCGAGTCAAAACCCTAACCCTGCCAGTGGCTAATGTCATGGGTTGGGAAAGACTGAAGGAGCTCATGCTCGCGGAGTACTGCCCGAGGGGCGAAGTGTAAAAGTTGGAACACGAACTCTGGAACTTGAAGATGAAGGGTTCAGACATCGCTGCCTATACCGCGAGATTTTGTGATGTGGCTCTCCTCTGTCCGGTAATGGTCACCCCGGAAAGCAAGAAAATCGAAAGGTACATTTGGGGACTGACACAACCAACAAAGGGGAATGTCTTGGCTGCTAGACCGATTACTTTTGAAAGCGCCAAGGATCTGGCACAGACTCTGATCGATCATGGAATCGATCTGGATGAGGTGACAGCTGTCTCCGAGCCACAAAAGGAAAGCGGTGGGAAGAAGAAGAAGTTTGGTAACAAACGAAAGGGTCAGTCTTCGCAGGAGCCCTCCAAGAAACAACAAACAGTGGCAATTTATGTTGTTACTGCGCCTGCTGCTGCTCCCACTGCTGTTCCAACCACCCAATCTCCTACCGGTGGTTATGCTGGAAGACTACCCCTGTGCAACAAGTGTAACTTCCATCACCACGGACCCTGCCGTGAGTTGAGTTGCAACAACTGTGGAAAGAAAGGACACACAACTCGATACTGCAAGGTGCCAACCCAACCAACCAACCAGGCTCCGGGAGCAGGCGCTGGTCAAACTTGTTATGGATGTGGAGAGGCTGGGCACTTCAGGAGAAACTGCCCCAAGGTAACAACTGGTGGCAATACAGGGAGAGTTCTGGTGATGGGCCAGGAGGAAGCAGTTGCTGATCCTACCGTTGTTACGGGTACGTTCCTCCTTGACAACTCTTATGTATGCATTCTCTTCGATTCTGGTGCGGAGAGGAGTTTTGTTAGTCATACATTCAAACATCTAATCAAATGTAAATCCCAACCTCTAACCGAAACATTTACCGTCGAGATGGCTAACGGAAAGAAGGAGAGCACTAACGACATATTCATAGGCTGTACTCTTACTCTAGACAATTATTTGTTTCCCATCGACCTTATGCCTGTGTCCATCAAGAGCTTCGATGTCATTATCGGCATGGATTGGTTGAGTCCCAATCATGCTGATATTCTTTGCTTCGAGAAGGCTATCCGTCTCAATCTTCCCTCTGGCGAAGCTCTCATGATTTACGGAGATAAGCCTAGCTCGAACCTCCGTATCATTTCATGCATCAAAGCTCGGAAGTATCTGCGAAAGGAGTGCCATGCATTTCTAGCTCACGTTATAAACGTGACGTAAGGAGTTAGAGACCTCGAGAGCATCCCTGAAGTCTGTAACTTTCCTGATGTTTTTCCCGAAGATCTCCCAGGAATCCCTCCCGAGCGCCAAGTCGAGTTTCGTATCGACTTAATCCCCGGAGCTACTCCTGTAGCTAAATCTCCTTACCGCTTAGCGCCAGCGGAAATGCAAGAATTATCCAGTCAGCTTAATGAGCTGATCAGCAAAGGATTCATAAGGCCGAGTTCCTCACCCTGGGGAGCTCCGATCTTATTCGTGAAAAAGAAAGATGGATCCTTTCGGATGTGAATTGACTACCGGGAGTTGAATAAACTTACCATCAAGAACCAATATCCCTTACCTAGAATCGACGATCTCTTTGACCAACTTCAGGGAGCCAGTTATTTCTCAAAGATAGATCTAAGATCAGGGTACCATCAGTTGCGAGTTCATGAGAATGATGTGCCCAAAACAGCATTCCGAACTCGCTATGGACACTACGAGTTTGTAGTAATGCCCTTTGGTCTAACCAACGCACCGGCAATATTCATGGACCTGATGAATCGGGTGTGCCGCCCTTTCTTAGACAAGTTTGTGATTGTGTTCATCGACGATATACTTGTCTATTCGCGGAGTGAGAATGAACATAAACAACACTTAAGGCAGGTATTGGAAACATTAAGGGCAGAAAAACTATACGCGAAATTCTCGAAGTGCGAATTCTGGATCAGGAAGGTAAATTTCCTAGGACACGTGATTACCAAGGAAGGAATACACGTGGACCCTTCCAAGATCAAAGCGATTGAGAATTGGTCTGCACCAAAGACACCCACAGAAATCCGACAATTCTTGGGTCTCGCGGGCTATTATCGCAGGTTCATCCAGAACTTCTCCAGAATCGCTAAGCCTTTAACTATCCTGACACAGAAGGGTGTAACCTTCAGTTGGGAAGCCAAGCAAGACACTGCATTTCAAACATTGAAGCGGGCCCTGTGCAGCGCACCTATCTTGTCCTTGCCCGAAGGGACAGAAGACTTTGTGGTCTACTGTGATGCATCCAATCAGGGCCTAGGGTGTGTGCTCATGCAGAGAGGAAAGGTCATCGCCTATGCCTCGAGGCAGTTGAAAACACACGAAGTCAATTACACAACTCACGATTTAGAGTTGGGAGCAGTGGTCTTTGCGTTAAAGATCTGGAGACACTATCTTTATGGAACCAAGTACACTATCTTCACCGACCATAAGAGCTTGCAACATATTTTCTATAAAAAGGAGTTAAACATGAGACAACGGCGATGGGTAGAGTTACTCAGTGACTACGAGTGCGAAATTCGCTATCATCCCGGAAAGGCCAATGTGGTAGCAGATGCCCTCAGTCGAAAGGAGTATTTAGGACGTAAGGTGAAGGCACTAACAATGACCATCCATTCTCATTTAACCGCACAAATCAAGGAGGCTCAGCTGGAAGCCTTAAAACCAGAGAACATGCCGGGTGAAGCCTTGAGAGGAATGGAAAAGAACTTAGAGGTCAAGGGAGACGGAGTGTACTATTTTATGAATCGGATCTGGACCCCAAAGTTCGGTGGTTACAGAGAGGTTGTAATGAACGAAGCTCACAGGACAAAATACTTCATTCACCCAGGGTCGGATAAGATGTACTTCGATCTCAAACAGCTTTATTGGTGGCCAAACATGAAAGCAGAGATCGCTACCTTCGTGGGCAAGTGCCTGACTTGCGCCAAGGTGAAGGTCGAATATCAGAAGCCCTCAGGTCTACTTCAACAGCCGGAAATACCTGAGTGGAAGTGGGAAAGGATAACCATGGATTTTATCACCAAGTTACCCAGATCTCTGAGTGGGCACGATGCCATCTGGGTAATTGTCGATCGATTGACGAAGTCCGCCCACTTCCTTCCAATCAAAGAAAGCTTCAAGATGGAGAGACTCACACGGATCTACCTTCAAGATATAGTTCGCCTTCATGGTGTACCTGCATCCATTATCTCCGATCGAGATAGCAGGTTTACATCGAGGTTCTGGCAGTCACTATAGAAAGCTCTTGGAACTAAATTGGATATGAGCACGACTTATCATCCGAAGACTGATGGACAGAGTGAGAGAACAATTCAGACATTGGAAGACATGTTGAGAGCCTGCATCATCAATTTCGGCACATCATGGGACACTCATCTTCCTTTGGTTGAATTTTCCTACAACAACAACTATCATACCAGCATCAAGGCTGCGCCGTTTGAAGCCCTCTATGGCCGTAAGTGCAGATCCCCTCTGTGTTGGGCTGAGGTGGGTGACACGCAGCTAGCCAGGGGTCAAGTTCCCGACAGTACTCTCACTGGTCCTAAGATCATCCGAGAGAAAACTGAAAAGATTGTGCAAATCCGAGAACGATTGAAAGCCTCACGAGATAGACAAAAGAGCTACGCCGATAAGAGACGAAAACCCTTGGAGTTCCAGGTTGGTGACCGCGTCCTTCTGAAGGTCTCACCCTGGAAAGGCATGATACGCTTTGGGAAGCGTGGAAAGCTAAACCCAAGGTACATTGGACCGTTTGAAATCCTTGCTAGGATCGGTCCCGTAGCATACAAACTCCAATTACCGCGAGAGCTCAGCAACATCCATCCTGTTTTCCACGTATCGAACCTAAAGAAGTGTCTGTCCGATGAGACACTTTTGATGCCTCTCGATGAGATTAAAATCAACGAGAACCTCAACTTCGTGGAAGAACCGATCGAAATCATGGACAGAGAGATCAAACGAACGAAACAAAGTCGCATCCCGATAGTGATGGTTCGCTGGAATGCCAGGCGGGGACCCGAATTCACTTGGGAGCGCGAAGATCAGATGAAACAGAAATATCCGCATCTCTTTCCTAATCCATGATTTGTATTCTATGTTTGAATTTCGGGACGAAATTCCCTCTAACGGGGAGGATGATGTGACAACCCGAAACTTTTTCCGTTTCCGTTACGCGATTTCCGTTAATAAAATTTCGAATTCGTTAACTTTTCCGTCAAAATTTTTGGTTTAGAAAATAATCTAGTTATATACATAATTAAATTATTTACGAGTCGGAACCAAAATCGCGCGGAAACCCGAATATCTCGAAAAATCAAACATTCCCGGTCTAAGTGAGGTTACGACCGTAAACGTGTTTACGGCCGTAAACTCGTTTACGACCGTAAACTCGTTTACGGTCAGTAACGAGTGGACCCCCCATCACCGATCACCTCACCCCTATAAATACGATACCTCCACCTTCATTAGAACATTTCTGGCCAAAAACTCTCTCATTTTCTCTCTAAGAACCTTAACCGTAAACACTCAAAACGCCTTCAAACTTCGGAAATGATCGAGAAACCACGTTTGGAGTCACTTGGGAACGCCTGGAAACGATTATCTCTTCGAAATCAGCACTAGTGTTCTTGAGTTTACGGTCAGCCTTCAGAAACCGTAAACTCTGTTCTTGAGTTTACGGTCCAAGCCTTCAAGAACTGTAAACTCACCGAGTCTTCAGAAACCGTAAACTCCAGCTTACGACCGTAAACCCCAGTTTACGACCGTAAACACCTTTTGGTGGTGCTTTTGGCTGAAAACTCATCCTCTTTGATTCGATCAAGTCCCGGTAACATTCCTCAACCGAATACAAGTGTTCTTATGACACTTTATCTATCGAAATCGCTAATTTAGATACATATATGTATTTATTTGATAATAGGATTTCGTTAAGTGTCACGTGCAACAACTCAAGGATCTTCATTCCAGTCAACGATTTCACGCAACGACTGTGAGTTCATACCCCTACATTTTTCCATATTTTCAATGTTTTCAGGGGGGGAATACAGGCTAAACATAAATGTTTTCAAAACTTATGCAAATCTCATACTTTAACCCTTTTGTACTGTGTTGAGCATAAGGGACGTTTTCACAAAAAATTGCATAGTTTTCCGGACACGCTATTCACTATACATGCAAACTATAATCGGTATAGTTTGGGATTTCTAAACATAACGAGTACAGAAACTTTCACTACTAAACATATGCACTAAGACAGAAATAGTTTACAGTTACACCACCACTTTATCATGGTTTTTCATAACTGTAATCATCATTATATACGGTATACATACGGATTTTCACTACGATAGAACGCTACTACACTACATGTAAACTAGATTGTACGATACTGTGAGGCGCTACTTCACTACTGTACCCTTAGGTGTACATGGATAAATCCTACCATAGTATAACCAGAGTCTCATGGAGGGAGAGTGTGATATTTGTGAATAGATCTATTTGGGACTGACAATCCCACATCTGGACTGCTAGCTACAGTTAGGCGGGCACACCTGAGATGTACAAATGTCATTTAACTCGACGCCTGAAGAACGTTGGAAAAGTCTCTAGTCATATCAAGCATGGTTATATGAGTCACAATATGTATAAATCACCTTTAGTTTACAACTTAACACTCTTCAACAGTTCTATTTTTGCTAAATAGAACTGATACACACTACGTATACTGGCTAAAGCCAGGGTTTTTCAAACATAACCGATTATGCAATGGTTTCACATACAAAATACTTACACTTCATGATTAGTTTTAGCTAGTCACATGAGGTAGTATTTTCGCATATCACTACAGTTTTCAGTAACGAACATTCATGGTTTTATACGAAATCGATAACGCTACCTTTTCACTAAAGAAAATATCGGATTTTCTTGGAAACATACATATATTCATGGTTTATTACAGAACTGATAACACTACATTTTCACTAAGGAAAATATCGGATTTTCTTGAAACTATACAAATATTTTTCGAACTCATCAACGATTTTCACTACAAACCACCGCTTATGAACTCACCAGCTTTATGCTGATACTCTTTTAAACTGCTTGTATTCTCAGGAAATCAGTAGACAGGTACTTGCTGGATTTTCGAGGAACTGGAGCAATAAGAGTTTTATGTTTATACTATACAAAGCTATTGGATGTAATTCAAACAAAGTTTCAGACAAGTTTCAACTGATGTAAACATTTTTATTTAAGTATTCACTGTAATGGTTGTGTTGCTATGATTGCTGTTATTCATTGGTTGTGATGCTACACATGACGTCCTCCGCCCCGGAACGTTTCCGCCATCGGTTTCGGTGTGTGACAGTTTTATGTATGTTTCAAGGGATTGAAGGATTGATGGATTGAAGGTTTTAGGAGGGTAATTGGACTAGATGGTTGCTTCCTAAAGGGCATATGCAGAGGTCAGTTGCTCTCTGCTATAGGTAGAGATGCAAATAACCATATATATCCTATTGCTTGGGCTGTTGTATCAGTGGAAAGTAAAGAAACATGGAAGTGGTTTATTCACCTTCTAATTGAGGACCTTGGAATGGGAGTTGGGCATGGACTAACCTTGATATCAGACAAACACAAACTAATCAATTTCTATTTTTTCCATCTTTATTTTTGCTTATGTTATGTTTTTGTTGTTTAAGTTTTGTGTCTATTGCTAACAGGGATTACTTGAGGCTGTGAAGGAAAGGGTTCCAGCAGCAGAGCATAGGCAATGTGCTAGGCACATATGTGTTAACTTCATGAAAAGGTTTAAGGGCCAACTGTTTAGAAAGCTTTTCTGGTATGCTGCTGCATCTACTACCCCTTCAAAATTTGAGCAACATATGAATGAAATTAAGAAATTAGAACCACTAGCTTATGAACATTTGATGGAAAGGGACCCTAAAACTTGGAGTAAAGCATTTTTTCAGACTGATAGGGCTTGTGATGCATATGAAAATGGTATATCTGAGAGTTTCAACTCAGTGATTGAAGCTGCCAGAAAGAGACCACTAATCACCATGTTAGAAGAAATTCGAATTTATGTGATGGAAAGGCTTACACACAGAAGATTAAGGGGCAATCTTGGGATTTAACCATATGTCCTACCATTAGGCTGAAGTTGTCCAAGCTTAAGGATCTTCAAAGGTAAGTGCTTAAAAATGTTTGTCCTTATATATGTTTGTCTTTTAACATGTGTATGTGGACAGATTTTGGAAAGTTATACCATCTGGCTATCAACAGTATGAAGTTAGACTTGGGTATGATGCATATGTTGTGGATATTGGTAGCAGGACAGGTGCCTGCAAAACTTGGCAGTTAACTGGTTACCCTTGTGTGCATGGGTATGCTTGCATTGCAAGCCTCAACAGGGATGTAGAGGAGTATGTGTCACCATGATTTACCACATCAATTTTCTTAAACTCTTACAGGTATACCATTAACCCACTCAATGGTAGTGACATGTGGCCTTATGTAGACTACATCAACCCATTACCCCCCAAAAGGAGAAGGCTACCAGGAAGACCATCAACAAAAAGGAAAAGGGATCAGATTGAGAGGGAAAACCAAGGAAAAAAGCATTCAATCACAAAAAGAGGTAGTGTGATGAAATGCAGCATATGTAGGGAAAGTGTGCATAATAGAACAACATGTCCTCAAAAACCAATTAGGGAATCATCAAATGCAAGTTCAACGAAAAAGAAACCCAAGAAAGCTGGTATGTTTGATATATTTATTTATATATAACTTGTATAACTTAACATATTTGGCATAACTTAACTTTTCAAGGAATGCAAAACAAGTGAAGTGAAGGTTGCATTGGCACATGAAGTTGATATTGACAGTGATAGTGAAGTTGAAATAGAACCTGAAAGTGATGTTGACTCTTTTGATCTTGAATTTGAAGATGATGTGCAACCTGAAGTTGAAGATGGAGTAGAACCAGAAGTTCAAGATGGAGTGCAACTTGAAGTTCAAGATGAAGTGCAACTTGGAGTAGAACCAGAAGTTGAAGATGGAGTACAACCTGAAGTTCACCCTGAAGTTCAAGATGCTAACCAAGTTGATGTTCACCCTAAAGTTCAAGCTGAAGTTGAACCTGAAGTGCAAGTTCAAGTTGAAGATGCTAACCAAATTGTAGTTCAAAATCAAGTGGAAATACCAGCTTTTCAAGTTGTAGTGGGACAGAGGGCAAGGAAACCTTCAGAAAGAATTACAAAACTAAAGATAAGAAAGATCTGGGAGGGAAAACAGGGAAGCAGTGATGACAATCCGTATGAGTTGGATTAACTTTTGGCTTATTGTACTGTTATTAATGTTTTGGCATCTTTGACTGACATCTTTTAACTTTGGAATCTTTTGGCACATCTTTTTGAAAACTAGTTGGAATAGCTTAAATGCATGTTTAAGTGTGTAGTGTTTAACTTTTTGCACAGCTTTTGGGTGTAATGAATGTTTAACTATGTTATGTAAAACTGTTGACACATCTTTTGAAGTCAATGTTCCCTGGAATGTTTATAATGTATTACCATCTTTTGCACATCTTTCTAATACCATTTGTATTGTTTATAATTTATTACCATCTTTTTAGAATACCAAGTGTAATCACAATTCCATTACAGTGTAATCACAATTACATTACATTGTTTGAACAATTCCATTACAATGTTTGTACACTACCATTCCAATGATTCAATTCCAATGATTCAATTCCATTCAAATGATTCAATTCCAATGTACAATTCCATTCCAAAGATACAATGTAACCCTTTTTAATTGAAAACATCACAAAAGCATACATAATTTAGTCATACTACATCATATTATACTACATAATTTAAAACAACATTTTGACATACAAGAGAAATAAGAAAATTAATGCAAGTCTATGGGTAAACAATTTCCAATTGACTTTGTCAAGTTCTAGTTTATTTCTGTTCTTCTCTTGTTCAATCTTCATCCTGATTATGCTGATTTCATTCTCCAAGGTACAAATTTTCAAGGTAAGATTGTAGCTTTCTTCTGGTTTCATCCTGTAATGCCTTCTTCCATCTTTCCTCCCTTCATCTCATCCAACCATTGCCAAAATTTACAGCTTGGACTTTTCCCATTCTTCAAGAAATTTATAAAAACATGTTAAATTGAAGGATGAAGAAGAAGTAAAAAAAAATTGAATTACCAGTGAGTTTTGACAAACTCTGAATTTCCTTCCAGGATTGTCTAGGGTTCTTGATGTCTTCACACGAGATGGCAAGTCGCAATCACATGGATGATCCGGTTGCAATTCGTCTTGTCGTTTGGAAGAAAAGGATGATGAAGAAGATGTCATCGATCGATCTAGGGTTTTAATTAATAAGTAGTCGTATCTCACCCTTCTTATAATGTAAACACTTCTCAGTGCCACATAGGTGATGAGTATTGTAACGTACAAGCCACGTAGATGCCACATCATCCAAAACCTACGATTGCCGGTAATGTTGGTTATTTGTGAACGGCTGAAACAAGTTAGTTGGGTAAATGAGTACAAAAAAAAACAATATTACCCATATGTGAACATTCGAAATACTTAATTACCTTAATAAGTCAAATTCCCAATTCAAAATACAGACTCTAAAATATTATAGATTAAGATTAAGATAAGATTGTGGACCAAGTTTGTCATGAATTTAGAGCGTGATTATCACTGATAATCTTATTCAAAACATAATTATTTTTTACGAAGTTATTTTTTTGATGAACTCTATAATTTAAATTCTTTAATGTTGGCAAGATTCTTTGAACCGATTTCTAATAATGATAATTTCTCTCTAAAATATTAAATTTGCATCGTGAATGAGAAAAGAGAAATTAAGGTCTTACATGGACACTTTATGTTGTTTACTATATTTTGTAGATACAGATCAAATAATAACTATAAAAATTATTTGTTTTCCAATATGATCTGTTCAGTTGTTTTTACAAAATGTATTATATAATTATTTCATAGCACTGAATCATTATTCAACGTGTCCTTTTTATGTCATTTTCAATTTCTTAGAGCTAACTTATTAGTTGTATTTTACCCAATGTCATTTTTTATCAGCTACCAACTTTCGTATCATATAATAGTTGGTTTTTAAGCTAGCAACTAGTTTTTAGCAGTTTCATAAACATAAGTCAAGCTAGCAATTTGACATGTTTGTGTGCTTACTAGTAGGAATAGTGTATATACTTCAGAAAGGGACCAAATGAGTACAAACTCAACAGTTGGTCAAAGGGTTATGGTGAACACAAACAACAAGTTTGATGGTATATTGAGTACAAAAAAAGGAAAGAGATCAAATGAGTACAAACTCAACAGTTGGTTACCCTCCTGAGTCATTTTCTCTTTACTCATTTACAGAAAATCTCACGTCATCTCCTGCTTATATTAATGACTTTATGAGATTCATTTTTGCTTCTCTTCAAAACATAACCCACGAAAGAACATTATTCATACATGTACAACTTTGTAATGCACTTGAATATTTATTAGGGGAATCTTAACTAATCAGGTGCATTTCATGACTAAATTTACATTTCCAATCAAATGATTTATCGTATCATGGATTCTGGACAAGTCTACAAACGAGTGGAATCACAAGTGCTGTGATTTTTGAGTTTACTTGACTTTAAGATCGAATTCATGGGAGAAGATACAACAACAATATGTACAAGATCATGCAGCTTTTGCAGACACATCACCATAATATACCTTGAGGTAAACATTTATGCTGATAAATATACCTTTCATACACAATCATATCCTTTTGCAGAGAGGTGTTGACAGCTAACCACAGTAAGCATAACATAGACCACGTTTTAACAAAGCTACCCCTCCAAAATGCTCTTCATGTACGTTATGGCCAAAGAAGGTTGCAGTCTTTGATACTTTTGCAACTTTAACTTCATTTAATTTATTGGTGAAAATGACTCAGGAGGGTAACCAACTGTTGAGTTTGTTCTCATTTGGTCCCTTTTTTTGTACTCAATATACCATCGAACTTGTTGTTTGTGTTCACCATAACCCTTTGACCGACTATGATAGCCGGTCAAAAGCCGGTCAAAAGGGTTATGGTGAACACAAACAACAAGTTCGATGGTATATTGAGTACAAAAAAAGGAAATGGATCAAATGAGAACAAACGCAACAATTAGTTACCCTCAAAGGTCATTTTCCCTATTTTGGGTATAGAAGTTTTTACATTTTAGGTGAAATTAAACTAAAAAGACAAAATTGCAAAAATGGTCCCTGTGGTATGCATTTTTTTGGGGTTTTAGTCCAAACCACAACTTTTTTTGGATTGGTGGTCCTTTTGAGGTAGTTTCGTTGCGTTTTTGGTCCCTCGGTAAACTGAAATGACTGTAATGCCCTTGGGGTATTTATTTTTCATTTTTCTTTCATTCTTTTAAAATCTAATTGTTTTCTATTTATTTTAATAATTAAAAAAGTGGGGCCACCTCTCTCTCTCTCTCTCTCTCTCTCTCTCTCCCCGTTATCATCCCACACTGATGAAACCAAATCTGATGAGGTAGTGTCGAAATCTGATCAAGGAAAAAGCCATGATTCAAAAGACACAAAGATGAACTATTATTCAACATACATACATTGATCACACATACATTGATGAACCCTAAAAAAAATCGTAAGTTCTCAGATCCGAAAAACATATTCATCGCACAACACATCGTTCAACAAACTACACACATCGATTCAACTTGTTATGAGGTTTCACAGACTGGTGAACTTGATTCAACACACACACATACATGCTGATGAAACCAAATATCAAACACCGGACCGATCTGTTGCACCTACGATCAGACACATCACACCATTCTTTCACCTTCATCTCCCAACAGTTCCCTACCCTTGTACAAACCACTTTTGGAATTGATTTTTCCAGATACAAAAAGGGGAAACATCACAGGTCTGGCCTAAAATCAAAATCAAACCTATAATAAAACCTGTTGTAGAGCCGATGAGTTCCCCACCCACATTGGTCAGTCTCCGGTCAAAGAAGCACAATGCTCCAACACCTGCACCCGTAATGGCGTCATCACGTGCTCCCACCGAATGTCCTGGGTCGAGCATCGATTCCCCTTCTCTGTTCAAGTTCTAAAAAAATGTAACAAAAAACTTCTCCAATGAACACGAACCGGGTTGTAGTGGATTTGGGGTTTGTTTACAAGAGTCAAGTACACGACGAAATAAAAATTACAGTAAAAAGAATGGAAGCGGGAGCTATATTGATGAATTCCAAGCAAAAATAGTTGTGCTTTCCAAAGTTTGTAATTGGTGCCTGATGGAGAGAAATCGGTGAGTTCATGTGAGGATTTAGGGAAAAGAAGGGAAGGAGCAGGCCTATTGGCGGCAATGAGAGGGAAAACGGGTTAGGGCAAAGAAGGGAAGGAGCAGGCGGCGACGGTGCGGGAGGAGGAAGTAGATGACAGTTGTGTGGTGAGGGGGGAAGGAAGAATCGTCGACGATGATGGGTTATTCGAGGGTGGAGATCATCAAAAACATTGTGTCTTCAGTAGTTTATTTGAGAGGGTCGAGAGATAGATAGATAGATAGATAGAGAGAGAGAGAGAGATGTGGGCCCAAATTAATTAATTAATTTCTTTTTCATTTAAATTAGATAAAAAACATAAAACAATATATTAGAAGGGCATTTCAGTCATTTCAATTTTACGAGGGACCAAATTTACGTACAAACATGGCCAAAAGGACCACTAATCCAAAAAAGTCGAGGTTTGGACTAAAACCCCAAAAAATTGTATACCACATGGATCATTTTTGCAATTTTGTCAACTAAAAATTATAAAATGAATATAAATAAATAAACTCAATAAAAAATAGTTCATTTGATAAAAGATTCGGCTCCGCGACGATTTCGAAGTTCCTAATCATCACTTTTTGCGTCTCCTTTGGCGGGATCAAATGCCGACAGTAGGTAGGTTTAATTCCAAGTGTTTGTGACTACAAAGATTTGGTTGTTGTTGGATTCCAATGGTAGGAAACGAGATTCCTCAGAATTCAAAGTATGTGCGAAACAACAGTAGATCTGTGGACAAGATTTCAGTTGCTTATTATGTCACGAATTTCCTAGTTGATGTTGAAGGAAAGGATTTATGGAAGGTGTGTAAGAAAGTGGGGGTAGTATCGGATGTTTATATCACTCTAAAACTCTCTAAAATTGGTAAGCGATTCACGTCTGTTCGATTTATTAAGGTTCTTGATGAAAAAGCTCTTGAACTGAAACTTAGGGAGTTATGGATTGGCCAATTTCATCTGTTCGTTTCATTGGCTAGGTTTAGTAGGACTGATGTGAATCAAAAAACTACTAGACCTCGTGATCATTATGGTCATAATACTAAAACCATGCATGTGTCTCATGATCAGAAAGGTTCTTATGCAAATGTTGTTAGAGGTGGGATTGCCATGCCTTTTTTTTCTGGTAAAGATGTTGCTATTTCTGTGTGCTCTCTACAGGTAGGGGAGATCACTAATACTCTTTCTAGGCAATCTTCTTTGTTTGGAAAAGTTTGGGGCGTAAGACTAATCCCGAAACTCGTAGTCTTATTAGGGGTGTTCGTTTGGATGGATCGGTTTGATCCGATCAAATCAAGTGAATCCAAATTGATTTCGGTTTTCAAAACATGGATCCGAATAGTCCAAACTAAATTCAAATCCAATCTGATCCGATCCAATTACAATTCGGTTGGATCGGTTTTTATAATTCGGTTTTCAAAAACCGAAATATTTTAAAACGACATATAATTATAATATTACCCAATTTTACATAAGAAAAGAAAACAAATTATTTAATTGTGATTTGATATTTATAAAAAACTACTAACAAGATATATTATAGTTTAATATTTTATAGATAGAAAATTTTTGAGAGATAATACATATTGATGTTTTTTTATCGAGTGAAACATTTTGAACCTATTTGAAAAAATAAATTACAAAATTAATAGATAACTACAAATATATATATTATAAATAAATAAATTATAAATGTTTATTCGGTTTTTTTGGACTATTCGGTTCTTATTTCATAAACCAAATCCAATCCGAATTCCAAAATAATAATTTGGTTTTGTTGAAAACCAATCCAAAAATCCGAATATCCGAACCAAATAGTCCAATCCAAATTGTCCAATTGGACAATTCGGTTTTATCCAAACAATGAACAACCCTAAGTCTTATTATGTGAAGAAGAATTCTCTGAATTGAAGATCCAATATGTTGGGGGTGATTAGGTTTACATATTGTTTGAGTTAGAATTGGTTTATTCTAGCTTGAAGAAAGCTAAGGGTATTCGATCTTACTTCTTTATATTTAGAACGGTTGTTAATGGGTTTTTTTTTGTAAGGGAGAGAGTTATTTGAATTGAAATGTCGGGGTTGTTGTGTTGTTCATGGAATGATATTGTAGTGTCTACAATTGAAAAGATGTGGGGCGAAGTGTGTTTTTTGGAAGAGGATAATGAAGCTCCGATGGCAGTTAAACGTGTATGTATCAAGAGTCAAGACTGATAAACCCGTCCAAACTCAAGATAAAATCAAGGTTGTTGCTCAAGGTATTGAATATGAGGTGGTGGTTCGTAAATTTTCTAACTGGGAACCTGAAATTTTGGAGAATGGTATGTCTTATCATGATATTCCAAACTTGTCACGTGAATCAGATAATGAAGTGTACTTTGAAAAAGAAGACAATGAAGATTTTCTTGGATCATAATAATGACAAGGAAGATGGGGAAATTGGGGATATTTCTATTGGAAAAAAATATAAGTGCCAAGGTGAAAGAGTTGTCGGGTTTGTGGACAAAAAAGGACATTTTTTGCTACTAGTGGTGTCAAGAAAAAGACTATTGTTCCTCCTTCGCCGACAGCAAATGTTGTTTCTTCCATTGCTGAGTTCCAAACAAATGTTGAAGCAGCTTCAGCCTCTATAGTAGCTCCAGAGGGTACTATGCTAGTGCAACCTTTGGTACCTGATGCAACACCGGTACCTCCGGCTCTTACTGTTGTCACATCAGCGGTGGAGGGTGATCCTCCTGCTCATTTTGTTTCTTATTCACAACCTTCTGGTTTTCATAGGGACGGTTTCAGAGACGTAGGGGGTGATTTTGGGGGTTCTAATGTGAGGTTTTCTAACTCCAGTAGCTCTACCAAGTTGTTAAAGAAAAGGGTGCCGGTGGTAGTTGAAGATATAAAAGATGTGTTTAAGCAATATTCTAAGATGGGTGGGTTGCTTAGGTACGATATGGAGGGCGCGCAATAAAGAAAAAATTAAAAAGATTTTATCGACCATTGGTTTAGTTCAAGTGGATCAATGAATTGTCTTTCTTTGAACATTAGTAGTACCCGAACTTTTCTAAAAAGAAGTTGGGTTAAGTCTGTTTTTTTGTAGTATGGGGTTTCATTCTTGGGTCTTCAGGAAACAAGAATGACACATGTTGATTTGTTCAAAAATTGTAGTACGTGGGGTAATTACAGTTTTGATTTTGCTAGTAGTTGTGCTCTTGGTCGATCGAGTGGGATCCTTTCTATATGGGATCCTAATGTCTTTGTGAAGAGTAGTGTGAGTTGTACAAATAATCTTGTTATTATGGGTGGTTTGTGGGTCCCTTTTAATTTGAATTATTTTATGGTAAACATGTATGCTCCTCAAGACTTAGTGGGGAAACAAGAGTTATGGGATTATTTACTCTCTTTTGTTCATAGGAATGGGGGTGAATATTTTTTTTAGTGATTTCAATGTTGTTAGAGAAGCGACAAAGAGGTTTGGGTCGGTTTTTTGTCATACTTCTGCAAGTGCTTTTAATGATTTCATTGATAATGTGGCCGTGATTGATGTGCCTATGACTGGGAAGAGATTTACTAGAATTGATGCTATTAGAGCCAAGTTAAGTAAATTGGACCGTTTTCTAGTCTCAGAATGGTTGTTTGATCATTTTGAGCATTTGCAAGTTTCAGTTCTTGATAGGAAATGGTCTGACCATTGTCCTATTCTTCTTCACGTAAATTCGGTTGATTATGGCCCTTCTTTTAAATTCTTCTACTCTTGGTTACAAATGGAAGGATTTGATGAGGTTGTCATTCAGGCTAGTTCGGATTTTGTGGTTGAATCGGGTTGGAGTAAGTTTGTTTTATTTAAAAACAAACCAAAGTTTATCAAATCCAAAAAAATCTTGGGTTTTTGCATCCAAGATCAAGACTGATTTGGAGAATTCTAGATTATTATCTCGTTTAAAAGAGATTGATCTTCAGATTCATGCTTGCCAAGCTAGTGGCATTCTTATTTCTGAGAGACTTTCTATTCTTAGGGATGTTGCTAAATTTCAAAAAGATAAATCTCTAGATGTTGCGCAAAAAGCTAAAGTGACTTGGTAGGTGGAGGGTGATGAGAACTCTGCCTTTTTTCATGGTATGTTGAAGAAGCGTCGTCGCCAAATGATGATAAGATGTATTTATCTTAATGAGGAGTGGATTTCTGACCCAACTAGTGTGAAAAAGCTTTCTTCAACTTTTATTCTAGTAAATTCTAGCCGTTTGATGGAATTCCTTTATCTAGTCACAGTGATAATTTCAGAAGTATTGATCCAGGTTTAGCTACTTCTATTGAGGCTATGTTTTCTCCTGAAGAGATAAAAGGAGCAGTTTGGGATTGTGGTTTGGATCATGCTCCTGGTCCTGATGTTTTTTCCTTCGTTATTTCTGGGATATTTTAGGGAATGATGTTATCAGGGACGGACGCAGGAATCCATAGGAGGTGTTGCCGAGGTTGAAGAGGTGCTGCCGGTGCATGAAAAATAGGTAAAAAACCAAAAAAAATCGAAATTTTTTCCACTGCGGACAGGAAAAGTAGGTGTTGCCGGTGCCACACCAGGACACCAAGCAAAACCGTCCCTGGATGTTATAGCTTTTGTCCAAGAGTTCTTTTCGAAACCCTTTTTCCCCAAGGGGTGTAACTCCTTGTTTATAATGCTTATTCCGAAAGTAGGTAATCTGATTCTTATTAATGATTATCATTATATTAGCCCCATTGGTTTTCAGTTTAGGGTTATAGCTAAACTGATGGTTAATAGATTGGATCCGATGCTTCATGATGTTATTGGTTTAGAGCAGTCTACTTTTCTCAAAGGGATACAGATTTTAGATGGTCCTATGGTGGTTAATGAATTGGCCCGTTGGTTTAAAAAGAAAAAGAAGAAGCTTATGATTTTAAAAGTTGATTTAGAAAAAGCTTATGATTCTATCAGCTGGGACTACTTGGATGCTATTATGTCTTTTATAGGTTTTGGAGAAAGGTGGAGGTCTTGGATTCGAGCTATGTTCTCTAATGCCAGATCATTTGTTCTGATTAATGGTTGTCCTACTGATGAATGTTCTTTGTTTAGGGGTGTGAGACAATGAGATCCGTTATCTCCTTTTCCTTTTATAATCACTATGGAGGGTCTTCATGTTGCTATGGAGGATGTTGTAGCTAATGGAGTTTTTCAGGGTGCCCCTTTAGGTTCGGAGGAGGTTTTATATCCCATTTATTTTATGCAGATGTTGCTCTTTTCTTAGGAGACTGAGATGAAGTTAATGTCCGTAATATGATATGTATTCTTAGGTGGTTTTTTTTTGGTTTTTTGGTTTGAGAATTAATCTCCTTAAATCCAATTTGTTTGGTATTGGGGTTGATGGTGCAGATGTTACATGTTTGGATACCATTACCGGTTGTGCGTCAGGATCCTTCCTTTTTATGTATCTTGGGATTCCTGTTGGTGAGTCTATGGTGCAGATAAAAGGTTGGCAAGTGATTATAGATCGGTTCAAAAAAAATTCCAATTGGAAAGTGAAACTTCTTTCTATTGGCGGAAAGTTAACTCTTGTCAAATCTGTTCTGGGTAGTTTGGGATTTTGTTATTTCTTTTTATTTCATTTACCAGCTACAGTTTGTCATTTTCTTGAGATGTTTAGGTCCCACTTCTTTTGAGGGATGGAGGAAGATCAACAAAAATTTCACTCAGTTAAGTGGGACGTGAGGGCGGGGGGGTCTATTAATCAGCTTCATGAGAGACATTATCCCGAATGATTGTATGTCGAGGGTAGTTGGTAATGGTAATAATACTCGATTTTGGATGGATGTGTGGTATTATGGTATTTCTTTCAAGGATCAATTTAATAGATTATTTCCCTAGTCCACATCCCAAGATGTTCTTATTAGTCAACTATGGTCTTCTAATGCATGGAGCTTTTCTTGGCGTCGCCCAATTAGTGGAGGGTTTGAAAGAAAACAATTAGATGATTTATTTTCTATTTTAGAGAATGTGCGTTTGGGTTCCGTTCATGATAAATGGGTTTGGCTGTTGGATCCTTCAGGTCTTTTCTCGGTTAAATCTACTAGATGGAGGATTGATGAGGAGAGACTTTATGCGGCTACAACTAGATGGAATCGAAATGTACCAATCAAGATTAATGTCTTCTTTTGGCGTGTTTTGCTTGACTGGTTCAATCTAAATTGGTTGAGAGAGGTGTTGATCTACAATCCATTCTTTTTCCGATTTGTCAAGATTTTCAAGAAGATGTTAATCATGTTTTTTCTTAATTTTTCGGTGGCTTCTCAAGTTTGGAGGAGTGTGGCAAGTTGGCTCAATGTGGATGTCACACCCCAAAACCGAGAACGGCGGAATACGTTCTGGGGTGGAGGACGTCATGTAGAGTATCATAACAAAGCATAATAGTAAAGACAAGCAACAACATCCATTGCATTAAGATAATAATAATTGTAATACAAACGTGTTCAGTACAAATGTTAGACACCAAATATACAATCAAAATAAAGTGGAGTCTTATGGGTGCTCCGTCTTCTCAAAAGCTGCATCCGTACTTGTCTACTGATGACCTGAGAATACAAGTTATTTTGAAAACGTTTATCAGCATAAAGCTGGTGAGTTCATAAGTATTTAGTGTCATTTCCTATATAAAAATATTCACAGTTATACATTGTAAAAGAAAGTTTCGGTGTTTGAAAATGGTATGAGCCCTAGAAAACCCTATGTTTTCCAGAAAAAGTAGTCTTCACCAAGACCCGATGGTTTGTTTGTTCCTTTGATAATGTACAAGTTTTCCTAGTAGTTGTTAGTTTGAAAATATAGTTTTAGACTTTATTCATGTATAGTAATGAGAAAAAAAATGTTTTACCCCAACAGTATCACTGTCGGCCATATGTAATGAAATGCAGGCTCCAGGTAGTATTAAATGTACAATACTCCTCAAGGAGTCTGTTGCCTTTAATTCTTAAAGCATTAATTAAAGGTTTGAATGTGAACTCGTACGTAACCATGCTGATTGACGATCGAATCCCTTTGACCCTCCGAGTCATATGTAGTGATGTGACATTTTGTCACCCCTGGGCCTAGACGGCTCGGACTGTAGCTAGCAGTCGGGATGTGGGAGTGTCTGTCCCGTATAGATCTATACACATAATGCCCGCTCTCCTTCCAGGAGACTCTGGTTACGCGGTGATAGCACAAAGATGTGTCGTATCGAGAAATAGTATGCCACATTCTATTTTAGTAAGTTCTCTTGTATAGTATGTATTGTTCTCTTTGTATAGCATATAGTGTTCTCTTTGTATAGTATGTAATGTTCTCCTTGTATAGTGTATAGTGTTCTCTTGTATAGTACATAGCATATATTGACTCACAACTGAACTGACTCTGGTAGTTGTCATGGCAATAGCAGCACTGAGTAGTAATCCTTAACTATACCTATTATAGTTAAATAGTAATGTTGGTTGTATGTCCTTGATATTCAAAGGCATTGAACTGATATGAAAACTTTTATATCTGACACAAATATATAAGATATATAACTAAGAATTCAACGAGAGTCGGACTAATAACAAAATACCCTAAGCCCACAATCAAACAAGAACAGGAAATAAGGTGAGCTATTAGTCCTAAGTCCTTCAAGTCTTACTTATATAAATATATTGGTGTAGATATGGTTTGAGAATAAAAATTAGTTTAAACGAATTTTGGAAAATAGTTTTATAGTGATTTAACACGAAAATGAATTTGGTAAGCATTTGAAAACAGTTTAATTGGCAATATAGTTGAAAATATAGAAAACGCCTTTTTGGTGGTAAAAACAGTTAATAGTGTAGAAAATCCTTTTGGTTGCAAGTTATAATTCACATGCGATTGTTACTATAACTTATTTGGTTCAACTTGTATTCCCCCCCATAAAACAGTTAAAAACATTTAAAAAGGTTCATTTAGGGGTATGAACTCACCTGTAGTGAGTGAAGTGGATGGAAACGCCGGGTAGGATGCTAGGTGTCAAGTGAGGACTTGAACACACACACAGATCCTATGTAACATGTAGTGATGTATAAAGTATCTAATTAGTTGTGTAATCACTAATTAAGTGAGTAAAGGCACTTTAATGTATGAAAACACTTTGTTTCAAGTGTTAGAAGTGCTAAAGGTTGCATCTAAGGAGTGTATGGCCTCACTATGGAGTTTACACTTCACTTGGCCACACTTAAGTGTGTTTACGGTTGGGAGACCATTTCCCCCATGAGTTTACGGCCGTAAACTCATGGAAATGGTGAGTTTGTGTGTCTAAAGGTCTCATGCATCACAAGGAAGGTTCCTAGGATCAATTCAAGGGCTTGGGAAGTGATTAGGGTTCAATTGGGTACTCCCTTGGAGTTTACGATCCTTGGACCACTCCTTGGGAGTTTACGGTCGTAAACTCTAGGGTTTACGGTCGTAAACTCTAGGGTTTACGGCCGTAAACCCTTGACCACTTCAACCATTTCATGTTTTAGGGTCCTAAGCTCATCTACACTAGTTTCTAGTTCATCAAACAAGCTAAGGAAGGGTTTAGGGGCATCAAAACACCATTTGAGGTGTTTACGGTTTTGGGTTTACGGTTCTTGAATGTTCAAGAACCGTAAACTCAAGTTTATGGCCAAAAAGTCATGATCTTGGGTTCCTTAGTCCATGCATGCAAGTATCTAGGCTATATCTAAGCATTAGAGAAGGTTTGGAAGCGTTTTGGGGCTTCAAAACCCTCACTTAGGAGTTTACGGTTTTGGGAGGCTCCCCAAACCGTAAACACATGCATGTTGGGGTATTTGGATGATCCAACTCGAAATAGCATGAATACCAAGCTAGAAAATCAAGTTAGGGGGTTTACCTTTGATTTTTGAGGCTTGAAAGTGGTGTTCTTGA
This sequence comes from Lactuca virosa, assembly GCF_052849685.1. Lineage (NCBI taxonomy): Eukaryota > Viridiplantae > Streptophyta > Magnoliopsida > Asterales > Asteraceae > Lactuca > Lactuca virosa. Next base: position 177,718,486 of record NC_136427.1, read on the forward strand.
GCCAAACCCGATTTTAGAGAGAGAGAGAGTAGAGAGAGAAAGCTCCAAGGTGGGAAAAGGCTCTAAAGGTGGACACTCCTCCTTTATATATGGCTGCCTAGTGGGGACCCACCATACACTGTCTTTTAAACGGAGCTAAATGTTTTTACCCGGTAAACTAACCGTAACCCGACTTAGATGCTTTTATTCCGTCATCAAATATATATATTATTTTAATAACTCAAAATGAATTATTTTAATAAATAAAAGTTAACGGAAAATTTTAATAGAACTAACTTTTATTAACGGAAACGGGTTACAGTGACGGAGTAAATTTCGGGTTGTCACATCATCCCCCCGTTAGAGGGAATTTCGTCCCGAAATTCAGAATTCAAGTAATTACGTTATTACAACACATTTAAGCAAAGAGATGAGGATAGTTAAGTTTCATTTGATCCTCGCGCTCCCAAGTGAACTCTGGTCCTCGTTTGGCGTTCCAACGAACCTTCACAATCGGGATGCGGCTTTGCTTCGTTCGTTTGACCTCTCGGTCCATGATCTCCACAGGTTCTTCCACGAAGTTGAGGCTCTCATTGATCTCGATTTCATCGAGTGGAATTATGAGAGTCTCTTCGGATAGGCACTTTTTCAAGTTCGAGACGTGGAAGGTAGGATGCACATTACTAAGTTCGCGGGGTAGATTGAGTTTGTAAGCTACGGGGCCGATTTTAGCGAGAATCTCAAAAGGCCCTATGTATCTTGGATTTAGCTTTCCGCGCTTTCCGAAGCGTATCAAGCCTTTCCAGGGTGAGACTTTCAAAAGGACTCGGCCTCCCACCTGGAATTCCAAGGGTTTCCTCCGTTTGTCTGCGTAGCTTTTCTGTCGGTCTCTTGAGGCTTTAAGTCGTGCTCGGATTTGTACGATCTTTTCGGTGGTTTCGCGGATGATTTCTGGACCGGTGAGAGTGCTGTCAGGAACTCGTCCCTTAGCTAATTGAGTGTCGCCTACCTCGGCCCAGCACAGAGGGGATCTGCACTTCCGGCCGTATAGGGCTTCGAATGGGGAAGCTTTGATGCTTGTGTGATAGCTGTTGTTGTAGGAAAACTCGACTAGGGGTAAGTGGGTATCCCACGCCTTACCAAAGTCGATTACACAGGCTCGCAGCATATCCTCCAAGGTTTGAATAGTTCTCTCACTTTGCCCATCGGTTTAAGGATGGTATGCTGTGCTCATATCCAGCTTAGTTCCAAGAGCCTTCTGTAGTGACTGCCAGAACCTCGAGGTGAATCTGCTATCCCGATCGGAAATAATGGACACAGGTACACCGTGCAGTTGGACTACCTCTTGGATGTAAATTCGCGTAAGTCTCTCCATTTTGAAATTTTCCTTGATAGGAAGGAAGTGGGCGGATTTGGTTAGCCGGTCGACGATTACCCAAATGGTGTCGTACCCACTCGGAGATTTGGGCAATTTGGTAATGAAATCCATAGTAATTCTCTCCCACTTCCATTCAGGCACTTATTCACGAAGGTAGCGATTTCCGCTTTCATGTTAGGCCACCAGTACGATTTCTTGAGATCCAGGTACATCTTATCTGAACCTGGGTGAATGGAATATCGAGTGTTGTGCGCTTCTTTCATGACCAAGTCTCTGAAGCCACCGTGTCGCGGTGTCCAGATCCGGTCCATGAGGTAGTAAGCTCCGTCATCCTTGACTACCAGATTCTTATCCATTCCTCGCAGGGACTCTCCCGCCACATTTTCCGGTTTCAAAGCTTCAAGCTGTGCTCCCTTAATTTGTGCGGGTAGATGCGAATGGATAGTCATGGTTAGGGACTTGACTCTTCGCCCAGAATATTCCTTACGACTTAGGGCGTCTGCTACTACATTGGCTTTACCCGGGTGGTAACGAATTTCACATTCGTAGTCATTGAGTAGCTCGACCCACCGTCGTTGTCTCATGTTGAGCTCCTTCTGGTTGAAGATGTGCTGGAGGCTTTTGTGGTCGGTATAGATGGTGCTCTTTGTACCATACAGATAGTGTCTCCATATCTTTAGGGCGAACACGACCGCTCCTAGCTCGAGGTCGTGCGTGGTGTAGTTGACTTCGTGTGTCTTCAGCTGCCTTGAGGCGTAGGCGATGACCTTACCTCGTTGCATCAGAACACATCCGAGCCCCTGATTGGATGCATCGCAATATACTACGAAGTCTTCTGTCCCTTCGGGGAGGGACAGTATCGGCGCGGTGCACAAGGCTCGCTTCAGGGTTCGGAATGCCTTCTCTTGTTTTTCTTCCCAGTCAAAGACCACGCCTTTCTGGGTCAATGCCGTAAGAGGCTTCGCAATCCGAGAGAAATTCTGAATGAATCTTCGGTAGTAGCCAGCGAGGCCTAGAAATTGGCGAATTTCTGTAGGCGTCTTCGGTGCTGACCAGTTCTCAATAGCTTTAATCTTGGATGGGTCCACGTGGATTCCTTCTTTGCTAACCACGTGTCCTAAGAATTCGACTCTTCGGATCCAAAATTCACACTTTGAGAACTTTGCGTAAAGCTTCTCCGATCGTAGAGTTTCCAGGACCTATCGCAGATGATCGCTATGCTCTTCCTCACTTCTAGAGTAGATAAGTATATCATCAATGAAGACGATGACGAACTGATCCAAGTAAGGACGGCATACTCTATTCATCAAGTCCATGAAGACTGCGGGCGCATTGGTCAGTCCGAACGGCATCACTACGAACTCGTAGTGCCCGTAACGAGTCCGAAAGGCTGTCTTCGGAACATCCTCCTCGAGCACTCGCAACTGGTGATACCCGGACCTTAGATCAATTTTGGAAAAGTAACTCGCCCCTTGCAGTTGATCAAATAAATCGTCTATACGAGGAAGGGGATAACGGTTCTTGATTGTCAGCTTGTTGAGTTCTCTGTAGTCGATGCACATGCGGAACGATCCGTCTTTCTTCTTTACGAACAAGACTGGTGCTCCCCAGGGTGAGAAGCTTGGTCTTATAAAGCCCTTGCTGAGCAGTTCGTTAAGTTGGCCGGATAGTTCTTGCATCTCGGCAGGCGCTAGACGATAGGGCGATTTAGCTACGGGGGTAGCTCCTGGAATTAAATCGATTCTGAACTCGACTTGACGTTTGGGAGGTAGGCCTGGCAGTTCCTCTGGAAAAATGTCAGGGAAGTCGCACACGACGGGGAAATCTTTGAGTTCTTTCGTTTTCCGGCTCGTGTCGACAACGTGTGCAAGGAATGCGCGATATTCCTTGCGCAAGTATTTCTGGGCTCGAATGCTCGAGATGATGCGAAGGCTCGTACTGGGTTTGTCTCCGTAGATCATCAATGTTTCATTGTTGGGCAGTTTCAAACGGATGGCTTTGTCGAAACACAGGATGTCGGTACGGTGGAGACTCAACCAGTCCATGCCTATGATGACATCAAAGCTCTTGATCGCTACTGGGATGAGATTGATAGGAAACAAATGATTATCTAGCGTGAGGGTACAACCTATGTAGATTTCGTTAGAACTTTCCGTCTTGCCGTTAGCCATTTCTACGACGAAGGTTTCTTTCAGTGATTGCGGTGATTGTTTGAGTAAGTGTTTAAAGTTTTGATTTACGAAACTTCTTTCTGCCCCACTATCGAATAGAATACAAGCATAATAGTTATCGAGAAGGAACGTACCCGTGACTATGGTGGGGTCTGCTACAGCCTCATTATGGCCAATAGCAAGTAGTCTACCTGCTCCTCCCGCGTTGCCAGCCTTTGGACAATTTCTTTTGAAATGTCCGACTTCGCCACAGCCATAGCAGGCCTGGCTCGCTCCCGAACTAGGAATTTGGGAAATAGGTTTGGGAGGTGCTCTGCAGAACCGGATGGTGTGGCCCTTCCGGTCGCAATTGGTGCAGTGCATTTCACGGCATGGTCCGTTATGATGGAAGGCGCACTTATCGCACTTGGGTAGATTCCCCGCATATGCTTTGGCGGGCACAGGGGGAGTAGGAGTAGTGGCAGCATGGACAGCCACCGTTTGCTGGTTACTAGAAGAGGATTTGACTGATTTCCCCTTCTTTCGATCTCCCCGTTTTCTCTTGTTGTCGGAGGCGTGAGTTGGAGCAGTAGTGATGGTTGTGGTTGTTGATGGAGCACGGGGAACTTCATGATCGATAAGCATTTGGGCTAACTCCTTGGCACTTTCGAAGGTCGTTGGTCTTGATGATAGAACGTTCCCACGATACGGAGGCACTAGGCCCCCGATGTATCGCTCAATCTTCTTGGCTTCCGAGGGGATCATGTTAGGGCATAGGGCTACCAGCTCGCAGTACCGGGTTGTGTAAGCTACTATATCGGAACCCTGCATTTTGAGACTCCAGAGTTCCTCCTCCAATTTCTGAATTTCTCCCTTTGGGCAGTACTCTGTCATCATTAGGTCCTTCAGTGTATCCCAACCCATGGCGTTAGCTGCTACCAGGGAGAGGGCTTTGACATGGCCATTCCACCATGTTAGGGCCCTTTGGGTGAGGGTACAAGTAGCAAACTTTATCTTGCTCCCTTCGGGGCAGGAGCACATTTCGAATACTGCTTCGGTTCTTTCGAACCATTGGGTTAGGGCGAGGATTCCCCCGGTCCCGTTGAAGTAGGTAGGCTTGCAACTGATGAAATCTTTGTAGGTGCATTCCCGAGCACGGGGGTGGGTTTCACCCTGGCTAGAGTTAGTGCCCAGTCCACCTCCACTGGCACCACCAGAATTGACTTGCGCCAGAGCGGCGGTCACGACTGCAGTCACGGCTGTTTGAAACAATACCAGGTCGAACTGCAGAGGAACCGGCGGTGTAGGTGGTGGTGGTGGAGCTTGAGTTGCGGGAGTTCTCCTGGTTGGACGCTTGCGAGGCGGCATCCTGTACTGAAAGGTTACGAAAACGATGACAATAGTAAGAATCGATTTGTAAACATGATAAGAGTGTTTCTTGGACTAACTCTCTATAGTCTAACAAACAAAGGGAAATGTACTGCTAGGTTAGGGACACCCAAAAGTACAACTTCCCCATCGATTAGATACTGCCAATAGTACTGGTATTACTGATGTATAATGAGTTCGAGAAAGAAAATGACCTAGCAGTAGGTCTTACATCAAACCATCAGGGAAAATGTTGGTAGTTTAGTAGTCTAGCTCGAGTACTTCCAAAGTTAGGAATGTTTACAGGCATGTACTCTACTGACTATAGAAAGAAGGCTATTCCTTAATCGAAAGAGAGGGATGAGTCGGCATCTTTTACTGGCGACGGGGATCCTTTGGGGCAAACCCTAAGATCAGCCAGTTGGCGCACAACTCCCTAAAGATGTCGCTCGTGCGTCCTCTGACGTGCTCGGAGTTCCATGACTTCCGCTCGGGATGCGGTTATGCCATTTACGCGAGAATGGGGAAAGAAAATTGATAGGCACGCTAATCTATGATACTTATAAGATGATCGTTATTAGTCGACCCAATATTTGCATAGTGCATACCAGTTACATGAAATCGAAGCAGAATAGACCTTCGAATAAGTGACCCTAACTCCAAGCCCACAATCAAACAAGAACAGGAAATGAAGCAAAGGTCACAAATTCTAAGTCTATAACGCCTTAGTCACATGTAACCGTGGTGTATCCACTTAGCAACTATTGCCCTACTAGTAACGACCCTTTTAGTTCTCACATATGTTGTAACTAGAATGCAGAATACTCCTATAGTATTCTTGTTCTGATGTTCTTGTAGCAGTATTGGTAAGTTTTAGACTTGTTGCGACACCACAACTATTCTTAGGCACATGCTAGCCACTCCTAGGAAAATGTAGTTGATCAGGCTACATCCGCCTAGTTTTGGCCATATGTCTCTAAGCCTAACTGTGCTGTTCAACAATCTTAATACTTTTGTTCTGTTCTAGTATGATACTGACCCTTTGTATGAATGAATGTATATATATACTTAGTTAAATATTTTATTATTTAAAAGTATATATTCTTGTTCAGAGTGTTTTAGTCCCGATGTGTTTATAGTTTGTATATCTTTTATGGGTTGATATACTTGATTCACTATAAACCTGGCTCTGATACCAATCTGTCACACCCCAAAACCGAGAACGGCGGAATACGTTCTGGGGTGGAGGACGTCATGTACAGTATCATAACAAAGCATAATAGTAAAGACAAGCAACAACATCCATTGCATTAAGATAATAATAATTGTAATACAAACGTGTTCAGTACAAATGTTAGACACCAAAAATACAATCAAAATAAAGTGGAGTCTTATGGGTGCTCCGTCTTCTCAAAAGCTGCATCCGTACTTGTCTACTGATGACCTGAGAATACAAGTTATTTTGAAAACGTTTATCAGCATAAAGCTGGTGAGTTCATAAGTATTTAGTGTCATTTCCTGTATAAAAATATTCACAATTATACATTGTAAAAGAAAGTTTCGGTGTTTGAAAATGGTATGAGCCCTAGAAAACCCTATGTTTTCTAGAAAAAGTAGTCTTCACCAAGACCCGATGGTTTGTTTGTTCCTTTGATAATGTACAAGTTTTCCCAGTAGTTGTTAGTTTGAAAATATAGTTTTAGACTTTATTCATGTATAGTAATGAGAAAAAAAATGTTTTACCCCAACAGTATCACTGTCGGCCATATGTAATGAAATGCAGGCTCCAGGTAGTATTAAATGTACAATACTCCTCAAGGAGTCTGTTGCCTTTAATTCTTAAAGTATTAATTAAAGGTTTGAATGTGAACTCGTACGTAACCATGCTGATTGACGATCGAATCCCTTTGACCCTCCGAGTCATATGTAGTGATGTGACATTTTGTCACCCCTAGGCCTAGACGGCTCGGACTGTAGCTAGCAGTCGGGATGTGGGAGTGTCTGTCCCATATAGATCTATACACATAATGCCCGCTCTCCCTCCAGGAGACTCTGGTTACGCGGTGATAGCACAAAGATGTGTCGTATCGAGAAATAGTATGCCACATTCTATTTTAGTAAGTTCTCTTGTATAGTATGTATTGTTCTCTTTGTATAGCATATAGTGTTCTCTTTGTATAGTATGTAATGTTCTCCTTGTATAGTGTATAGTGTTCTCTTGTATAGTACATAGCATATATTGACTCACAACTGAACTGACTCTGGTAGTTGTCATGGCAATAGCAGCACTGAGTAGTAATCCTTAACTATACCTATTATAGTTAAATAGTAATGTTGGTTGTATGTCCTTGATATTCAAAGGCATTGAACTGATATGAAAACTTTTATATCTGACACAAATATATAAGATATATAACTAAGAATTCAACGAGAGTCGGACTAATAACAAAATACCCTAAGCCCACAATCAAACAAGAACAGGAAATAAGGTGAGCTATTAGTCCTAAGTCCTTCAAGTCTTACTTATATAAATATATTGGTGTAGATATGGTTTGAGAATAAAAATTAGTTTAAACGAATTTTGGAAAATAGTTTTATAGTGATTTAACACGAAAATGAATTTGGTAAGCATTTGAAAACAGTTTAATTGGCAATATAGTTGAAAATATAGAAAACCCCTTTTTGGTGGTAAAAAACAGTTAATAGTGTAGAAAATCCTTTTGGTTGCAAGTTATAATTCACATGCGATTGTTACTATAACTTATTTGGTTCAACTTGTATTCCCCCCCATAAAACAGTTAAAAACATTTAAAAATGTTCATTTAGGGGTATGAACTCACCTGTAGTGAGTGAAGTGGATGGAAACGCCGGGTAGGATGCTAGGTGTCAAGTGAGGACTTGAACACACACACGGATCCTATGTAACATGTAGTGATGTATAAAGTATCTAATTAGTTGTGTAATCACTAATTAAGTGAGTAAAGGCACTTTAATGTATGAAAACACTTTGTTTCAAGTGTTAGAAGTGCTAAAGGTTGCATCTAAGGAGTGTATGGCCTCACTATGGAGTTTACACTTCACTTGGCCACACTTAAGTGTGTTTACGGTTGGGAGACCATTTCCCCCATGAGTTTACGGCCGTAAACTCATGGAAATGGTGAGTTTGTGTGTCTAAAGGTCTCATGCATCACAAGGAAGGTTCCTAGGATCAATTCAAGGGCTTGGGAAGTGATTAGGGTTCAATTGGGTACTCCCTTGGAGTTTACGGTCCTTGGACCACTCCTTGGGAGTTTACGGTCGTAAACTCTAGGGTTTACGGCCGTAAACCCTTGACCACTTCAACCATTTCATGTTTTAGGGTCCTAAGCTCATCTACACTAGTTTCTAGTTCATCAAACAAGCTAAGGAAGGGTTTAGGGGCATCAAAACACCATTTGAGGTGTTTACGGTTTTGGGTTTACGGTTCTTGAATGTTCAAGAACCGTAAACTCAAGTTTATGGCCAAAAAGTCATGATCTTGGGTTCCTTAGTCCATGCATGCAAGTATCTAGGCTATATCTAAGCATTAGAGAAGGTTTGGAAGCGTTTTGGGGCTTCAAAACCCTCACTTAGGAGTTTACGGTTTTGGGAGGCTCCCCAAACCGTAAACACATGCATGTTGGGGTATTTGGATGATCCAACTCGAAATAGCATGAATACCAAGCTAGAAAATCAAGTTAGGGGGTTTACCTTTGATTTTTGAGGCTTGAAAGTGGTGTTCTTGAGCCAAACCCGATTTTAGAGAGAGAGAGAGAGTAGAGAGAGAAAGCTCCAAGGTGGGAAAAGGCTCTAAAGGTGGACACTCCTCCTTTATATATGGCTGCCTAGTGGGGACCCACCATACACTGTCGTTTAAACGGAGCTAAATGTTTTTACCCGGTAAACTAACCGTAACCCGACTTAGATGCTTTTATTCCGTCATCAAATATATATATTATTTTAATAACTCAAAATGAATTATTTTAATAAATAAAAGTTAACGGAAAATTTTAATAGAACTAACTTTTATTAACGGAAACGGGTTACAATGACGGAGTAAATTTCGGGTTGTCACAGTGGATATTCCCAGTTTTAATTCAATGTCGGTGTTAAAAGATTGGGTGGATGCGAGCTCCAATTTGAAAATGGAGAGAGCCATTATTGATTCGGTTTGCGGGGTGGTTATTTGGGTCCTTTGGACTTATCAGAATGCAATCATTTTCCGTTCTTCAAAATCTAGGAAACACTTATTGTTTGATTCTACTTTTGAAACTTCGTTCCATTGGTTTTCTTTTTGTAATTCCAAGGTTAGATTTAATTGGGTTAATTGGTTAAATAACTCAATCCTGCCTTGAACTTGTTTTATAGCTACCTTCTTGCTAGTTCCGTTTTGGTTTGAATTATAAAATTTTGCTACTGTTCAAAATAAATAAATAAATAAATAAACTCAATAGACTTGAAAGTATTAAAGTTAACTTGGTTCAGACTGAAAATTTAAAGTTTCTGGGACCAATCTTATAAAAATATAAACTTGAGTTTGATCATGAAGTAATTGGGTCCAAAAGATTAAGGATTCAACTAAATATGGTTAATTTACTAATATATAAGTTAGGTTAAGTCTGGGTGGCATTAAATGTGAAAGTAAAACTTGACGGAGCATAACAGGTGGAATGACTTCTTTTTCTTTCTTTTTTTTAGAATTTTCTATTAATCTACTACTTTTTTTAGGGACGAATTTATAAAAACTATAAAGTCAGCAGGAAACTAATACAATGCAATGTTTAAAATACAAAAAGGAAAACAAGAAACGGATATAAAAGCCTACTAAAGAAGTTAATCATGTAAAAACTATGTGGACAAAGTACCACAACAACACAAACAACCACAAGAAACACCAACAAAAGACAAGCCATATTGAAGCATCCCTTCACAATACCACATTTTAAAACTTCATTCCAACTTTAGCAAATTCTCATATTTTGACAATAAACTTAATCGAAAATAGCACCTAAATTTTTTTTGAAACATCCTTCCAAAGCCATTTAGCATCATTATTTTGAGAAAAGACATGCTTTTTAATAGGCATCAAACTTTTTAATTTTCTACCAAGTAGCAACCAACCTTTAACACTACATTGTTGAACGACATTACTTGTAACATTCATAAAAATCATAAGAAATTTAAACTTTTTTAAAACAACCCCAAATCATAGAATGTTTACAAAATCATTGTTTTCAAAATATTATTCCATATCAGAGTATCCCATAGATCAAAATACATAAAATAGTTGAAACCATAACTAAAATCCGTAAGCCAAAGCTTAATGAGTTCCCCCAAAGTACCAACACATAAACAGATAACATATACAATACAACATGCAATGGGTCCACAACTAGAAGATTGGATTACCCCTAAGCCCACAGTATGAGTCTGGATTGCCCTTGGTGGTTGTCGAGGCCAACAAAAATAAATAACCCTAAATCTTTTACACTAAAATAGTGTATAGTGGTAAAGGGGTCGATCCACGGAGATTGGTTCAATTTATAACTCTATGGAAAATCTTTTTTTGCAACAGTACTTCTAAAATGACAATAAAATAAAAATGGGGGTTTTGGTGTTTTGAAATACTTGAAACAAACTAGAATTAACTAAGATTTAAATAGACAATTTCAACAAAAATAAGAGTTTGATGTAAAATCAATAAGAGAAGGATGGTTGACTTAAGGTTCCTCACTTTGACTTTTGATGAACATATCATTAGAATCAAATGGTGCAATGCTTGTTTTAAACCCTTAATTTGGCTATAGTAATCCAAGGAGCTTGAGATTACCTAGACTTTTCTTAATTGTTGAAATGGTTAGAGAAGCTCATAACAATTTCCTTAGTTAAAGTCACTAATTCCATTAAGCATGTAATTAGTGAAAGTCAACTAGCATTAAGAACCAAAAAAATCACCAAATCCAAGAGGGGTCAAATGCTTTCACCACCATGTTGGAGAAAATGTTTTTATGATTGTGTGAAGTAAAACTAACACAAGAATCACTTGTTGCTTGCTAATTTGAAGATCCTTTACTTAATCAAGAAATTAGCCAACTAATCACCACAAACACATTTAAACTCATGAATAAAAACATGCAAGTAATGATAAGATGTTAAAACACAAAACATTTTCATAAAGATTCAAACACAAATTCATGGATTCTTCAATATTCAACAAAAATTCAAAGGATTCAACAAAAGTCAACCAAGATTAGTTTAGCCAAGCATGACTAAACTCAAGGAAACAAAGTTAGTTAAGATTGTACCAAACATTTAGCAAGAATTAAGAGATGAAATGGTGAAGTTCTTGAGGGTTCTTGGCCTTCAAAAAATGTTCCAAACTCCAGAGAGAAAGTATCAAAATCGGACCTCCAAGATTATGCTAAAGAGGCACACCAACCTTCCCAATATAGAGCTCTAAGTAAAATCCCGAAATTGCCCTTGTCAGGAATCCATGCGGGCCGCGTGACTTCGACGGAAATTTTTGGGCTTCTTCAAGTCTTGGGCCCCCACAGCTAATCCATTGGCCCAGTTCGAATCCAATCTGCTTCTAGCCCATTTCTCTTCAATATTTCTTCAATTTGAGCCCAATTTGTCTCTCCACATCACTCAAAACTTCCGCAAATTCCTAAACATCGATCTTGCACACTCAAGAATTCTCCCGTGGCTTTCAAATTTAAAGTTTAATTCTTCCAACCCTTCAAATAATTGACAATCCCACTCCATGCATCACCTCTATAGCCATCAAGCCTAAAATCCTCGTTGTCCTCCAAGTCCAATTGCTTTCCAAAAGATCCCGCTCCGCTAGTCTCCTTAAAATCTGTAATTAAGCTCACAAAACTCGAAAGAACCCGAAAGTGGTCATAAAATAACAAAAAGGAAAATATGCATGGAAATTATCTAAATTGTGAATGAAATATGCTAAAATAAACTATAAAAAGAAGTAAATAAAATGAAGCTATCAAATCACCCCAAGCTTAAACCTTACTTGTCCTCAAGTAAGACAAGACTAAAATGAACTCGGGATGAACTATCCTAGGGAAAATAAAAAGAATGGATAGAACCGCGGAACCTGATCACCATTAGTCAACATGGTCAGAATTGATCTTGCTATTACCTCACGAATTTTTCATCCGATGACAATGGGTCCATAAACCACAGCCAGGACAACTCCTTTAGGTGAGTAAGGAGGGATGAGCAGTCGCAGCCCAATGGAACATGCATACAATGAAGAACATCTGTAGTAGGGAGAAAGCAGTTGGATGGGCTCGTGTGGAGCTCTTCTTTTAAGTGTACACTCTGATCTCACGTCTGCCGGCTACTCTCATGTGTAATTGGGTTTAATCGCTCGGGCACCGTTGTAGGAATCGGTTCACTCAGTGTTGGCCCAAACCTCCTGTAGTATCCGACTCGATAGTCTCCCTAACATCACCAATTTGCGAAAAAAACAACTCGATCTATATACAATAAAACAACTCTATATAAATGAATATCAAACGCCGGGTGACCAAAATATAGGAAATTTTGTTCAATAATTGAACCGGTCACCTATCTACGATTATTGCAGCTTGAAATTTTTTTTTTTGTTTTTTTTTTTGTTTTTTTTTTGTTTTGTTTTTTTTGTTTTTTTTGTTTTGTTTTTTTTTTTTTTTTAAAACACAAAACATTTTGACTCAAAATTTGGTTCCCAAGAGTATGTAAGTGGAACCGAGAGGGTAATAATATAATCCGAATGGTCTAAGTGTGAAAATGACCATGTGTGGAGCATAAAGATGTAATGTAAGCTCCTTTTCAAACTTGCAATTTTTCAAAAATAATGAAAATGTCCATATGCGGACTAAAAGACTCTCTAAGATCCTAAGAAAATCGCAAAAAGATATGGTGATGTAAAGAGACCGGATATGGATTCTACTCGGGGACAAGCACCAGTGCTTCATCTTAACGGTTCAAACATGATCAAGTGTGATCCTCTCAACGGTAGTGACCGTAAGGCTAAGAACATCGATTGCTATAGTATATCCTACAGTTGTTAGTATTGCATGCATAATTCTTCATGAAAACTACCTGGCCATGATCACTTACCCCTTTAAGCTTCTAGCATCTGATCCCAAGTATGAAGTCCCAAACTGCAGCTGGTGGTCCCGGTTCGATGGGTGAGATAGCAACAAGATCCTGGACCAATAATGATACAATAACTATGAACCTGTTCCATGGCATCCAAGGGGGTGAGAATAAACAGATAACAAAAATGCATGAATGCTAATGCCCTAAGCTAAATGTTATGCAAAAATAGAAAGTAGAAAAGAAGAAAATAAAATCTTTTTGGAATTTTATAAAAAAAAATGAATGCAAATTAGCTTAAAACTAAAATGAAATGCAACCTAACAAAAAAATGCATGAAAAAGTAAAAGCAAAAGGGAAATGCCCCACCCCAAGCTTAAGAATAAGCATTGTCCTCAATGCTTAAGGAAAGGGCGGAAATAACCTAAATCGGAGGGTCGGGTAGAGCATAGGGGTTTGTAGAGGAGGAAAAATGGTGAAGAATGGCGGTGGTCTCGCGGGATTCTGACCGGTAGATCTCTGGGAAATTGAGTTTTTGTACGGAGCGCGGGTAAGGCGCGGGCCGCGTGTTGGCCGCGTCTAGTTTTCTCGAAATCTCACTGATTCTTCTGACCTTTCACGCGGGCCGCGTGCTGGTCGCACGGAGGCCGCGGGACCTGAAGCTTGAAAATGGCAAAGAATCGGAAATCTGTGCGGGCCGCGTGGAACCCGCACGATGGCCGCACAAAGTCTTACGCGGGCCGCGTGGAACCCGCACGCTGGCCGCGTGTGCTGAACAGGGTTGGAGGTGATTCTTCTACGCGGGCAAGGAATGGGCCGCACATAAGCCGCACAAGACCTTACGCGGGCCGCGTGGAATTTCACGCGGGCCGCGTGACTTCCTGCACTTCAAAATTTAAAATTTTTCTAAAAACTTGATTTTTGGCCAAAATGATTCCCGCAAAATCCCGGGTTTCAAAAACACAACAAAAGTTTGGACGAAAGGTGAGAATAAAGCTTGAAATTTTTCAAAAATGAACATTTTCAAAATCATTTTATTCGCTTTATAAAAGACGAAAGCACAATGCTTCCCAAAAATGCCCTTCTTTAACGTCTTCGGCGAGACGCCTCCAAACTTCACTTTAACACTTTGGGGCGTCCAAATGGACGACATCTTGGACATTTGAATCAAAACCTTCATATAATGGCTTCAACCAATGTCCATTAACCTTGAAAACTTGCCCCGTGTCAACATTTTTTAATTTCCACATCTCCATTGGGACTTTTTTCTTGTATTTGACTTTCTTTTTACGGAAAAACCATACCGGACTTAGACATTTGATAATAGAAAGAATCCAACCATATTCTTTCTTGTACTTGTTTAGTAAGGTGACCAACTCTTCCATATTCGACATAGCGGTCGAGTTGGTGACCGGTTGGGTGTCTTCCTTCTCGGGATATGTATCATTTAAAGGGTTCGACAGATTTATCGTTTTCGGCTCTTGTGGTTTGTCTACCACTGGAGTTAGTTTATCAATGGTAGTGGGTGGCTCAAACTCTCTTTCGTTAACCCCCAACACGTCCTCTATAGTTTCATTGACATCTTTCTCAATTTCTTCTTCCTCCTTGACAGCCTCTTCCATTTCTACTCCTTCTTCCTCTTCTCCACATAACACTCTTGGGCCATCAAAACTTTTCTCATCTTTCAAAGGAATGGCACATGTGCTATGCCTTGGGCTCTCTTCAGACGGTAGTTTGTCTTGAGCTTCCATTATACTTATTGTTTGAGAAATTTGTGTTATTTGTTTCTCTAAGCTTTTGAGGCTAGCTTGGGTTGTTTCTTGGAAAATTTGGGTAGATGTGGCAATGCTCTTCACAATGTCCTCTAAGGATATGCTTGGAATTTCAGGTTGTTGAGGAGGTGGAGGATATGGATGTTGGAATTGTGGAGTTGGTTGGTGTTTTTCATTTCTCCAAGCTTGATATGGGCTTTGGTATTGGTTGTATCCCCAAGCTTGGTTGTTGTCCCACCATTGATCATGTTGAGGTTGACCATAAATCCATTGGTTTGACCAGTAGTAGCTTCCCTTCTCTTGCACTTCTTCCCATTCTCCTTGTGAATATGGACACATATCGGAATGATGTCCATTTTGGGCGCAATTATCGCAAAGAAGAGGCGAGGGTTGCACACTTTGGTCACTTTCAATCATCATAACTAACTGAGCTAGCTCAGAAAGTTTATCTTCAATGCAAGGAGTGTTCATTTCTGAACCATAATTTTTTTTTTCAATTTTTTTAGTTTTAAACTAGAGTACCTGCACAATGAGATCTAGGCATAGAGAAACAAACTGATTAAATATAAACCAATCCCCGGCAACGGCGCCAAAATTTGGTGGTTGTCGAGGCCAACAAAAATAAATAACCCTAAATCTTTTACACTAAAATAGTGTATAGTGGTAAAGGGGTCGATCCACGGAGATTGGTTCAATTTATAACTCTATGGAAAATCTTTTTTTGCAACAGTACTTCTAAAATGACAATAAAATAAAAATGGGGGTTTTGGTGTTTTGAAATACTTGAAACAAACTAGAATTAACTAAGATTTAAATAGACAATTTCAACAAAAATAAGAGTTTGATGTAAAATCAATAAGAGAAGGATGGTTGACTTAAGGTTCCTCACTTTGACTTTTGATGAACATATCATTAGAATCAAATGGTGCAATACTTGTTTTAAACCCTTAATTTGGCTATAGTAATCCAAGGAGCTTGAGATTACCTAGACTTTTCTTAATTGTTGAAATGGTTAGAGAAGCTCATAACAATTTCCTTAGTTAAAGTCACTAATTCCATTAAGCATGTAATTAGTGAAAGTCAACTAGCATTAAGAACCAAAAAAATCACCAAATCCAAGAGGGGTCAAATGCTTTCACCACCATGTTGGAGAAAATGTTTTTATGATTGTGTGAAGTAAAACTAACACAAGAATCACTTGTTGCTTGCTAATTTGAAGATCCTTTACTTAATCAAGAAATTAGCCAACTAATCACCACAAACACATTTAAACTCATGAATAAAAACATGCAAGTAATGATAAGATGTTAAAACACAAAACATTTTCATAAAGATTCAAACACAAATTCATGGATTCTTCAATATTCAACAAAAATTCAAAGGATTCAACAAAAGTCAACCAAGATTAGTTTAGCCAAGCATGACTAAACTCAAGGAAACAAAGTTAGTTAAGATTGTACCAAACATTTAGCAAGAATTAAGAGATGAAATGGTGAAGTTCTTGAGGGTTCTTGGCCTTCAAAAAATGTTCCAAACTCCAGAGAGAAAGTATCAAAATCGGACCTCCAAGATTATGCTAAAGAGGCACACCAACCTTCCCAATATAGAGCTCTAAGTAAAATCCCGAAATTGCCCTTGTCAGGAATCCACGCGGGCCGCGTGACTTCGACGGAAATTTTTGGGCTTCTTCAAGTCTTGGGCCCCCACAGCTAATCCATTGGCCCAGTTCGAATCCAATCTGCTTCTAGCCCATTTCTCTTCAATATTTCTTCAATTTGAGCCCAATTTGTCTCTCCACATCACTCAAAACTTCCGCAAATTCCTAAACATCGATCTTGCACACTCAAGAATTCTCCCGTGGCTTTCAAATTTAAAGTTTAATTCTTCCAACCCTTCAAATAATTGACAATCCCACTCCATGCATCACCTCTATAGCCATCAAGCCTAAAATCCTCGTTGTCCTCCAAGTCCAATTGCTTTCCAAAAGATCCCGCTCCGCTAGTCTCCTTAAAATCTGTAATTAAGCTCACAAAACTCGAAAGAACCCGAAAGTGGTCATAAAATAACAAAAAGGAAAATATGCATGGAAATTATCTAAATTGTGAATGAAATATGCTAAAATAAACTATAAAAAGAAGTAAATAAAATGAAGCTATCAAATCCGTAAGCCAAAGCTTAATGAGTTCCCCCAAAGTACCAACACATAAACAGATAACATATACAATACAACATGCAATGGGTCCACAACTAGAAGATTGGATTACCCCTAAGCCCACAGTATGAGTCTGGATTGCCCTCGGGCCTACAACTCATATCTGGCTTGCTCCCGAGCCTACAACATAAGTCTGTCTTGCCCTCGGCCCACAACTTATGTCTAGCTTACTCAAGTGCCCCTAGTACGAGTCTAGCATGCCTACCGACCCTCAGCTCATATCTGGAATGCTCCTGAGCCTTCAGTATGAGTCTGGCATGTTGATATTGCCATATTTATACATATTTTAGGCAATATTTTAATACATTTTAATTAATATTTTGGTTAATTGAAAAGACATGTGATACTTATTGAATTAAATTGTATTTTGCAGCCAAATGGAACACTCTTGAAGAATATGGACCAAAATTGACAAGTATTGGAACTTTGGAGGATTGAAGTTTAAAAGAAGAAGATTTTAGCTGAAAAACCAAGCTCACGACGTGAGGGATCAATTCTCACGACGTGAGGAGGGTATTCTAGAATATAAGCATGTGGGAAGTCAGAATCCTTGCCCGATATGGATAAACACCTACCTCACGACGTGAGACCCAAACCTCATGATGTGAGCCACGTATTTTCCAAAACTATAAATAATCCTTCATTCTTACGACTTGGGGATTAAGAGATTGAAGAACATATCATCACATTGGTTTGATTTACGTTAATCATGTTAATTTATGTTGAACTTATGTTTTCATTTTCAACCATGAGTAGCTGAACTTACTTTCTTCCGTTTAGCTAGATGAAACTTTGACTCTATGTTTTAGTTTATTAATCTATGGATTTTAATAGTTGGTTTTGTGTTTGTGTTTGATTATCATTACCTAGCATGTTAAAGTTGTGATTTTGTTGCTTAATTTCAAGTTAAGTTTAGCTTAGTGACCATTAGATTACAGGAACTTGATTACCTAGTGATTTAGTGACCATTAAATTACTAGAGCTACAATCGACCAAATATTAGATAAGTAATAAAAGTAACAAATTTAGCTGTGCTAAAGAACATAAATTGTGACCATAATTATGTTTGCTTAGATAAATCTTAGATAACATATCTATAATTAATAACTAATTATGTGTTTTGCTTGTGTATGACCTTACAAGGTAGTTCATGAATTGATGAAAACATTAGTAAATTTGGATTTGAATTGATTACATAATAATTGGTAACCAACTTTAATAATCAATAATTAGTAACTAACCATAGAGAAAAGGTGGATTCGAACTAAACAAAAGTGCTTTTAGAATATTGATTAAAATCGTTACTTAAGTGTTTAAGTTTGTCTAAACTTGAAAAATCAGATAAAAACCTTTTTAATTATCGCTTGTTTTTAGTAATTATTTTAGTTAATTAAATCTACTCCCTGAGTTTGACCCCAACTTACTTTACTATACAATAATCCGACTAGGTACACTGCCTATAGGTGCAATAGAAGATAAGTAGTTAGGATATAAATTTAAAACTAGATAAGGTATAGTCCGCACCACATCACATGGAAATGACCCTCATCTTATATCTGGAATGCTCCCGGGTTTGTTGGTTACAACACAAAGCAGTACAACCTCAACCCAACCCAATATGTCGACATATAACAGATAACAAACATATATAGATAATCATGCAAACAGGATCACAGGCAGTCCTATAGATCTACCGGTTTACGTATATCAGCATCTAGCATATAATCATACAGTTCTATTCCATACTCAGCATATCAGTGCATAACAGGATATCAATCCAATGGGTCGGCCTTGGTGCCTTCGACCCGTAAGTACAGTGAGGAAGACTCACCTCACAGTCTGAAAGGTAGCTAATGAGGTCCCAACTCCGAGTCTCAGCTCTAACCAACACCTATCCAATCAAATGAAAAATTATAAATTGCCATCCAAAATACCCAAAATACCTTTGAGTCAAACTTGGTCAAAGTCAGGTCAAATTGGTCAAAATCCATAAGTCAACTGAGTCAACCCAACCGAGTCAATCCAGCCGAGTTAACCCATCCAAGTCAACTTAACAAACGTACACGGGGCGCACCATGGAGGTATGTTGGGTGCACTCCTCCGCTGACCAAAAACGGGGCCGTTGACCGCGTACGTTGGGCGTACACCCAGGTACGCACGACGTAACCCCCATACTTCCTTTAAGTGCTTAATATAATGACTTAATATGTCCAAAAGCAGATCCAAGGTCAAAATGTCGTAGGAGTCGTAAAGTTTCCAACTTTATGACCTTGCATGCTCAATAAGTACTTAATCCATAAAAATCCATCATCTTAATTCCTTAAGACATTTAATAACATGCATGGGATATAATCAAGCATTGGGACTCCATTTTTATCACTTAAGTCCTCTACTAACATCTGGAAATGTGACTTAGTGAATCAAGAACATGCCTTGCTCAAGATCTAACATTTTAGAATTACCATATCCAAAGTGCTTCACTCCTCCAAGATGAGCTTGGCTTCCTTCCTTCTTCTTCTAATCACAAAACACACACTCTTAGGCTTGAAATAACTCTCAAGGTGAACTAGGGTTGCAAAACGTATCAAGAGGGATGGAGGTTGATGTGGTGAGGGGAAATGAGGCCATAAGGGTGTTTAAATACGAGCCAAACCCTAAAAATTAGGGTTTCCATTTCAGGCGAGTACGCCCTACGTACGAGATGTATGCCCAAAGTACTAGGGCGCGCCCTAGTATGCTCAGCGTACACACATACGCATGGCGTACTCCCCAAAGGCTGAAATTACGAAAATGCCACTAGGGCCCTCAATGCACTCTTTCTTGAATTTAGGGACCAAAATGCAGCATAATTAAATTATAGGGTTAAAATTAGAAGTACCTTATCATCTAGATGGTTAAATCATGATTCTACCTAATTCAGTGTTTGGTTCGTTATCCCACCTTAAAGGAGTTCCAAGAAAAATCCCTAATTATGGAAAACTCAAGACCAAAACGTCAACCAAAGGCAAATTCGTTCGTATGAGAATAACTCCACCAAACCATCAGTCTTTATTATAGAAGTTAAGATTGAAATCTTCAACTGATTCTATAAAAGAAGCTTCTGAACAAGAGCAAAACAACCAAGGACAATTTTTTCAAAATATAACTAGAAGAACAATAACCACTTTAAATCCTCAATATCTTAAAATTTAATCACATCCACGTCAAACTGTAACCTTCTTCTAATAATGAAGTACTTAATGGAATCACATCTACGGAAGTTTCTTTTCTTAACCAATAACTTTGTAGCAACAAATTGTGAGGAAATCTATATTGTATTTGAGAGCAACTCTTAAATTTAATAACATCCGACAATTGTAATCTTTGACAAAATCTATCCTTTTGAGAAATAAGATCTTTGAAATTGCATCAGGCCCGACACTAATCATAAGTTCTTGTCATTGAATCTAATCAAACATGTAAAGGTAGTAGATTTTACAAGATACACAAATTAAACACAACCACAACAAACACACTCCTTAAAACCTTAATGAAAAAAAAAAAGAATATGCACCCAACCAAAGAGTTTTATTATTAAAGGAACCTAAAGAAATGTCCACCCATATAACCCCCTAAGGAAAGGATTATAACTCACATCAATATTTGATTCGAATATGGAGGGGGTTTCTTTTTGGGTTTTTATGAACGCAACGGAAAATAAGAAACAAGAACAAGAACGATAAAAAATAATAAAAAAAGGGGGGTAGGTTTGATAGACAACCTAGACCTATACATTGAATATCGGGTGAAAACAAGTTAAGACCTATTAACTTGAGTTCTTATCAAGATCAGGAAATCATCCGTAAAATGATATTTGATAACAAGCCAAGACATATTGAGTTGAAATCGAGCCACAAATGAGAAACGCATCCCAAACAATAATGACAATACGAATTATATGCAATAATTCAAGAAAGCAAGAACAAACGTTCAAAATTCAACATCAATTAACAATATCGATTACAATGCTTTAAGGGGCTATTTATAGCCTTACAAGCCATTACAAAAGAAAGGAAACTAATTAATAAAAAGGAAACTACCTAATAAATGCTTAAAAGAAAATAAAATAAAATAACATAAAGTCGTTCCCAAAAATAAGCTAGAGTCTAGAATCTTCATCCATAAGAAACCATGCAAAAGTCACGTGTTAGGAGCTACTCCCAACCAACTTTCACATCCATCATCAAACTTTCTCATCCAATAGTTGTTCGCATCCACCAATCCTTCGCATCCAACAACTTGTTCGTACCCATGAAACGCATCGCATCCAAACATACCATTGGAACCGAGTAGTCCGTCGGAACCGAGTAGCTTTCGCATCCAAGTAACTTTTGCATCCAATCCCATCGGAACCAACTGTAACGCCCCGATTCTCAGGTATTGATTTAATGTGTGAATTCTTGATTTCAAGGGCTACTCGACGAGTTGATTGCCCTACTCGTCGAGTAGCAGCGGGTTGGTCCACGTATTTTAATGACCTACTCGCCGAGTCCAAGAAGGGGCTCGACGAGTAGGAGCTGGCAGATGAAACCCTAAATCTCGGGGTTTTGCACCCTATTTAAAGGATCATTGGCCTCCCCCAGCCTCCCCTTTACTGCTTCTTGTCCCTCTCAAACCCTAAATCGTGTGTGTGTGAGTGTTCTTTGGTGTGTTCAAGCTTGGAGGAGGAACTTTGGGGAAGGAAACACTTGGGGAAGAAAGGAAATCAAGGCTAGGAGCTCGTGGGGAGCTAAGAGATTCATCAGTTGTCACTCTCTGGAAGGTATTAAGCTGTTCCTTTAGCTCATCTCTCTTTTAACCTCTTTTGGATGGGTTTTATGAAAGGCTCCCCATGTTTAAGCTAATATCTGAAGTTGTAACTCCAGATCTGGACTCCCTTTGACCTCTAGATCCATAAAGTCATCAGCCTTGCCTAGTAGGAGCCTTCCCTCAAGTGTGAGACTTCATTGTTAGTTTTGCCATTTAAGAGTCTTAAAGCTTTGCATGCACGTAAAGTTTGCGACTTTACGTGATAAACATGCCCTAGAAGCTTGGATCTGTAATCTGGAACCTTGCCATGGCTTAAAAAGCGTCTGCATGGGTAAAGGTCTGCAAGGACTCGGCGAGTTGGATAAACAACTCGGCGAGCCCATTAAAGATGGCCATGAACTCGACGAGTTGATGAACAACTCGGCGAGTCCATTGAAGATTGCCTTGAACTCGGCGAGTCGTTCGAAGACTCGGCGAGTCGGCTAGGGTTCTCCCAATTCTTGGATACGTGTGAACTCGGCGAGTTAAAAGGGAACTCGACGAGCCAATCAAGGATTTCACGACTTCTCGAGTTCAGGAAGGACTCGATGAGTCGGTGAACTGCACTCGACGAGTCGAGTCAACATGGACTGTTGACTTTGACTGTGGACTATGACTTGGACCAAGGGTTGGCCAGTTGACTTCTGAGGGTATTCTGTTAATTTAGAGATTTATGAAAAAGGGTTTTATGGTAACTATAGGTGGTGGAGTTCGTGTTGGTGATCCGTGAGTTGAGCTTTCTAGTTTCAGACGACAGTTGCAAGGTGAGTTATCCTCACTATACTAAGGGGTCTAAGGCACCAAGGCCGACCCATTGGATATATTATCCTAGCAGTGTTAGAGGTTGAGTACGAGTTAGTGTTGCATGCTAATGGTTATGCCTGATGGGTTTTGAGCATTCTAACACTTCCTAAGTGTACATGCAACCCTAATAACCTTGGATCTATGTTTGTCTAATAATCATGCAAAGTTGAATTCCAAGGTTATATTCCTATCTAGCATACATGGGGAACATTTTTAACTTGAATGAAAGATAGAATAACTTACCTTGTTGTTGATTATGATCCTTGAAACCTTGTGAGCCTAGCACCCCAAGTGTGATGCCTCAAATGCTTCACACAACACCAAATACAAAGGAGTAAACTTTGAGAGAATCTTACACTTGCAAAATCGGCTCTAGCCCTCTTGTTTCTTACGTGTCGCCAATTTTGGTGGAGAATGGGTTTCTTATATAGTGTTGACACATCTAGGGTTACACCATGTAAACCCTAATGTGTCATGACTCTTCATCTCCATGACCCATGGGTTTGTAACTCTCATGGAGCATCCATGGAGCATCCTATGGGTGGAACCCAACTTGATAATCCATGGAGCCTCTTAGCCCACTATATAAGATATGGAAGATTTACATAATCTACCCATATATTTAATTAGTTATCTTTTGATCACTTAATTAATTCTAAATTAATTCTTGATCAAACTAATTAAATAATATTATTAATATATTAGAACTTATAATATATTAATAAACCATAAGTGTTATTTCTCTCATTTTAATTTATCCAATTGCATGGTGCCATGCAACCCAAATGGACCATGCCGGGTCGGGTCAAGTACATACCAGAAATAGTTATGGACTTAGACACCTTATCCAACAATGCCAAGTTAGGTAAATCTGTAGGACTACCTGTGATGTTATGTGATTATTGCATGCTCAGTGGGTATGTTATGTATTTGTTATATGGGATGGGTTGAGGTTGTACTGCTTCGTGCGGTAGCCAACAAACCCTAGGAGCATTCCAGTTACGGGCTAAGGGAGACTCGTACTGTGGGCTCGGGAGCATTCCAGTTACGGGCTAAGGGAGACTCGTACTGTGGGCTCGTGGGTATTACAGTCTGTAGGGCTGTGGACCCGTTATATGTTGTTCTGTTTAGTGGTTATGATATGATAATGTTGACATGGTTATGTGGACTGTATGTGTATCGGTATTTTGGGGGAACTCACTAAGCTCTCGGGCTTACAGTTTCAGTTTATTGTTTCAGGTACATCAGGGGATCGCGGCAAGGCGAAGGCATGATCGTACAACTCCTCACTTTATGTTTTGTTTCTGGGATATACTCTGATAAAGAATATTTTGAAAACAAAGTTGTAATGTTTGACAAACTTTAGGTGTTTTTAAAAGTTTAAATTTGCTTGAAATTTTTGGATGTTACAAGTTGGTATCAGAGCCTTGGTTTGAGTGAATTGGAGGAACATTCGTGTGAATCCAGTCTCAAATCAAGGAAAGGTTTTCAAAATAATTTCTAAAATGGTTTTTAAAATAAATAAAGGAGGATGCAGGGTGTACGATCAGCCGGAGCCAGTAAGTAGACCCCAAAATACCATAGAAGTTATTTGATTATGTGATATGTCAGAACAACATGTTAGTACTAGGCTAGGGATCTTCAGAAATTGCACGATAGAATTGTCTGATTTCATGATGCCTGCTAGCCTAGGGTTTCCTTTATATGAAATTGACATTATTACTGTAGTTGCTTAGTGTATGCATCACCGTTATACATAATTAAGATCTTATAGCCTGAGAATGTTTGATTTGGCCTTATGTTCTGTTCTTATTTGATTGGGAGCTTAGGGTAGGATTTGATATTCGAAAGTCTATAGGGTCCAGCGTTATGTATGGCTAGCATACACTAGTGCTACAGGGTTGTTGGAAGTTTCATGGATAGGTGGGTTGAGTGAGGCCGGGAGGCCAGTTATGAGATGTTTATCATTCCTTTAGGGTGAGGGTTGAGCGCTCGCCATGTGGTGTATTCAGTTAGGGCGTTGTGATGATGCTTGAGACAAATATGGGTAGGTGTGGAAGGTAGTATGGGCCCGTACTACTGAAAGCACAGGACCCATATGCGTGTCAAGTAAGTCACAATCCCTAGGGTTAGTAGGGAGTTGGCTCCCAGTTATTTATATGGATTATCTGATATCTTGTGGTATGTTTCAGAATGGTGATGACGAGGCGCTTTGTGGCTGGATCCGGTTCGGGATCAGGATCAGGGGACAGAGGCCAGGAGGGGCCGACAACACCTGAGCCAGTGGTGCAGATGGGTACAGAGGAGTTGGTGTTGGATTAATGTCTAAGTCCATAACTATATTTGGTATGTACTTGACCCGACCCGGCATGGTCCATTTGGGTTGCACTTCACCGGCACAATTTATATGGATAGTCTTTTGAGAATAGTATATTTATGATTTATATTAATATATTATAAGTTCTAATATATGAATATGGAATCATATTATTTAATTAGTATTGATCAAGAATTAATTTAGAATTAATTAAGTGATCAAAAAGAACTAATTAAATATGGACTCTTATCTATATGGAATGGGCCAAGTTCATTTAGGTTGGGCTAAGCTTTCATGGATGGTCCATGGAGCTTTTAACCCATGGATCCTATGTAAATGAAAGGTCATGGGTATTAGGGTTTACATGGATGTAACCCTAATCCTCCATAATATATAAAGGGGTCATTGGCTCACAAAATTGGAACAAGTGTGTGAAAATAAGAATGGGCAGATTTTAGTGTGCATACATATTCTCTCAAGTTCTTCCAAGGTGTTTTGGTGATTTGTGATTCCATTTGAGGCTTCCACACTATTGGGGCTAAGCTCTTAAAGCTTGAAGACATCAAGCTACATCAAAAGGTATGTCATCTAACTAGAACTTTGTAGTATAGGTGCTTCATAATATGCTAGTTAGGATGAAACCTTGGAATAGTTAATATTTGCATGTATAATAGAGAAAACATAGATCCAAGGTTTATAGGGTTGCATGTACACCATAGGAGTGTTAGAATGCTCAAAACCCAACAGTGGTATCAGAGCCTGGTTGTTTTCTGTTATATTGATGCAAATGTTTTATTTTCAAGTTGAAAAAAAAAGGAAAAAAAAACATGACGTTTGTCAAATTTTAAGATAATTACTTGTTTTGTGAAAAACGAATTATTTGTAAAATTTGAATCATTTGTTATATGAGTTGAATTAGGTCAAATTTAGTAAAAGATAAAATGATATGATTATTTTATTAGTTTTAAAAGTTTGATCTAAATGTTTTAAGGAGTTACAAATTTTGTCATAAAATTTTGGAGCTCAAAAGTTTTTTTTAAAGTTGTGATCTTAAGGATTTTTGAAACTTCCATAAGTTATGGATATGAAAGTTTTTTTTAAAAAAAAAATTTGATTCAAAGTTTTTATAGAGTTACAAAATTTGGTGTTAATGTTTTAAAGAATTTCATAACTTGTTCTTAAGTTATGGAACATGGAAAGTTTCATCATAAAACACCATTAATTCCATAAGTTATGGAATCCAAAGGTTTTCAAGAATTACAAAACTTGCCCTCAAGTTTTGGAATTTGAGAAAAGTTTTTTATGAAAAAAAGAATTGAATTCTAAAACTTTTGGGTTCATAACTTAAACAATTAATTAAATGGTTTTAATTTTGAGTTTAATAATTGGAATTATGATGTTTTGTTGAATAGTTCAAATTAACTCTTATGGACTTTATTAATAGTTAATTAAAGCGTTTAATTAAAAGAGTATTATTAATCCATAAATATATGGTTTGAGTTTAATTAAATTAAAAGTCTAGTTTAATTAATAGATTAGACCACCAAGTATTTTAAATGTCTAAAATACACCCTTATACTATTATAATATTAAAAGTTTAATATATTATATGTATAAGAGCAAGTCGTCTTACCATTAGTAGGCCTCATTCACGAAGCCGATCTATAAGGGGGGTATAAGGTTACTGCCTATAAAATGACAGTTTAATGGGTGTCCACTCTCACTCACCGCTTCCTTGACCGGTGGAGGGTCGTTAGCCGAACAGGTAGGACAAGGACTATAATTCTCCCTTCATTATAAGTATAATGATAAATACTAAGCAACTAAACACTTATAAATTCCCAATCTTAGTTACTTAGGAAAATGTGAATAAGGTGCTAATCCATGAAATTACACTTTGCACTTTGTTTAAGCTGTTAGTGGAGCGTGTGTGGTTAACCGGCACACTAACCTGGAATTAACAAGGTAGGCAAAGGGTAACTTAATGTTTATCATAGTATCGTTGGAGCGTGTGTGGTTAACCGACACATCGATTGAGGGGTAAATATTAAGGGTACCAAGTATATTTGCATGGTTACTTCACACCTTGTTTTGTGATCCTCAGCATCCCAATCACAAAACCTGAAGGGCACACTCGAGATTGAAACATGCCATTGAAAAGTTCAATGAATCTCAAAAGAATCTAGGAGTTTCAAAACCAATTAAAACCTAATAATACATTTCGTTTATCTTGGTGGAAATTGGTGAATCGTCATTCACCTACCTTCAAATATTTTATAGCTTGGATTACGGCATCCCTCTTCCAAGTTATAAAATAGTTTGTTGGGTCCTAGACTTAATATATTATATTGGGTGTTATATTAAGGACTTAAATCAACTTTACGTGAATTTCTCCCATTGTTGATGTCTGGTTTAGACAACAATGATCTTCCCAAACCAAGCTTTCCTAATGAATATGACTTCCCGAGTTTGGCTCATGGAAGTCATACTTCTCTTCCTCCATCTCCTCCAATTATTCTCCCTAACCCACAAGTTCAAGGTCACTCAAGCCCTAATGGCAAGCAAGGTCTATGTGTGATCACATCTTAGAGATGAAGTCACATATTGACAAGCCGGGAGAGTTGGGTGTCAAAGTCTTGAGAAAGTTGGATGTTCAATCACTTTCTAAGTCACATAGTGAGTTCCTTTGGGACTACTATGAAACAGACTATGACATGAACCTTAATGATCATATCTATTTGCTTGGTGCTGCTGAATCAGCAATGATTTGGAACGATAGTAAAGCAAATTTGATTAGAAGATCAACTTCCCAAAAACTTTATGGACAGTGACAATGGTGACACTGGAAATCCAGAAAAAGCATTCTCTTCCCAATGGAAAGGGATTGGCCATAGTCAAACCGGTTGACCAAATGGTAAAGAGAAAGGCTAAGTCTGAGATAGTCCCATTACCAAATGGTCCATATGTTTATTTTGCCAAAGGAAGGGGCGTTGATTGCAAAGCTGCCAAATTTACCTAAGGATGTTAAAGTCAATAAGTTTGACTCTACATCAGGTAGAGCCCATTATCTAACTCTGTTAAGTTCTATTCTGAGATCCTCATTACATGATGTGACTGGGTCACATGTTGATGTTTTAAGAATCAAAGAATAGAGAGAAATCTTAAAGGAAGTATATGCTGATTCTGATCGCGAAGGTGGATTTCGATTGCATCAGAATTTTGAGCAGTTGCTTAAGAAGTTATGATATATTGCTAAGGAATAGATAAAAACAATTTTCCATGTGGATTGTAAGGATAAGTTTTTCCGCAAAGTTTTAAAATAAAAGAAAATTGTTTAATTTTGTTTATTTGAAGTATCCTTACAATGGCATTTGTGGAAAATTGTTGCTTATATGATTCCACTGACAGCAATATTGGAAAATGGATTTGATTCTTTCATTTGTGGTAGTGTCTAAATTTACCAAATCAGGAAAGTTCCTCATCACCCAAGTTTCAATTGGATCGAAACTTGGAATCATGCAAGTTGAATAGTATGATGAATGAGAACTTTCAAGCATTGGAAAATCAAGACTAATTACTTGTTCACATGGATGTGTGAGTCAAGTGAAGGACTAAAGGGATCGAGTACACATTCTTGTGCACTGGTCATGTCCACCACAAAGTTCGTTAAGACTATTTGATTTACTAAAGTTTAGTAAATATGGTTATACTTACAAGTTTAAGTATAATTCTGAAACATTGGAAAAGTCTCAATGTATGGCAGAACGAATGGGAAGAATCAAATTAGGCAGAAAGATAAAAGTTTCTCAAATCTGAAAAGATGGGAGAGTACTTTAGTATCATGTTTGTGATCATCTTAATGATTTAGAAATCATATCACAATTAGTCCTCTAAAGGTCTTCTTAGTGCATCCTTATGACTAAGAAGAGGAGTCATGAATTGTTGAAATGGTTAGATCAGGAAGATGAGTCATACTTCGTTCCAAAACAATTCTTAGAGTCATACTCCAAGATTGTAACTTGAGTGACATATCTTAAAGAAAGGTTTAAAACACTTGTCAAATGTAAGAGTAAAAGTGTCCTACTCTTGTACATTTAAAATTGGTAAGTTGTGATGTTTTGGATAAAACAAAGACCAACTAAGGCCAATTGTGTGAAGTGTTTGTCTTGATAAAGAATCCGCACTATCTCTTGAATATTTGGCAAGATATTCTTATATGTCAAGAGGATAGTGGGAGTCTTAAAGATCCTAAAAAGAATTTCAAGAACTAATCAAGAATAAAACCTGAGGTTCTTCACTAGCACACGACTTGAGGTTTATAACCTATCGTGTTGACATATTCTGTGCCCATTCCAGTTAAAGTTGGCTTTGCATAGGAGTTCTGAAAGTTCTCAATTGGTTGCATAACAACTTGGAAGCAATGGCAGGCCCTGTACTGCCAGGTGGCAAGAAGTTAAGATTGCATAAGTTCAGTCCATATGAGTTTGGATTTGTCATTATCCTTGTCTTGTGACTATGGTTTTGACGATTCACATGGATAAGAACACATACACCATAAAATCTAAGGGTCATAAGGTTTATCTACGATTCATTAAAATGATGGTGAGGAAACACTTCCACCAAGTAGATTTGAAGCAGATGGCAAAAGGTCTAAACAATTGAGACTATGATTACGGCATCCCTTTTCATAGTTCTGAAATTGTTTAGACACACATGCATGCTATCTAAGGAAAGGTGTATGATTTTGATAAAGTTTTATCAAAGCATCTCGTATCAGAAATCTGAACTTTGGTAAGAAAGTCAATAAAGTATTGATTTCTAGAAGTCCAGCTGATTTCTGAGTACATGTCAAAGCTAGTGGGAGCATAAGTGTTATGCTAATAATCATCATGTTAGTGGGAGCATGATAATTATTGTTAGTGTTGCAAGTTAGCAATGTTAATTATAGAAAACAAAAGTTTCAATTTGTGAGGCTGCAAGGATTGAAAAAGTTGTTATGCTATAATTAAGGGAGAGGATATACTTCATTTCAGTTCTGAAGGCTTAGATTGAGACCTTAATCATCTTTAGTGAAGAATATATATATGAATTTCATGTTGGATTGGTTCAACTTAAGGAAATTCTATATATTGCGTTCTCAAAATTCGATTATGATTACGGCATCCCTCTTCATAGTCAAATTTTGAAAACATGGCAAATAAAAATATTGTAGCAAAAGACTGGTCTAGAATCATGTCTTTATGTGAGACATCATGAATCGTGTACCATTTGCTTTGGGTACAGGATCGATTGCATGTGCTATAATATTTGTCATTTCTAAATTTTTCCAAATGCCCAGAGGCATTAAGAAGGGAAAAGGTCTAGAATTGGATATGACTAAAATGATTAAGCAATTGTCGAGGACAATCTGAGGTTTACCAAAGATTGGTTGCTCAGGGACAGTTGGAAGTATAGTGCTAATTTTGGAAGGACCATATTGACATATTCTGAAAAGAGGCATCTCTTATTCAGAAGTGATAGTCAAAATGAGAATATGGAGTTGTCTCCATAGGTGGAAGTTATCTGTGTAAGATTAGAAAACTTAATGCAAGAAGCATGTCCAAAGCAATGTACTTTGAATATGAGACTTAGTTTCCATGGAGTTGATCTCCATTGGAATACCTTATAATGATTGTTGACAAGTCTTTGTGACTTTGTACATATTCATTACAGGAGGTTCAGTGCATATAAGTTTAAAATCTAAACAGATTTCGATAAATGATAGGAATTTGAAATTCTCACATTTTTCGATAAGGATTTGGGAGTGTGAAATTAGAATCATTGAAATTATGTTCAATTGGTTTATTTCACAAATTAAGGATCATAGACAAACATAGAGTGCATACTTGGTGTATGGCAAAGCTATTGTTTAAGAAAAACATAGTGTACATGCTTGGAGCATGGGACAACTAGTGTTTTTAATTCAAGTATAAAGTTGATAAAACCGAAACAATGAATAATGAGTAATCAGTATGGTGATAAATAAAAGTGTTTATTTATATTCATAGGGTTTGATACCATATTTGATTCATTTATTCTTGTGTTTCACTTTGCATGTTTTGACTTCCAGAATAACTAAGTCGCTCTTCCTGAATGATTAAGTTATTCAAACCATCCACAGTCGGTCATATGTTGGAAGTAGATATGAATCAAGATTGTCATGGGTTGGTTTGTAGAGGTCCAAGTTGGTGGACAAAGTGGTGCTACAATACTCATGAGTGCTCATAAGTTCTGAGTATTGGATTCAACCCGCGCTCATTTGAATCACTTCATGGATTTTATCACGAGTGATCATGAGACGATAATATCTTATATTCTTCAAACCTAGAGATATGAGTTGTTACTATGAGTTGGTTATACATTGATTTCACGAAAACGCATTTGGTAACTCGATGTTATAAAACGTGTCTTTGTGTATGATTCAACAAGTAGTAGAACAAGCCATATGAGTCGAAGTTTATCCATTCCTTTTACCTTCTGGATAAAAAGCGATATATGTGGGCCCCTCGATGATTTAGCGATGACACATGTGAGTGCTTGGCCAAGCCAGGACTGATTTGATTTGTTCAATCAGTCAGTCATCATAAATCGAAAACCGGGAAACAACAAATGGACAGAGAGAATGATTATAATCCATGTCTCAGTCCATATGATATCTAGAATGGAGGAATATATGATCCCTTATCTAATGGACAAGTCATTGACAAGGTCAGAGTTCGACAACGGCTTTAAGAGCTACGATTGCCAGTTAGGTTTTGAAGTCATACTCAATAATAGTTTTAGACTTATCCAAGTAGGAGACTGTTGGATTAATGTCTAAGTCCATAACTATATTTGGTATGTACTTGACCCGACCCGGCATGGTCCATTTGGGTTGCACTTCACCGGCACAATTTATATGGATAGTCTTTTGAGAATAGTATATTTATGATTTATATTAATATATTATAAGTTCTAATATATGAATATGGAATCATATTATTTAATTAGTATTGATCAAGAATTAATTTAGAATTAATTAAGTGATCAAAAAGAACTAATTAAATATGGACTCTTATCTATATGGAATGGGCCAAGTTCATTTAGGTTGGGCTAAGCTTTCATGGATGGTCCATGGAGCTTTTAACCCATGGATCCTATGTAAATGAAAGGTCATGGGTATTAGGGTTTACATGGATGTAACCCTAATCCTCCATAATATATAAAGGGGTCCTTGGCTCACAAAATTGGAACAAGTGTGTGAAAATAAGAGTGGGCCGATTTTAGTGTGCATACATATTCTCTCAAGTTCTTCCAAGGTGTTTTGGTGATTTGTGATTCCATTTGAGGCTTCCACACTATTGGGGCTAAGCTCTTAAAGCTTGAAGACATCAAGCTACATCAAAAGGTATGTCATCTAACTAGAACTTTGTAGTATAGGTGCTTCATAATATGCTAGTTAGGATGAAACCTTGGAATAGTTAATATTTTCATGTATAATAGAGAAAACATAGATCCAAGGTTTATAGGGTTGCATGTACACCATAGGAGTGTTAGAATGCTCAAAACCCAACAGTTGGATGCCAGGATTCGAGAGATCCTGCATGATGAGGTTGCTGCTGCATTCCGGGCTCAGTTACCCGAGATGTTCGGGTCGATTAAGACCGCCATGGTGGAGTATTTTGATGAGCGCTACGCAGCCCTTGCAGAGACAACCGCCGTAGCAGCTGTATCAACGGCAGGGGGAGGAGTTGGTAGAGGTTTTCAGTACAGGGACTTAGATAACACGAAGCCCCTACTTTTGATGGGACGCAGGATCCCATCAAGGCTATGAGATGGATTTCAGATGTGGAGGGGTGTTTCTTCACCTGCTCGTGTCCTGCTGACCAAAAGGTCAGGTGTGCTCTGAATCTGCTTAGGTCTGGGGCCAAGGACTGGTGGAGACTTGCGATTGGGTCGTATACTGATGATCAGAGAGCTGTTGTTACTTGGGAGCAGTTCAGGGACATATTCCACGCCCGTTACATTCCGCGGGTTGAGCGGGAGCGGTTGGCACATGAGTTTCTGAGTTTGAGACAGGATGGGGAGTCGATGACGGAGATCACCCGTATGTTCACTGAGCGAGCGATGTTCTGCCTAGAGTTTGCTTCCGAGCAGTCTCAGATGACCCGTTATCTGAGTATGCTCAAGACTGATATCCGACAGTTTGTATCTACCCAACGATGTGATACTCTTCTGGAGTTACAGGAGGCCGCCAGACGGCGGGAGTTAGAGATTGAGCTGCAGCTGAGGGAGCAGCGGTCGGCCCCGGCACAGTCGCAGCCGGCGCCGAAGCGATCTAAGACCGCTGATTTGAGGTCTGGGAGTTGGCAGAGCCGCTCTTGTGGGAAGTGCGGCAGGGTTCATTCCGGGATTTGTCGAGCCAGTAGTGGGTGCCACAGGTGTGGCAAGGAGGGGCATTATGCGAAGGATTGTCGCCAGGCCGCTCCGATACCGAGTATGAAGTTATGTTACCATTGTGATCAGGTTGGCCATTTGAAGGCCAACTGGCCGTTACTCGCCGCCAAACCGGTGCAGGCTCCAGCGCCGGCTACTTTGAGGATCACGGATGGGAGACCAGTCAGGGAAGAGCCTCCGAAGTCTCAGGGTCGTGCTTTCCAGCTTACAGCGGAGGAGGCCAGAGCAGCACCAGATGTGGTTGCTGGTATGTTTCTATCTTTTATCTCGTTTCCTATATCTGTTGTATGCTTATCTGTTGTACCTGTGATTAGGTACGTTTTTAGTGAACTCTTTGCCTGCTTTGGTCTTATTTGACTCGGGGGCGAGTCGGTCCTTCATATCTCAGTCACTTAGTAGGGAGTTCAGTGCGCCAGTGGGCGAGTTAGAGTGTCCGTTGCGAGTGTCTATCGCCAATGAACACGGGGTTTCTGCTTCTTCAGTTTATCGAGGGTGTGACTTGCAGATTTTCGGGGTGTCCTTTCCGATAGATTTGATTCTGATCCCCATGGGGGAAGTGTGGGTGATTGTGGGCATGGATTGGCTCAGTCGGTTCGGTGCTATGATTGATTGCGAGGGACAGCGAGTGGTAGTTCGAACCCCAAGTGGGGGAGAACTGACTGTATATGGCGAGGGCACCAGAGTGGGATCAAGGTTTTGTTCATCTGCCAGGGCTCGGCAGTACATTCAGCACGGGTGTGCGGGTTATCTAGCGTATGTGGTCGATACACGAGTCAGGGATCAGATTTCGGTTTCCGATGTATCGGTGGTCAGGGAGTTTGCAGATGTGTTTCCGGAGGAGTTTCCAGGGATACCTCCGGAGAGGCAGGCCGAGTTCAGGATCGACCTGGTGCCAGGTGCGGCCCCTATCGCTAAGGCGTCGTACCGATTGGCACCACCAGAGATGCAGGAGCTGTCGTCGCAGCTACAGGAACTGTTGGGCAAGCAGTTCATTCGACCTAGCAGTTCTCCATGGGGAGCGCCGATTCTTTTTATCCGGAAGAAGGACGGTTCGCACCGGATGTGTATTGATTACCGGGAGTTGAATAAGTTAATGGTGAAGAACCGTTACCCACTCCCGAGAATAGACGATCTCTTCGATCAGTTGCAGGGCGCATCTTGGTTTTCCAAGATAGACTTGAGGTCTGGGTATCATCAGGTCGGGGTCAGAGAGGAGGACGTGGAGAAGACCGCGTTCCAAACTCGTTATGGACATTACGAGTTCTTGGTGATGCCGTTTGGGCTCACCAATGCGCCAGCAGTGTTCATGGACCTGATGAATCGGGTTTGCAGGCCGATGCTTGATCGCTCGGTCATAGTGTTTATAGATGATATCTTGGTGTATTCCAAGACCCGAGAGCAGCATGAGGAGCATCTGTGAGAGCTGTTGGGAGTTCTGAGAAGAGAACGGTTGTACGCCAAGTTCTCGAAGTGTGAGTTTTGGTTACGAGAGGTCCAGTTCCTCGGACATCTCGTTAACCAGGAGGGGATTTTGGTCGATCCGGCCAAAATCGAGGCGGTTATGCAGTGGGAGATTCCAAAATCTCCCTCAGATATTAGGAGTTTTCTGGGATTGGCAGGGTACTACCGGAGGTTCATACGTGATTTCTCCAAGATTGTAGTACCCCTCACCCGTCTGACGAGGAAGGGGGTGGATTTCCGGTGGGGCCCCGAGCAGCAGAGGGCGTTTGAGACCCTCCGTCAGCGTTTGTGTGAGGCACCAGTCTTGACACTCCCGGAGGGACTTGAGGATTTTGTGGTGTTCTGTGATGCATCCATCACAGGTTTAGGGGCGGTCCTCATGCAGAGAGGACGAGTGATAGCCTACGCATCGTGGCAGCTGAAGCCGCATGAGACGAGATACCCTACACATGACTTGGAGCTGGGGGCGGTGGTGTTCGCCCTCAAGACATGGAGACATTACCTCTATGGGGTCCGCTGTACCATTTACACGGATCACAAGAGCTTGAGACATATCATGGATCAGCCGAACCTGAACATGAGGCAGCGCAGGTGGCCGGATGTAGTCAAGGACTACGATTGCGAGATCCTTTACCACCCTGGTAAAGCGAATGTGGTTGCGGATGCTTTGAGCCGCAAGTCAGTTGGGTCTTCCACCCCCGCGGTATGTATGAGGATAGCGGTAGAGGGCATGCGACCGGAGAATTGGAAGCTGGAGAGGATCAAGGGTGAGAATACCTGGTTCGTGCAGGATAGTCGGGGACTATTGACCCGATGCGGTCGGGTTTGGGTTCCGATGTCTGGTGGGATTAGGCATAAGTCTCATTTCTCTATCCACCCGGGGGCCACTAAGATGTACCGGGATTTGAGTTTGAGCTATTGGTGGTCGTGCATGAAGCGAGAGATCGTTTGGTACGTCGAGAGGTGCTTGACCTGTAGGATGGTCAAGGCCGAGCATCAGAGGCCGCATGGAAAGTTGCAGCCTCTCGAGATCCCCATGTGGAAATGGGAACAGATCACGATGGATTTTATTACCAAGTTGCCGAGGACGACGAAGGGGTTGGATGCTATATGGGTCATCGTGGATCGATTGACCAAGAGTGCCCATTTCTTGGCTATATGGGAGAGCTCATCGGCCGAGAAATTGGCCGAAGTGTATGTTCGCGAGATCGTGTCTCGCCATGGGGTTCCCGTTTCTATTGTCTCTGATCGGGATGTCAGGTTTACCTCCCGCTTCTGGCAAAAGTTTCACGAGGAGTTGGGCACGCGGTTGCACTTCAGCACAGCATTCCACCCGCAAACAGACGGCCAGAGCGAGCAGACTATTCAGACCCTCGAGGACATGTTGAGGGCGTGTGTCATCGATTTCGGTGGGAGTTGGGATTCTCACCTACCGCTTGCGGAGTTCGCCTACAACAACAGCTATCATTCTAGCCATGGCGCCCCGCCATTCGAGCTGTTGTACATGTGGAGATATCACACCCCGGTTTGTTGGGGGGGGGGGGTTAGCCACAGGGTGATGGGTAGGACGGAGGTGGTCTTGCAGACTACCGAGAAGATTCAGCAGATTAGGCAGCGGTTGCAGACCGCTCAGAGTCGGCAGAAGAGTTACGCCGACCGGCGCCGCTCCGAGTTAGAGTTTCAGGTCGGTGACATGGTACTCCTGAAGGTCTCACCCTGGAAGGGCGTGATCCGCTTCAGGAAGAGGGGAAAATTGGGTCCCCGATATATTGGGCCATTCAGAATCATTGCCAGGGTTGGCAAGGTAGCTTACAGGCTAGAGCTGCCGGAGGAGCTTAGTCGGATACACAACACTTTCCACGTTTCGCAGCTGCGAAAGTGCATTATGGATCAAGAGGAGGTGGTGCCGCTGGATGATATTCAGGTTGATGAATGCCTGAATTACGTAGAGAGGCCTATGGCCATACTGGAGAGAAAGATGAAGATTCTGAGGAATAAGGAGATACCTTTGGTGAAGGTACAGTGGGAGCATCGGAGGGGGTCCGAGTGGACGTGGGAGACGGAGGCTGAAATACGGGAGCATTACCCGGAGTTATTCGCTGCAGCAGACTTCGAGGACGAAGTCTAGTTCAAGTGGGGGAGAATTGTAACGCCCCGATTCTCAGGTATTGATTTAATGTGAGAATTCTTGATTTCAAGGGCTACTCGACGAGTTGATTGCCCTACTCGTCGAGTAGCAGCGGGTTGGTCCACGTATTTTAATGACCTACTCGCCAAGTCCAAGAAGGGGCTCGACGAGTAGGAGCTGGCAGATGAAACCCTAAATCTCGGGGTTTTGCACCCTATTTAAAGGATCATTGGCCTCCCCCAGCCTCCCCTTTACTGCTTCTTGTCCCTCTCAAACCCTAAATCGTGTGTGTGTGTGTGTGTTCTTTGGTGTGTTCAAGCTTGGAGGAGGAACTTTGGAGAAGGAAACACTTGGGGAAGCAAGGAAATCAAGGTTAGGAGCTCGTGGGGAGCTAAGAGATTCATCAGTTGTCACTCTCTGGAAGGTATTAAGTTGTTCCTTTAGCTCATCTCTCTTTTAACCTCTTTTGGATGGGTTTTATGAAAGGCTCCCCATGTTTAAGCTAAGATCTGAAGTTGTAACTTCAGATCTGGACTCCCTTTGACCTCTAGATCCATAAAGTCATTAGCCTTGCCTAGTAGGAGCCTTCCCTCAAGTGTGAGACTTCATTGCAAGCTTAGTTTTGCCATTTAAGAGTCTTAAAGCTTTGCATGCACGTAAAGTTTGCGACTTTACGTGATAAACATGCCCTAGAAGCTTGGATCTGTAATCTGGAACCTTGCCATGGCTTAAAAAGCATCTGCATGGGTAAAGGTCTGCAAGGACTCGGCGAGTTGGATGAACAACTCGTCGAGCCCGTTGAAGATGGCCATGAACTCGACGAGTTGATGAACAACTCGGCGAGTCCGTTGAAGATTGCCTTGAACTCGGCGAGTCGTTCGAAGATTCAACGAGTCGGCTAGGGTTCTCCCAATTCTTGGACACGTGTGAACTCGGCGAGTTAAAAGGGAACTCGACGAGCCAATCAAGGATTTCACGACTTCTCGAGTTCAGGAAGGACTCGACGAGTCGGTGAACTGCACTCGACGAGTCGAGTCAACATGGACTGTTGACTTTGACTGTTGACTTTGACTGTGGACTTTGACTTGGACCAAGGGTTGGCTAGTTGACTTCTGAGGGTATTCTGGTAATTTAGAGATTTATGAAAAAGGGTTTTATGGTAACTATAGGTGGTGGAGTTCGTGTTGGTGATCCGTGAGTTGAGCTTTCTAGTTTCAGACGACAGTTGCAAGGTGAGTTATCCTCACTATACTAAGGGGTCTAAGGCACCAAGGCCGGCCCATTGGATATATTATCCTAGCAGTGTTAGAGGTTGAGTACGAGTTAGTGTTGCATGCTAGTGGTTATGCCAAGTTAGGTAGATCTGTAGGACTACCTGTGATGTTATGTGATTATTGCATGCTCAGTGGGTATGTTATGTGTTTGTTATATGGGATGGGTTGAGGTTGTACTGCTTCGTGCGGTAGCCAACAAACCCTAGGAGCATTCCAGTTACGGGCTAAGGGAGACTCGTACTGTGGGCTCGGGAGCATTCCAGTTACGGGCTAAGGGAGACTCGTACTGTGGGCTCGTGGGTATTACAGTCTGTAGGGCTGTGGACCCGTTATATGCTGTTCTGTTTAGTGGTTATGATATGATAATGCTGACATGGTTATGTGGATTGTATGTGTATCGGTATTTTGGGGGAACTCACTAAGCTCTCGGGCTTACAGTTTCAGTTTATTGTTTTAGGTACATCAAGGGATCGCGGCAAGGCGAAGGCATGATCGTACAGCTCCTCACTTTATGTTTTGTTTCTGGGATATACTCTGATAAAGAATATTTTGAAAGCAAAGTTGTAATGTTTGACGAACTTGAGGTGTTTTTAAAAGTTTAAATTTGCTTGAAATTTTTGGATGTTACACCAACAACAAGTAACCCAACACCAAACAACAACTTATCGGATCACATTCCAAGAGTCCGATTTGCATCCATTTACTAAGGACTGCGATGGCTTGCGATCGTTCGCATCCAATCACATCGGATCACATCCAATCACACTCCGAGGCTTGCATTCACATATGAAAACATTAGACTGCGATTCATTGCGACCGTTCCCCTCTCAATCGCAACCAGACACAACTAAGGCTTGACTCAGAACTCAAAACTTGAACTTAGATTTTGGCTCACTTCGGAATGGGAACTCAGATTCGTATCATTCCCTCCCTTTTCGAAAGGAAATGTCCTCAATTCCGTAAGGACTTCATAACATTGTTCTGATGGGTTTTTGAGCATTCTAACACTTCCTAAGTGTACATGCAACCCTAATAACCTTGAATCTATGTTTTCTCTATATACATGCAAATTTCTTTTCAAGGTTGTTTCCTTACTAGCATGGCATGGGGATTACATAGAACATAAAACTAGTAGAAATACATACCTTGTTGTTGCTTGGATTCCTTCAAGACTTTGTGAGCCTA
Organism: Lactuca virosa; assembly: GCF_052849685.1. Lineage (NCBI taxonomy): Eukaryota > Viridiplantae > Streptophyta > Magnoliopsida > Asterales > Asteraceae > Lactuca > Lactuca virosa. The sequence goes on from NC_136427.1 coordinate 177,757,934, forward strand.
GCACCCCAAATGTTGTGCCTCAAATGCTTCACACAACACCACAAGACTTGGAATAACTTGAGAGAATACTTCTAGCACTCAAAATCGGTTACGCCCTCTCTAGTAACCCTAGGTCACGATTTTGCTAGCCATAGGGTTCCTTTTATAGTGTTGTCACAATTAGGGTTTACACATGAATGCCCTTAATTGTCATGACTCTTGATTTCTCATGACCCATGGGTTTGTAACTCCCATGGACTATCCATGGAGCTCCATATGGTTATAACCAAACCCATAAACCATGGATCATTAATCCACCATAAAAGAATTGATGATTGTCATAATCAACCCTATATATTTAATTAGTCTCACTTTGATCACCAAATTAATACTAGATTAATACTTGATCAATACTAATTAAATAATACTATTATTAATATATTAGAACTTATAATATATTAATAATCATAAGTGCCTGATTCTCTCATCTAGTCTATCCAAGTATTGCAATGTCATGCAACCCAAATGGACCATGCCGGGTCGGGTCAAGTACATACCAAATAAAGTTATGGACTTAGACACTATATCCAACATGTTCTTCTAGATAAGCCTTCCATAAGAATCTTCTAATTTGGCCTCTTCTTTGCTCTTCTACCACGGAATTGGTTTTTTATTAAACTTCCCCTTCCCCATCAATGTCATAGACGGGAAGGGAATCTTCTTCCTCCTCTTCTTATTCTGCAATTTCTTCTTCCTCATGTATATCTTCTTTAATATATAACTTACGCAACATTTCTTTAATAGGAACTGAGATCAACAAAAGAAAATTCGAAACTGAACTCTACCAACTTTTTTTTAAACACGACATCAAAAATCAAAACTGAAATCTTCAAACAAACTCGATAGGAATTTTTAGCTCTGATACCACATATGATGTGTATATGGAGGGGGTTTCGTTTTGGGGTTTTATGAATGCAACGAAAAATAAGAAACAAGAACAAGAACGATAAGTAAATAACAAAAAAAATGACAGATTTGATAGACAACTTAGACCTATAGATTGGATATCGGGTGAAAACAAGTTAAGACCTATTAACTTGAGTTCTTATCAAGATCAGGAAATCATCCGTCAAATGATATTTGATAACAAGCCAAGACATATTGACTTGAAATCGAGCCACAAATGAGAAATGCGCCCCAAACAATGACGACAATTTGAATTATACGCAATAATTCAAGAAAGCAAGAACAAACGTTCAAAATTAATTAATAAAAAGGAAACTACCTAATAAATGCTTAAAAGAAAAGAAAATAAAATAACATAAAGTCGTTCCCAAAAATAAGTTAGAGTCTAGAATCTTCATCCATAAGAAACCATGCAAAAGTCCACGTGTTAGGAGCTGCTCCCAACTAACATTCGCATCCATCATCAGACGTTCGCATCCAATAGTTGTTCGCATCCACCACTCGTTCGCATCCAAAAACTTGTTCGCATCCACGTAACCCATCGCATCCACACATCCCATTGGAACCGAGTAGTCTGTCGGAACCAAGTAGCTTTCGCATCCAAGCCCATCGGAACCAACAAGTAACACAACACCAAACAACAACCCATCAGATCGCATTCCAAGAGTCCAATTCACATCCATTTACTAAGGATTGCGATGGCTTGTGATTGTTCGCATCCAATCGCATCTAATCACACTGTGACCATTCGTACTTAATCGCAACCGGTCGCAACTAAAGCGTGGATTGGAACTTGAACTTTGTTGGGTCAAAAATATGGTTTATACTTTGCTTTTCTAGGAAAATGTATTTTTATGTCTAGGACCGTAAACAGCTCAGTGTTTACGGTCATATATGTGTGTACGGTCAGGTTTACGGCCCATGTTCACCAAGCCCATGTTTCTTATATATATATATATATATATATATATATATATATATATATATATATATATATATATATATATATATATATATATATATGTTTGGCTGTCAAACCAACAAATAATGGGATAAAGAATATTAATAAAGCTCAAGGCACTGCTATTTCTTATACTAAATATAGTATAGAGTAAGCAGGGTCGGTCCACAGGAATACATGACTTCTTATCTTGCCATATTTTCACACATAATATAAATAATATTAAAATGGGGGATTGTGTTTGAACTAGATTTAAACTTCATAAATAAACAAGATTGTTAACAGAATTTAGTAAAAGAAATACATTTCCGATTCTGATTCTTATACATGTATTATGTTGAAAGATGCAAAATGAATATGATTATGTTCTATCTAGGTTGGTAATTTAGATACTAATAAACTCTAATATCTAAGTTGACAAAAATTGTTTTATTCAAAACATGTTCTTCAAATAAAACTTCATTTAATTGATTTAATTCAAATAAGCTCTTTCATTAAATGACTTTAAGTTCTTGCAACAATTACCAACAATATTCAATATTCCTCATAAGCTTGGGATTATGAACATTTAATCTTTGATTACACTCAGTTTGATTCAATTACAATCAATTAAGTGCATGTTACTAACATCAAATCATAAAACATATACGAATTTTACAATTTGATTAACTAGATTGATAAAAACCCTAATTCATTGATCAAGTGAAAAAGAGAATAAACCAAACACTTGATGAAGATCAAATCAAAGATGACTAGATGTTAAACACAAATCAAGTTCAAGTTACAACCTAAAAACACATACTTAAGAATTCAGATTCGGAAATGATTATGAAATCAACCACACATGTCTAGGTTAAACTACAAATCAAACAAGTTTAAACTTCAAATTGACTTACAAAAAGGAAATTAAAGTGTTTCCAAGTGTTAATCTACTTCCAAAAGCTCTGAAAATCGCCTTCTTTCTGCCCAAAATCCGACCTCCCAAAGTAAAAAGTCGGTTCCCCCCTTTAAAAATGGTGAAAAACTGCTTTAAAACCCGCATTTACGTTTACACGGCCCGCGTAAATTAACACTGTCATTTACACGGCCCGCGTAAACGCAAAAATATATTGTGCAGAAATCTACGTTTACACGGCCCGCGTAAACGCAAGGCTTGCATTTACACGGCCGTGTAAATCTCTGTAAAGCCAAAATCTTCATTTCTTTGATATCTTGCTCCTCGGTGCTCCACAAGTCCTGAAATTTTGTCCGCAACTTTTATTTACCTCCTCCAACAATATCCTACCTCCAAAAGTCCCTGAAATATCACAAAAGTATTTGAATGAAATTGCCTCATGAAAAATCCCGAAAAACATGCAAAATGCATGAGTTTAAGCCTATATGCAATGTACTTTTATGAAATAAAGCTACAAAATGGGTACATGAAATGCACCTAACAAATCTCCCCAAGCTTAAACCTTTCTTGTCCTCAAGAAAGAACAAGAAAATTTAAACCGGAGAAAATAAAATAAAAGAGAAGAAAAGAAAATCAAAGTTAAACTTTTTTTTTTAAACTTGATGCAAGAAATCAAAACAAACATGAAAAAATATATCCAACCCAATTAACCCTGTTTTGTACCATAGTTGAGAATGTACCTGTCATGCCTTGAGTCAACTTGGCTTTAATCTCAAAATATTATATGATAATAGAAATAAGACTTTGGCCACTCCCTAATACAACTCAACAGAATCAAAGATCACAACACTAATTCCCCGGCAACGGCGCCAATTTGTTTGGCTGTCAAACCAACAAATAATGGGATAAAGAATATTAATAAAGCTCAAGTCACTGTTATTTCTTATACTAAATATAGTATAAAGTAAGCAGGGTCGGTCCACAGGAATACATGACTTCTTATCTTGCCATATTTTCACACATAATACAAATAATATTAAAATGGGGGATTGTGTTTGAACTAGATTTAAACTTCATAAATAAACAAGATTGTTAACAGAATTTAGTAAAAGAAATACATTTCCGATTCTGATTCTTATACATGTATTATGTTGAAAGATGCAAAATGAATATGATTATGTTCTATCTAGGTTGGTAATTTAGATACTAATAAACTCTAATATCTAAGTTGACAAAAATTGTTTTATTCAAAACATGTTCTTCAAATAAAACTTCATTTAATTGATTTAATTCAAATAAACTCTTTCATTAAATCATTAAATGACTTTAAGTTCTTGCAACAATTACCAACAATATTCAATATTCCTCATAAGCTTGGGATTATGAACATTTAATCTAAGATTTACACTAAATTCATTCAATAGAAATCAGTTTAGTGCTTGTTACCTAGTCCAATTTACAAAACAATTACGGATTTTGCAATTAGATAACTTGAATGATCTAACCCTAATTCAAATGGCCAATAAGAATCACAATTAGAATCAAACATTCGATTGAAACAAAATCAAATTCACTAGATAGAAAATTGAAAGAAAACATCAAGTCATATGATTGAAATCACAACTAGAAGTCAAGACATAAAGTTGGAGAATCTAGGGTTCTAGCCACTCATGACTAGAACAAGATCACAAATCTAGAAAATGAAATTAAAGTTCTTACAAAATGAAATCAAATGTTCCCAAGTGTTAATCAACTTCAAAATCCTCAAGAAAATCGCCTTCTCTACTCCAAAAGTCGACCCCCAAAGTAAAAATTTGGTTCCCCCCTTTAAAAATGGTGAAAAACTGCTTTAAAACCCGCATTTACGTTTACACGGCCCGCGTAAATTAACACTGTCATTTACACGGCCCGCGTAAACGCAAAAATATACTGTGCAGAAATCTACATTTACACGGCCCGCGTAAACGCAAGGCTTGCATTTACACGGCCGTGTAAATCTCTGTAAAGCCAAAATCTTCATTTATTTGATATCTTGCTTCTCGGTGCTCCGCAAGTCCTGAAATTTTGTCCGCAACTTTTATTTACCTCCTCCAACAATATCCTACCTCCAAAAGTCCCTGAAATATCACAAAAGTATTTGAATGAAATTGCCTCATGAAAAATCCCGAAAAACATGCAAAATGCATGAGTTTAAGCCTATATGCAATGTACCTTTATGAAATAAAGCTACAAAATGGGTACATGAAATGCACCTAACAATATATATATATATATATATATATATATATATATATATATATATATATAGGTGTTAGGGGTGTGAGGAATATATGGATGAACACATAGAATAGAGGAGCTCAAGTGTGTGCATTTGAAAGTGTTCTAGAGAGAGAGAAAAGAGAGTGTGTGTTAGTGTGTGTGAATCTTGTATCCGGATCTTCATTCATATCAATACATACAAGATTCATCATCATCTTCTTCTCCTTCTCTTCTATTTGATCTGACATCATCCGTTTGATTAGGATTCCGCACCATCAAACGGATCTGATTGATACACAAGCATATTTGGGGACTTACAATTGGTATCAGAGCTTGGATTGTATCGGTCATTTTTGTCAGATCTGGAGCATATTTGACCTTATTTTTGAAAGATTCTTGCGGTTTTGGATAGATCTCTGAAAGTTAGGGGGGGTTTGTTCTTCGCGTTTTTGATAAAAACGAGTTTTTGATCGAGTTTTGGAGCAAAAAGAGGTGAAAAACGTTGTTTTTCACGTAATCTGCAAAGAGTTTACGGTCTTTGAAGGGTTTACGGTCGGCGGCGGCGGCGGCTAGGGTTTTCCGGAGTTTACGGCCGTAAACGTGTTTACGGTCGCCGGAGTTTACGGTCGGCGGTTTACGGTCGCCGGAGTTTGCGGCATCGGCTCGGAATTCGGCTCGGTGAACGGCTAGGGAAGCCGGCTCAGCAGCAGCAAGCTTCGCATCAGCGCTTCGCACGCCTTCTCGGTCAGCAGCATCCTCGCACCAGGTCCTCGCCTTCGTACTTCGGACTAGCATCTCGCATCGCAGCAGTTTCCTCGCCTTCGCACTTCGGACTAGCATCTCGCCTTCGCACTTCGGACTTCAAAAATAGGAAACGGAGTGGGGGGGGCGGGGATCGAACCTGCGACCTCTGGTAGAGCAACCCAGCGCCTTACCAACTCTTCTTGGAAACGTGTTGTTCCATAACTCCCGTTTTTTATTCTTAAAGACTCCCTTCTCGGTTCATAATTTCGCAATTTGACATTTTTAACCCAAAAATTCAAAATTTTATTTTTAAAATCCTTTTTCAACCAAAAAAAAAATTTAGTTTTTAATTTTTGACTTTATTTTTTAACTTTTTATTTAAAATTTTGACTTTGACTTTAAAGTTTGACCTTTGACTTTCTCGTTTGACTTTTAAATTCTCAAATTTAGCTTTTCGGTTTGACTTTTAAGTTTGATTTTTCAAGTTTGACTTTTGAGTTTGACTTTTCAAATTTGACTTTTGAGGTTGACTTTTGAGTTTTTAGTCAAAGGGCATTTAAAAAAAAAACAATGAGTTCTTCAAACGTTCCAGTTAATAAAGTTTCATGTACTCCATCTTGTGAAACTACGATTAAATTTCTTCGGGAACAAATTGATTTATTAAAAAGAGAAGTTGAGGACCTGAGATATGAAGGATATCAACTCAGGAAAGGACAGAAACCCCTAAAGGCCCAGTTAGAAACAAAAATTAAGGACTTTAAAAGAATTCAGACAAAATACAGTGAAAAATGTGAGCTTTATGATTATGTTAAAAGACAAAATGATGAGCTAATTACCGAGCTTGATACATTAAAAAGACAATTTGAAACTACAAATTTTGATTTTAGAAAATTTGATGGATCAAGCGAGGTAGTTGCCAACATGATTGATCACTACATGCAGTTCAAACGAAATCAGTCAAAGGGTTTAGGATATGATAGTGTACCTCCTCCTTATAATCATACATATCAGTATCAACCCCTATCCAAGGATGAGATTGCCAATGAACCGTTTATGGTTTATGGCAAGCCATCTGGTTTCGTTTCAGGCGGACTTATTCATGTTGAAAGTTCTAACATTTCTACTTCCCCTGCAGATCAACCATTAGATCAGGCAAAGCGTGAAGCTGGAGATTCTGTTTCTGTTTCTGTTTCTAATCCTGATGTTTCTGTTTCCAATGAAAAACCTTCTGTTTCTGATATTAAAGTTGATGATACATCTTGTGATGCTTTTGATGCTTTTGCATCAGATCATGTTGAGTTAAATTTTTTTGACATATTTGATTATTTGTTTGAAAATACTGATGTTCCTGTTTCTAGCACATCTACTTCATGTGCAGGTAAAGTAGCAGAGGATGAGAACAAGGAGAACACCACTGAACAAACCAACATCTCCTTGAGCTCTGAATCTGTTGCTTCGAACTCAGCTGCTTCTGATCAACCTGTTGTTCAGAAATACAGGGCACCAAATCAAGTGAAACAACCGACGGCTTGTTGCAAGTGTGCATGTGGGAAAAATCAGAGACAAGGCAAGGATACGCCACCAGGGGCAGGAAGAAACAACTTCACAGTGAATAAAAAGACATGTTTTCACTGTGGAACACCTGGACACATTGCCAAAAATTGTCCTAATCGCGCATACGTTCCCTACTATGCACAAGGCTGGCAGAACGCGCCAAGAGGGAGATACTTCAAAAGAAACCCCTCAAGGTCACGTTCAGACCATGATGACTGGAACGCGCAGAAGGCCAAGAATCAAAATCCAAAGGACAAGAAGGGAATGCCGGCCAAGAAGCCCAATCCAAGAGATGCTCCAGTGAAACAAAGACCGGTTAGGTCAAAGTCATCTCAACGGCCGACATCAAGTTCAAAATCAAGTACAGAGCCACCCATCGGATCGAAAAAGAAATGGGTTAAACCCAACTACAAATGGGTTCCAAATGCTCACTCTCCCAAATCTTCTAACGATTCTAATGTTTCTTCATCTTCTGTTTGTGATAAACAGGATATGTCATGGGAGAGAGTATCGTACAAGGATGAAAAAGGTCAACCAAGTTTCAAAATGGACTGGGTTCCAAAGACCAACTAATCCTGCTCTGTGTCGGAGCAGCTATGGAGGCATATCATCAGACTTCGGTTTATTGGTAGTGGCTGTTCCAGGCACATGATAGGGGACATCTCTCAACTGTACAGCATTCATAACTTTGTTTGGGAGTATGTGTCCTTTGCGGGAAAGGAAGAAAAGAAGGGATCACATATGGGGTTAGTGCTTAATGACATGAAGAATTTTCGGATCTGTTCTGAGATTACACGTGCAGTTCTCAGACCTTCTGGATGCAAATTCAATCGGTGACTTACGGTTTGAGTTTTCTTCTCTATACTCCTGAGTTTTTCTTAAGTTGATTCGCTTTAAAGACTAATTTTTGTTTTAGGATAGTTTAAATTTGTGCATTTACTTTCTTTTCTCTCCTATGCACAAATTTAGGGGGAGAAATAAAAACAACACAAAAATTAGAAAATTTAAGAAAATCCAAAAACATTAGAAAATCAGAAAATCCAAAAAAAATATGTTGGTTATGAAATGAGTTTGAGGGAGATGTTTTGGGAAGTGATATAATCATGTGATAACGGGCAGTCTGACTCTGTGTAAGGGACTGAATCTGAATTGTCTAGGCTCTGTGTTCGATGCGCTGGTAGGCACGAAAGATTAAAATGGACTTGACTAGGCATTAATGAACTTAAGGAATCTAGAGACTTGAAAAATCTTGACCTAGATAGATCCATTTAACCTGACAATACGACGCTCAGATAGGTTGAGCAGGGAGATATACATGATAATCCACCGGTCACACTAAAACAATCTGTATCTAGAACTGTGGTTTAACTCTTCCTCGGTGTACGGACTTTGTCCTTAATTCCGGTATTGATGGGGCGACTAGGGAATTCCGATAAAGTAGGTCTGTAGGAAATTATTTTCTTGCTTTCTTTCTGTTAGTCATATGTTGCCTCCTCTGCGTGATTGAAATACATCCGACCTGGACTGCAACATATGCAATTCTATTTCTCTGCATCTTCTATCTATGCAATTCTTTCTATCTGTTAGCCATATACTGTCTCCTTTGCGTGACTTACAATCCGACCTGGTACACAGTATATGCATCATTCTTCTTCTCAATCCCTCTAAAACTTCAGTTAGTCATATATTTCACCCTCTGCGTGATTGGAAGAGATCCGACCTGGGTGTATATCATATGCATTCTAAATCTATTTTCTCTCTTAATAATTGTCTTCTCACCCGATGTAAGGAGTATTTTGGAAGTCCTTGATTACTGGAGCATATCAGGAAGCGGGAAACATGTTCTGATACAACTAAAACTGAACACTTACAGATTGTTTGTAGATCTCGCTGCTCAATTTAGGTGGACAACAATATCTTTGGTCATCGTCAGCTGAATGGTCCTTAAGGAATATTATCTAGGAACTTAGGATCACATTGTCTTGTCACTTATAGTATGTCCTAATTTTGTCACAATCTCTCGTGTTTAAGTGGACCATAATACCGGCGATTGACCAGATCTATTCATGAAGGGAGAGGTACTGATAAACGGATAAAGGCTGTTTAAAAACTTTGATCCCAAATCACTCTTAAAGTTAGATATCATTTTATTTTTGTTAAATTTGTTCATAGTTTTCTTCTAATTTAAATATTAGGGGAGAATTAAAAATTAAAAAAAAAACAAAAAAAAATCAGAAAATTAAAAATCCAAAAATAGTGTTATTTCTGTTTTATTTCTTTTTCAGAAATATGAAAAACCCAAAAATATTGTGTGTTAAATTTTTCTTTTAGTTTTGTTTTGTCTTGAATAGTGAATTCAGGTGAAGATGAAACTCATGGAAGTTTGTGTCGAAGATTTCTGAGCCAAGGCTTCATCCGTGATCATCGAAGAATTCTCATTCGAAGGAGCAAGAAATGAAGATTATTCTTTCGACATTCAATCTTTCAACCCCAGAAGGAAGGTGAAAATGAAATTGAAGATTATGTGACGGATTGCATTGAAGCCTCCTCAATCAGTCTGCTGCTATCTTGAACCTGCTGAAGTGATCCAGAAGTTTTGTTCTCTCTGACGTTCTCTCTGAAGATTCTCAAGCTGAAAGCGCTATCTTTCAAGAATCAGTACGTCAAGCCTCCTCACCTAATGTGCGTTCAATGTCAAATCTTGAAGAAATGCCCAACTGCTCAAGATGAAGTCAATTATTGAAGATTCATCATGTTCATCTTGAAGTCGTGAAGATTATCAAGAAAAGCCAGCTACTTTTTAGGGGGAGCTTGTTGGGTCAATTAAGAAAAGAAAAGAAAGCTATAAACCAAGGGGGAGATTGTTGGGTCAAAAATATGGTTTATACTTTTCTTTTCTAGGAAAATGTATTTTTATGTCTAGGACCGTAAACAGCTCAGTGTTTACGGTCATATATGTGTTTATGGTCAGGTTTACGGCCCATGTTCACCAAGTTCATGTTTCTTATATATATATATATATATATATATATATATATATATATATATATATATATATATATATATATATATATATATATAGGTGTTAGGGGTGTGAGGAATATATGGATGAACACATAGAATAGAGGAGCTCAAGTGTGTGCATTTGAAGGTGTTCTAGAGAGAGAAAAGAGAGTGTGTGTTAGTGTGTGTGAATCTTGTATCCGGATCTTCATTCATATCAATACATACAAGATTCATCATCATCTTCTTCTCCTTCTCTTCTATTTGATCTGACATCATCCGTTTGATTGGGATTCCGCACCATCAAACGGATCTGATTGATACACAAGCATATTTGGGGACTTACAAACTTAGAACTTGGCTCACTTCGGAATGGGAACTCATATTCGTATCAATATTCATACAACCCCCTGCGATAATAAAAACACACCAAAGTATAAATTGATGTACCCTTACACCCCATCTCCAAAAGAACAAGTTTGATTAAAAATTACAAGAAATTAATGTTGAAGAACCTAAGGTTATCTAATCAGTGTTTGATAATTTTCCTCTATGTTTGACCCAAAAGAATAAACAAAACTTTATGTCTTCCTCCAAATTGTGTTTTGTGATTTTTGACTTTCTAAAAACCACCTTATTTCTCATCTTCCATAAAATCCAAAGAATTTATTGTGCCCATCAAAGAATCAATTAGGATTCTTTTTTAGAATTTGATGCGGAAATTCCATAAATCAATTCCAAGAGATTGTGTATAGATGCTTGCAACTCAATTCCCAAGCCAAACCAATTTATTTCCCATCTCCAAATAGATTGTGGAATATCAGTCTTTAGAAATACGTGATCCATTGTTTCTTCTTCCTTTTCACAAAACGAACAAAGCGAATAATTCAACACCACACCACGATGAGAGAAGTTAGATTCCAATGGAATTCTATTTAGGAAAAGTATCCATATAAAACATTTAACTTTGATTGATAACCATTTTCCCCAATCGATTTGAGAGAGAAAAGCCTCATTAGGCAGTCTTTCCAAACCCATGTATTTGTTATATTAGTGACATTATTTCGAGCTTCAGTTACTGATACCAAACTATTTTGTTATGACAATATTTTGAGCTTCAGTTAATGATACCAACCTATTTTGTTATCTCTTTAATTATAACACCTCTAATGGATACAATTTTAGAAAGTTTGGGGGTAAAATTACTTGGAAATTCTGAGAATTATCACTTTCCGATTGAAGTATTTGGATGGTACTCCCAATCTTCAAACTGATAATACTCAGAATGAGAAAACAAAATAAAGAATGAGAAATATGAATTTTCGTGAGTACTAGAATTCTAACCAAAATGTGGTTAAGTACCTTCTCTTTCTTAAAACTGTCACAAAACAGTTTTATGTCCTAAAATTGCCCAAACTATCATGAAACAATTCTCAAATAGTCATAATCTGTCACAAAAACTGGGTTTTAAATAGAGTCTAGACAAAGTCCAAAAACATGTCAAAATTCAGGAATTCATATTTCTAATGAATTTTTAATAAAACAACATAACCTAAAATTCAAAAATTTGGATTTCTGCCCCTTGGACCCTGCTCCCAGGGGCGCTGCCCCCGGACCCTCATCAGTTCAGGGGTTTTGCCCCTAAATAACACTCCACACCTTCCTTTTTTAGAAACAGGCAACCACATATATTAAAAGGAAAAAAAACTCTAGCAAAACACTAGAGAAATACAAAAAGAGATAACAAGTTGTTAAGAGGGAATTGCAGCCAACAATTCCAATTAACAAAAAAATTTCTATATCTATTATTAATCCAAAAAAAAGAGAATTCTCTAATCGATTCAAAAATAATATCTTTCCTTATCTTACTACCCTCGAAAACTACATCATTACGAAACTTCCAAAGATACCAAAGAGTAGTGTTGACCACCCCATCTATAACCCTTCTTTTAATGACACTGCTTCTGATCGCTTCCACTTGTTCAAATAACTCATTAACACTATCAAAAGGGTTAAGATTGAATCGTTAGCACTCCGTACCTTCCTTACTCGTTTATTATTCATCAAGATTGATTTTGGTCAACAAGTCAATCCATTACACTTAAATACAATCAGTGAAATAATTCACCAACATACATGAATCCAATTCTATTGTCATTGCACCAATGTATATTATGAGATATGATACATATCAGATATAAGACAAAAAAAATAAATAAATAATCAGATTCCAGCAAGTAAAGTCATGGAAATATGTTTTTCAAAGTTTTATTTCCATCCAAATGTCCTTCTGAAACTTCGTTGCTTCTCCATTATTTACTTTTTTTTCTTGAAAATATCAAGTAAGTTAATGCCCTTTTCCACCATATTTTCTTCTACTTATTGAGCCATACACCTGGGTATATTGTTCTTCGCAATTTTACAATCATAATGCCCATTAAACTTATGAATTGCCATTATAGCTTGTGGCTATTAGTTATTTGCATCCATTTTTATTTTCCACCTTCATTTGACTAACAAAGAAATATTAAAATTCCTTAAAAACCTAAATCTAATCCCTCCAAATTTCTTGGTGGAAACAATTTTTTTGCCATGCCACCCACCTGATTTTCCTGTTGGAATCAACTCTACCACACAAAAAAATTCTCATAATACTTTCTTTAGCACCAAAAAGAGTTTTTATGGGTTGTGAAGAGTGAAAAATAGTATAAGGGATCTTTATCACATGCTAAACACAATTATGATATTATAGGAGATGCTTCTAAAGTTTTTCATATATTTCTCAACCTTTTATTTAGTGAATTCGTGAGGATCTTTATCACATGCTCTACAAAACAACTCAACAAGTGCACTTTCAATATTTTGTTGAAAATCACATCTAATTTAAGATTCATGATATTATTAAGAGTAATAAAATACTAAAATCTATCTTTTTAATAGTCAGGATGCCCTAAAAAACATATCCAAGATTTTCTTAAAAACTGCAACATGTTTAACACTAATTATGTCAGTACTATTTTTGGTAAGAACAATAAAATTTTAACAAGTATGAATTAAGCATTGTTAAGCATACTAAGTGGCTGTTTGATAGGATCTGAATTTTTAAGAGATCTAAATTTCTAAGAGAGACTGAAATTTTAAGAGCTGAATGTTTAACATGCTGTTTGGTTGGGACCTCTGAATTGTTGTGCCGAATTATTAAAATGACCATTTTACCCTTCTGTTTTATTTTTTACTGAATTCAACTGTTTGTTTAGAAAATAACCTAATAAATTTCTTAAATAAGTATAAAAAAATATAAACACCATTAAAATCCAAATTTAGCATAAATCAAAATTAAACACAAATCCAAATCAAACATAAATATTTTTAAATCCACAAAATCATACTAAAATCCAAATAAAATCCTACAAATTTAATTTGACCCCAATTGATTCGCAATCTGGTCATGCAAATTAGTTATGTATTCATTGCCTTGTGAACCCCATTCCATATCGTGTACGTTTTGGTCGGTAATAAAGTTATGTTCAATTTTTAATTTTTCAGCTACATTCCTCCAAGATAGTGTTTTCAAACTACTCTCTTCCCGTCCATTGACCGTAACTTCATGTAAACAAGCTTATAGAAACATTTTCTCTACACCTTCAACCTTCCAACTAATCCTAACCTTCTTTTCTCCCATTTCTTTGATCAATTCAACAAAAAAAAATGCATGTTTTAGCAACAAGCTAAGCATTGCAAATACACGTTTTCAGCAACAATTTAAGCAATACAAAGGCACATTTTCAACAACTACTTCAACAAAACAAATGCACCATTCAGCAAAATTAATGCATATTTCATGATAACAGCAAGAACATATATGATTTCACTATAACATTAAACACAAATATGATTTCAGCAACAACATTTCAGCATAATAATCAAATATAAAAACATTAAACATAAAAAATTGAGTATAAAAAATCAAGCATAACATCAAAAATTCAACATCAACATCTCATCATATCCATTGAACACATTCAGATTCGATCATATAACATCAAAATCGAGCATATAACATCAAAATCGAGCATAACATCAAATATTGATTTCGATTGAACAAATCAAAAACTAATAGCATAACATCAAGACCTGATTTCGATTTTTGATTTTCAAGTTTGGGGGGAAAGAAGGAAGAAACAGAAGAAGAGCAACGAATTCGATTTTCAGAAGAAGAGAAACAAACCTGCTGGGCAGAATTCGCAAAAAATGAGTTGGATACAGAAGAACTTGCGGCGGCGGCGATGTTGCGGGGTGCAGCTTCGTCGACGTTTTGGGTGGGCGGCGTTGTTTCAGCGGCGTCGTTTCAAACAATAAATCATTGTTTTTACATAACAAAAATTAAGACCGTTTTTCCTTTTTGAAAAGTATTCTAGAAGACTTTTTTTTCGAAATCCTCTTATATATTTTAAAGAAAATGAATCCTTGAAAAGTAGTGTAGACTTTTTTTTTTCCTATTTGAAAAGTAGTCTAGAAGACATTTTTTTCGAAGTCGTCTTAGATATTTCATAGTCAACTTAAATGCCAAGTCAAACTAAATAACACACCATTCACACACTATAAATGCACCTCCACCACCCCACTAATTAAATCATACAAACCACCATGAAAACATTCTCCATTCTAATTGTCGTCGGCGTACTTCTCGCCGGTATCCTCCACATCTCCGCCCAGAACTGTGGCTGTAGTCCGGATTTGTGTTGTAGCCAGTTTGGCTTTTGCGGCAGTGACGAGGCGTACTGTGGGGCTGGATGTCAGGAAGGGCCGTGCTTCGGGCCTCCTCCGACGAATGATGTATCGGTTGCTAACATCGTGACAGATTCATTCTTCAATGGAATCGTGGACCAATCTGATGCCAGTTGTGAAGGAAGAGGGTTTTATACACGCGCCGCCTTCCTGGAAGCTATTGGAAACTATCCCCAATTCGGTAGGGTTGGTACGGAAGAAGATTCCAGGCGAGAGATCGCAGCTTTCTTCGCACATGTCACCCATGAAACTGGACGTAAGCTAAATCTTCCACCTGTCTCCTTATGATTAAAACCACACAATATTTATCATGTAAACAAAAAATCCTTACTAAACTTACCAAATTTTTGAAAACGTTATAAAACCACACAATATTTAAAAAAACGTTACAAAATCATTCAACCATGTAAATAATTTGAGATTTTAGTTTAGAAAATCGATAATAGCAATGTCTTCCAAATAAGTACAAAAGTGCAAATAGTCATGGTTATATTTTCGCAGATATCCAAAGTAATATGATACGAGATATATTAATTTGAGTATTTTTTTAAGTAGTACCATACATTAATATTTTTGATAGAAATAAATAAAATGATGATATGCACAAATTAATGAAATTAAGTTGGTTTTTGTATTGAGCCTAATAACAATTATTGAAGTATAGGACATAACTAAAACCGACATGAAATATTAAATTGAGTACTATATTAACTTTGAATTTGCATGCATGGATGATGAGCAGATTTTTGCTACATTGAAGAAATAAATGGTCCTTCAAGGGATTACTGTGATGAAAATAACACTCAATACCCATGTAACCCTAGCAAAGGGTACTATGGAAGAGGCCCAATTCAACTATCATGGAATTTCAACTATGGTCCAGCAGGGAGGAGCATTGGGTTCGATGGATTGAACAACCCTGAAATCGTGGCTACAGATCCACTCATCTCATTTCGAACCGCATTATGGTTTTGGATGAACAATGTCCAGTCGGTGCTACTTTCTGGCCAAGGGTTTGGAGCCACTATTCGAGCCATCAATGGACGACTCGAATGTGATGGTGCCAATCCAGATACAGTAAGTTCTCGTGTTCGGTATTACACAGACTATTGCAACCAACTTGGTGTTACGCCGGGTGATAACCTTAGGTGTTAGATTATTTGAACCTATATTTGTACACGAATTACAGATTTTACACTTGTATTTGAATTTATTTTTGTATCTCATGTGCTGTTTAACACATGAAAATTATCTCTATTGATGTATTATATTTTTATTTATATCTTACTCATATAAAAGCGGTTAATCTCTTCGACTTGGGGCGTATATTGAAAATTTTCAAATGTTTCTTTTAGAGGTACAATATATGGTACTTTTATCCTATGCAAATATGTAACACATCGTGTCCACATGTATCTACGTAAGTCAAAAGATTTTACAAGATCATATACGTATTTTGTGCAAAAAAAATATAATATGCCAAGTGAATATAGATATGTTGTGCAGTTTAAAATTATATAGTTAAAACATGACAAATACATGTTGAAAACAATTTGTTATTTATATGAACTGTGAATAAAATAATATTTTACAACTAATTTGTTATATAAAATTGTAATGATTTTGATATTTTTTTTGTACAACTACGTAACTTAACATACATACATACGTAGTTTATAACTTGACAAAACTGCAAAATTGGTCCTTGTGGTATTCAAAAAACTATGGATATGGTCCAAAAAATTTCCGACTTGCATGCAAGGTCTAAAATCAAGATTTTTCTATGATTTTGGTCCTAAAATTAAGAAATTTCCGTAGTTTTGGTCCATGGAGCACTTGAATTGACTGTTTTGCCCTTTTAATTTCTCTTTTGCATTTTTTTTTATATTTTTTCATCTGTAAATGCTAATGAAAAAAATTGGCCCATCTTCTCTCTCTCTAACCCCAAAGCTTTATCGTCCAAGACAACTAATTTAGATGGTCGTTGAACATCAAATAGTGTTTCAATCAAATATTGTATCGGAGTCTATACGCTTAATGCAACTTCCCCTTACCATGAAGATTTGACTGAAGAAGATGGGAGTGGATGCAATCATGCATATACTTTATTTTCACTCAACTAAACATGAAAGTTTGATCAGAAGCGCACCAACTGTTCGATTTTATCTCTAGCTTAAACTCAAATTGGTGTCTTCTTTTAATCTAGATTATGAAAAAAAAAATAGAAGCAAGTTTCCAAGCACGTGGATGGCTTAAAGATGTTGTTCATGGGCATATTTTCCTTCAAATCAAATCACATACATACATACACTAAAAACTAAAAAATAATACATAATTGATGATTCGGTAGCAGAACACGGTGGTTGGTGGTTTTCGTCACCGGAGAACATAACCCACCGTTGGTAAGTCATCAAAAGTCGACAATAGATCTGATTTCAAACTCAAACTCACCAAATTTCAAACCCAGATTTGGAATCCACAAAACCCAACACACATTGCATCTGATTTCAAATCCAAAACTCATCATTGTCCGACAGTGGGGTTCAATCATCGAGGTTTTGCAATGGAAGGTTTCAAGCTCCAATACCTAAATATATTGGTTCGAGAAAGAGAGGGGGAACGAAGGTGATGATATGTAAGACACTTACCGGCGATGAGGGGAATGGAGGCGATGAAGCCGACGTTTTTTGATGAGCGAGAGGGAAAGAAAGAAATGTAGGGTGATGTATAGAGGTGGGGGTGTTGTAGGGCTCATTTTTTTCTTTTTTATTAAATTATAAAACAATTAAAATAAATAAAAAAAATAGGAAACAGAAATAATAAGGACAAAATAGTCCTTTCATCTTTTTAGGACCAAAACAATGGAAAAGTTTTGATTTTTGACTTTCCATGAAAATTAGAAAGTTTTTAGATCTCATCCAAAGTTTTTTGAATACCACATGAACAAATCTTGCAGTTTTGTCTTATAACTTTATGTTTTGTTAACTATTATTATTCTTAACTAATTTAAAACTCACTTATTTGGAAAATTTTGAATTATTATAAAAAATATTTATTGATATTTATTTTAGTTAATTTGACATGTCAATTTAGGTTTACACTTAAAATAGTTAAGCATTAAGCGTCAATGAAACAATTTATTATTTGTGACTATAATATTGTTTTTGTGTAAAAACTATTCTAAGCAGCCCCAAACACACACTATTTTTACGATATTAAATAAACCACAACTTTTTTTGAATTTGTGGTCCTTTTGAGATAGTTTCGTTGCGTTTTTGGTCCATTGGTAAAGTGAAATGACTGTAATACCCTTGGGGTATTTATTTTTTATTTTTCTTTCAATTTTTTAAATCTGATAGTTATTTTAGAAAGACAAAATTGCAAAAATGGTACCTGTGGTATTCATTTTTTTGAGGTTTTAGTCCAAACCATGATTTTTTTGGATTAGTGGTCCTTTTGGACTAGTTTGTATGTGAAAATAGTCCCTCTGAAAATTGAAATGACTATAATACCCTTGGGTATTTATTTTACATTTTTCTTTATTTTTTTTAAAATTTAATATTTATTTATTTATTTTAACAATTAAAAAATAATAAAGAATCTCTCTCTCTCTCTCTCTCTCTCTCTCTCTCTCTCTCTCTCTCTCTCTCTCTCTCTCTCTCTCTCTCTCTCTCTCTCTCTCTCAACAAAAACCCATCCTCATCTTTTTCTTCCCCAAAATAACCCAGGAGGAGCCACCGTCAATTTTTTCCATTTCCTGCTCATCCCTTTCCTCCTCCCAATCTTTAGTCTACCTATTACTTCCCTTTCTGGCCTCTACCACTCGATCTTTTAAACATCCTTATTTGGGGTGGTTCACGGTGGCAGAAGGAAGGAGTAAGCAGGGGATGACGTCGATGGGAATAATCATGAGAAAGACCATCGTATTTGGGTTTTGATTTCACCAATACATACCGGTTAGTTTAAGTAGATAAACTAAGGTCTCAATTTCTGAATGTATTTTGGTTCTGGTTCTGATTTCGTTTTTTATAGAGTTTGACCAATAAAGTTTTCAGTTTTGTTTTCGAATTTTGTTTTTTGAACCAAAGAAACCCCAAAATAAGAATATGAAATTGATTTGTATGTGTGTGTGGTTTTCGTTTTTAGAAATTGATATGTGTGTTCAAGCAGACGTATTATTATCTAGAAGCCTTCACATAAAGAACAACTCTCTAAATCTTCAATCGATTCTCTTTATTCTGTTCATGGAATCTTAATTGCAATCTATCAATCTCGATTTTCTTTTGCAGGTTTTTTTGCGTTGAACATCAATCGTACAAGTCTCACGAATGTTCAAACTCGGATCACAACTACAGAAAAGTTTTGGTTTGCGAAATATGTTTGATGTCGATCGAGATTCCATTAAACATAAAAAGAGAAGAAGATGAGAACAAGTTATCTGTAAGCTAGTTGTCGGTTCTCCTCCTCAACCCACAGACCCACATATAAGGATAACTGATCTATTTATTGTACTCTTCATAGTTGTTCTCAACACATGCTCAAATTAACTTGATTTTGACTTTTGAGATTTTGTGTTCAAATCTATGAGAGAATTCCTCATGCCCATCAACTGTTTGATGTAAGTCTTAAACCAACACTACGCCATGTTATCTGTATCTTTATTACTGCTTTTGTAATATAAAGTTATGGCTTGTGATTGTAAGTTCATGATCAAGAATAAGGATGTCTTGTTGGGAGGAAAGAATAAAAAACGGCTAGCTTTGTTTGGATTGAAATAAATATATCTCATGCCAACATTAGACTGCTATACCAAGGTATTTTCTTTACTAATTAACATGGATTTTTTTGGTTTTAGTGAGATCGATAATGGTGGTGGTTTGGAGTTCGCCATCGGAGTCAAAGTTGGATAAGGTTATGTCGAGGAGTTTGTCTCCGACGGAGATGGTGGCGATGATTTTGGGAGTGGAAGAGTATTTGATGGTGTGACAGTGAGTGAGGCAGAGTTTTTGATGGGGAGGGTAGAGATGGAGAAGAGAAGGTGAGAGATCGGTGGTTGGCAGGTAGGAAGAGAATGTTAGAAATGGTCGGGTCTCATGTTTTTAGAGAGAGAGAGAGAGAGAGAGAGGTCCAATATAATTATTTATTTTCTTTTTCATTATAACTAAATAGAAAAAACATTAAAAAAAATATCATAAGGACAATACAGTCATTTCAGTTTATCGAGTGACCAAAAACGCAATGAAACTACCTCAAAATGACCACCAATCCAAAAAAGTCGTGGTTTGGACTAAAACCCCCAAAAAATGCATACCACAAGACCATTTTTGCAATTTTGTATTTTAGAAATTAAAAAAAGGCTCACCTCTCTCTCTCTCTCTCTCTCTCTCTCTCTCTCTCTCTCTCTCTCTCTCTCTCTCTCTCTCTCTCTCTCTCTCTCTCTCTCTCTCTCTCTCTCCAGACATGAGTTTCTTCATCCTTGAACCTTTAAGCATATTGATAACCTGCAATTAAAAACATATACATCGGTCCAAACGATTACTAAAACCACTTAACCCCAAATGATCAGTTAACTAATTTCAAAAATCATATTTGGGGTTCCAAAGTTTTACCTTCAATTTCTTTCTGTCCAAACCATGAAGAATCAAGAAAATGTGAATGGTTGACCACCACAATCACAATTAGGACCTCCGACCGTCGGCCTCCATTGCAACAAGACCACTGATAGCAACGATACCGCAGCCACCGTCATTGATCTACACCAGAAACAACAACAAGTTCGCTTCCTGCATGCATCACCTCCTTCCTCCCGTTATCTCAAATACGATCCCTCTATGTGTGTCTATTTCTCTCAGTAATCGCTAGAGATCAAGAAATCACCCAATTTCACCTCTATCTAGAAGGGGAGCCATAAATCACAAAAAATAGACTTTTACACAGTGTGTGTGTGTGTGTTTGTACATACTTCATAGTTGCACTTTCGAAGCATTCTCCAAGATCTCGGGAAAAATTGGCTCGTCATTTGGGGGTTGTTACAGTATTAGACCCAAATTGTTTAATTATTTTTAGATAAAAAGACGAGACCAACCAAATTCAGGAAAATCAATAGAAATGGAGACAAATAGAAGATGAATTTATGGAACATTTGGACTTTTAGAGAGAAAAAAAAAAGAAAATGGGGAAGAAATCATACGAGGGTGTATATGTACACATGGTTTTGTGCTTGGTTTCTTCATCTCCAGGAGAGAGAGAGAGAGAGAGAGAGAGAGAGAGAGAGAGAGAGAGAGAGAGAGAGAGAGAGAGAGAGAGACCTCTATTATTTTTTAATTGTTAAAATAAATAAATAAATATTAAATTTAAAATGAAAGAAAAATGATAAATAAATACCCCAAGGGTATTATAGTCATTTCAATTTTCAGAGAGACTATTCTCACATAGAAACTAGTCCAAAATGACCATGAAGCCAAAAAAGTCGTGGTTTGGACTAAAACCCTAAAAAAATGCATACCATAGGGACCATTTTTGCAATTTTGTCTATTAAATATTGGTCTTTATTATATCATATATTAAAATATTTTTTGATTTAGATAATATTATTTTATTGAAGAATTTATCAAAATAGCCAAATTTCTTAGCTAAAGATTAAGGCTTTTCCAAAAGACAAAACTGCAAAATTGGTCCCTGTGGTTAGTCAAAAATTGTGGATAAGGTCCAAAATCTTTCCAACTTGCATCATTAGTCCATAATAAGATCTTTTTTGTGGATTTGGTCCCTGATAAGTTTGAAAGGACTATTATACCCTTCTAATTTCTTTTTTATATTTATTAATCTTTATTTTAATATTCATAAAATTAAAAATAGATATTAGCCCCACAAAACCCACACCTTCTCTTTAACAATCAACTCCTTCATCTTCTTCATCTTTTCTCTTACGTTTCCAGCCTGTAAACCAACCAGCAGCACCGCCGCCCTTCTTTCCGGTAAGTACTTCACCCTTCTACTCTGTCGATCTCCTCCCTCCTCGATTCTTTCCTTCTACAGTTCTTGAAGTTACTTTCGATATTGTCATGAATTCTCTTTTTTTCATTCGTTTCCTTCTTTCCAGAAGCATACCTGAGCAAAATTGACTTCATTTTGTTCATCTTTGATTCCATACAGGTTGGTTGATTCACGTATGTTCTTCAATTGATTCACAGGTTCATTGATTCACTTTTGTTTTTCGCTCACCTTCTCCATCGCAATCATCAAAGGATCAAGGTCGTCATTCCATTTGCAACGGTGATGAAATGGGTTTCTGGTGTGTAACCTCATGACCGTCAGCGAGGTGGGAACTGAGCGTTGGACGCGGGGAGGGAGTTTAAAATGGTTTCCCGGTCACTGACCTGGTGGAGCGGGCTTGACCTAGTGCTATAGAATCGGAGAATAAAACACAAAAACAGTCACACACTAAATTAAAAAAACCTAGATATTGAAATCTGCTTCACCCTTAACAGGCTTACTTTGTTCTTGCTCCATTTTTTCCAACAAAAAACAATATTGAGAAGAAAGAACATTACAGGAGGTCTTGATGATGATAACTTGGGATAAAGGAAAGAAGGATGAGAACTGGGTGAAGGGTAATTTTGGTTTATCAGAGTTTGTATGTGTGTTTGTGTGTTTGTTGAGAGAGAGAGAGAGAGATGTGTATGTGTGTGTGTGTATGTTCGTATGTTTGTTGAATCTACATCAAATTTTCCCAGAACTTCATTGATGAAGTTCATTCATGTATGTATGTGAATTAAATCAGTAAGGTGGGTGTTATCGGTGTATGGGGTGGGAGGGGTGGATAATATTTTCTTTTTGTTTTTTTTTTCAATTACTTAATTATTAGAATACATAAAAAATGGAAAAAACAAATTAAAAGGATAAAATAGTCATTCTAAGTAATTTTAAACTTTTCAGGGACCAAAACCACAAAAAGTTTCAGTTTTTGGACTAACAGTGCAAGTTGAAAAGTTTTTGGACTCCATTCATATTTTTTTACAAACCACATTTTTTACAAACCTATGGGACCAATTTTGCAATTTAGTCTTTCCAAAACTAGCTAAGTAAACCAAAGATAGGGCAAACTCATCTGCAATTTCATTAAATGGATTGCAGAATCGTTACCTGTTAACCGATTATATTTCAATTCAAAAAAAAGAGTTTCAACCTCATTTTAACATTCAATGATAAAAAAATTCTTTTTGATGGCGGAAGACGAGGTTGATTAATAATGTTTTAAATATTTTATATATAGCTTTCTTGATTGGTTTTTATCATTTAGGCTGAAATGTAATAGTATTTTGAATGTTTTTTTGCAACCGAATTAAGATCACCGGTACCGGGAATGGTACCGGTTTTCGGTACTTGTACCGGTACCGGCGGTACCGATTCCCGAATTTCATGTATTTGGAGTCCCAAGTACCATCCCGTATTTTTAGATTCAGTACCGGTTCCGGTACGGTACCGGTCAGTGAACCTCTGTCGTCTTTGTTTAATTACGAAAACATTTGGCTATTTTTTGATTTGGGGAGTTTGGTCTAGTTCTGTTCGGTTATTACATTCATAAGATAATAAAATGGTTTGCAAAATGTTAAAATAGGGAATTGCAAGAATGGCAGACTAGGCTTCTCTTGATGAAGGTTGAAAGAGTCATAGTTATGTTTAAAGAATATGCATTTAACAGCTCTGGACTTTGAGGTGCGGGCAACAATCTAATGTACATCTGTGTTTTCCTTGATCAACGCAGAAACGAATACTATTAAAAGTGGAAGCTTCTGGATTTGCATATCTTGTTATCTTAGGTGGAACTATTAACAAAATTAGATCCATGGACGATGATTTTAATGTTGATGGAATGGGTGTTATCGGAAATTCAATCTCTCCACAGATGGGGAAGCTTCTACTGCTGTTGGTGGAGGTAGAGGTGGAGAAATTCTATTGGTAGAGATGTGCGTAGAGAGGCTTCGAAGTTGAAATTAAGAAAAGTTGAATTAAGAATTACGAGTTAAGGCTTCATTGGGATCACTGACTGTTGTTCTATATTTTTTATAAAAATAATCGGTTGGTCATTTATTCATGAAATCACAGATGGCATAAGGCCATAGGCATTTTTCTCTCATCTCACTTGTGATTTCAACAATTTTTTTGTAATTTAATATTTGGACTGTGAGTTTATACAAAATACTACTACATGATCAGAAGATACCACATAAGAACGAAATCACAAAAAATAATAATAATAATAATAATAACGAAATCACAAATGGCCATGCCATTTGCAAATTTACAAGTTGTTAATGCACAAAACTGAAAAGTTCAATTCGGAGACTGTGTGAATTTTGTATAACTTTTTTATAATGTGCAATCTCTAATGTTTTTGCGTTGACACATATACATATTTTTACATGTAAATATAACAAGCAGACACAGTTTCATTCACAAGATTACATGTACACATGTGAATCACATATGAATTACATGTGATTCACATATAATTCACATGTCCTTTAATTCTAGTTTAAATCACAAGTGAATTACATATGAGTTACATGTGATTCACATGTAAATCGTCTTAATTATATATTACTATATAGTTTATTTTAATTTGTTTCCTTTTAGCAATAAATCACAAGTGAATTACATGTGATTCACATGTAAATCACATGTAATTTACATATAAATCACATGTAATTCACATGTAAATTACAAATGAATTACATATGAATCATATGAGATTCACATGTAAATAACAAGTGAATCACATATGAATTACGTCTATATGCACACATGTATTTTGTATGAGTGTTCTTCGTTAATTATTTTTTAAAATTTTCTTATGAATTCCAAATTTGAATCTTAAAAGATACAATCATATGTGAGTATCACATTATGTAATCACGTGTAAATCTTACATGATATAATCACATGTGAATCTTATATGATATATACATATGTATTTTTATAAGTGTCCTTGCATTAATCAAAAAAAATTTAAATTTTCTTGTAGATTTGGTAGAATTTATGGAAAATATGGAAGATGTGAAATGTGATCAATTGAAGAAAATATGCAAATTGTAACATGAAAAAATATAAAACTAGCAAAAGCTAGAAAAAAAAGTACATTAAGTGATTACAAAAGACGGGCTTTTCACCCAATCAACTCAGTTAACTCTAAACTTAGAACATCTAGAATTAATCCAAAAAAAAAGATTGAGATTGAATCAAATCCCAAATGACCGCCTTACGAGGTTTGTCTTTCGCAAATTATTAACTATTTCGAAAAGACCATAACGCCCAAAATATGGTGTTAACCACCGCATCTAGACATCTCTTGACCTGGAGAGGTAAACGAGTCGAATCTAACCAAGAAAGCCATTCCGAGATAGAAGAAAATAAAGGCATACTCTCATCATCTAGAAACAAGACTCCATAAATTCATCGCCATACCACAAGTAAATAAAAGATGATTGACGGTCTCAACATCATTGCCACAAATAGGACAAAGCACAGAACCAATGTCAATTCCCCGTCTATCTAAATTCACTCTGGTAGGAACTAAATTCAAGTGCAATCTCCAAAACAAAATATTGACCTTGGAAGGCAGGAAGCGATTCCATCTAGTAGATTGAGAGGAGGTCTCTAAAAATTGGGAATCAATCATAGTCCTAGCAGAAGCAGCTGTGTAACCCACCGAAGCATTAGGAGACCACAACCAAGAGTCAGGATTCTCACCAAGAACCACGTGGCCAACAAAAGACTTTAAGGCAGTAAATTGAACCAACTCCTCACCTCCTCTAGGATGGCGTCTAAAAACCAAAAACCAGTCACACAACTTTAATCTGTCAGCCACTGTACAATTCTTCTCCAAATCAAGCGCAAAAATCCTAGGGAACCGAGTTTTTAAAGGGATATCAACACACCAAATGTCCTCCCAAAATAAAATAGAATTCTCTTTCCCAATGTTTCGAACACACAAGGATAAAGATCTAAACCTTTTTTTGAAAGGGATTTGACTGCATTGATCGTCATCTTCCATGTAGACATCAAAGAACTATTAATGCAAGCTTTATCAATACCCCAATCTACCCCATGAATATTTTTTATGCGATAGCCCATAAGTCATTAAGGTTCATTCTAAACTTTTTTGTCATATTAATTTAGCAAACATGAAACATCTAATAGCGATTCAATAGTATTTATGCATATAGTCCGACGTTAAAACATAAAGATACACTTTTACATAAATTAACTAAAAATATTAAATAAAAGAGAAAATAAAAATACTACTAATATTATTAATGTTATTTGTATAAAGCATATTGTTGTAGATCATTTGTCCTAGTAGCAAGAGACATACATACATTATTGTGATTCGTCACTCATCTCAATTGTTGCTTGCTTGAGTTTGACAACCAAAGGGGAGAGAGAGTAGTTGGGGGTTCGCCCAACACATGTAATTAAGGAGATGGAAACTAGGTTTTCTGATTGTTTAGGGTTGTTCATGAATTACTTAGTTGGTGGGATTTACAAATTTCTTTCCGTAAAAAAATATAAACTCATGATTAATGAATTCCATATACAGTATAATTATAATTATTTATTTGTTCATTTATAATGATTTTAAGTGTGCGGCCTGATAGATTCACATACATCAAAAGTATAAATATTTATAACGCTTTTTAATGTGTGATCTCATAGATTCACATACATCAGAAGTACAAATATTTATAACGTTTTTAGTGTGCGATCTCATAGGTTCACATACATCAGAAGTACAATTTATTCTTTATTCGTTGTAGTTATTTTCAACAAAGTCCACCATCACTCACCATTTCTTATTAATCCTCAACATCATCCTTCTCATATCCGACTTCTTTATCCTCCTCTTAACATCCAAAAATACTCTCATTCGCTCCTTTGTCAACTATTTAATCAAAATCACATTCTTCATAACCGGTCTATATGCTTTTATCCCTAACATACTACATTGACCATGTCAATTAGTTCAAATTCCATATGGTTGTTGACCACATTACTCATCATCATCCATCTTTTCTATTTCGATCCACTATTAAATATCCCAAATCTCTAAAAATTAATTCAACTGCAACCAACAATGTTTCACTTAATACTTCGATTATGGTGTCGCTCTTGATTGTTAGAGGCTTCATTTGACGGTTCTTCAGTTTGTTGTCATTTTGTTTTTTTCCCTAGGTTTTGCATCATTCGTGATTTACTGTGTTAAGTATTCTTTAAAGTTGCATAGAGTGGATGGGTGCGATTTGTTGTTAGAAAAAAATAAGTTATTCAATGTGGGTACTAGAGAACACAATCTTTTGTCATGATACTTGGATTTATTCAAATTTAGCTAGAGAACTCCATATGTTGTTTGAATTTGAGAATAATAGAAATCAGAGGGTTTTTTTTACTACTTTCTTCTTATTATCATATTAAGGGCTTAGTGTTCGAGGGGAAAGTTCAAATTCAGAAAACCTAGCTTCATAATTTTTATATAATTTCTTGAAAAAAAATATAAGTTTGTGTTTCCACCAAACAAGGAAAGGAAACATAAAAGATAACATTTAAATCTACTTCATGACACAAAAAGTTATATTCCAATCCCCCAAAAAGCAATGCAAAATGTGATAAAAGGATAATAAGCACCAAATCTCAAGTACAAATACAAATACAAATAAACATTGTCATGGGGCAATCAGATAAGACATGAAATATCATCCAATGTCATCTCAATTATGTAAACTTTTCCATAACATAGCAACAGATCATCATATCTTTTAAAGATTTCCACCTCTTAATGCAAGAACTAGATGAAGAACAGATCCTCCTTCAATGTTGTAATCCTTTGCTGTTTTGTCATCTGCAAGCTGTTTTCCAGCATAAATCAGCCTGCATTCATTCAACAATCAAGTTAAAATTAAAGAACCCTAATATTATTGTTATCAAGGTATTTTTGTTGAAGAACCCTAATATCACCTTTGCTGAACTGGAGGGATTCCTTCTTTCTCTTCAACTCGTTCCTTGATTCTATCAATTGTATCAGTTGGTTCAATGTCGATTTCAATTTCTTTTCCTGTAAGAGTTTTGACCTTGATCATGGTTCCTCCTCTCAATCTTAGAACAAGATGAAGTGTTGACTCTTTCTGGATGTTGTAATCAGCAAGTGTTCTTCCATCTTCTAATTGCTTTCCAGCAAAAATCAATCTCTGTTGATCTGGAGGGATCCCTTCTTTGTCCTTCAAAATGCAATCACCAATTATTCCACATAATTAAAAGAGAAAATCAACGCACATCGATAGTAAAGAGAAAGAAGAACCACAGTCCACATAACAAACAGATTCAGAACATCAATTTCAATACAAATATACGATCAAAATCTACTACAGAATTCACAAACATACTCTCACAGTAAGCATGATTAGGAAGTGAAGTGAATACAACAACAAATTAACCTAAAAGCGATATTTACTATAAATATGTTATAAACAGTCATGAAATAGCAAAATCGTGTCAGAAGTAAACAATATAAGTATCGAAATCGATGATTGGAAGAGGAGAAGATACAAAATCGAAATCAGAGGTAAGAATAGAGGAGAAATAAGAACCTGGATCTTGGCTTTGACATTGTCGATGGTGTCGCTGCTTTCGACCTCGAGGGTGATGGTTTTTCCGGTTAGGGTTTTGACGAATATCTGCATCTTTGTGTTTCTGTTGGGTGTTGGATTTGATGAAGGAAGGGATTTGAGCGGTTAATTAATAAGCACATACGCGAACCTAAAAGCTGCGTTTAAAGAACGCGGATGCCGTTGACTTTTTGCTTATTCTAGAGTATCGTTTTGACTAAATTAATAGAAAACAATTTCATATTTTATCAATTTTTTAATCATATTTTAAATAAAAATATTTATCTAACCATTCTCATTCAATATTTAAAATAGTTTTTTTAGACACTCCAAATATAAAAACATATGTCCAATTGTATGATTATCTTTATTTATATCAAAATTTTGATCAAAATATAATAACAAAATTATATAAAACACACACATCCTAAATTTTCAAATTCATGACATTAGGACTAGACCCTCAACATATTGGACAAGGGATAGCTTACTAACAACTCTTTATATCGTTAGGTCACATACTTTTTGGTAATACAATAGAAAGGAAGTAAAAAAAAAACACATTTTTCGTGCACATAATGCTAATGGACAAAAGCATTGAATGCGACATTGGATATATCTCTTTATATAGAACCTTTTAGTTAGCATAACACAAGAAAACGATGGCAAAGATGATTCTCTATATAGTATGTGTGACCAATTCACAAATTCTCTACTTATAAAAACAAGCTTAGAGAATAAGCTAAATGTATAGTAGGGAAAAAGGAGAAAAACATAGTATCGAGCTTGTAGATTTAAAACACTACAACGAGGATCTCAAACAACATTCAAGGATTTTCGTCTCTTACATACTTTTTTTAAGGGTTGGTTAGCAGTTAGAAGTTAAATTCATCAAGTTAGTTAATACGTCTAAACTCGGGTTTGAATCCGCAACCTCCAATTTAAGAAGCTTCCACCTCTACCAAGTGGACTAGTCCCAAATTAGCTGTGTGATTTGTGAAGGTTGAGCAATTGTTTCATATTTGAACTTGTCTCTAATAAGGATAAGCTTGTTTAGACTACATTCAATGCACAATAAACTTCGAGTATTCACTTATAAAAAACTTTATATAGAAAATTTACTATTTTAACTTTCTATATAAATGTATTCGAATCCTGCAACACTTGCATGATGAAATTTTAATCTAAGTCTCGTTTGTACATCCATTTGGACCAACAACGCTTATCCAAACGGTTGGATTGATCGTTGTGACACCCCACAAGTTCCTATGGTAATCTTATGTAATTCAAATGTTTTCATAAAAAGATAAATCATGTTTAGAGGGAGATATTCGAAAGATCCTTGGCACTTACCATATGTAGTCAAACATGATGTAAATATTGTATCTCTCTGGTGGATTTTTGTTTCATTGTGATAAACTAAAAAAAAAACATTAGGTTATATTTTTCTCCATAACTAATTTACATTATGATCTTGCCTAAATTAATGTCTCTTAAACCATTTTATGTTCTTATTTTTTAAAGAAGTGTTGAGATCAGCTATATTGGTTTTAATGTACATTTGAATGAAAACACATTGTTATATTATGCCTATAATAAAAGTAAAAAAATGATAAACCACACTTCAAATTTGAACCTTAAACCTAGATTTTCACGCTTCAACCATTAGGCTCTAATCATATGTGTTGGTTTTAATAAAAGGACATCGCTATAAAATGCTCACAAAGCATTAATATTAGACAATATAAGAAAAAATGGTATTAATGGCCACAATGGTTTTTATGGTCATTGTGAGACAACACATTGGGTTTTTTCTTGCGTTTTCACTAATAACAACTAGGAAAAGGTCCGTGCTTTGCACGGGTCATTCTTTTTAGAAAAAAAAATGAAAGGTAGAAGAATATGTTTGACGGAAATTCCAAAGAATAAAAAAAAAAGAAGATAGAAGAATACGGTAGACGAAAATGATAAAGAATAAAGAAAATGGTTGTAAAGAAGTAAAAGTGAAAGTTTAGTGGCAAAAATATAAAGAAGTAAAAATAAAGTGGCAAAATTATAAAAATGAAAAGTTTGTTGAAACTTTAGTGACAAAATTATAAAGAAGTAAAATAAAGTGGTAAAATTATGAAGATGAGAAGTTTCAACACTAAAATGTAGAAAAGATGTGGCAAAAATTCTAAAATGTAGAAAAGATGTGACAAAAGTCAGAAATAGAAAAGAATACTGTTCTTTTCCTCCATACGCTTTAATATATATAGTTAATAGTAAAGTGTATTTTTTGTCTATATCATCAATTATTGATCAAAGTCAAAAATTTTAGAAACTCTTGTGTAAATCCAGCTTGATGCATTAATATGTTACATCCTTCGTTTATTAAGTTATATTTAGCATGTTACGAATGTTTTAAACATTCAACTAACAAAAATCAAACTATATTCTCAAACAAGGTTACCAAAAACAAACATACTAGACACTCAACATTAAAACTTCGAACCAAAATAACAATCATACACATGTTTTTGTCAAATTGGCATAATAAAAGGAAGAACACTAATAATAACAAAACGTTAATCCAAAAAATAACTTCCTTCCACTTCCTTCTCTCAACCATTGTTACGCCTATTTTGCTTAGATGATTTAATTTACATCTATGGTTTACATTCTTTAGACATATTCCTTCTATGCAAGCTTAAAATCAAGCATGTCCTTTATATCTAACCGAATTGAAGGCCCCATTGATGAACATATATGTGCACTTTTCCAGTATACACCTTTTGCTCCAGTTGGCTTGTTTGTTTCCACTGATTTCTGTCAAAATTAACATATATAAATAAATCATGTCAAAATATATTCATCTCAACATAAGTTAGCTTTTTTTTCAGAAGGGTAAGAATGTAAATATACCACTGCAGCAAGCAAGTTTATAGTAAGATCTTCTTCTGAAAAACTCGCCTTCCCAAATGGCAAATGAACAATTCCTGTTTTGTCTGCTCTGAATTCCACTTTCCCCTTCTTAAATTCCTCTATTGTCTGTAAACCATCATATTGTAAACTTAACAAGAAAACTACAAATTTGGTCCCTGTGTTTATCAAAAAATTGAGTTTTAACTTTTAACCCCCTAAACTTTCAATTTTGCATAGATGGTCCTTATGAGCATGTTTTGTTATGGGTTTCCGGGTTTGGTCCCTCCTTTTAATCTCAGTTAAAATTCAACTGTTAGTGACTTCATGTGCCCTTCACACAAGGGTAAATTTGTCTTTTTTACCAATAATAACAACATACTTTGTTTTTTAGTCAAAATAGCAATGTATGTAAATTTCACTACCAATACGGGCATTCTACTTTATTTGTTAAATATTGCAATTATGACTAAATAAATTTTCTGAACAAGAGTAAAATGACCATTTTACCCTTCATATCTTACCTGAGGTATAGTGGTTGTAACAGTTCCAGCCTTAGGGTTTGGCATAAGTCCACGAGGTCCCAAAATCTTTCCAAGACTAGCAACCTGATGGGAATGAGAATTATTTTTAATTTCTTTAAAGGGTAATACTTATTTAAATAATATTATAAAATTAAAAAAAAAAAAAAAAAAAAAAAACCTTAGGCATCATATCTGGAGTTGCAATCAACTTATCAAATTCCATGAATCCTCCTTTAATCTGTTCTATCAAGTCTTCTCCTCCAACTATATCTGCTCCTGCATTTTTTGCTTCATCTATCTTTTCACCTGTGGATTTAAACAACTCAGAAATAAATCCATAAATGATATTATAAATTTATAATAAAACCATGATTAGTGAAAACTGTTTCTTTAAAAAGTTAGAAAATGAGAGATAGAAAAAACCTTGAGTGAGAACAGCAACCCTAACAACTTGCCCTGTGCCTTTGGGCAAATTCACCTACAATACAAGATTTCAAACATCAAAGACTCTTTTTGGAAGAATATATTAAACTTAATTACTTAAAATCAAATTAAAACATATATTTTAATTTAACTCACTGTTGCTCTGAGTTGTTGATCATTATATTTTGGGTCAATGTTAAGACGAAAATGTGCTTCTACACTTTCTGTAAACTTTGTGCTTGCCATTTGCTTCAGCAATGATACTGCAGTTTTGAGATCATACTCTTTCTTTACTTCCCTCAGCTTTTGAATTTCCAAGAATCTCTTTGACCTAGTCTGATGAATCAGAATTGCACAAAAAGCATTTGTAAAATATGAGAAAGACTAGTAAATAATCTTGAATATTGTTGGTTGTTTACTACAGGAAGTATGAATTAATGTAAGAAAACCACATTTCACATTTCGCAATTCAGTGTACATGATGGAA
Organism: Lactuca virosa; assembly: GCF_052849685.1. Classification (NCBI taxonomy): domain Eukaryota; kingdom Viridiplantae; phylum Streptophyta; class Magnoliopsida; order Asterales; family Asteraceae; genus Lactuca; species Lactuca virosa. The sequence goes on from NC_136427.1 coordinate 177,791,079, forward strand.
AAGAACCCTCGAGATTACAGTTTTGGAGCTAATACTATTTGGGGTTTGTTGTAATTAATCCATGAAAACTCGATTGGAAGTTGACATTTGAGTTTGTAATGTGCACTGAGTTGTTTTGAACTTTGAAATTGTGTAAAACTATCAACATACATTCGAATATATACAAGAACTACAAGAACAGAGACGTTTGGGAGATGAAATTATGAAAGAAACTGATGTGGAATTTCATTGGGTTTTTGGGGCGATGAAGGGATTCAATAATCCGAAAACCTTTTACGAAATTAACACATAATTTACAATGAAGTGAAGTAGAATTGAATCGAGCATAAACATACCCTGTCACTCTTAAGAGGCAAAGCAGCTTTTCCTTTCTTAGGTTTAGAAGGGGAAGGAGGAGGAGCAGTAGCGACACTGCCACCTTCAACATCCTCATCAATTTCACCCAAATCAGCTTCAGCAGCCACCGCAGAAACCAAAAAAGGAGAATTCTTGGAAGAGGTAAAACTGCCGAAACCGGACTTCAAATTCGTGGGTCTAATGCATTCTGATTGCGACTGTAGAACCAGAGTCTTGGTTTTGGGGTTTGGTTTGAAACTGAAGGAAGAGATGAGGGATGATTTTGGTTCTTGAGGAAGGTGTATCGATGATAGAGTGAGAGTAGCCGAAGTGGAAGCAGAGGAGGAGGCCATCTTCTGGTTTTCCTTTGCCTTATGTTTTGTGTGTTCTATCCGTAAGCCGTATATACGATGAAGATGATGATAAGGCACTTTGGGTTCGTTTTCACTTTTAACCTTAAATTAATACACATTTACACCAATGATCCCTATTGTTTATCAAAATTGGCATGGTGTGGACAACTATCAAAAACATCTACTTGTTTGGTCCTTATGGTTTATAAACAATGTCCATCTAGTCCTTTTCTTAACTTTATTTGATTTTAGACGTTTTTCCAACCCACGTGCCCGCCCCTCACATGAGGGTATTTTTGTCCTTCTAGTACACCCCCGCTAATCTAATCATATTGATGCATGGTATATTTGAAAGTTGTCCTTATTTCTTCACATCTCACCCCAAGAAACTAATACTCTTTTTTAACGGTATCATCGTTTTTTAGAGAAAATTTAATCAACAACTGTAACATAGCGTAATTGTACAAAAACGGTGTTAACATAGTGGTTTTGTTGACCAACACATGTGAGGGAAGACATAAGGAAGGTGTAAGATAAGTACATTGTGTGAAAACTTTAACAGCTGTACAATTTGTACATGGTTATTCATCTTAAAACACTCGCTTCTTGTTTTTGAGGAGGTATACCAAACTACTCCACACTACAAGTTGGTCGGTCGATTTTTATCACTTTAAATAGCACTTATTATTACAAAACGTCCAATTTTGCTTACAAATGGCTCTAATTTTGGTGTTTATTTAATTGTTTGTATAGTATTGAAAATCAACTAACAAACAATGGAAATGCAAGAGAATAACAACAAATAGATGATGTTGGACGTGCTTTATTGTTTTGGTCATATCTCATACACTGTAGACCGGATTAACATGATTCAAGTTGTTGTGGAAAGAGATCAAAAATTAAATACAACTTTCATTTTTTATGCTTCCGCTAATTTGATTGTTATCAAGGTGATAATCAGATTGGAAGTCGTAGTTATGATTATAAATAAACTTCGAAAATACTGAAGGGTTTTGAAATTAAAGATGGTTTTGGGAAACGAGAAATCAATGAAGATTAAATCCACACACTGCCCCATATTTATCCCACATTTACACCTAATGTAACGCCCGCAGATTCGGGCTAGATATTTAAGATTTAATAGATAATATTAGCTAAAGATGTAATGACTATCTTGGTGATATAAGGAGCGCTTAAATCCGACTTCATAAGAAGAAGTTAAGCTTCGTCGAAGTTCCGCGATTAAACCGACACGGCTATGAGCGTCGTAAAAAGTGAATTTAGATAGGTTGCTTATTAGCCTAAGTAAACTAAACGGAAGTCGTAGTAATCATAGAACCAAACTCGTGTATATAGAGAACGTCCAAATCTAACTTCATACAAAGAAGTTATGATTTTTCAAAGTTTTAGTATAAGTAGTGTGCGACACAGAAACTGAATTTTAGATCTGTCAATTGTTAGGAAAAGCAATCTAAACGAGAGTTGAAGATCTCGTAATTAGGAGTTTGTTGATATAAAGACAATCGAGAACGGATATCATATGAGAGAGTTATGATTTTTATACGGACTTTAACAGTCTAAGCTTGTTAAAAATATAACTTTAAAAATAAAGTGAGAATTAGTCGACGCAGTCTAAATGAAAGTTGTAGTCCTCGTCGATAGCAACGCATGGATATAAAGAGTGTCGAAAAGGAGCTCGTATGAGGAAGATATGATTTTTGAAAAATTAGATATCCGCACGCGCACGTGCGAGAGGCGCAACGCGTAGCAGGCTGTCGACATGGCGACGTGGATGAATATAGTGCTGACATGTGGAAGCAAGGGGGGACGGCAGGAGCAACGTCGCTTGAAGGACGTGACACGCCTCTGGTCGGTGCGCGGCCCGCGCCTGTTCAGTTATATATACCCCTCGAATTTCCTTCAATTCTTATCCTAGTTCTCATATCTCTCTCTAAAATATCTCTAGTCGTTAAGGTCCGAATATTTCAGACTTTTGAGTATTTTAGTTAGGCTCTGGAGTAGCTAGGAGCCCAACAAATAGAAGCTATCGGGTCGAAATTCTACCAGTGTAATTTCTGAACTTTTGTCAGGAAAATCTTTGTAAGTTAAGCTACACGTACATTGTTTTCAGTGTAACTTATATTTATAATCACAATCATTATTATGAATCTATAAATAAGATTTGTCACTGATTCCATGTCATAATATTTATTGATATACTTATGGAGATAATATAGATGCCAGATTTAGGTGTTATTTGTTTTTTTTTTCAGAAAAAACCACTTTTGACCACTTCTTGTTGCGACGCGCAGCACACGCGCAACACTTGACCTTTCGTAGTTGTTTGTTTTTTGGAAGACTTCTAACTTAAAAACGGTTGTGCGTGTGCTGTATAGCGCAACACTAGACCATCCTCTTCAAACCATTTTTCACTTACTTTAAGTTATATTATTTCATCTTAGATTTGTTTTAATTTTTTTTCAACAACATGTTTATTATTTTAATAATATTTGAAAAATATTACAAACAATTGAAGTATATTTTATATAATTTCAAATAATTTCAAAACCGTTTGGTAAATTTCATATAAATAATTTTTTGTGTTATATTGTCTATAATCAAATATTAATAAATTATAAAGTTAATCATTAAAATTATCAAATTTATTGAAGTTAACCGGAAAAATAATCACCGTCTTCAAAATTTTAACAAAAATGAACATGTTTTTAGCTAAATTAACACGTTTTATTTATTGTTATTTAGCAAATATTATGTTTAATTCTTTCATATAAACCTCTTTAAAAATCATATCACCATAATGATCTTTATATTTGATTTGCATATGATTAAACTAAATAAATTTTTATTTAGGTTTATTTTTAACTATTGTATAGTTAATTTCAGTTTATTGCAGCAGTCTGCAGAGGTTAAAAAACAAACAGATTTCTTATTACAAGCTGCATCCGTTTGGCCCACCTCTTCTACTGCAAAGGGTTGCAGATGTGGTCCGCAGACTTCAACCATTTTCATTTCGAAAAAGCAAACAACACCTTAGTGAGGTGTTTTTAAAGTAAGATTTCCAAACAGTATACTTTGTATAACAAACGGACCCTTCCTCCGATATGGTCTTACCTAGTTATTCCTTACTTGATAGATCTGAATGTAAACATTGGGATTATTGATGAATTTAGACTATCATTAGTCATCACGAATATAAGACTAATACTTAGTGATGTGTACATAGATCTTTCAAAAGGAAAAGCTAGGTGTTAAGGCGAAGCACTGCCCAAATTATGAGTCGTCACTTTTAGCTAGTGAGTGCAAGTCACTTTCAAAAACAATGTTTTAATACAAAGTATTTAACTAAAAGTATTAATTATCTGCCAAAAGTTTATTTGTGAATTAATTGTTTATTATCCAGAATATTTGTTAAATGTATATTTGATTACATATACTGTGTGAACCATAAATGGTTAATTATGTGTTAAAATGTTATATGATATTATTACATGATACTTTTAAAAATGCGTATTATCATTTAAAAATATTAATGTATAATAATTGCATAATATTATGTGTTAAAACTTTACACTACATTAGGACAATATTGTGTAAACAGAGTTAGTATTGGAAATTGATTACAATGATTGTAATCTTGTCTAAGTTTAAAACTAATACATATAAAGAATACTTAGGTCTCGTTAAGTTGGATAAAATAATGTCGTCGTATATTGTATTGCGATAGTATGGTATAAATAGGAAAATGGTTTGGAAATCAATTATAAGCATTGTAACAACCCGTTGTTTCGAGTCAATGTAAGTCAAACTAATTCAAATAAAAGTCTAGACTACAACCATATACAAGTGAATTCACCCCATAACACTTTTACAATAAGAATTTGAATGCCAAGAATACTTGTATATATAAGTTCATATGATAACACAAGGGTTAAATTTAAACCCATGTTGATTTAAGTTGTTATAAGTCAACAAAACTTACACTGGTTCAAATGAGGGTTTCGATTCTTCATACAAGAGCCTAATACTTAGTTTAAATCATGAAAATACAAGGTGCAAATGTAGTTTTCGGTCTTGGGAATCTAATCCTAAAACCAAACCGTGAACTCTTGCTTTTGGAAAGGTCAACCCGCAAACAACCTCTTCTAGAAGACCTTGACTGAAATCTCTTTTCTATTGGACTTTAAGGCCGCAAACTCTTTTCCCTTTGACTCAAAACCACAAACCACTTTTCCATTTGACCTTAGGACTGCAATTAAGAGAGATTTCGGTCATATAGGACTGAAAACAAAAGGTTTAAGGCCCATTAAGGCCAAAAACCTCTTCTATATAAATGTCTTCAACCGTGAACCCAATTCATTTCTCAATTTCCCAACCGTAAACACCCTTATTTTGCTCTCAAAAGTCATACAAAATCTTCATATCTTCAAGAATTTTCTACCCAGATCATCATAATTCCACCTATAACACCAAGAACAATCTTCAAATCTTCAAGTTTTCCTCAAGAACACCAAGAACATCATCAAATATTCATATCTCCCACCGAAAACACCCAAACACACTGAAAACGCCTAGAACACTTCCAAATAATTCCTAAGGCTTTTTGTAAGTATTTCTTACATAATTAAGTGTTGTCTAACACCTAATTTATTAATTTATTTAAATTAATATCTTATTAATTTAATATGATATCGTGTATAATTATCATTAGGACACAACGACGCACACGAGTTCTAACCCGAGGATCACCGCTACCACTTCATATCCAAACGAGAAAACGCATTCGATGTGAGTTCATACCCCCTACGTTTTCACTATTTTTCCATGTTTTTATGGGGGGGGGGGGGAATACAAGTACAACACAAGCAATTTTTGTGTTAACATCCAAATGATTTCAAATAATTACCAACGTTTCCAACCATTTCAAACTGTATCAAGCTTTTCTAAATTATTTCAATTGTTTCAACTATTGTTTTTACCAAAACATATATATATATATATATATATATATATATATATATATATAAATGAAATCCAACAGGCTTAGGACTGATGTTTTCGCCTTAACTCCTGTTCCTTGTTTGGTTGTGGGCTTAGGGTAAATTCACTTGTCCGACTATCTTTTTAATTTCAATTATATATGCCCTATATATATATATATATATATATATATATATATATATATATATATATATATATATATATATATATATATATATATATATATATGAGTACAAACCTTTAAACCTTTGTAACATGCTGAGCAAAGGAGAATTTTTAGAAATACCTTCATTACAATTGGAACACACTTATAAACTATAATAAGTATAGTTTATTGAACATACTTACTATTCTACTAATTCAAGAAACGATACAAGAACATACTTAGAAACTATAATAGGTATAGTTTATGGAACAGTTATATCATTGTTACTAAATACAAAGATACAATACAAACGAACATATAAACTATAATTGGTATAGTTTATGGAACATAAGTACTATTTTACTAAGTACAGATTTTACTACAGTAAGAAACATATAAACTATATTAGGTATAGTTTATGGATCCTATATACAGTTATTCATTTCAAAGTGATTTTCAGTTATTCTACACGTAACCGTCAGTATAGCTTTGTGAGACACACTTCAAGTACTTACCTAAGTACCAACCAAGCCCTGAAATTATAACCAGAGTCTCCTGGAGGGAGATCATGAATTTGTGTATAGATCTATACGAGACTGACAAACCCGCACCTTAACTGTTAGCTACAGTTAGGCCGGTAAGCCTGGGGTGACAAATGTCATAACGATTCTGACGCCTGAAGAACGTCGTTTCAGGTCATCTTAGGTCATCAAGTATGGTTATAATAACTCACAATTTGGTATTGAACAATTCTATTAGTGTATGAATAAATAAACAATTTCATATAGTTTTATTAATGATGAAACTACAATACATTATTTTACAAAACAGTTGGTAAAACCAGGTACTTACAATTACAGAGTTTTTATACTAGTACAAATATAGAATACTATTCCGGTACAGAGAAAACATACTTTTCATGGTTTTATGGGAATTAAAACTACATTATACTATCTCAGGATACAATAACTTTTACACGTTTTGGTTTTAGAGTATTAAGACTACCGCATTTTACAACAAGAAATATATGATTTTCTGGGAAAACCTACTTACATTTTCAAGGAACAAACGACAGATTTCAATTACAAACATGCTTATGAACTCACCAACTTAAATGTTGATACACTTTCAAAATCACTTGTATTCTCATGGAACCAGTAGATAGGTACACCCATAGGTTTTGAGAAGACGGAGCTTTGTAGAGTCGCGTCTTTTATACTTTTGCTATACAATTTTGATGTCATACAAGTTATGTTATGAACAGATGTAGAAACAATAGTTTATCAATGTAATGGTTGTGTTTGCTTTGATTACTATTATACAATTGTTGTGATACTGTACATGATGTCCTCCGCCCCCGAAAGTTTCCGTCGTTCCAGTTTGGGGGTGTGACAAATAGTTATCAGAGCATTGTTTATAGTGAACTAAGTATATCGAACTTTACAAGATATACAACTATAAACACAATGGGGTTGAAGCGCTCTGACTAAAAGTATACTTTTAAAACCTAAGTATTTTATAAGAAGTATATAAATATACATACATACCAGAAACAGTATCACAGTAAGAACTACACAAACGTATTTAGATGTTGGACGTTGCAGTCAAACCTAGACAGTTATGTAATCAACTATATTTATTTGAGATACGACCAACATGTGTTTGGGAGTGATCGTGGTGTTGGAACAAGTCTAAAACTTACCAATAATACATACAAGAGAAACTCTAGAACCAAACATAAAGATAAAATACTATAAGAGTATTTTATGATCCTACAACACTAGAACAAGAACATTTAGGCCTCGATAGTTAAATATACTAATAGTCGATAAGGGATTTCTTACTAGAATCGAACAATAGAAAACAAAGAACCATTGCTGGTAGGTTTATAATTACTAAGTGTATACGTAAGAGTTATATATAATTAAGATTTTATAGACATAGAAATTATGATTTAGCTTTACTTCCTATTCCTTGTTTGGTTGTGGACTTAGAGTAGAGTCACTCATTCGAAGGTCTATTTAGTCTTGGTTATATATAATTTGTATACACTAGGTGATTATAGGGGGGGGGGGCCAGTGTGAGCTACACTATACAAATTCTTTACAAGTTTTTCTATAAATGAAGTTGGCGATTGTTTACTTATATTAGTAGACTTCCACTATAAATATATTAATAGAACACTATAATAGTCCGGATAAGATATATCTTGTTCATTATCACCTGACTCATTACCACTATAGAGGACTTATCATTACTTTCTCTTTAATCATTATAGAGAAAGATGCCTCCAAAGAAGTCCAACAGGAACAAAAACAACCCGCCGACGAATCCACCACTGCCACCACCTCCTCAGTATGACCCTGCTGTTTTTCAAGCAGCAGTAACAGCCGTCGTGGCAGCTGCCAAGACGCAGATTAATGCAAGCGGCACTAGTGGGGCGGGTAGCGGTGCCAACCCTTCTAACCACGGAGATAGTCACGTACACCCAAGGGAGTGTTCCTATAAAGACTTCACGAACGCTAAACCTAAATCCTTCGATGGAACCGGATGTGTCATTGCTTTAACACGTTGGTTTGAGAAGACCGAATCAGTATTTGAGATATGTGTGTGCCCTGAAGCCAGCAAAGTAAAATTTGCAGCATGCACTTTCATAGACAGAGCCCTCTCATGGTGGAACAGCCATGTCAAGTCATTGACTTTTCCAATAGCCAATGCCATGAGCTGGGAAGACTTAAAGGAACTTATGCTAGCAGAATACTGCCCGAGGGACGAGGTGAAAAAGTTAGAGCAGGAGCTCTGGAGTCTGAAGATGAAGGACTCCGATATTGCTGCTTACACTGCCAGATTCAGTAACCTGGCTCTTCTGTGTCCCAGGATGGTCACCCCGGAGAGTAAGAAGGTGGAAAGGTACATCTGGGGATTAACTCCCCCGACTCAAGGAAATGTTATAGCTTCCAATCCCCTTACTTTTGATACTGCCAAGCGTCTGGCACAGACACTAGTGGATCATGGAGTTCGCCAAGGCTCCATGACAGCCATTCCTAAACAACCCAAAGAGAGTGGGAGCAAAAAGAAATTTTGGAACAAAAGAAATGGGCAATCGTCGCAAGAGCCCTCAAAGAAACAACAAACTGTGGCAGTCCACACTGCTATTGTTCCCGCTGCTACTCCTGCTGCTCCAGCACCTCCCAACCGATATGCTGGAAACCTTCCACTGTGTAACAAATGCAACTTCCATCACACGGGAGTCTGCAGAGAAATGCATTGCAAGAACTGCAATAGAAAGGGGCACACCGCCCGTTTCTGTAAGATGTCATCACAATCAACCAACCAGGTCCCTAGAGGAGGAGTCAGCCAAGCGTGTTACGGGTGTGGCGAAATTGGGCACTTCAAGAGGGATTGCCCGAAAGCAAAGAATGTTGGCGACGTGGGAAGAGTGCTAGCTATCGGACATGAAGAAGCCATAGCAGATCCCACGGTAGTCTCGGGTACGTTCCTTCTCGATAATTCTTATGCATGCATACTCTTTGATAGTGGTGCGGAGAGGAGTTTCATTAGCCATAAATTTAAACACCTACTCAAACAAAAACCACAATCCTTAAACGAATCATTCACCGTCGAGATGGCAAATGGGAAAACAGAAAGCACTAACGACATATTCATAGGCTGTACCCTCACTCTAAACGACTATTCCTTCCAAATCGACCTTATGCCAGTCTCAATAAAAAGCTTCGACATCATCATCGACATGGATTGGTTAAGTCCTCATCGTGCTGATATTCTTTGTTACGAAAAGGTTGTTCGCCTTAATATGCCAAGTGGCAAAACCCTCGTTATCTACGGTGACAAACCCAGTACGAAGCTTCGCATCATCTCTTGCATCAAAGCCCAAAAATATTTGTGTAAAGAATACTACGCATTCTTTGCTCATGTAGTCAATGAAAAGCAAGAAGTAAAAGACCTCGAGAGCATTCCCGAAGTCTGTAATTTTCCTAACATCTTTCCCGAAGATCTTCCAGGAGTTCCTCCTGAACGCCAAATCGAGTTCCGAATCGACTTGATTCCTGAAGCAACCCCCGTAGCCAAATCCCCGTATCATCTAGCACCAGTGGAGATGCAGGAATTATCCTGCCAATTAAACGAACTTCTCAGTAAGGGATTCATTCGACCGAGCTTCTCACCCTGGGAAGCACCGGTCCTGTTCGTGAAGAAGAATGATGGATCTTTCCGAATGTGCATAGATTATCGCGAACTAAACAAGCTTACCATTAAGAACCGATACCCCTTACCGCGAATAGACGACCTCTTCGATCAACTCCAAGGAGCCAGTTACTTTTCAAAGATTGGCCTAAGATCAGGGTATCACCAATTACGAGTCCATGAGAATGATGTTCCCAAAACAACATTCCGAACTCGTTATGGTCACTACGAGTTTGTAGTACTTCGGTCTAACAAATGCACCCGTGGTATTCATGGATCTAATGAATCGGGTATGTCGTCCCTTCCCAGAAAAATTTGTGATAGTATTCATAGATGATATACTTATCTACTCACGGATTAAGGAAGAACATAGCCAGCACCTGAGACAAGTCTTAGAAACATTAAGGGAGGAAAATCTTTATGTGAAATTCTCAAAGTGCGAGTTTTGGATTAGGAAGGTAAATTTCCTTGGTCACGTGGTCAACGAAGAAGGAATACACGTGGACCCCTCCAAAATAAAGGCAATCGAGAACTGGTTAACACCTAGAACGCTAACAGAGATCCGCCAATTTTTAGGACTTGCTGGTTACTACCGCAGGTTCATACAGAATTTCTCCTGAATCGCTAAACCGCTTACTGCCCTGACTCAGAAGGGTGTAACTTTTAGCTGGGGAGAGAAACAAGACACTGCTTTCCAAACGCTGAAGCAAGCCTTGTGTAGCGCACCTATCTTGTCCTTTCCTGAAGGAACATAAGGCTTCGTAGTGTACTGCGATGCAAAAAACCAGGGACTAGGCTGTGTACTTATGCAACGAGGAAAGGTTATTGCCTACGCCTCAAGACAACTAAAGAAACACAAGGCTAACTACACCACTCATGACCTTGAGCTGGGAGCAGTAGTATTTGCTTTGAAGATATGGAGGCACTACCTTTACGGTACCAAGTGCACCATCTTCACGGATCATAAAAGCCTCCAACACATCTTCAATCAGAAAGAACTTAACATGAGACAGCGACGATGGGTAGAGCTACTCAATGATTACGAATGCAAAATTCACTATCATCTCGGCAAAGCCAATGTAGTAGCAGATGCTCTTAGTCGAAAGGAGTACTCAGGTCGTAGAGTGAAAGCACTAACCATGACAATCCATTCTCATCTGTCCACACAAATCAAGGAGGCCCAACTAGAAGCCTTGAAGCCGGATAATGTGGCAACTGAAGCCTTAAGAGGAATGGAGAAGAACTTAGAAATCAAGGGTGACAGAGTTCGTTACTTCATGAATCGGATCTGGACACCGAAGTTTGGTGGCTACCGAGATGTTGTCATGAACGAAGCCCACAAAACTCGATACTCCGTTCATCCAGGTTCAGATAAGATGTATCTGGATCTCAAGAAACTTTATTGGTGGCCGAACATGAAAGCCGAGATTGCTACCTATGTGCGTAAGTGCCTAACTTGCGCCAAAGTCAATGTAGAATACCAGAAGCCCTCATGTCTTCTACAACAGACAGAGATACCTGAGTGGAAGTGAGAGCGAATTACAATGGATTTCATAACCAAGTTGCCCACGACCAAGGATGGGCATGACACCATTTGGGTAATCGTCGATAGATTAACCAAATCCGCTTACTTCCTACCAATAAAGGAAACATACAAGATGGAGAAATTGACCAGAACTTACATTAGAGAGATAGTACGACTTCATGGTGTGCCAATATCAATTATCTCAGATAGAGACAATAGATTCACCTCACGGTTCTGGCAGTCACTACAGAAATCTCTGGGAACTAGGCTGGACATGAGCACAGCCTACCACCCACAAATGGACGGGCAGAGTGAGAGAACTATCCAAACTCTAGAAGACATGCTGAGAGCCTGTGTGATCGACTTCGGTAAAGCATGGGATACCCATTTGCCACTTGTCGAGTTTTCATACAACAATAGCTATCACACTAGCATCAAGGTTGCCCCGTTCGAAGCCCTCTATGGCCGTAAGTGCAGATCCCCTCTGTGCTAGGCTGAAGTGGGTGACACTCAACTAGCTAAAGGCCAAGCTCCTGACAGCACTCTCACTGGCCCGGAAATCATTCGAGAAACCACAAAAAAGATCGTCTAAATCCGAGAACGACTCAAAGCCTCTAGAGACAGACAAAAGAGCTACGCAGACAAGAGACGAAAACCCTTGGAATTTCAGGTGGGTGACCGCGTTCTGTTGAAGGTCTCACCTTGGAAGGGAATGATACGCTTCAAAAAGCATGGAAAACAAAATCCAAGGTACATCGGGTCGTTCGAGATTCTTGCTAGAATCGGCCCAGTAGCTTACAAACTCCGTCTACCACAATAACTTAATAACGTACACCCTATCTTCCACGTGTCAAACCTAAAGAAGTGTCTATCTGACGAGACCATTGTGATTCCACTTGATGAAATCGGGATAAACAAGAGTCTACAGTTCATGGAAGAACCAGTAGAAATCATGGATAGGGAAGTGAAATGAACGAAACAAAGTCGCATACCAATAGTGAAGGTTCGTTGGAACGCCAAGCGGGGACCTGAATTCACTTGGGAGCGAGAAGATCAGATGTAACAAAAGTACCCGCATCTTTTCCCTAGTCCATGAGTGCTCTCTATAGAAAGAATTTCGGGACGAAATTCCCTCTAACGGGGGGATAATGTAACAACCCGTTGTTTCGAGTCAATGTAAGTCAAACTAATTCAAATAAAAGTCTAGACTACAACCATGTACAAGTGAATTCACCCCATAACACTTTTACAATAAGAATTTGAATGTCAAGAATACTTGTATATCATATGAGAACACAAGGGTTAAATTTAAACCCATGTTGATTTAAGTTGTTATAAGTCAACAAAACTTACACTAGTTCAAATGAGGGTTTCTATTCTTCATACAAGAGCCTAATACTTAGTTTAAATCATGAAAATTTAAGGTGCAAATGTAGTTTTCGGTCTTGGGAATCTAATCCCAAAACCAAACCGTGAACTATTGCTTTTGGAAAGGTCAAACCGCAAACACCCTCTTCTAGAAGACCTTGACCAAAATCTATTTTCTATTGGACTTTAAGGCTGCAACTCTTTTCCCTTTGACTCAAAATCGCAAACCACTTTTCCATTTGACCTTAGGACCGAAATTAAGAGAGATTTCGGTCATATAGGACCGAAAACAAAAGGTTTAAGGCCCATTAAGGCCGAAAACCTCTTCTATATAAATGTTTTCAACCGTGAACCCAATTCATTTCTCAATTTCCTAACCGTAAACACCCTCATTTTGCTCTCAAAAGTCATACAAAATCTTCATATCTTTAAGAGTTTTCTACCCAGATCATCATAATTCCACCTAGAACACCAAGAACACCAAGAACAATATTCAAATCTTCAAGTTTTCCTCAAGAACACCAAGAACATCATCAAATATTCATATCTCCCACCGAAAACACCCAAACACACCGAAAACGCCTAGAACACTTCCAAATAATTCCTAAGGCTTTTTTACTAAGTACAGATTTTACTATAATAAGAAACATATAAACTATATTAGGTATAGTTTATGGATCATATATACAGTTACTCATTTCAAAGTGATTTTCAGTTATTCTACACGTAACCGTCAGTATAGCTTTGTGAGACACACTTCAAGTACTTACCTAAGTACCAACCAGGCCCTAAAATTATAACCACAGTCTTCTGGAGGGAGAGTGTGAATTTGTGTATAGATCTATATGGGACTGACAATCCCACACTTTAACTGTTAGCTACAGTTAGGCCGACAGGCCTGGGGTGACAAATGGCATAACGATTCCGACGCCTGAAGAACGTCGTTTCAGGCCATCTTAGTCATCAAGTATGGTTATAATAACTCACAATTTGGTATTGAACAATTCGATTAGTGTATGAATAAGTAAACAACTTCATATAGTGTCACAACTGGAAATTCTGATACCTTGTAAAACCCTTAACAAAGATAACATTGTAGTTAAAGCTTGGAAAAACATGTATGATGCTTGTTCAATGATCACAAAAATTCCATCAAATACTGTACACAAACATTCAAGTAGTCAACAAAAGGTTGGACACCCTAAAAATCCCGGTTTAAGTCCATTTTGGACTAGGATTTTCTTATTGGGCCTAATGGACCAATAAGTTTCCAATTTGATTATTTTGGGCTTAGAACTCTTATATGGGCTCTAATTGGACCCACTTTCTTTTATTTTAACATTTTGGGCCATAATGGGCCTAGAATGAAATAAAATACCCTTATTGGGCCATTACAAATTTAATTAAACCCAAAGGGCCATAAAACTCATGCTTCGATGTATATTGGACCCATATCTTGGACTTAAGCACTCAAGGCCCAAATTCTTTTCTTTCTTTCCTCTTTCTCGGCCCAAGAAGAAAACAAAAAAAAAAAAAGAAATTCATGAAATAAGGAGGGTTAGCCACCTCCTTATTACACCATAGACTTCCAAGCAACATCACATACCTCCATGCAACCATCCTATCACCTCTATTTCTTCTCCTTTTTTCTTCTTAATTCTCGGCCAAAGGAAAAACACACACACACATTTCACCAACTTCTTTCAACCTCATTCTCTCTAGAAAGTCTTCATTTTCCTTCTCAAATTTTCGAAGATCTAAGGTGGATCAAGAAGGTTTCCACCAAAAATCATCAATTCTTGGTAAGTCCTACCACACTTAAGTTGTATAACTTCATCTTCATGTTAGATCACTCATTCTAAGTAAGTTTTTGGTGATCATACTCCTAGAAACCTACTAAGTTCGAGATCCATCCAAGAAAGCTTGCTAGGGCCGAAAATAACATCAAACTCTTTCACTTCTTCTTCAAAACCGAACCCACAAACTCAAGGTAAGCTTCATACCTCCTTGTTTTCTGTTTTATAATGTTTTTGGGGGAGAATACAAGTGCTTTTGTGTTAGATCTATGTATATATGCATGTTTATGTGTTTAACTTTTAGATATTTACTTGAAAATGAAGTTTATCACTTGGATCTTCATATAAACCTTGAGAAAAGTATGTGTCCTCACATATAATACTTGTAAACTTGTAGATCTGGGATTTATCCACTTAAAATAGCAAAAATAAGTGTTGTGAACAAACTTAGATAACTTAAACTCAAAAATCAGCCATTGACAGAAAAGTTTTAGTCCAATCTCGAACTGTTTTGACCTCCTTAATGGTAATATTTTTCAAAACTGTTTTACATGAAAAACGTTCAGGTTATTACCTTTAAAATGACTACTCTCACGTTTTCATACGAATTTTCTACTATTTTTGGCGAATTTTACAAAACTGGCTATCAGATTTGAAATAATTTCGGACCAACCTATGAAGGTGAGCAATTTCACACTTGTTAGAGGCCAATAAAAATTATGAGAAAAATTTTGAACAAAGTAGACAAAATTTCCAAACTTCCAGAATTTACGGATCCAAATTTCGACTTACGATGATTTTTCTACAAATTTTCCAACAACTAGGTCAGAAAAGCCAAAAACCAGAAAAATGTGTATTTCACAAAAATCAAGCCAAAAATGATATTTTTGACAAAAATGAGTTTAAAATGTTATTTTTACCACAAACTAGTCAAAAACACAAGTTTTGAACAAAATGGGGGCTAAAGTGTTATTTTTACTATAATTGGGCCTTAATTGAAAACTTTGTGACTTATTGGGCCAAGAGCGTCATTTTTACAAAAATTGGGCTTTTTATATCAATTTTGTAAATAATCGAGCTAAAATAAACAAAACAATAACAAACGGGTTAAAAACGATATTCTTATCCTTATTTGGGCCTGTAAATAATATACATGTTTAGTGGGCCTTAGTGTCCTTTTACATATATATTGGGCTCAGGGTAGACATTCACATTCCTTTTGTGCCTGTAAATAATAGATACGTATAGTGGGCCTTAGTGGTCCACTTACATGCTTATTGGGCCTGGGAATAAGTTTTATGTGTTCTTCTTTCTTTTCCGTGTAAATTTTCGATTAAGGATCTAGTGAGACCTGTCGGTTGGCACCTTTTGAGTGTACAATCGTAGCCTGTAGTTATAACCAGAGTTTCCTGAAGGGAAAGCGGGAGTTTGTGTATAGATCTATACGGGGGTGACACCCCATACCTGAGCTGTTCGCTACAGTTAGACTAGGCCAGTCTAGGGTGACAAAAACCTTATTCTATTCCGGCGGCGTCCCAAAGACGCAAAGACAGGCGAAATTGTCATTATTATGTATGGTTATAGCGACTCACTTAGAGGAATTAACGTTATAAGATTTACGGGAAACCATTCTATTTTCTTTTTGGGATAAAACAGGAAACCATTCTATTTTCTTTTTTGGGATAAAACAGGAAACCATTCTATTTTCTTTTTGGGATAAAACAGGAAACCATTCTATTTTCTTTTTGGGGATAAAACGGGAAACCTTCTTTTTGATAAAACGACAATTTATAAGCACCGATACTCAACCACCGGGGTTGAGATTCCAGCATCAGCTATCGCAGACAACATCGGGTTGTCTGGAAATCATTCTCTTTCTATTTTCGTAAACATTAACACACATGCATTAATATAAGATCAAAAACAAATATTTCAAACCATTTCTTTTTAGAAAATATCGGATTTCTGAAAGCGCTATGACAACCATTCTAAACAAGTACAAAAACCATTTTTATACAAAACTGCTTATGAACTCACCAACTTTTTAGTTGACGCTTTTCAAAACGACTTGTATTCTCAGGAATTCCAGTAGCAGGTAATAAGTTCGACTATAAGATCAAGTGGTGCGACTTCAAGAAATTTTACTTTCTTACTTTTGTGTAACTGATGAACAAGATTCAATATGTAAACTATGTAAGTGTGTATTTCCAATGTATGATGTTTGGTTGCTATGTTTCATTCATATTCAATTGTTATGATACTGTACATGAAGTCATCCGCCCCCGGACGTTTCCGCCGTCCAGGTTCGGGGGTGTGACATATAGTTTTATTAATGATGAAACTACAATACAATATTTTACAAAATAGCTGGTAAAACCAGGTACCTACAATTATAGAGTTTTATACAAGTACAAATACATAATACTATTCCGGTACAGAGAAAACATACTTTTCATGGTTTTATGGGAATTAAAACTACATTATACTATCTCAGGATACAATAACTTTTACATGTTTTGGTCTTCGAGTGTATTAAGACTACCGTATTTTACAACAGGAAATATAGGATTTTCTGGGAAAACCTACTTATATTTGCAAGGAACAAATGACAGATTTCAATTACAAACTTAAATGTTGATACACTTTTAAAATCACTTGTATTCTCAGGGAACCAGTAGATAGGTACACCCACAGGTTTTGAGAAGACAGAGCTTTGTAGAGTCGCATCTTTTATACTTTTGCTATACACTTTTGATGTCATACAAATTATGTTATGAACAGATGTAGAAACAATACTTTATCAATGTAATGGTTGTGTTTGCTTTGATTACTATTATACAATTGTTGTGATACTGTACATGATGTCCTCCGCCCTCGAACGTTTCCGCCGTTCCGGTTTGGGGGTGTGACAAGTATTATAGTCTTACCTGATAATGAAACAAGATTTATAAAGGATGCTTAGTTCGAGTTAAATTAAAAGAGTGTTTAGTTACACCCTATATTGTAAAAATATTACATAGGCAGGAAATTGTGTTTATTACAGGATTTGTAATCTTGTCTAGTTATACACTAGGACTTAAAGGGGATGCTTAGTTCAGTTAAGTTTAGATATTGTGTAGCATCATAGTAAGGGTGTGTGTGATAGGAACGAAGAGTATAAATTTGTTCTATGACACTATCAGGTGTTGATGGTATGAAATATGTATCGGAGTACGATAAAGTATTCCTTTGGACGACTAGAAATGGTGGGTCCGTATCATGCAACTGTAACGGTATGTCTGGTCATCTCCCAGAGTAAGATGACAACCCTTGATCATTCTAGACGGTATTGTGAATTACATTGCTAGTGTGGGATCATAACCCACATACATAGATGAAATGAGATACCATATTCATTAAATACTATGTTGGATCGAGTCCCTTTATGACTTACACTGGTCGCGGAAGCCCCTAACTGTGTAGTCAAACCCTTTCTTTAAAATGGTTTATCTTTCTGACAATCGTGGACTAGGATCTGTGAGCATCGGTTGGGATGGGTATGATTGGTTTATAGGTTTCTAAGTTTGAGATATATTCTTTGGTAACAGTTTGTTTGCATGTTTGATAGCTTAGGAATATTATAATTTTATAGGATTGAAATCCCTATGTATTTCACCAGGTTTCCCAACTTGACCCATTCAGTTTGTATGCATCACATGTATCAAGACTTAAGCTACCGGAACTTGATTAGGATGTCGAATGATTAAGAGACAACTTGCAATGGTATTCAGGATCATTAGGTATTTACGATGTAACTTATGTATCTGTATTGCTTATGACATCCTTAGGATTTTCTTTGAGGCAATCTTGTTCTCAAAAAGAGTTTATATACTGGGATTTTACGCAAATGAAGTATCGTGATTTTTAAAGTGTAAAAAAAGTTCTTTTTGGTTCTGAAGATTAGAGGATGTCACACCTACCGAAAAGACAACCAACCCAATTTACTTGTTAAAGAAACATTGCTATTTTTCTTCGTAATCATAATATCCATGTACGTTTCTTGATCTTGATAAATTTACCTACTTACCCTTATCTACCTAATCCTAATTCAAATCATATACCTATACACTTAATCCTTAAATCTCACGGTTATATAATCCTATCTCACATTCTATTTAAAGGAATCTCACACCCAAACCAATTTAAAAAGACTTAAACCCTCCTAACCCATTACCACATCCTAATTTTTCCATGGTAACTTTGATAATTTTTACATCCTTGCTCCCATCTTGTGGCTGACTTTTGGGGGTAGTTTCTATGGTTCTATGTCCTAGGAGTCTCTCTGGTAACATGATTTGAGAATTTAAGCACCAAAATCATCAAGTGTTTCGTCATCATCATGTCATACATGGTATCTAACACTTCAATGGTACTTTTAGTTAGGACCTTAGACACCTTAATCCAACACTCCATACATCCTAATTAACGAGATTTTGATGAGGACGTTCGTTTACTTTTCCCTTGGGTTGATACGCAATCATCAAGTGCATCTCTAATTTGTATTGGGCTGTTGAAGCATCAACGATAGAGAAAAAAATGAACATGAAGGAGAAGGGGGAGGAATGATCGCAAGACAAGAGAGGGTGAAGTCGACGAGAATTTTTATGGGTGCTTGGTGGCTGCAAAAATCAACCATATAACATGGTAAGTTCTTGGTATTATTCCCTCATGTACTCCTACTTCAATTTTTAGCGAAATTAATTGGAATTGTAGGTCAATTGCTTCCCATTTGGTGTCAAAAAGATCTTGCTTTCTTACACTTCAATTCTAATTATTTCTTATGAGTAATTTTCTACATCAAAGGCCATGTTTGAACCACTCTGAAGGTTCTTAAAACACACTCTAAGTGCAAAATGTATAAGTAATTAAAAATATGAGAAAAGGATTTTTGAATAATCTTAAGAAAAAAATATAATAACACCACTTGTCCCATGAATGGCGCCAAATTGTTTCGGTCAAAAATTGCTAAGCTAATATCGTAACCAAATTAGTAAGTGTGGTGTGATATTTAGAATAAGATATTTAATTCTAAAATGGTTAAGGTATTGAAATGTACTAAATATCTTGGTCGTACCCAAGATCCTGAGAAGTACACAGTGATATTTAGAAAATTGTTTAATAATGCTAATCTATTTCAAAATATAAACGTGTGTATTTGAAGTAATTGAGACAATTATAATGTTAAAGTTGTTAAATAGATGAATTTGCACAATCAATCTTAAGATATTTAAAAGCGACACGATAGAATACCTTGATATTTTAGCTGTAAAGAGGTAAAAGATTGAAAAAATTAATTTTTTTGACCGTTGTTAAACGGTTCAAAATATGAACGTTGGAATTGTTTTCGATCAAAATTAACCCGTTTGCACACGTTATCACCACAACGCGCTTTACCATAACGCGGTATAACAGCTAGGGGGGGGGTGGTGTTTGCGCCGTTATACCAGCGTTTTATTGGCGCCACGTCAGAATAACGGGAGAACCCGTTGCCCACTCCTAGCCGTCTTAAAGAGTCGCATAAATCATGTACATGTTGCATTTATTCATTCATAAGGGTTATAAGGGCTATGGAGGAATAAACAAAGCATGGTCCAAACAATTTGACAATATACAAGTAAAGGGAAGTTCTACTGGAATTTATTTTAAAAGGTCATCACATAATGAGTCTCATCAGTCTTGCAAGCCCTTGTGGAACGTGTGGTTGTGTTTTAAATGCTACCTACTATTCGGTAGTTAACTCCACCATCAATCCTATATGACATTTGTTTGTCGTGTATGCTTTTGTGTTATCATACAAGCATGTTCTTGGGGAAACCATTATCTTAAGGAAAATATGACTTTCACGAGTTGAATTGGTATTTAGATATGTAAGTCAACATCATGCATTGCATTATACCTTTTTTTTTTATCTTGTGAACGAATATTATTTAATACTTGAGTCTATATGTAATGTTTTTCTACTCGGCAAAGTTGGATGTGTGTTTTGTTGCTTCTTTTACATTGTGCAACATATGCAATATGATACCATTGCCACCTTATAAACATTGTAAAGTGCTCTAAGAGTGTTCCAATATATGTATTTACCAACAATTTTTTCTTTGTGTGACCCAATAAGTTTAGATAACGTTGATAGATAACATTGATAGTAACATCAATATGTTATACATATGCACATACTCAACACTGATTATGGTTTGCCAACCAAGCTATGTGAAATAATTACAATTTCTTATGTATAATTATTAAATGAAACAAATTAAATAGTGGAAGAAATGATGAAAGAAAAAGGAACCAGAAGGCCCAAAACCATCATGAATATCACTTCTAGAAAAACCATGAATCGTTATTTACCCTTGAGTTTAATGGGATACATTGCCTATGAGCTAACATCATGTTTGCTTCAGAAAAATAAGGAAATGAACTCAATAAATTAGGAAACATTGACCATAGAGTTTGGAGTTAAAAAATAACGAGACCCTTATTAGAACCTTTCTTTAATGAAAGCGATATTCTTAAAATAAAAAAGAACATATTATTGATCAAGGGAACTTTGTCAGTTTCAAATAATTGACACTTTTATATTTTTCACACTAAAATGATCCATAAACGTGTTTATGTAACAAAATGTTATACCTGATTTTGTGAATTGACATAAATGTATGTAAAAATCCCATAACGACTTTATTGATCATTTATATACCCAAAGAAACATATAATACATAATCTTATGATCATAAGTTGATATAAATTGAAATCAATGTAACAATATTTTATTCAAAACTATCACTTTACAAAAGCATCCTAGTTTTCCCATAACGACTTTATTGATCATTTATATACCCAAAGAAGCATATAATACATAATCTTATGATCATAAGTCTATATAGATTGAAATCAATGTAATAATATTTTATTTAAAACTATCACTAGTGGCATAGAAAGTTAGAAAGTATGTATATGAGGTTCCATATAAATAATGTGACAAACTTTTGTAATTGATAAAACATAAATATATTAAAATATATAGTATTTAGTATTAGATAATGGAAAATGTTTTGGGTGTTTGTGGCATGTCTCAAAAGTAATGTGCGAAAAAGCGACGATCCGAAGAAGACAAACATTTGGGAATGGTGATTCATCATTAAAAGAAAAAAAAGTAATGTTCTTTTTCCCAATTTCTTCTTAATATATATATGCAACTGATGTAACCCCTCTTCTTTCTCTCTCTCAAGGGTCGATCTTCGGAGTTGAATTCAATGATTTAATACTCTTCCAACAGGTAATTTCTTCTCTAAACTCGATACTTTCAGCTTCTTTCTTTTGATTATTTTAAGCTCTTGTTTTTTAATCAAAGTCAAATCTTGGATTTTCATGGCTACAATCAGCTGAATTCGCAGAAGGGTAAAAAAAAACAAGGAGAGAAAAATCAAAAAGCCCTTTTGGTGATACTGTCAGTCGGTGAGTCGTCGATCGACAACATCATCATCATGACTCTTGTTGAGAATGTTGCGTCGAACAATCGGGTCGAATCAGGCGATGTTGATCAGTCGAAATCATCGATTTCGATTTCCAGTTTTCATCAGCAGAAGAAGATGATACCTAATGGAAATGGCAACGGAAACGGAAACGGAAACACCGTTCTAAATCATCATCATCATCACCATCATCAGATGAAGGTAAACGGTGTCGATCATCATGATCATGAGGAAGAGGGTTTTAAGAAAGAAATGAGGGATTTGGCTGAAATGTTGTCGAAATTGAATCCCATGGCTGAAGAATTCGTTCCCCCTTCACTCACCAACAACAATTACACCGGAGCTCTAATTCTTCCCCCATCTGGTGCTGCTGCTGCTCACTTCGGTTATTCTGTCGTCAACGATTTCCTCCTTCAAACTAACCAAACCCCTTTTCCCAACATCAATGGCGTTTCCACCAGAAGGGTATGTCTTTTCTCTTTTGTCTTCTCATCTTCTCTTTTCATCGATGATAATTTCCAAAACGAACACCTCTTCTGAGTTTCTTATGTTAATGGTTAGAAGAAGGGTAACTTTACTCATGGGAAACGAAGGATGAATAACAGAACCACCATGGCACAACGAGAAGATGTGATTAGGAGAACTGTTCATGTCTCTGACATCGATCAACAGGTTAAGATCCTTAATTCCTTATCTTCTTTGAATTTTTTTCACAAATCTATCCAATCTTTCAAACCTTATTCTGTTTAACATGAATTCAGGTAACTGAAGAACAACTTGCTGCTCTCTTTATCACTTGTGGACAGGTAAACACTAAACACTAAACCCTAAATACATCAACCAAATCATCATAATTTCTTTGTTTATATCATTATCATGATTTATGACTCCTTGATTCTTAACTCAACTGTTTACTTTAATAGGTTGTGGATTGTCGTATATGTGGAGACCCTAATTCTGTTCTTCGTTTCGCCTTTATTGAGTTTACTAATGAAGGTATGCTAATTCTCTAATATATCAAATCTCTGATTTATTTTAACATTTTTTTTTATTATGTGTTTGCAGAAGGAGCAAGAAATGCATTGAATCTTGCTGGAACTATGCTTGGGTATTACCCAGTTAGGGTTCTTCCTTCAAAAACTGCAATTGCACCAGTGAATCCCACTTTTTTACCTCGAGTAAGTTTCTTTTACTTTTGGAGAAAACTATGATTATGAATGTGTTTTTTACTGTGTGTGTGTTTTGACATCATTATCTTTGTGTTATTTTAGTCTGAAGATGAAAGGGAAATGTGTGCAAGAACTATCTATTGTACTAACATTGATAAGAAGGTAATTTAAGATTGTATTTACTTTTCATGAATATAAGTATAGGGGCATATGTGTAATTTTCTATTTTGTATAAACCAGGTTACTCAGGCAGATGTTAAGCTCTTTTTTGAGTCATTTTGTGGAGAGGTTTGTAGTTGTTAATTTGTTAATTTGTTAATTTGTTAATTCATAATTTCATTTACAATATTTAAAAAACGATTTTGTAACGTTAATTGTTTATTAATTATATCGTATTGAAATTAATGTTTTATAGGTTTATCGTTTGAGGTTGCTAGGAGACTATCATCATTCAACTCGTATCGCATTTGTGGAGTTTGTGATGGTGATTTTTTCTAATCTTTTTATTTCCTTTTTTCTTGCTTAAAATGTGAAATTCCAATAATACCCCAAAAAACGTGGCTTAATGTATTAAGTCACCAACCGATTTTACTTATTTGCCCTTTTAATTTTACAGGCAGAAAGTGCAATTACAGCGCTCAACTGTAGTGGTGCAGTATTGGGATCACTTCCCATAAGGTGATTGATTGATTGATTAATAATCAAAAAAATTATGTTTTTTGTTTTTCATTAAATCAAAAAAATGTTTTTTTTTTTTTTCTTTTATTTATGAGTTTTATGTTTGGTTTGATGTAGGGTGAGCCCTTCAAAGACTCCAGTTCGCCCACGTGCACCTCGCCCTACCATGCACTAAATAGTAATTTCACAAAATATCTAAAAATATACGCGACAAGTGAGAACTTGGAGATGAAAGTGTTATATGTTTCTTCTTTTTCTTATGGTGTTTGTTTTAATGCATTCGAGGTTCAAGTTACCTATTTGAAATGTAGATTTAGAATATGGAAGTTTGAGACTATTTTATTTTCAGATGTTTTTGGTATGAAAAATTGTTGTTTTTAACAAGTTAAATTTGCTTGCTTTTTATTATTTCTGTGTTTCTTGGATCATCTGGGACAAAAATGGATACCCTTGGTTTTTTTAATTTAGTTTACAAAAAAAGGAAACCAATAGGGTACACAAAATGACAAAAACGAAAATTACAATATGTTCATAATTTGATATGTTGTTTTGATTCTTGACCCATAAATTTATAAGAAGGAAATTATACAAAAATATAAAATTTCTTATATTTGATACGATTGATTCTTTGTATTAAAGTTGATGTTATGTTTGTTTTAGATATTGACAACCCAACTTGATAACCAAAAAATTTCGACCCATTTAATCTTACATATGATAACCAAAAAATTTCGACCCATTAATCTTGTTATTGTATTATCAGTAACTTTTTTATTAAAAAAAATGACAAATGGTTTTTCAAGTAAATGACAAAATATGTAACTTTTATTTTTTTTTTTAAATTTGCCATATTATATATGGATTAGATAACATGTGAAAACAAGTAATATAAGTTTATAAACACATTTTACTTTATTGATGATATTATAGAAGAAGACAAGATAGGCTCAGAAGGATATACATTGCAAAGGTAATGGAGCCATATTACACCGTACCAAACAGTATAGAGGGGACATCCCGACAAACTGCATTAGCAAAACCGTGTCCCACCACCTGTATCTGTACGAGGTCAGATTTGGACACACCTCATAAATACCAAAGCTGATACTCCAATCAGAGTGTATGGATTAGCATAAGCTTGCACATGTTGGGAAAATGGTTTATCCTATTCTAGGGAAATGAGTTTTGCCTATTTTGGTTGTGTAATTAAGAACCAATTAGAATATAATGTAGGTTATGATCTTTTATGTATAATTTGTGTTTATGATCTTTTATGTATAATTTGTGTTTGATATTAACTTAATTTTCGGTTTTGGAATCAAGTTCTGGTTTTGGTTTCGTATTTAAGATCGAAATCATATATAGTGTCGGTTATGATATTGTGTTTAATTTTCGGTTAGGATTTGTGCTTAGTACTGGATTAATTTTTTTGGTTACAACGATGATATATAAATACAAGTTTTCTTAGACATGACACACTGAAAATAAACTACTTTCTCTTTTCTCCAAAGTTACTATGAAACTTTCATGTTATCGTATTATGTAAGATTATACTTATTGAGTTTCGGTGGTTTTCTTGGAGTTGTATCATGGGAAACAAGCGCAGAATGAAGGTCATATTTGTTTTAAGAAAATCGTGTTAAACACAGACTTCCGTTCATCCCAAACAATGAACACATACATAGAAGGTAAGAGTTAACACTTACCATTATGTGGTCTTAACTTATGTTTCTATTTTTGTTGAGGTTAGACAAATCACATTTATTTTTAGTTTCTTTAATTATCGAGTTTAAAATGAAGGAACGAAAAAAATTCCAACTTTATATTTTACTTCTATGAAAAAAGCAGGTCTAATGAACACAAAATAGAAAACCGCCCACTAAGTGTCTTAATGTTGGAAAATGTAAAACACGAAAGTTGTGAACACATGTCTTAGGTTTATGTAGAACTTTGCATCCCTTCATTATGATATTGTATAAATTTTATACGATGTTTAACACAATGATGCTTAGCTGATTAGGAAACAAACTATATGTTTAACACAATAGTGCTTAGTTGAATAGGAAACAAACTATCTACCGTTAAACCTAAATTTTGACCTATAATAGTTATGTATCTTGAAAAACCCAAAACTTGAAAACTCTAAATCTATACGATAGCTTTCCACAAATACTTGGAATAATATTGGTATGACATTGTACATGTTTATATTGAATTTTACAAAAGGGTAAGTCATCAAAAGCATACAAAGGAAAAAGAAAGCCCTCCCACGAGAAGGGTATGGAAAAGTGCAAACATAGACTTTGTAGCCATTATTTCTAAAGGGAGCCTAGTGACTTCAAACTCGAGAACGGTGGTATGTCATCGTAGCCACCTATCGATTATGTTTAGATAAAGTCTCTTTGTTACAAACATATATGTGAAAACGGAGACAAGGTATTCATGAGCAATTCTGACGTGGCTAAGATCAATAGTTAAAGGGTTGTGATTCTGAAAATGACATATAGGAAAGATCTTAAGCTAATCAATATTTTGTAACTTACAGAAAGTCGCAATAAATTGGTGTCCGAATGAATACTTGGTATGTTTAGATCATAGTATGATTGAGTTAAATAAAATTATGACATCTGAAGCGGGGCCCCGCCTTCCATATCAAGATAGCGCCATAATCTCATCCAACCGATTCATAAGCAAAGATACATGCAATACTAAACAAATCATTTAAAACTAGCGAAAATAACAAAGATAATCCTTAATAAACATTAAACTCATGATGTACTTAGTACCTTGGATATAAACAATATTATCCAAGGTACCTATAACATCATTACTTGTTACAAACACCTCCTATAAAATCCATCTAAGAACAACCTCCCAAGGAAAGAAGAAGAGAGTTCATAGCAATACATATACACATCTCTCAGACACTCGTATACTATCCTTTTAATATATAATTAACTTGTCCTAACCCTAACTGGCATCAAAGAGTATTACTGAGAGCATCCTGGTAATATGCCTGACCTTATTTGCTTATATATCTAAAGTTCTACGATTATTCTAATAAAGGTTATTCCAAAATCATCCCACCGAAGAACAATATATCGTCACTTGCGTCATCCGTATTCCAAACTGATAAAGAACACTACAATCTGGCAAAAAAATAACACTACAAACAAAACTCAACTAGGTATATTGTTCAGCCCAAAAAAAACATGATGCCAGTTTATATCCAAACACATGGCACCATTACCAACCACAAACCGAGGTCAAATAGTCCAGACCTAAAAATGTGAAAGGAACCAAGTATGAAAAAACCCAGAAGGTGACGAGCGAAATACACCAACAAGAAACACTATAAATGTCCATGGTGACCTAGAAATGAGCCAACACCCAAGACAATCATCCATACTAGTCGAAACATCTGAACGTATGAGTATAAGATCCAGGGGACTACCATGTAGTCACCAAGAACACCTGGGAGACAACAAGCCCATAGAATGACAGGTACAATTACACCCATACCTATGTTATATCTTAACATGATACGACCTACATATGAGCTACACCAACCAAATAATGTTGAATCGTACATCCCAATGGGTGGCTTTCCATTTACCCCAAATACCAAACTATCTAACATCAATGGAACCAAACGGATAATGTACCTAGTCAAGTCTCCAACCCTACCATGATACCTTAAACCTCTTGGCAACCGTTGCCAACTCTTGTACCAAATCCAGGTAGCTTGGGGAACATGACTTCACCACATGTTCAAATACGATGTTCAGACAGGTCACCACTTGTAAGAAGCATTCGGGAATACCAACTTTCTCAAGGCGCCAACCTTCATAAAATAAAAAATACGACGGAAGCATTGAACCTAATGATCACATTGAAATTTATAGACCGGAAATGGATGCATATTACATAGACGAAAAGTATTGGTGAATTTTCTTCCCAACAACCTTATACAGACCGGCACGAGCACGACTAAGGTATAAAAGTCTTCCCACAGAAAACATTGAAACTTTAACCAGCTAAGAAAAGAACTTGTGAGCCACTCCATACCTTAACAAAAATATACAACATACATACAATCCATATTGGGATGCCGAAAAAAGGAGTACGAAAAAAAAAATACAAGCATACATGAATAGATTCAACTAAGAAACACTAAAAGCTTCAAAAATGACATACAACATGGTGATTGCAACATTCATCTAAGGCCTCCATCCTAGGCCTTTCTTCAAAAAAACTAATCGGGATGTCATACATTTCCATAAAAGAACTCATTGGCCAAGTTTATAGGTTCACGAAATAAAAAGAGGCAACAATAGAGAAATTAAAAGGATATATATAAGGAAAAGCTCCACATCTCCTACACGAGAGTACAAACTAACTTTCTGAAAGAACAGAGAACTTGTTCGTATACGACGACATGTACATAAAGGATTGAGGTTCACATAGATCAATTGAGACAAGGTTTTTGACTATGTTTTTGGTTGAATGACATAAATGAGAAATTGATGTCATCATAACGTGTGAGATTCGCCAACATTGTAATGAGATTGACATGGTAGAAAATGTTTTGCGCCGAAAAGAACGTACCAAACCCCATTGAGTACGAATATTAACTATGAATATCCATTCATAACCTACATCTCAAATCCAAGAAGTTTAACTCGAGACTCTGAGAGAGGAAAGGCTTCACGAGTGAAGCTCTGTGAAGATTGGATAATCGGGTCAAGCTCAAGATGACGGGACGCGGTACTTTATGAACCAAATTTTTATGCCTAAGTACAGTGAACACAAGAGCATAGTCTTGGAAAAAGCTCACAGACTACAATGTCCCATCGATCTAGGCTTCTGACCTAATGTGCTTATATCTAAAGAAACGGAAATGGTGAACATGTGTGAAAGCAAAGATTACCATTTGAGTGGACAAATAACAAGCTTGTACCAAATGCTGAATGTCAGAAACACTCAGGACTAGGGTAATGATAAAGAAATACCCAAGTAAAAGTGGGAACCAACTTCAATGGACTCCATACCAAAGCTACCAATGAAACATAGTGATTTCAATCTTATTCAGGTAGTGGTCCATATATTTACTAAGTCCACCGAATTACCTCTAATCTAAGAACCATGTGAAATGGAAAGTCCGACCAAAACTTGCCAAAGAAATCGTCAGACTGCACGAGGTGTCGATCTCTATCATCTCTCGTTAAGATGGTGGATTCATCTAGCAATTATGACAATAATTGAAATCCTTGAGTGCGTGCTTAGGCATTAACATAGTTATTCATCCCCAATGGTTAGATCGAATGAACCATCTCGACATGAGTAATATGCTTTGAAAATGTATGATGGAATTGAATATTTTATAAGGTACTCATGGCTGTCAATTGAGTTTTCCCACGATAATGGTTGTCACACCAGCATAAAGACCTCACCGCTTGAGGCTTTGTACGGATGAAAGTGTCGATCCTTGATAAGTTGGGCAATGGTTGGAGATATGAAAGTGAACAAAGAACATGCATGTGATATACTGCATTCAGATCCAAGAACCATTCATGAGATCACATAAAATATTATGTGAACATGAGAACGATTACAGACGGTACACGGATTACAAGAGAGTTATGTAAACAAAAGACATAAGTCCTTCGACTTCCAAGTTAGGGACTGTGTAGATTTAAAAGCTTTCCATTTAAGCAAAATAATTCGGCTTAGAGAACTAGGCAGGTTAAACCTGCAGCTCAAAGGACCCTAGAAATTCTTAATAGAATTTGGTCCTGATATTTATATCAAGTTATCTTGAGAACTAAACGATGTGCACGACACTTTTTCATACGCCAAATCTCAAGGAGTGTCGGTCCGATGACACACTTGTTATCTCTGTTTCAATGAAGTGAGCTAGGAAACCGTGCAAATATTTCATAATTGGGAAAGTACACGCAATAGAATTGTATATAAGATTCGATAACCTTAAAAGACTTGATTCAATCGTATTCCCTATTCCTTTCTTTTGTAGGGATTAGAATAGAGCCATCTGATCAACCGAGTACTCAATCTTGAGTTATACGACTTAAAACGACTATAGAATGATCATGTATGAATCAAGCGAAAGGAAAATACCACCAATTGTTTTATAATATTTTATCTACACCTTGAATTTCGGGATGAAATTCCTTTCAACGAGGGGATAATGTAACGACTCGTAAAAATTGGTCAAAGTTCGGCGGTCAACCTACCGCGAATCGCTATGTGTTAAGGACCAATTGTGTGTAAAATTTATGTTATAATGTATATTAAAAATATCATGTTCATAATTACCTTTAAAACGTCTCAAACTGTTCAAAACATCTATCGTTGAGAATAGAATAAAAATTTACTAAAAAATAAATTTATTTGTGACGTTAAAAATAAATTTTTGCATATAATATATCTAAGAGTTTTGGATAAGAAATCCGAATAGATTACGTTCTCCTGATTCCGTGGATATAAACAACGTCCAAAACGGAGATCGTATGAAGAAGTTACGCCTCTTTAAAGTTATAAAAATCAGTATTTATCTGATTTTCCTGAAAAAAACCGTGTACTATTTCGTTTGGAATAGCTACTAGCCTCGTAAACTGTTTCTGAGCATGTTTTTGAATTCAAACTATGATCTATTATGTATGGAAAGATTTATGCGAGTCGATAATCTCCGTCTGTGGTTGCTAGCTACAACTTCGTCTGACGAGACTAAACATGCGTCAAGTGTTTCTTTCTTTGTTACTACATGACTATTCAAAACGTTAGTAATGATCAAGATACCTCCAATGTATTGTGCTCTTACGGGGAAGGATCGCCTATAGTGTCGGTTAAAGGCTCATCTTAGATCCCATATTTGTTTTTTTATCGTATAAAATTTGCATTAGGTTTATACGGGGTCTTTGTTCACTCATACTAGTTGGAAGAGACTGTATCTAGTGGGATATTTTGTGACTTGAAATGATAAGTGTCAATACTAGAAATTAAGTTATATAACACTTAATTAACAACATGACATGATTGGTTAAGGTTTATTAACTTACAATTAATAAGTTATTTATATAAACCCTTTGTTTTTATACAAAAACACAATATGTATGTGGGAGGAGTTTGCCCTACTGGTTAAGTGTCGGTTTCCAAATTAAGTAAGATAATACTTAATTAATACTACGACACGAATTTACAAAGTTTATAAATTCAAAATTTATGAGTTTTACATATAAACTATACGAATGCTTGTACAAGGTTTCAAGGGTAAATTTGGCTATTTTATGTTTTCACAAAGTGTGATGTGACTTTATTTTATATAAATTGTTATCCAAAATCCTTATATAAAAAGCATTTTGGTCATGGGAATCGTAAAAATTTGTTATAAGTTTGATTTACTTATATATTTAACAAATGGTGTATTTTTGGATTTGAGCAAAACAATATTTTCTAAATGAGTCTTAATACACTTTTATAACTCATTTATTTTATACTTTTGATAGAAAATACGTATTTATAAAAGCTGGTCAACCAGATAAATTTTATAAAACACTTTTAGGCATAAAAATACTTTGTGTCAAAACCTGTAGAACTCACCAACAATTTTGTTGACGTATTTTAATGCATGTATTATCAGGTTATATATAAGGTCGGAAGTCTTCGTACAAAATATCCTTCGATATTTTTATGATACAATTGTGAACGCCGGATTGTTAGGTGTGTGTAGCGATTCAACAATAACTATTGCCAATGTAAACTTCTATTTTGGTAATAATAGAATATTATATTTGTATTGTTCAATGTATATTCAATAACTGTGATTACTGGTTTACGTCGCGCACCTCGGTGTTTCCGCCGCCGGCCGGGGGTGTGACACCGGCTCACTAAATTATGTATGTAGGATGCTAGCTATCTTTGTGACTCTCACATGTTTGAATGAGCCTATGTGATAGAATAGTTGTCTTTGTGATGACGAATTGGGTCTAGCTGTTATTATTTTTTTATGCTGTTTTTATGTGACTGAGACTATTGATATTCCCAGGGTGATAACTCACCAGGCGTGCTGTTAGCCCACTGGGACTGCTGATAGTCCCCAGGGTTGATAACCAATAGTTGGTTATTTGTGTTGTGTCGTGTGTGGTATTTTGGGGAACTCACTAAGCTTTGTGCTTACGATTTGTGGTTTACATGTTTCAGGTTTTCTTATATTAAAGGAGGGGCACGGCTCGATTGCATCGCATCAATGGGGGACTTGTGTATTTGATAACTTTTAATGATAGTCTTCTAAATATTTTAAGATCTTACAGTTGTGAAGTAAATAAATGCTTAAAGTTTTAATTTACAAAATTTTGGGTTGAAATATGGGGCGTTACAAGTTGGTATCAGATCCTTGGTTTGAGGGATTCAGGCATACTCTCAAGTGTGCTTGGACTCAAATTGAGGGTTTGGTAAAATTGTCTAAATAAATTGATTTTCTAAGAAAAATTTTAAAATAAAAGGGGTGCAATGCGTACAATCAGCCTAGCTCAAGTAAGTATTTCCCAAAATACCCATGCATCTTATATGGTTGATGATTGATGTGAGTATATGATGATTGCATGCTAGAAGGGCTAAGGATCTACTCAATGTTGTATGGCAGGATGCCTGATTAGGAGAGATGCCTTTATGCATGTTGTGTGAGCTGGTAGTGATGCATGCTAGTGATTAGAGATTTTTAGGAGCTTCTGAGGTAGGATTGCATGTTTATGTGATGCTTTTAGTGCTAAATGCTCAAATGTTGCTTGCTTTGTGCTTTGTAGGACTCACATTGATGTAAGTTAGCTATCACATGAATATGTTAAGTTACATGCAGTGAGGGTTAAATAATATTAGAGTGGTTACCTTTTCCTTATTGCGTAGCTCTTGTTTGAGTCTAACCGTTGTAGGGTTGAGTCTTTTATTCGAAGGATTATCTAAGCTTTGTTGCATGTAATTGTATTTGTGAAGTAGTAAACTGACATTAGTAGAGGTCCTTCAACAACTGATGGCAGGGTGAGGTGGTAATCATAGGAGAGCCTAGGAAGAAATTTAGTGCGAGTGATGCGTTGTTTAGCAGATTTTGGGAGGATATCATTATGAGGAAGTAACTTAGAGGATTCAGGATGATTATGAGGAAAGTATGGATAGGTGTGGAAGGTGGTATTGGGCTCGTACTACTGGAAGCACATGATCCGTAATCGAATCAAGAAAAGTCCTAAAAATGCTAAGGATTTGTTTGAGAGTAGGAACATGGTTTGGCACCATGAATCTGTTTCAACATTTTGGGTATTATCAGCTTTCCGGTTATAGCTGCCCGGGAAGAAGACGTGTCAAGTGATTGTTTGGTCCTTAGTGGCCATGTCAGTTTGGGTTGAATGGTGCATACCTTGATGAGTATTCGATTTAGAGGTCTTGGGGGCCGTACTTGAGGTAGTGTCAGTATGAGTCGTGGAAATCAACGAGGGAGTGGTTGGGATGAGCAGCTTGAGGATTGTAGTCTTGAGATTGAGTGATCGGCCGATGGCTTATGATGTCATTTTCTTTGGGGCGCCTT
Source organism: Lactuca virosa (assembly GCF_052849685.1). Classification (NCBI taxonomy): domain Eukaryota; kingdom Viridiplantae; phylum Streptophyta; class Magnoliopsida; order Asterales; family Asteraceae; genus Lactuca; species Lactuca virosa. The sequence continues at coordinate 177,824,780 of NC_136427.1, forward strand.
TTGTTCTTTAAATTTTTCATGTGTGGAAATAGATTCATTTTCGTGGAGAATGTACAAGATGAGGACCATGGATATGCTTTCCTTGAGTTCAGTTAGAGCGTGTTCTGGCAGGTTGTTCCAGATGATCAGGAAAAGTGAATCGGGAGGAAAACTTTTGTTGTGTCTCGACTATGAGGATGATGCCTCATGTTGCTTGATTGTGTCTCACAATGGAGTGGATGTTAGGGAATCAGAGGCGAAGTTTATTGTAATCCAATTGTTCTTAGATAGAGAATCGATTCTATGAATGGGCTATTAGAGTTATTGCTTGTGCATTTGCATGAGATTCTTGATGATAGAGGCAGTTAGGTCTGGGAAGTTTTCGAGGTATCCATTTGAGATTCAGAATGTCTTTGAGTTGTTGGGTGTATACCTGGGAGACTATCTTGTGTTGTGTTATACATTCCAAGAGTCAGGGATGATATGTATCTGGCTGAGTTGGTTTGAGTGGGATTTGTCGGAAACGTCAGTTGGTGATAGTTCGAACCCAAGTGGGGGAGAACTGGGCATGCTATTTGAAAGATCATCGATCTGTTTGAGTTCGCGGTTTCAAAAGAATGGGTTATAGGGATTTACGGTCCGGATATGCAAGGCTTTGGTTCAAGATGTGGTCAAGACGGGGTGTAAATCAAGTTAACCTTTGTTGTATGAGCTCAGGAATGCACGAGTTGTTTTCACAACAGGAAGTTGTTGGTCAGGGAGCTCGTTGTAGTCAGTGGTTCTTTCGGGTTCTCTGATGTTTAGGTCTTGAACTTTTTGGGTCGCTCAAGTTGAATATCGATGTTTGAAGGATTCTTCAGCAGGGTATAGATTTTTACCTATAGTCTAAGATAAGCATTGGTTGATCTATCAATCAACTTCATGGTTGGGTATATGTAGCTTTGCATGAGTTTAGTTCAGTGGAAAGCTTCAGATTATCGGGTTGTTGTTAGTGCATTCTCGATCGTTGGTTGTTCTCGTTCATCTCTAATAGGTGGGGATGCTTTGAAGGTTTTGAGCTGTATAATTGAAGGTCAATGATCGTGACAATCAATCATCATGTTCTGTTATGGTATATCATGGATTCTAGGTACGTTGCCCTGAATTGCTGGATTGTGGAATTATGGTCTATAGCAGACTCAGGTTTGTTTTGATAGTAGGAAGAACATTGAAGTGATTATCTATTTGTTCTAATTGTGGGTCTTTTGGGTTCCTTGTCATCATTTGGGATTGTAGAAGGATGTGGAATTGTATCAAGGGAAGGTACTTTGGGATACGCCAATCTTGGTCGAGAGTAGTAAAGTGCTTCATCTGGTTTGGGATGTGAGCACCCGATATCGTTTGATCATGGGATCTCAGTCCAGTAAGCTCAATATGGTGGTGATTAGATAGGAAGATTATAGTATGGCTAGGTAATCTAATGATGATGAAGTTATCAGATTGTAGATGAATCCAAGTGAGGGATGGTCACTTGGGGCTGCTGGGAATAGTTCCAAGTGCGAGCCACTTTGGAATTTGTTCCCATGTTAGAGTTTTGGATCGATATATCTGGAAGGAGCGCCAGGGTTCTTTGAGGTTGGGAAGAATCCAAGATAGGCCGTGATTGTGAGCATGGAGCAGACTACCGTTTGGCCAGCGGGGCTTTAAATGGATAATCGGGTGGTGCGGGTAAGATATTGTTTGATTAAGGATTATCTGGGAAGGCCAGTAAACTAGAGAGCTAGTTCTGGTTGTGAGAGGGTTCATAGTTAAGCAAGAAATAGTGTTCTTTGGCCAGTGATGAGCATCGGAGAAAATGATATGGATTCATGGCTAGGTTTAGGTCGAGGGTTGTGTTAGGACCTCTCTGCCTGTTCTTGTCTGATGAAGAGTTTGGGGTCTAAAGCACGAAATGAACACCTGATAGATTCTGGTAGGCAGGGTTTTGACTCGCAATTTTTTTGGTTAGTGTGCGGTTGTGGGAGTGATGTAAGATTGCGGAGCAGCCGTAGCATTCACCATGTTAGTGTGTGGTTGTGAATGTGATGTAAGACTGCGGAGCAGCCATACCATTCACCAAGTTAGTGTGTGGTTGTGAATGTGATGTAAGACTGCGGAGCAGCCGTAGCATTCACTAGGATACAATGCGGTTGTGGAAGTGTTATTAGACTACGGATCAGCCGTAGCATTCACTAGGTTTGTAGGCGGTGGTAACAGTGATGGAAGTCTATGACTTGGCTCGTGGAATTCTCTAGGATGATTCAGATCATCACATGGTTGGGTTGGGGCCAATGTGATGTGAGAACTCGGTTCAATTGTAGCCATCGTTGTGGTTAAGCGGACGTGCTGATCGTCGAGCATTTGTTGGTTGAGTTGTCCTTCATTGGGAGTGAATGACTGATGGAGTCGTGTTGGCGGATAGACCAGGACCACCTTTACCTGCTCAGTTTTTGAATATGGAGTTGATTTTGTTTTCGAGGAGGATTTTTCGGTACCGGTAAGTGGTCGGGGCGTATATGTTTCGGGTATCCGTAGATTTTTTCAAAACAGGTAGGTTTTTACGGTTCGGGATATGAAGTTGAGTCATTATGGGAATGACTTGGAGTGGTTTTGCCTTCCTGGGAGTTAGACATCGATCATGGTTTTCAGTTTCAGGCGTAGCGGTTGGACACTCGTGGGCTTAGAGCAAAGTTGAGGTTCATTCTTCGTTAGGGCTAGTGATTTCCGCTATTTTGGGTTCGACAGTAGTAAGGGTGGATGGTTATCGGAGTGAGGTGACTTTCCCAGTCACCTTCGTGATCCAGGGAGTTCAGTCAGGATCGTTGGTTCGGTAGAAGTGATAGTAAGGAATGATTTCGAGGACGAAATCTAATTTAAGTAGGGGAGAGTTGTAACACCTTGTTTCAGGTCGTTTCACAATTCGGGGCCATGACCTGAAGATCAAGTATCATATGGCTTTGAGCTTTAGTAACGAAAGGTTTATACCCATTTAGATGTGGGTATTGTAGATTGTGTGATCCAAGAGTTCGGTTTGTGCTTTGGAGTCAAAGGGTAAATGGGAAAGAAGTGTTTCAGACTTCTTTTATGAATTATGAATTTTAGTTTGATGTGTTTTAAGTCAAAAGTAATTACATAGGGTTGTAGAGCTCCTCAATACTTTTCCGAGGATATAAAGAACGTCGAAATCGGAGTTAGAACGAATAAGTTATGACCGTTTGAAGTTTGGATGGTTTCAGGTTAAGCTGAGTACGTTGGGCATACAGAGGAGTGTATAATGGGCGTACTGGGGCACCTTGAGTATGTTGGGCGTACCAGGAGTATGTTGGGCGTACGCGATCAGTACCCAAACCCTATTTTCGTAGTTTGATCCCTATTTAAGCTCCTTAACTCCCCCAAACCCACTCCATTCTCAGCCTCCACCTCTCCAACACCCCTTCCATGAAACCCTAACCCTAGTTGAGCCTTGTGATCTAAAATAAGGTGTTTTTTAGTGCTTTGGAGTATGCATGGTGCACCTTGGAGAAGAAGGAACTTCTTGGAGAAGTGTTGGTTGCATTGGAGCTTGTAGATATGGACTTTGTTCAACTTGATCTATCTTCTCGAGGTATAAAGTTTGAATCTTGATGATGCATTTGTTAGATGTATCTAGTTTTTGATGTTATGACCTTGTTATGGATAAATTTGGAAATTTTATCCATTTAAACATCATTGTGATTCAGTTCTGAAGGTTGGAGACTTGGACTTAATGGATTAAGTTGAAAAGGATGCACTTTTGATTCCTTTGATGCTTGAAGGCTAGATCTTGGTGGTTTGGACCATTCTAATGGATAAAGTTGGAAACTTTATCCATTATGGAGCTTTTAGGATCCATAAAAATGTGATCTTGATCCTTCTATACCTTCCATGAAAGTGTCATGATGTCTTACTTGATTAATAAGTTAAGGTTTTGGCTTTTGGACCTTTTCTAGTCATGGAGAGTCATAAAGGTAGAAACTTTATGACTTAGAATGATGTTTTGGGACTAGATCTAAGTGTTTGATGAAAGGACTTAAGAGATTAAGCACTTAATGGAAAGGTGCCTTTTGGCCGAGTACGCCGGGCGTACCTTTGAGTACGATACGTGTACTCGTATGGGTCCTGATCAGTGGCGAGTCTAGAACGTAAAACCACATGGTTCACTATTTAAGAGAAGCTAGCAAAAAATTCAAAAAAAACAAAAAAAAAAACACTAGTTGCAGGTCCTTCGTATGTTTGTTCTGTGTAAAGTGGGAGAAGAACCGACGTGGTGTAAACATCTTTTTTTATTACCTTTTTTCCTTTATATATCTTTAACTTGTATTTGACTATTTTTTATTAAATTATACCTTAAATGAATCGGGTATTTGGCCTATTCAAATATAAAATGTGGGCTTTAGAAAATATTGATTTATGCCTCTTTTTTTGCCTAAAACATTAAAGTGGTTTAAGGTAGTTCATTTCAAATATTTAAGGTAGGTCACAATTTATACATAAATATAGCCTCTTATAGAAAAAAATAATTAGGTGGGTCAAATGACCCACCTTCAAAGCATATAAACTCGTCCCTGGTCCTGATTCTGGATGGTGAGTATGCCATGCGTACGAGCTGAGTACGCTGGGCATACTCAGTCAGAAGTTGACTTGTTAACGTTGACTTTCATTGACCGTTGACTTTTTGACCAAGTTTGACCTTGGGTCAAACTTGAGGGTTTTGGGTTATTAATTAAGATTTTATCTGATTATGGTATTAGTGGATTTGTAGGTGCGAGCAGTGCAGAAATGAGATCGTGTCGTAGTGTTTCAGGGTTCTTCGATTCAGGTGAGTCTTGTCCTAGTGCTTGTGATTCGAAGGCACCAATGCCGGCTCACTAAATTATGTATGTAGGATGCTAGTTGTCTTTGTGAATCTCGCATGTTTGTATAATCCTGTGTGATAGAATAGTTGTATTTCTGATGACCAACTGGGTCTAGATGTTATTATTTTGTTATGATGTTTATTTGTGACTGAGACTGTTGATAGTCTCCATGGTTGCTGATAACCCACCAGGCGTGTTGTTAGCCCACTGGGACTGCTGATAGTCCCTAGGTTTGCTGATAACCTATAGTTGTTTATTTTTGCTGTGCTGTGTGTGGTATTCTGGGGAACTTACTAAGCTTTGTGCTTACGATTTGTGGTTTACATATTTTAGGTTTTTTTTATATTAAAGGAGGGGCACGACTCGATTGCATCGCATCAATGGGGGACTTGTGTACTTGATAACTTTTAATGATACTCTGATAAATGTTTTAAGATCTTGCAGTTGTGAATTAAATAAATAGTTAAAGTTTTAATCGAAAAATATGGGTTGAAATTTGGGGCGTTACACATGCTTGTATTCTTATTGAATATCCATTTGCACTCAATGGTTTTAATGTCAGGCGTGGGATCAACCAAATTCCTAACTTGGTTATCATACATGGATTGAATCTCACTCTCTATGCTTTCCTTCTACGTAGCAGCCTCAGGGCCTGCCACCGCTTTCGTATAGCTTGATGGATCATTCATACTAATCAATGTATGATCACTGATCAAAACATCTTCTTATGTGCTAATATGGAAACCATAAAATTTAGGAGGAAAATAAAATTCATTGGATCTATGAAGGGGAGGTGGATATATATCAGTTGGATCAACAGGTTGTTCAACCTCATTTTTGTTGGAGATAGTGTCTAAGTCGATAACTATATTTGGTATGTACTTGACCCGACCCGGCATGGTCCATTTGGGTTGCACTTCACCCGAACAATTTACGGATAATCTTTTGAGAATAGTATAAGTTATGATTTATTAATATATTATAAGTTCTAATATATTAATATAAAATCATATTATTTAATTAGTGTTGATCTATAATTAATTTAGAATTAATTTAGAGATCAAAAGTATGACTAATTAAATATGGGCTCTTGTATTTATATAGTGTGGGCTAATGCTTATTTGGAATGGGCTAGGCTTGCATGGAAAGTCCATGGATACTCCATGGAGCTTTAACCCATGGATCTCATGGAAATGAAAAGACATGGGTATTAGGGTTTACATGGATGCCACACTATATAAAGGAGGCTTTGGTTTTTGAAATTACACTAGTTGATGTGTATAAACTAAGAGGGCCGATTTCAAGAAGTTTGTGACTATTCTCTCAAGTTTCCAAGTTTGTGGTGATTTGTGACTTCCATTTGAGGCATCCACATTATTGGTGCTAGGCTCTCAAACTCCAAGCAATCAACTACTACTACAATGTAAGTAATTCTACTAGTTTTATTTGATTCAAGTACCCCATGCCATGCTAGTTAGGATAAGAACCTTGGAAAAGTAATTATTTGCATGTATCTTAGTCAAACATAGATCCAAGGTTTCTAGGGTTGCATGTACACCATAGGAGTGTTAGAATGCTGAAAACCCATCAGTGGTATCAGAGCCTGGTTTGTTTATTTGATACTTGATGCAAAAAAAAAAAAAAAAAAAAACTTGAAAATCGAAGTTTTTGTTCAAAAGCTCGTATCAAAATTTCAAGTTTTGTATATGTACTTACGATTCTTGAAATTTTTGATATGAACATTCATAAACATATGAGTTTAGAAGATCATAGAAATTATGTGCTAATAATTGATTAGATTAATTCTTGATCTTTATGTGTTTTAATGGAGTCCATAACTAGTTCTTAAGTTATGGATAACCAAAAGTCACATTTATAAATAACCATTAAAAGAACACATAGGTTACAAAAAATGAAGAGTCTTCATTTTTAATAACCATTAACTCATAAGTTATGAGAAATGAAAAGTTTTGAAGGTTTACAAAACTTGCCCTCAAGTTTTGGAACATGTAAAGTCATATTAAAAACTTTAGTTCCAACCCCTAGAATTTTAAAAGTTAAAATTCAACCCTTATACTTTATAATATTATAAGTTTAATAATATTAATATATGTATAAGATCAAGTCGTCTTACTGCTAGTACGCCTCATTCACGAAGCCGGTCTATAAGGGGGGTATAAGGTTGTTGCCTATAAAATGGCAACTTAATGAGTGTCCACTCTCACCCACCGCTTCCTTGATCGGTGGAGGGTCGTTAGCCGAACGGGTAGGACAAGGACTTATAAATTCTCATTAAAAGTATAATGATAATACTAAAGTAACTAAACTTTATTGAATTCCCAATCTTAGTTATTTTAGGAAAATATGAATAAGGTGCTAATCCATGAAATTACACTTTACACTTTGTTTAAGTCGTTAGTGGAGCGTGTGTGGTTAACCGGCACACTAACTTGAACTTAACAAGGTAGGTAAAGGGTGACTTAATGTTTATCATAGTATCGATGGAGCGTGTGTGGTTAACAGACACATCGATTGATGGGTAATACATTAAGGGTACCAAGTAATTTGCATGGTTACTTCACACCTTGTTTTGTGATCCTCGGCATCTCAGTCACAAAACTTGAAGGGGACACTCGAGATTGAAACATGTCATTGAAGAAAGTTCAATGAATCTCAAAGAATCTAGGAGTTTCTAAACCAATTAAAACCTAATTAAATATTTCGTTTTTCATGGTGGAAATTGGTGAATCGTTATTCACCTACCTTCAAATATCTTATAGCTTAGATTACGGCATCCTTCTTCTAAGTTATAAAATATTGTGTTGGGTCCTAGCCTTAATATTACATTTGGGTGTTTTGTTAAGGACTATCTCTATATCTAATCTAATCTATTCCCTTTTCTTTTCAGATGTCTTCCAATAACAATGCTTCTGGCTCAAACCCTACTAGCTCCTTCTCTCTCATGAATCTTTGTGGGAGAGTCATCTTTGATGGGTCCAACTTTACAGATTGGATCAGAAACATCAGGATGGTCACTCGGTATGAGAACAAAGAATATGTTCTCGACAAGGAGCTGAAGGTACCCGAGCCAACTGCTACTCCTGAAGAGCTTGCTGAATATGAGGTACATGAAAGAGATGCTACAAAAGTGGCATGCATCATGATGGCCACCATGACAACCGAGCTCCAAAAGTCCTATGAGGACTATTATCCTTTTGAGATGCACCAGGACTTGATGGACCGCTACTATCAAAGTGCTCGTCAAGAGCGATATGAAATAATCTCCTCCATGATAACAAACCGAATGAAGGATGGTGAACCCATCACGGGCCACATGCAGAAAATGCAAAGGTATGTGGACCGTTTACTAAAGCTGAATGTGAACTTCCCTGAGGAGTTAGCAATAGACATCATTTTGCACTCCTTGCCATCGTGTTATGATCAATTCTGCATGACATATCACATGAACAAGGAAGAAGTCACCCTCAGCAAACTTCAAGGACTCTTGAAGACCGCCGAAAGTGGTCTAAAGGGTAAGTCGGTTGTTACTACTCCTACTCCTACTCCAACTGCGGCCAATGTCTTGGCAATCGGGCATGGAAAAGGGAAGAAGAGAAAGAACCTTTCTAAGGGTACAAAGGGTAAGACCCTTGAAGGCTCCTCTTCAAGCAAAACCAAGAAAGGTTTTGTCACTCCTTCTGTTAACCCTAATGAGGCTGAATGCTTCTATTGCCATGAAAAGTCGCACTGGAAGCGAAATTGCCCAAAGTACCAGCAAGATTTGAAGGGTGGGAAAGTAAAACCCAACCATGCAGGTATATACACTATATTGTCTAATAACTCACCTCATTCTAATTCTTGGGTCCTTGATACAGTTTGTGGTATTCACATATGTTGTGATTTGCAGGGACTAAAAAGAAGTGAGAATGTGGAGCAGGGAAAGATAAACTTGATCATGGGAAACAGGAAAGCTTCACCTGTCACCAAGATAGGAGTTTATTCCTTAGTGCTAAATAGTGGGTTTACATTAGATTTGAATAAATGTTATTATTCGCCAGAAATGGCAAGAAATGTTATTTCCTTTCATGCATTGTATAAACAAGGTTTTACCTTTTATTTTGATAATAATAATGGTAGTATTGATGCTTTCTTTAATAATGTTCTTTATTTTAAAGCATTACCTTATGATGGCGTGTATGAAACTGTATCTGTTGTAGATAATCTAGGAAATAATGTATTGTGTATTAACTCTTCCATTAGCTTAGATAAAGCATCCTTATGGCATTGTCGTCTTGGACATGTAAGCAAGAAACGCATAGGCCAACTCCAAAAGGATGGAGTCTTGGAGTCATTTGACCTAAAGTCAGATGATAGTTGTGAATCTTGTTTGCTTGGTAAAATGACAAAGTCACCTTTTACTGGCACTTGTGCTAGGGGTGAAGGTTTGTTGGACCTCATACACACGGATGTGTGTGGACCCTACAGAACCGCCACAAGAGATGCTAATCGGTTCTATGTGACTTTTACTGATGATTTTAGTAGATATGGATATGTCTACCTAATCAAGCATAAGTCAGAAACCTTTGAGAAATTCAAAGAGTTTAAGCAAGAAGTGGAGAATCAGTTGGGCATGAACATTAAGATGCTTCGATCCGATCGTGGTGGTGAGTATCTTAGTACTGAGTTCCTTGACTATCTTAAGGAATGTGGGATTGTCTCACAATTGACACCTCCTAGGACACCACAGTTGAATGGTGTAGCTGAGAGGCGCAATCGGACCTTGTTGGACATGGTTCGTTCCATGATGAGTTGAGCTTCGCTACCAATCTCATTTTGGGGGTATGCCTTAGAGACTGCCACCCATATCCTTAATCTAGTCCCTACAAAGAAGGTTGCCAAAACACCTCACGAGGTGTGGACTGGAAAAGTTCCCAATCTAGACCACATCAAGATTTGGGGTTGCGAGGCTTTCGTGAGACGCGAGACTCACGATAAGCTCGAACCCCGAAGCGAAAGGTGTATTTTCATCGGCTACCCACAGAAATCCTTTGGTTACATCTTCTACAGACCCAGTGATAATGTGGTCTTTGTAGCAAGAAGAGGATTCTTTCGAGAGAGAGAATTCATGATCCAAGGAGACAGTGGGAGGCAAATTGACCTTGAGGAAATTCAAGAGTCAAGTGGTGAAGGAACCTCAAACCCTAGCCCTCAACCTGAGGAGGAAACTCCTGTTGAGCCGACTGAAGAATCTATACCTCTGAGGCGTTCCACCAGAGTTAGGAATGCACCTGAGCATTATTATGTTTTTCATATTACTGCAGAAGGTGAGACACTTATCAGTAATAACACACTGGTAAATCTGGATGAGCCTAACAGCTACACGGAAGCCATGGCAGGCCCTGAGGCTGCTAAATGGAAAGAGGCTATGGATAGCGAGATACAGTCCATGTATGACAATCAAGTTTGGAACTTGGTTGACAATGTACCTGTCGTAAGATAGTTGGGTGCAAATGGATCTTCAAGAAGAATACCGACATGGATGGTAATGTACACACTTATAAGGCACGACTGGTTGCAAAGGGTTATTCTCAAACTCTGGGAGTTGATTATGATGAGACCTTTTCACCAGTGGCCAAGATTAAGTCTATTAGGGTTCTGTTAGCCATTGCTGCATTTCATGATTATGAAATATGGCAAATGGATGTCAAAACTGCTTTCCTTAATGGAAAGTTGGCTGAAGATGTTTACATGGTTCAGCCAGAGGGTTTTGTCAGTATAGAGTACCCCAGTAGAGTGTGTAAGCTCGAGAAATCCATTTATGGATTAAAACAGGCACCTCGCAGATGGAATCTTTGCTTTGATGAGAAAGTCAAAGAATTTGGCTTTTCAAGGAGTGAAGATGAATCTTGTGTCTATATCAAGGCTAGTGGGAGTATAGTCAGCTTTTTGGTACTGTATGTGGATGACATACTACTCATAGGAAATGACATCCCAACCCTGCAGGAAGTAAAGTCCTGGCTTGGGAAGTGTTTCGCTATGAAGGACCTTGGAGAAGCTGCCTATATCCTAGGGATAAGGATTTTGAGAAACAGGAGTAAAAGACTAATCGGACTTAGTCAAAGCACCTATGTGGACAAAGTGTTGAAAAGGTTCAACATGCATAACTCCAATAAAGGAGAGTTACCCATCCAGAGTAACGCCAGATTGAGTAAGACACAAAGCCCTAGTACTGAGGCTGAGATAGCAGAAATGAGTCGAATACCTTATGCTTCAGCTGTAGGATCGATCATGTATGCTATGACGTGTACTCGACCTGATGTAGCCTTTGCTTTGAGCATGGTTAGCAGGTATCAGGGGAACCCTGGCAAGGCACACTGGACTGCGGTAAAGAATATCCTCAAGTACCTACGGAGGACTAAGGACTGGGTCCTTACCCTCCGTGACAATGAGGACTTGAGAGTTGTAGGGTACAGTGATGCTAGCTTTTAGACTAACACGGATAATTTCCGCTCTCAGTCGGGCTGGGTCTTTACTCTAAACAGAGGGGCAATTACTTGGAAAAGTTCCAAGCAGGAGACAGTGGCTGATTCCACTTGTGAATCAGAGTATATAGCAGCAAGCGAGGCAGCAAAGGAGGCTATATGGCTAAAGAACTTCATCGGAGACCTTGGAGTTGTACCAGCTATAAAGGAGCCAATGGAGATTTTCTGTGACAGCAATAGTGCGGTTGCCTTAGCCAAGGAACCAAGAGATCATGGGAGATCCAGACACATTGACAGAAAATATCACTTCATCAGACATCGAATAGAAGAAGGAATCCTCGTGGCAAAGAGGGTATCATCGGATGAGAACCCAGCAGATCCCCTCACGAAGGGACTGACTCGGGCTAAGCATCTCCAGCATGCTCGGAGCATAGGGCTGAAGGATGATAGTAGTTTTAGTAGTTAGATAATCTTGAAATTTGTAAAATGAAATTGACATTTGATGATGAATAAAAGCTGTTATTTATGAGTAAAGTGTTGCTATCTCTTGTCAATCGTTTACTATTATTTCTTTTTGCATGTTTTGACTTCCAGAATAATTATGTTATGGTTTATATCATATTATTCAAACTCTCCACAGTCGGTCATATGTTGGAAGTAGATATGAATCAAGACTGTCATGGGTTGGCTTGTAGAGGTTTAAGATGTTAGACAAAGCGGGGCTACAGCACTCATGAGTGCTCATAAGTTCTGAGTATTGGATTCAACCCACGCTCACTTGTATCACTTCATGGAATTTATCTCGAGTGATCGTGAGACGGTAATATCATATAACTCTTCAAACCTAGAGATATGATTTGTTGCCTATGAGTTGGTTATGCATTGATTGCACGAAAACGCATTGGTAACTCGATGTTATAAACCGTTCCTTTGTGTGTAGTTCAACAAGTAGTAGAGCAAACATATGAGTCGAAGTTTATCTGTTCCTTCTAGGATTAGAACCGATTTCTGGGCCCCTCGATGATTTTGTTTTGACCTATGTACCGGGCCCGGTCAGAACTAAATTGATGTGTTCAGTTAAGTTCTATGTCAAGCAAATCAGAAATCGGGAAACAAATGCTGGACAATAAGCAAGACCATGTTCCATGTATTTGTCCGGCTGATATCTAGAACAGAGGATTATATGATCACTTATCTAAAATGGCGCTTCATAGTTCAACAGAGTTTTAAGAGCTACGATTGCTGATCGGTTCCTGAAGTCATACTTGCAACTATAGTTATTAGACTTATCCAAGTGGGAGATTGTTGGAGATAGTGTCTAAGTCGATAACTATATTTGGTATGTACTTGACCCGACCCGGCATGGTCCATTTGGGTTGCACTTCACCCGAACAATTTACGGATAATCTTTTGAGAATAGTATAAGTTATGATTTATTAATATATTATAAGTTCTAATATATTAATATAAAATCATATTATTTAATTAGTGTTGATCTATAATTAATTTAGAATTAATTTAGAGATCAAAAGTATGACTAATTAAATATGGGCTCTTGTATTTATATAGTGTGGGCTAATGCTTATTTGGAATGGGCTAGGCTTGCATGGAAAGTCCATGGATACTCCATGGAGCTTTAACCCATGGATCTCATGGAAATGAAAAGACATGGGTATTAGGGTTTACATGGATGTAACCCTAATCCACCACACTATATAAAGGAGGCTTTGGTTCTTGAAATTACACTAGTTGATGTGTGTAAACTAAGAGGGCCGATTTCAAGAAGTTTGTGACTATTCTCTCAAGTTTCCAAGTTTGTGGTGATTTGTGACTTCCATTTGAGGCATCCACATTATTGGTGCTAGGCTCTCAAACTCCAAGCAATCAACTACTACTACAAGGTAAGTAATTCTGCTAGTTTTATTTGATTCAAGTACCCCATGCCATGCTAGTTAGGATAAGAACCTTGAAAAAATAATTATTTGCATGTATCTTAGTCAAACATAGATCCAAGGTTTCTAGGGTTGTATGTACACCATAGGAGTGTTAGAATGCTGAAAACCCATCAATTTTGAGTGCTAGTGTCAACTAAAGGTTTTTCTTCTCTTGACTCTTAAAGCTCTTCAATATCAATTTGGCTCCCACTGGCCTCTTTGGAAATGAGATCCATCTCAAGGAAGAATCCCTTCGAGCAACAAACATCTTGTTCTCAGAAGGCTTGTAAAACAAGTATCCAAAAGACTTTTGTGGATAACCAATGAAGTAACATTTCTCTGATTGGGGTTCGAGTTCATCGTTTGCCTTGCGGGGAGCATAAGCCTCGCATTCCCATGCTTTGATATGCGCTAGAAAGGGATGTGTCCTACTCCACATCTCATAGGGTGTTTTATCAACCTTCTTAGTTGGTAAGAGGTTTAATATGTGGGCGGTTGTCTCTAAGGCATACCCCAAAAAAGTTATCGGAAGTGTAGCTCGACTCATCATAGATCGAACCATATCTAATAACGTTCAATTTATTCTCTCAACAACACCATTTAACTGTGGTGTTCTAGGAGGAATCAATTGTGAAACTATTCCACAATTCTTAAGAAGTTCGTATAATTCAAGACTTAGATATTCTCCACCCTTATTGGATCGGAGCATCTTGATCTTTCTGCCCAATTGGTTCTCTGCTTCGTTTTGAAACTCTTTGAACACTTCAAAGGTTTCTGAATTGCGCTTGATTAAATATATATACATATATATATATATATATATATATATATATCCATATCTGCTAAATGATTAGTGAAAGTCACGAAGTATCTCTCACCATGTCGTGTGGCGGATCTGAACGTTCACTGTGGATGACATGTGGCGGTCACTGTGAAAGAGGCAAGGATTTGTTGAACGTTCATTGTGGTCTACAAACATGTGTGTGGATGAGGTCCAAAAAATCCTTGCCTCTTTCATAGTGACCGGTGAATGACGTTTTTTCATCTTGCTAAGTAAGCAAGATTCACATACATCATCTGACTTGAGGTCAAATGCTTTCAATATCCCATCCAATTGGAGCTTGGCGATGCATTTGTTGTTTATATAACCAAGACGACAATGCCATAGATATGATTTATCTAATTCACTATTATAAGAACCAACATTTAATAATAGTTTATCAATTTTACCTACACAAACAATACTTTCATACACACCTTTACAGGGACTAGCTCCAAAAATAAAATAACCATTCTTATAAACCAAAATGTCACCATTTTCATTATCAAAATAAAACTGACAACTATCCTTATATAATGCATGAAAAGAAATAATGTTTCGTGTCATATCAGGCAAAAAGAAACAGTTCAATAAACTAAGATAAAGACCATCACTAAGCATGAGCTCATAGTTCTTGATCCTTGTAACAACTGACTTGCACCTGTTTCCCATGATCAGTTTGAGCTGCCCATGCCTTGACTTCCTAGTTTATCTTTGTCCTTGCATATCATAGTATATGTGAGTACCACATCCTGTATCAACAACCCAAGAGTTAGAAGTATATGTGATATGGATTTCTATCATAAACATACCTGAGGTTCCATCCACCTTAACTTTTCCCTTCTTAAGGTCCTCCAAGTATTTAGGACAGCTGTGTTTCCAATGTCCCTTAGTCTGGATGTAGAAACATATGGCCTCATTTGGATTAGTTTTGGGTGCTATCTCATAATTAGTTTTTCTCTTGAGACCTCGATTGGAAGCATCGATCTTAGCATTTCCCTTGTCCTTGGGATGAGAAATCTTGTTCATCTTGTTATCACTCCAATGACAAATGCCAAGATAGGATTGGTGGACTTAATAGTCTCTGGTATGAAAGTTTCAACTGTTATCTGTTGGATTAGGTGTCTAAGCCCATAACTATAATTGGTATGTACTTGACCCGAGAGTAGCATGGTCCATTTGGGTTGCATATCATCAGGACAATTTGTTAGGATGAACTTTTGAGAAAATGTTATTTATGGTTTATTAATATATTATAAGTTCTAATATATTAATATCAAATCATATGATTTAATTAGTATTGATCAAGAATTAGTTTGGAATTAATTTAGTAATCAAAAGAGACTGATTAAATCAATGGGGACTAATTGTATCAATTAGTTATATTTATATGTTGGGCTTATGATCCATGTTGGACTAAGTTTATGTATGGACACATAAAGAGTTGGGCCACATGAACCATGGATCATAAACCCATGGGTATGGGTTAGGGTTAACCTATGAACTTTGGAATTCCACATATAAATATGTTACTCCATAGCCAAAATTACTATCAATGTTCTTGGAGTTCATATGGACGGTTTTGGTGTATGAAGATTCTCTCTCAAAATGTCATCCTTTGAAGGTGTGTTGTGATTCTATTTGAGGCATCCACACTATTGGTGTTAAGTTCTTAAAGGCCAAAAGCTTCAAGGTTTTCAAGCCACAAGAAAAGGTATGTCATCTAACTTGTATTGTTACCCAAGTATTAAAGTTTTGTATGCTAGTTAGGGTAATACCTTGGAAAGTTCAAGTTTGCATGTATAATAGAGAAAACATAGATCCAAGGTATTTAGGGTTGCATGTACATCTTAGGAGTGTTAGAATGCTCAAAACCCATCATTATCAACAAGTCATGAAGCTCCATGAGGGTCATATTGGGATTATCCATTTTGTTGTTCATAAAGAACTTATGAAATGAAGTGGGAATAGAGCACATGACCCAATCAATGGTTTGTTCCTTCGAAATCTAAATACCCAGGTCATTCAATCTATAAAAGTACATTTTCATCTTATGAAAATACGAACGTGTATATTCCCGATCTATGTGCTTACAGTCCAGAAGAGACTTTGTGATTTCAAATCTCTCAATCCTCACAATAGGAAAGGTGGATTCGAAGGGAACTTTAGATTTTATAGTTTGTAGAGAGGAGGAGGAATATTGTTGTTGTTGTTGTTGTTGTTTGGGATCGACATCTACAAAAGATAAATTACAATTAGTTTGATATAATAATCCTTAAAAATAATCAACCTAAATAAATTTAAATTAAGGTTAGGATCCATATTTGGCTTCATGATATGTAAAGGGATGTCGTAAACACACCACAAAGTAATTTAGGTAGGCAAAGCCCTTTGCCAATTTCGATCACTACGAAATTCCTAGATCTTTGAGATTCGTTGACTATCAATGGCATGTTAATCTCAGATTATGTTCATCTCAAATTCAGTGACGGGGATGTCGCAGATCATTGAACACATGGTGAATCAACCATACAAAATTACGTGGTCCACGACTCAAATTACGCTTGACATTCGCGAGTTCCACATCATTCTCTACTTATATTTTCCAATTGACGTATCGGTTAACCACAAGAGCTCCATCAACAAGTTACAAAGAGAATGTGAAATTTTCATGGATAATATAAGATTCATATTTGATTAAAAAAATGGAATTTTGTTTTATACGTGTACTGATAAAACTTTTAGATTGACCATGAACACTATCAAACCTTTTCGGAAACTCCATTCTCAAAATGCAATAAGGCGGTGAAGATGGTAAACGCGAAGCATATTAAAAACAACCCCATTAGAAATCATAACGACCTCCTTAAACATCTACATTATAGTAAGTAAGCCTAGTCATGGTAAGACTGACAATGTCAATATTTAAACATGTGAGGACACATGTTGTATTTATTTTATACATATAATAGATAAGTGTTAATATATATATATATATATATATATATATATATATATATATATATATATATATAAGGTTTAAATTTAAAATTCTTTAAATTTATCTGTCTATTATTAATTTTAATTAATTGTAAGGACGCAATATAACAATTAACAATTTATAAGGGGTTTAATATTCGAATTCATAAATCTCAGTTATAACTAATATTAAATATTTAAATTACCATTTAAATAATATAAATATTCAAATTCAAATAATCATATTTAAAAAAATATTTATCGTTTTCCATATTTAAAACAATTAAATTTAGGAATTATCCATATTTGAAAATCTTCTAATTTGAAATTTAAAAGGAAACAAAAAAACCCTAATCTGGCGGTACGCATCACGCCCAAAAGGAGGTGTCTCGCGTCTGCGATTAGCAGGTTTCTCTAGTTTCGAATTTTTACTTCTTTTTCCAATTTCAAACAATCATTTACAAAATATATGGATTAATGGGTGCTAGTAATTGTGAACCTAAGGAGTTGATACCACTGTTAGGTTTTCTATGCATCAAATACACTTAAACTAGGTAGCAAAAAAATCAAACAAGGATATACCTAAGTGTACATGCAACCTAGGATCTAAGTTTCATACTAATTACAGCTATCCTATGAAAAACATAAATAAGAAGGAAGAACTACATGCCTCTTTAGCAGCCAAAGACCTTCAAGATTGAGACCTTGTATGTGGTACCTTGTTTGGATGAAAAAGATCCCAAACTAGAATCCCTCTCTTAGTTCACACCCAATAAACTTAAAAGAGTAAAATAAAAAACAAATAGGAGGGGACGATGTGTAACGCCCTGTCCCGAATCGTTTCCTATTTCGGGGTGGTGGCCAAAGATCGGGTATTATCAGGCTTAGGACCCTTGAAGAAATGAGATCTGGACCCATTTGGATGTGGATGATGTAATTTAGATGATCCGGGTGTTCGGTTTGTGTTTTGGAGCCAAGGGGTATTTTGGTAAACTTGATGTGTTTTGTGTACTATAACACTCCTATGGTGCACATACAACCCTAATAGCGTTGGATCTAAGTTTTCTCTAGTTATACATGCAGCAAAATTTCCAAAGCATGAAGCCTACAACTAGCATACAATTTTGGTACATGAATTATGAAATCAAGTTAGAAGAATACCTCTTAATTGTATATTGTAGTTTTGGCCTTTCAAGAACTTAACACCTTAAGTGTGATGCCTCAAATGGTTCACAAACACCATGAACAAATGAGGACTTTGAGAGAGAGGTTAAGCACCACCAAAATCGGCTAGGGTTTTCTTAAAACTCATTTTTTTGCGATTTTAGCATTAGGAAAATACATATATAGTGTAGGATTCCAAGAGTCATGGGTAAACCCTAATCCATACACTTAGGATATGATCCATATCTCATGTGGGCTAACTCTTCATGGATACTTACATAAACTTAGCCCATCATGGATCAATAGCCCAAACAATATATATCATTGATTTACATAATCAGTCCCCGTTAATTTAATTAGTCTCTTTTGATCACTAAATTAATTCCAAATTAATTCTAATCTATACTAATTAAATGATATGATTTCACAATTAATATATTATACTTGTAATATATTAATAAATCATAAATAACCTCTTTCTCAAATATTTTTCTTATCAAGTTGTTCAGGTGAAGGCAACCCAAATGGACCATGCTACTCTCAGGTCAAGTATATACCAATTATAGTTATGGGCTTAGACACCTGATCCAACAGTCTCCCACTTGGATAAGTCTAATAACTATTATTGCAAGTACGACTCCAAAATCCCGACTAGCAATCATAGCTCTTAAAAGCCGTTGTCGAACTCTGACCTAGTCAATGACGCGTCCATTAGATAAGGGATCATATATTCGTCCATTCAAGATATCGTATGAAATGAGACATGGATTATAATCATTCTCTCTGTTCATATGTTGTTTCCCGATTTCCGATTTATGACGACCGACTAATTGAACAAATCAAACAGTCCAGGCTTGGCCAAGCGCTTAGGGTTGTCATCACTAAATCATCGAGGGGCCCACAAATATCGGTTTTATCCCACATTGGGTAAAAGGAATGGATAAACTTCTACTCAAATGCTTGCTTGTACTTACTTATCAAATCACGCACAACAATATGTTTTATAACACCAAGTTATTGGTGCGTTTACATATGTCAATGTGCATCCGACTTGTAAACTAAAACTCACATGTCTTGGTTTCAAGAATATAAGATATTATCGTCTCATGATCACTCGTGATAAAATCCATGAAGTGATTCAAATGAGCGTTAGATTTAATCCAATACTCAAATCTTATTACAGGAGTACTCATGAACACTGCAGCAAACTTGTGCTATGTCTAAACGCCTTTAGACAATCTACAGACCCATTCATGACAATCTAGCTTCAATACCTACTTCCAAAGTATGATCGACTGTGGATAGTTTGAATAACCTAGTTACTCGGGAAGTCAAAACATGCAAAGTGAAACACAAGAATAATCGAATCCAATATGGTCTCAAAACCTTTGAATATAAATAAAACACCTTTTATTTAATCACCATATTGATTACACATTATTCATTGTATAATGTTTCGATTAATCAACTTAATACTTGAATTAAAACAATAGTCATCCCATGCTCCAAGCATGCACACTATGCTTACCTATGGTCCTTACTTTGTGAAATAGATCAATTGTAAATATTTCCAATGACAATCATTTCACAATTCCAAATCCTTATTGTAAGTGTAAGAATACCAAGTCCTTGCCAATTACTGTAATCTGTTAGATTCTAAGCTTATATGTAGTGATCCTTTTGTAATGACTATGTACACAAGTCACAAATACTTTTCCAATTACAAAAGTTTCCATTGGAGATTGTTACAAAACAATTCCATAGATACAAAGTCTCATATTCAAAGCACATTCCGTTGAACATCCTTCTTGCATAAAAGTTTCTAACTCACTGATAGATTATTGATATCCAACTCCCATTATGGAAACTTTTCCATAATTGCCATATGACTATCCATTCTTAATAGAATCCTATCTATTAAAAATCATATCAATATGGTCCATTCATTACTATACTTCCAATTGTCCATAAGCAACCAATCTTTGGCGAACCTTGGATTGTTCTTAGCGATTGTTTAACAACTTTAGTCATATCCGGTTCTAGTCCTTTTCCCTCTTAATGCCCTAGGCATTTGGAAAATTAGAACAAGAGAATATTATAGCACATGCAATCGATCCTATATTTGAAGCATATGGGACACGATTCATAATATCTTACATAAATACATGATACTTTACCAGTCTCTTCTTATCACATTTCCATATGTAGAATTTCTTTATGTCGAATCTTTTCAACATAACATTCATATACGTCCTTGACTAAATTTGATTAAAATCTCAATCTAAACTTTTAGAATTGAAATGAAGTATAAATTCCTCTCCCTTAATTATAGCTAACCAACTTTTCAAGCCCTGCAACTTTGCGAATTGAAACCTTTGTTTTCTATAATTAACATTGCGAACTCGCAACACTTACCATAATAATTATGCTCCCACTAGCATAATAATTATTATCTTACTAGAATAACACTTATGCTCCCACTATCTTTAACATGTACCCAGAAATAAGCTGGACTTCTAGAAATCAATACTTGTTGACTTTCTTACCAAAGTTCAGATTTATGATACAAGACGCTTCGATAAGACTTTATCTAGGCTTCTCAAACTCATACACCTTTCCTTAGATAGCTCACATGTGTGTCTAAACAATTTTAGAACTTACAACAATAAGTCTCAAATGTTTAGACCTTCTACCATTTCTCACAATTCGAACTATGAAGAGGGATGCTGTAATCATAATCAAATTTGAGAATGCAAATATCACAATTGCTAACTATTTAAAATCTACTTAGTGAAAGCGTTTACTCACAATCATTTTCATGAATTGGAGAGAAACCTTATGACACTTAGATTTTTATGGTGTATGTGTTCCTATCGATGTGAAACTATCATTTCGAACCATTATCATAAGACAAGGTCTATGACAAAATCAACCTCATATGGACTAAACTTGTTCAATCTTAACTTTCACTGATCAAGGTGCTTTGCTCTATGCAAACAATTGAGAACTCATAGAACTCACATGCATAGTCAACTTTAACTGGAATGAGCACAGAAACAAGAATAAGTCAACACGATAGGTTACAAACCTCAAGTCGCGTGCTAGTGTTAAACAATAGGTTTACTCTTGATTAGTTCTTGAACTTTTCAAGATCTTTTAAGACTCCCACTGACCTCTTGACATATAAGACTCTCTTTGTCAAGAAACATTACTTGTCAAACAAATATTCAAGA
Organism: Lactuca virosa; assembly: GCF_052849685.1. Classification (NCBI taxonomy): domain Eukaryota; kingdom Viridiplantae; phylum Streptophyta; class Magnoliopsida; order Asterales; family Asteraceae; genus Lactuca; species Lactuca virosa. The sequence goes on from NC_136427.1 coordinate 177,846,263, forward strand.
GTTAGTGCGGTTTCTTATCAAGACAAACACTTATAACAATCGGTCTTGGTTGATCTTTGTTTTATCCAAAACATCACAACTTACCAATTTCAAATGTAGAAGAGTAGAAACCATTTTACTCTACATTTGATAAGTGTTATAAACCTTTCTTAAGCTTATGTCACTCAAGGCACAATCTTGGAGTATGACTCCAAGACTTGATTTTGAAACGAAGTATGATTCTCCTTAATTGATTTAACCATTTCAACAATTCTCGATTCCTCTTCTTAGTCATACAAATGCACTAAGGTGTCCTTAAAGGATCAATTGTGACATGGTTCCATAATCATAAGGATGATCAGAAAACACAATACTAAAGTACTCTCCATTCCTTTCAGATTGGAGAAACTTTTATCTTTCTGCCTAATTGATTCTTCTTATTCGTTCTGCTATACATTGACCCTTTTCTAATGATTCAGAATTATATATAATCTTGTAAGCATAACCATATTTACTAAACTTTAGTAAATCATGACGAATAGTCTTATCGTTCTTTGTGGTGGACCTGACCAGTGCACATATACATGTGAACAAGGAGTTAGTCTTAATTTCCCAAAGATGAAGGTTCTCATTCATCATACAATACAAGTCGCATGATTCCAAGTTTCTCTCCAATTGAAACTTGGATGATGAGAATCTTTCCTTATTTGGTAAATTTAGACACTACCACAAACGAAAGAATCAAATCCATATTCAATATTTCTAACAATATATAAACACCAATTTTCACAAATGTCATTGCAAGGAAATATAAAATAAGATAAAATTCAAAATTTTATTTATTTATAGAATGCGGATAACTTGTCCTTACAATGCAAATACATATGAAAACTATGTTACTACATATTTCTAAGCAATTTATCATAACTCCTAGCATCAGCTCAAAAATCCGATCATTGAACCATGCGATCGAAATCCACTTCTTCATGATCAGACTCAGCATGCTATTTCCTTCTTTCTCTTTGATTATGCAAAACATCAAAATGTAACTTTGCATCATGTAATAAGAATCAATAAATGGGAACTTAATAGAGTTAGATAATGAGCTTACCTGAAGTAGAACCATACAATTTGATTCTACCATCTCTTAGATCTCTCAGGTAGTCAGGGCAGCTTCGCCTCCAATGTCCCTTTTCTTGGCAATAGAAACAAACAGACTCCTTTGGAATGGTACACGGGACAATCACAGAGTTAGCCTTTCTCTTTGATTCTTTCCCATTGGGATGAGAATACTTTTCTGGACTTCCAATGTTGCCATTGTCAATGTCCATGGAAGTTTTGGAAGTAGATCTTCCAATCAAATTTGCATTACCAGTGCGCCAAATTGTAACGCCCGCAGATCCGGGCTAGTCAATTTAGAGACGATAAGCGTCGAAAATGACTTTCTGATGGAAGATTATTCAGAAGGAGTAATCTTAACTAAGTTGTAGTAGTCGTGACAAGGATTCTGAATATATAAAGAATGACGAAATCTGAGTTATAACGAAGAAGTTATGACCTGTCGAAGTTTCGCGACAGAACCGGCACGACACAACGTGACGTAAATAGTAAATTTACAATAGCACGATATTTGGCCTTAGTGATCTAAACGAAAGTCGTAGAATACGTTAAACCGATAGCGTGCATAAAAATAACGTCTAAATCTGACTTCGTATGAGGAAGTTATGATTTTTTCTAAGTTTCAGCTTAGCAGTATGCAGCCCGAATTCCGATTTTGAGATCGAGTGATTTCTAGCCGAAACAATCTAAACGAGAATCGAATATCTCATCAATAGTAGTACAACGGTAAAAAGACAGACGAAAACAGACGTCGGATGAAGGAGTTATGATTTTTTAACGGACTTTTCCTGTCCCGGCCTGTTAAAAATATAATAATAAAAATGAAGTCAAAATTAGCCGACAGAGTCTAAACGAAAGTTGTAGAGCATAATTTCACCTACGCGTGAATATAAAGAACATCAAAAACAGAGATCGTATGCGAAAGATATGGATTTTTGAAGTTCGGGGCACAAACTTCGAGACCTTCGCGAGGTGAACATTGAAATTCACGAGGTGAATTTGTTGCATGACACCTTTCGAGCCTAGAAGATACACGGGAAGCCTAGGAGATGATCAGGATCGAATTCACGAGGTGAACATACTTGGTTCACGAGGTGAACATACTTGGTTCACGAGGTGAACCTCACGAGGTGAACCTCACGAGGTGAACATACTTGGTTCACGAGGTGAATCTCAAATTTTCACCCTATAATTAGATCACAAGTGCAGCCGAGTTTGGTTGCCAAATTTATTCTCTCTCACCAATATTACCTCGATTTACGTGCAAGATATACCCCCGAAGCCCCGGTATCATCCCCGACACCCGAAGCAAGTTCCGACGCCCCGAAGATCCCAAGAAAAAGAGTTTTCGAGCCGAAACTCTGTCCGCGTGAAGCACGGTTTTTGAGAAAACATCCCGGTTTCATCGAAGAATATTATTTTTAAAGCCGAAGTACTGTCCAATCATCGTCTTATCATGTGAGTGCATATTAATTTCATCTTACACATAGATATGAAGTATTTTATATAAATTACGTGTTATGTGTGCATATTATCTGTATACTTGCTATCTATGATGGATGAACAATTTTATACATGTTTTAATTTATTTAAACTGTATATGTATTTTATATCTACAAATATGTTGGGTAAAACATGGGTAGATGAATTAGATGATGTGTGATGAAATAAAAATTGATGAGAGGTATCGATGTTTAAGATGATCTAGTCATCTAGCAGAGTATAGAGAACGACCACAGACTATTCTAGATAGTCCAGTGGAACGTTAGCAGACTCGTAACCTGTAGGTATTTTTGAACTAAGTGTTCATTAGGTGTTTTTGAACTATGTGTTCATCCGATAAGTATCATGTACAAAGTTCTTCTTTTTGACACTATTACGTGTCGGGGTACGGGAGCGTACGGGAGTACTTTATTAGTATTTTCCTTATACTTTTTATTTTGAAGAGCTTTGGAGTCTTCGTTTCTTTTATGAAGTGATCAGACGAGCTTCGTGTGTCAGCGTTTCCTTTCACGAAGTAATTGAGGGAAATTCGTAGACTACCGAATGAAGTGTGTCGGTAATAGACCACAACTAAGTATGTCTGGTGTTATGATACCAGATAGGGTGAGTCTGGGGGTAAAATACCTCACGATATTCAGATCACTGCTAGGAAAAGTTTGATGCTGGATAGGGTGAGTCTGGGGCTAAAATACCTCACGATATTCAGATCACTGCTAGGCAAAGTTCGATGCTGGATAGGGTGAGTCTGGGGGTAAAATACCTCACGATATTCAGACCACGTCTAGGCATTGTTATCTAGATAACTACCCCTGACTTAATTGTCTTGTGGTTCTTTCTTTTACGAACGAAGGTTTGTGGTGAAAATTATTCCATTCCCCTCATTTGATGTATTTATCGATCCTCGTTTGCTGTTAGGGGATTTCCGAAGCAGCTTCGTCAGTTTGTTGTTCATATCGATCCTTTAGGCTAGATCTTGTAAGATCATTGTATAGGATCAGTACGTGGGGATCGATGTTCGTTAGTGCTTGTACTATAAACCTCGGGCAGCGATGGACTTCGTGCCTATTCCTCAGGTCAATCCTTAGGAATGAATAAATGAAGGTTAGATGATTCTTAGGGTAGATCCTTAAGAATAAATAAGATAATGGGGATGGGTAATTGGGTTGATTGTTTGATGATTAAATATAATAATTATATTATTGTGGGTTGAAAACCCTATGTACTTACCAGGTTTCCCAACCTGACCCACTCAAACTTATTTGTATCACAGGTGTCGATACGAAGCTACTTTACACTGAGAGATTAAAGGAGATGTAGATCACTAGTGTAAATAAATGTAAGGTCTGTTTATGCTTATGTTTCAGTATTGACGATGACATCCCAAAGTTTTAATATGAATAAAGTACATTTCTTCGGAAATGCTTTGATAATATATTTATAATGTTTTTCTGGGAACAAATTCCGCAATATTTTTATTAAAAGTACTCTGGTTTTTATAAAGCATAAACAAAATCGGTCTTTTCTGGCCGTGAAATTGGGGATGTCACACAAATCATTTCTGATTCAGCAGCAATTAGCAAATAGGTAAGATCAATAAGGGTTACGTCGCGGCCTGTTATATAGTAGTCTTTAGCAAATTGACTATACGACTCGGGAAGTGACTGAAGAACCAAGTCAACAACCAACTTCCTTGACACAACGACTCCTAACATTCCTAGCCTGTCAATGTGTGACTTCATCTCTAAGACATGTGCACACACAAACCTTCCATCTTGGTGTTGACTTGCCAATAGGGCTTGAGTGACCTTGAACTTTTCAAGTCTTTGAACTTGTGGGTTAGGGAGAATTATTGGAGGAGGTGGAGGAAGTGAAGTTCCACTACAGCACGAAGAAGGGATTAATCTTTTCACCTTGATTGTCTTGTGGAATATCATTTTCATGAGGAAAGCTTTTTCCAAAAGATTCGGGAAGACCATAGTTGTCAGAACTAGACATCTATAAGGGAGAAATTCAAGTTAGTTGATTTAAGTCCTTAATATAACACCCAAATAAAATATTAAGGCTAGTACCCAACACAATATTCTACAATTCGGAAGTGGGATGTTGTAATCCAATTGCAAAATATTTGAAGGTAGGTAAATGATGATTTACCAATTTCCACCATGAAAAACAAAAATGAATTTTAGGTTTTAAATGAATTGAAATTCCTAGATTCTTTAAGATTCATTGAACTTTTCAATGGCATGTTTAAATCTCGATTATGCCCTTCAAGTTTGTGACTGGGATACAGAGGATCACAAACAAGGTGCAATGTTCAATTTCATGGGTTAGCATCAAATTTACATTTTTCCTAAGTAACTAAGATTGGGAATTTATAAAAGTATTTAGTTACTTGGTATTTAATTATACTTTTAATGAGAATTAATGTCCTGTCCTACCCGTTCGGCTAACGACCCTCCACTAGTCAAGGAAGCGGTGGGTGAGAGTGGACACCCATTAAACCACCATTTTATAGGCAGTAACCTTATACCCCCTTATAGACCGGCTTCGTGAATGAGGCCTACTAACGGTAAGACTGACCTTTTACTTATACATATATAATATATTATACTTTTAATTTTATATAGTATAAGGGTGTATTTTAAACATTTAAAATACTAGGTGGTTTAATCTATTAATAAATTATACTCTTAATTTAATTAATATTAAACCATGTTAATGTGGATTTATTAAAGTTCTCTTTTAATTAAAGACTTTAATTAATTTAATAAAGTCCATAAGGTGTAATTGAACTATTCAAAGCATCTAGGTTATTAAAAACTCAAAATTAAAACTATTCAATTAATTTTTAAGTTATGAACCCCAAAAGTTGCATCTTTTGAAACCTTTCAATTACAAGAGTTAATATTTTCATAATTTCAGACTTTTCAAATACAAAAACTTGAGGGCAAATTTTGAAACTCTTCAAAACTCTTCATTTCCATAACTTATGAGCTTAATGTTATTTTAATGAATGGGACTTTTCATGTTCCATAAATTGAGGACAAGTTATGAAACTCATTAAAAACATTTAGATCAATTTCAACAAATAAAATTATCATATAATTCATGATTAATCTAACTAAACTCATATAGCAAGATAATATCAAATCAACAATTTACAAGTAACTTTGTTTATCATATAAAGCAACAATTATCTTAAAACTTTGACAATTATCTTTTCATTGGATGAGTATAATCACTACCATATCATAAAAAATAGATTTTATGATACAAAACAATTTGTGGTATTGATTCCAATCCAATCCAGGCCAAAAATCCCGAAAATCAACCATCTGCCAATGCAACTCGTCGAGCCAGGCTTTGGACTCGTCGAGTTCATCATGAACTCGTCGGGTTCATCAATGGACTCGGCGAGTTCAGCCTGGCAGAAGGCCATTTTCAGTTTGCTTCAACTTTGAACAATGAACAATGCAACTATATAACAGAAAACTACCCATGGCTCTAATACCACAGATGAGTTTTGTGTACTATAACACTCCTATGGTGCACATACAACCCTAATAGCTTTGGATCTAAGTTTTCTCTAGTTATACATGCAACAAAATTTACAAAGCATGAAGCCTACGACTAGCATACAATTTTTGTACATGAATCATGAAATCAAGTTAGAAGAATACCTCTTAATTGAAACTTGTAGTTTTGGCCTTTCAAGAACTTAGCACCTCAAGTGTGATGCCTTAAATGATTCACAAACACCATGAACAAAGGAGGACTTTGAGAGAGAGGTTAAGCACCAGCAAAATCGGCTAGGGTTCTCTTAAAGCTCATTTTTTTGGCGATTTTAGCCTTAGGAAAATACATATATGTGGCATTTGTCACCCCTTGGCCTGCCGGCCAAACTGTAGCGAACAGCCGGGATGCGGGATTGTCAGTCCCGTATAGATCTATACACACAATACCCGCTCTCCCTCCAGGAGACTCTGGTTACAAAATGCGACCTAACAAGTATATTTCTAAGCCGTGAAGTAGTTTCACATTAATGTTATCTTGTTCTTGTAAAAGGATGTATGTTCCTTTCTGTTTCTTGTTATTTTATGTTCCTTTCTGTTCTTGTTATCGTATGTTCCTTTCTGTTCTTGTTATTATATGTTTGAACTGACCCATGTATGAACTGACTCTTGTAAGTTTCATTTTTCTAGAAATAGTAAGTATTATTCTCCTAAACTATACCTATTATAGTTTACTAGTAGGCTCTGTAATTGAATGACTATTCATGTTTGTACACCTTTGCTACCCAAAGGTGTTGAACCGATTGTAAGTACTTTTATATCTATATACATATACATAATATATAACTAAGATTCAAACGACCTTCGGACAAACAACCGATACCCTAAGTCCACAACCAAACAAGGAACAGGAAATAAAGCGAGTTATCAGTCCTAAGCCCTTTCAACCTTATTTATATAACTATATTTATATAGACATGATTTCGACAATATATAAGTTTAAAAGAGTTTTGTAAAACGATAAAGAGTTTATTATATAAAAGAGTTTTAACCATTTGAATGGTTATTGATGACTTGATGTCAGTTTATAAAATGATTTGAAACAGTTTGTTTGATAATACAGTTTTGAAGTATAAGAAATCCTCTTGTTTGATAGTTATAAATCACATGTGATTGATATTATAACTATATTGTTTTCTACTTGTATCCCCCCCCCCCCCATAAAAGCATTTAAAATCATTAAAAGATAAGTTAGGGTATGAACTCACCTGTAGTGAGTGATTCGAATGAAAGATCGATATAGGACGCTAAGTATGCCAAGTGAAGTCCTGAGCACAAACATATCCTAATAAGCATATAATAACACATATATGTATATAATTAGTGTATATAACAACTAATCATGTATTGGAAACATCCCTAGGAACTAGGAATCACTCACCATGGAGTGTATCAGTCACATATGATTGTATGAAAGGAGTTTACGGCCACACAAGGATGTGTTTACGGCCAAACTATGATCTTATGAAGGGTTTACGGCCAAAGGAAGAGTTTACGGCCGTAAAATCTTGAAGATCATGCACTTATTGTTTGTTTCATGGTTAGAAATCAAGTGTTTCTTATGGATAACTAGATGATAGAAGAGATACTCACACTTTGGAGGTATTTAGGGTGTTTACGGCCCAAGAAACTAGTATGTGTTCTTGGTGTTCTTGATGAAAAGGATGATGATTTGAAGATCTATCCCAAAAGAGTTGAATTCATGGATGAAATCAAAGGGTTAAACAAGATCAAGAAAGATATCAAGAAACAATGGAAGAATCACTTACAAATTTGAAGAGAAATGGAAGTGTTCTTGATGATACTTGAGAGAGAAATGACTTTTCTCGACTTGAAGATGTGATAAATGAAGAAATAATGAAGGAAGTATATGATATAGGGAAGGGTTCATGGTTGCCAAGAGTTTACGGCCGTAAACTCTAGTTTGCGGCCGTAAACTCCTTGTGATGGAGTATCCGGCTTGAATGCAATATAATGAACTTTAGTTAACACATCCTATCACGCAATCCTTGAATGTACTAGGCTTAAAACACTCAAAAAGACCCTTAAAAATGCTAAAAGGTAGCAGAAACAAGTCTGACTTTTGATTGAATTGATTGGCTTTACAAGATAGAAATTTCGGGTTGTCACATCATCCCTCTGTTAAAGGGAATTTCGTCCCGAAATTAGAGTTTAAGCAAATACAGATAACTAATGGAAAAGATGAGGATATTTCAGTTTCATTTAATCCTCACGCTCCCAAGTGAATTCTGGTCCCCGCTTGGCATTCCAGCGAACCTTCACTATCGGGATACGGCTTTGCTTCGTTTGTTTGACTTCACGGTCCATGATCTCTACTGGTTCTTCCACGAAGTTGAGGCTCTCGTTGATCTCGATCTCATCGAGTGGGATAACAAGAGTCTCGTCGGATAGACACTTTTTCAGGTTCAAAACTTGGAAAGTGGGGTGTACGTTGTTAAGTTCTTGATGTAGTTTGAGTTTGTAAGCTATAGGGTCGATTCTAGCGAGAATCTCAAAAGGCCCTATATATCTTGGATTTAGCTTCCCATGCTTTCCGAAGCATATAAAGCCCTTCCAGGGTGAGACCTTTAATAAAACACGGTCACCAACCAGGAATTCCAATGGTTTCTTCCTCTTGTCTGCATAGCTTTTTTGTCGGTCTCTAGAGGCTTTGAATCGTTCACGAATCTGAACAATCTTCTCTGTCGTTTCCCGAATGATCTCTGGACCGGTGAGAGTGCTGTCAGAAACTCGTCCTTTAGCTAACTGGGTGTCACCCACCTCAGCCCAGCACAGAGGGGATCAGCACTTCCGGCCATAGAGGGATTCAAATGGAGCAGCCTTTATGCTCGTGTGATAACTGTTATTGTAGGAGAACTCGACAAAGGGTAAATGAGTGTCCCATGCCTTCCCAAAGTCTATCACATAGGCTCGCAACATATCTTCCAAAGTTTGAATAGTCCTCTCACTTTGTCCATCGGTTTGCGAATGGTAGGCTGTACTCATGTCCAGCCTAGTTCCTAGGGAACCTTGTAGCGATTACCAGAATCTTGAAGTGAATCTACTATCTCTATCAGAGATAATGGATATGGGAACACCATGCAGCCGTACAATCTCCCTAATGTAAGTTCTTGTTAGTTTCTCCATCTTATCAGTTTCTTTGATAGGCAGGAAGTGTGCGGACTTTGTTAACCTATCTACGATCACCCATATGATATCGAGACCACGCGATGTCTTGGGAAACTTGGTTATGAAGTCCATTGTGATCCGCTCCCACTTCCATTCAGGTATCTCCGGCTGTTGTAGCATACTTGAGGGTTTCTGGTATTTGACCTCAACCTTGGCGCAAGTAAGGCACTTGCTCACGAAGGTAGCAATCTCTGCTGTCATGTTAGGCCACCAGTATAACTTCTTGAGATCCAGATACATCTTATCTGAACCTGGGTGGATGGAATATCGAGTGTTGTGCGTTTCGGTCATGACCAAGTCTCTGAAACCACCGTGCCTCGGTGTCCAGATCTGATCCATGAGATATAAGGCTCCGCCACCCTTGACTTCCAAGTTTTTATCCATCCCTCTCAGGGATTCACCCACCACATTTTCAGGTTTCAAGGCTTCTAGCTGAGCCTCCTTAATTTGTGTGGACAGATGCGAATGGATAGTCATAGTCAATGATTTGACTCTATGACCAGAGTATTCATTCTGACTTAGGGCGTCAGCTACTACGTTGGCTTTGCCGGGATGATAACGAATTTCGCATTCGTAGTCACTGAGTAGCTCGACCCACCATCGTTGTCTCATGTTGAGCTCCTTCTGGTCGAATATATGCTGAAGGCTTTTGTGGTCTGTAAAGATAGTGCTTTTTGTACCATACAGGTAGTGTCTCCAGATCTTCAGAGCAAATACAACTGCTCTCAACTCAAGATCATGTGTGATGTAGTTGACTTCGTGTGTCTTTAGCTGTCTTGAGGCATATGCGATGAGCTTTCCTCGTTGCATAAGAACACAACCAAGCCCTTGGTTGGATGCATCGCAATAAACCACAAAGTCTTCTATCCCTTCTGGGAGGGATAGTATCGGTGCGCTGCACAAGGCTCGCTTCAGCGTTTGGAACGCCTTCTCCTGTTTCTCTTCCCAGTCAAAGGTCACACCTTTCTGGGGCAATGTAGTAAGCGGTTTCGCGATTCTCGAGAAGTTCTGAATGAACCTGCGATAGTATCCAGCGAGGCCTAGAAATTGATGAATTTATGTAGGCGTCTTCGGTGCTGACCAGTTCTCAATGGACTTTATTTTGGAAGGGTCCACGTGAATTCCCTCTTCGCTAACCACGTGACCCAATAATTCGATTCTTCGAATCCAAAATTCGCATTTAGAGAACTTCGCGTAAAGCTTCTCCGATCGTAGTGTTTCTAAGACCTGACGTAGATGTTGACTATGCTCCTCCTTACTTTGAGAGTAGATAAGTATGCCATCGATGAATATAATGAAGAAATGATCCAAGTAAGGACGACACACCCTATTCATTAAGTCCATGAATACTGTGGGCGCATTGGTCAATCCGAATGGCATCACTACAAAATCGTAGTGTCCATAACGAGTTCGGAAGGCTGTCTTCGGAACATCCTCCTCTAGCACTCGTAACTGGTGATACCCGGATCTCAGATCAATCTTTGAAAAGTAATTCGCCCCTTTCAGTTGGTCGAACAAGTTGTCTATGTGAGGTAGAGGGTAACGATTCTTGATGGTAAGCTTGTTTAGTTCTTTGTAGTCGATGCACATACGGAACGATCCGTCTTTCTTCTTCATGAACAAGACCGGTGTTCCCAAGGGTGAGAAGCTTGGTCTAATAAATCCCTTGCTGAGCAGTTCGTTAAGTTGACCGGATAGCTCCTGCATCTCAGCTGGTGCTATACGATAGGGCGATTTGGCTACTGGGGTAGCCCCTGGAACTAAGTCGATTCTGAACTCAACTTGACGTTGTGGAGGTAATCCTGGTAGTTCTTCTGGAAAGATGTCGGGAAAGTCGCGTACTTCTGGGATGTTCTTTATGTCTTTCGTCTCTTGGCTCATATTGACTACATGAGCAAGGAATGCATGACATTCCTTTTGTAAGTACTTCTGGGCTTGTATGCTCGAGATGATACGAAGGTTTGTGCCTAGTTTGTCGCCGTAGATAACTAGGGTTTCATTAGACGGTAGATTAAGACGAACAGCCTTCTCGTAACACATGATGTCGGCATGATGAGAACTCAACCAATCCATGCCAATAATGACGTCGAAACTTTTAATTGAGACCAACATGAGGTCGATTGGGAATGAATGGCTATCTAGAGTTAGAGTACAACCTATGTATATACAGCTAGTGCTCTCTGTTTTCCCGTTAGCCATTTCTACAGTGAACGGTTCTTTCAGTGCACGTGGTTTTTATTTAAGTAGGTGTGCAAATTTCTGGTTCACGAAACTCCTCTCCGCTCCACTATCAAACAGTATGCATGCATAAGAGTTATCGAGGAGAAACGTACCAGTGACCACTGTAGGGTCTGCTACCGCTTCCTCGTGGCCTATAGCCAAAACTCTTCCTACTCTGCCCGCGTTCCCTTCCTTCGGGCAGTTACTTTTGAAGTGACCCACCTCGCCACAACCGTAGCAAGCCTGGCCTACACCAATGTCGGGGACTTGGGTTATTGGCCTAGCCGGAGCTTTGCAGAAACGGGCAGTGTCCCCTTCCTGTTGCAGTTTGTACACTGCATTTCCAGTCATGGTCCATTGTGGTGGAAGTTGCACTTGTTGCACTTGGGAAAGCTTCCCACATACTGCTTTATTGGCGCAGTGGCAGTAGGTGCTATCGCGGCATGAACAGCCACGACCTGCTGCTTTTTGGCAGAGTTTTGCGCCGCGTTGTTCTGCACCGCGTTGTTCTTCTTCTTGTTGTCCCAAAACTTCCGCTTGTTGTCAGCGGCTTTGGATGGTTTTGGGATGGCAAGGGTTGTTGTCGTTGTCGGGGTGCAGACTCCGTGATCGATGAGCCGCTGTGCCAGTCGCTTGGCACTGTCAAAGGTAGTGGGGTTTGAAGCTAAGACATTCCCCTGGAATGGAGGCACCAGCCCCCAGATATACATCTCGACTTTCTTTCCCTTAGTAGGGACCATTCCCGAACATAGAGTGTGACATCCCCATTTTCACGGCCAGAAAAGACCGATTTTGTTTATGCTTTATAAAAATCAAAGTACTTCTTTTAACAAAAATATTGCGTAATTTGTTTCCAAAAAACATGATAAATAGTTTATCAAAGCATTTCCGAGGAAATGTATTTTTATTCATTTTCAAAACATTGGGATGTCATTGTCAATACAGAAACATAAGCATAAACAGAACTTACATTATTTACACTAGTGATCTACATCTCTTTTAAATATCTCAGTGTAAAGTAGCTTCGTATCGACACCTGTGATACAAATAAGCTTGAGTGGGTCAGGTTGGGAAACCTGGTGAGTACATAGGGTTTTCAACCCACAATAATATAATTATTATGTTTAAACAACAAACAATCAACCCCATTTACCCATCCCCATTATCTTCCTTACTCTAGCTCCTTGGTAACCTTGTGACTTTCCCTGATCCAAGCGTGAGTCCTGTGCTTCCGGTAGTATATGCATCTACTACCTTTCACACCTACTCATACTCGTTGCAAGTATTGTCTCGCAGTCCCCAAGTCCTAAAATCACAAAACAATTTAACACATACGAGTGTGTCCAAATAATCATAAAAAAAAAATTCCCTAGACTCTACTAGGACTTCTTCCATGCACATCTTCAATCATCAATTCTGCTTCAACTCGGTTGGTATTGAAAATTCAAGACCATGGGATAACTTTATGGATTATACCAAAAATTCTTTCTTTCTGCCAATAGAAAGTGTACTTCTCCCGTACTAGACGTATTATTTATTGGACGCATTCTAAAGGCAAGATACCTCTCTTACGATATCTTCTGATAGGTATCATTCACTATCGTAAGCCTTATTATTTCCTCTATTTTATCAGTCTATCATGGTTCGCATCACTTCCTGAACTTTTACCATTGTGATAGGTCCGGCTGCAGGCGCAACGACCGATGCATGACCCGTCACATTCTTTGGCTCAGGTTGTCATCTTCCTCGGATATTTCCTAGTCTGTCTTCACCATGACGTTTTGTACACCAAAGCAGACATTCGGTGTACCGAGGCGAGAATTTAAGATAGGAAAGTTTTATTTACGATAGACGTATAAATCTCCCTATTACTCCGAAAAGTTACATGCCAGTTCTAATATCGTAATTAAACGTTTAGAAATCTGAACACATAAAATTTCCAGATCCGGTCGGCAATAGACCATAGATCCGAACAAATAATATCATATAAGGCATCTTTATAGCTATAACATAAAACATTTAGCACATAAAACATTTTAGGCATCTTTCCTAAAATAAACTAGTGCTCGTGTCTAAAATATAGCAGACACTCATCTCACAATCATCGCTTAGCACTCTAAGTTTAAGTCTAGAAATTTCCTACAAATTCCTAGTTCGCTTAAACTAATGCTCTGATACCAACTGTGACATCCCCATTTTCACGACCAGAAAAGACCGATTTTGTTTGTGCTTTATAAAAATCAGAGTACTTCTTTTAACAAAAATGTTGCGGAATTTGTTCCCAGAAAACATGATAAATAGGTTATCAAAGCATTTCCGAGGAAATGTATTTTTATTCATTTTCAAAACATTGGGATGTCATTGTCAATACAGAAACATAAGCATAAACAAAACTTACATTATTTACACTAGTGATCTACATTTCTTTTAAATCTCTCAGTGTAAAGTAGCTTCGTATCGACACCTGTGATACAAATAAGCTTGAGTGGGTCAGGTTGGGAAACCTGGTGAGTACATAGGGTTTTCAACCCACAATAATATAATTATTATGTTTAAACAACAAACAATCAACCCCATTTACCCATCCCCATTATCTTCCTTACTCTCAAGGGTCTACCCTAAGAGTCATCTATTCGTTTATTCCGAAGTCCCTTGCTTCCAGGGTTATAAGACCGGCACTAAGTCCATAGCTGCAAATGCACTAATTCCATAGCTGCAAAAGTTCATTCATCGGGTACTAAATCCATAGCTACCAGTGTAGGTACTAAGTCCATAGCTACCAACGTTTATCTAACAGGTACTAAGTCCATAGCTACCAGGTACTAAGTCTATAGCTACCAACACCTAACAAGTACTAAGTCCATAGCTACCTACGTTTACCTAATAGGTACTAAGTCCATAGCTACCATCGTTTGTTCAATAGGCACTAAGTCCATAGCTGCCGGTGTTTATTTATTGGGCACTAAGTTTATAGCTGCCAATGTTTAGTCACATCATCTTTTATCTCTCATCATTCATCTACCCATGTTATACCCAACATATTTGTAGATATAAAATACGTATACAGTTTAAATAAGTTAAAACATGTATAAAAACGTTCATCCAGCATAGATAGCAAGTATACAGATAATATGCACACATAGTACGTAATTTATATTAATTACTTCATATCTATGTGTAAGATGAAAGTAACTATGCACTCACCTGATAAGATGGTGATTCTGAATTCGGACAACGCTTCGTTACTTCTTAAAACAATTTCCATCGACAAAACCTAGTATCATTACCACTAGGGTTTAGCTCAATATTCACCGAGACTAATTAATATTCTAGCTATTATTATTATTATATAAGCGTTAAACAACACTATATAACTCATAATAATAGCCCAAATAATTACTATAAGGTCCTAATAACATTACTATATTAAAACATAAGCTATACTAAAGATAGGTTAGGCGTAACGCACTTACAGCGGGTTTTTCTCAAAACCGGGCTTTGCTGGAGCAGCGTTTCTGAGCCGAAAGGCTCTTTTCTCGGGACTCCGGGAGCCTCAGGGCTTCCTTCGGGTGCTAGGGGGTTTACCTAGACTTTAGGGGGGGTTTGGGGGCTAGAGAGAGAGTCTAGAGAGAGAAAGAATGGTTTGGAAAGGTGTGAAGAATGAGGGAACCCGACACCTCTATTTATAGGCTGGAAAACAGCTCTACTCGTCGAGTAGGTCCTCCTACTTGTCGAGTCCATGCCACATGTCACCTTCTGGTGGCTTGCCTTGGGGAGAAAGCCTTGGCCCATAATCAGCCACGTCACCCCTTTTGCAGCAGCACCCTGCCAACTTCTAAACCCCGTAACTTTCGCATACGAGCACCGTTTTCGACGTTCTCTTTTTCCACACGTAGGTAAAAACAAGATCTACAACTTTCATTTAGACTCCATCGGCTAGTTCTCGACCGATCTTAAATTTAACAGTAGGATGGTATTAGACTGTTAAATGACCACGAAGAATTCGTAACTCCTTCATACGGACTCCCTTTTCGTCTGTCTTTTTACCGTTGAGTTCCTATTAATGAGATCTTCAACTCTCATTTAGGTTGCGTAAGCCAAAAACCGCTCGAACTAAAATTCGAGTTTCGGGCCGTGCACTGCTATGCCAAATCTTAGAAAATTCATAAATTCCTCATACGAAATCAGATTTGGGCGTTCTTTTTATGGATGTTCTCGGTTTTATATACTACAACTTTTGTTTAGATCACTAAGGCTAAAAAGTCCTCTATTGTAAACTCACTATTTACGTCTCCCGGTGCCGTGCCTGTTTTGCCGAAAAACTTCGACGGGCCATAACTTCTTCGTTATAACTCGGGTTTCGGCGTTCTTTATATGTACGGAACCCTTGAGACATATTCTACAACTTGGTTAAGATTATTTATTCTAAATAATATTTTGTCGAAAAGTCGTTTTCGACCCCTATTATCTCTAAATTGACTAGCCCGGATCTACAGGCGTTACATAGAGCCACCAGATCGCTGAACCTGGCGGTGTAGGCAACTATGTCGGAGCCCTTCATGGTTAGGCTCGAAAGTTCTTGTTCAAGTTTCTGAACCTCGCCCCTCGGGCAGTATTCCTCAATCATGAGCTCTTTCAGAGCTTCCCAGCCCATTGCATTTGCCACTATCAATGTAAGTGACTTGACATGGCTATTCCACCATGTCAGGGCTCTGTCCGAGAAGGTGCAAGCAGCAAATTTTACTTTGCCCCCTTCCGGACAGGAGCAGATCTCAAAGATCGACTCCGCCTTTTCGAACCATTGCGAGAGGGCAATGATTACTCTAGTCCCGTTAAAGGTCCTGGGTTTGCAGTTGGTGAAGTCCTTATACGAGCACTCTCTAGAGCGCACAGGAGCATCACCTTGAGTGGAGTTAACAGTCGTTCCACCTCTGCTAGAACCGGTGGTGTTGAATTGAGCTAGGGCTGTCGTAACAACCGCATTCACTGCAACTTGGATAGCTGCTGGATTGTATTGTGGAGGAGGTAGTGGTGGTTGAGTAGGAGTTATCGGAGGATTGCGTCTCGCTGATCGACGTGGAGGTATATTTCAACTAAAAGTTTACAAAGATGAAGATATTGGTAAGAAATCAATAGAGAGAATAATGAGAGTGATCCATTGACTAACTCACCATAGCCCAACAAATAGATGAGAGTATGATTGTAATGCAGATCTAACAATAGAAGGATGAAAGCATTTGGATAAAGATTTCCCCAAAAGATTAGGTGTCTGTCAATAATATTGGCATTAAAGATGTAAAAAGTTTGGGAAAATGACCTTGAAGTAGGTCTTACATCAAACTATAAAGGGAAAATTTTGACAGCATAACGACCTAGTGAAACAGTACTTGCAGTACAGGAATATTTACAGGGAAAGTGCTACTTAGAGCATAGATAAGAAGGCTATTCCTTAAACCAAAAGAAAGGATGAGTAGAGCATCTCCTACTGGCGACGGGCACCCCTCGGATGAACCCTTAATTCGGCCAGTGACGCTCCACATTAAGAAGGTATCGTTCATACACTGTCTGGCGTGCTCGGAGCTCTATGACTTCAGCTCGGGTTACAGCTAGTTCTTGCTGCAGAGCCTCATTTTCTCTCATAGCTCTCCCATGAGCAACTTCAAGATTGCGAATACGATCAGTATTGGCGTTTGTATCCGCATCGAGCTCCACGGTTTGTTGAATGGCTGTCATTCCTAGTTCAACATTACGAGTCACTCGACGAACCAAGATGGGAAGGACTCTGTCTGCAGATCCTCCCTCACGTAGGTTGTAGAAACTCCGGTCTCCATTGTAGGGTAAGGGTTGACCCTGTTCACGGCTCCACCTACCCAAGTTCTCAGCCCACATAGGCGTTGGGACTTGAAAAGTCGGACGGGGGTTAGGATTTGGGATTGGAGCCACCAGGGGTAGATCATTGACTTTTGGATCGGAGTCAGAATCCACTGGGAAGTTTTCTGCGAAGTCATCATCTAAAGGAATTGCATGATTCTCTTCTGGATCTGCATCGAGCCATCCACCATTTCCTTGGTTGGGGAAGTACGGGTCGTCGGGGAGATGGAATCCAGCCATGTTATCTACGCAAGAATAGGGGTAAAAGAGATAGTTAATAGACGTACTACTTAAGATAATTATAGGATGATCCTTACCAGTTACTTCAATACTTGCGTAGTGCATACCAATCATATGTAACCAAAACAGAATAGACCTTCAAATAAGTGACCCTAACTCTAAGTCCACAAGCAAACAAGGAACAGGAAGTAAAGCAAAGATCACAGATTCTAAGTCTATGACACCATAGTCACATATAACCTTAGCGTATCCACTCAACAACTATTGACATACTAGTAAAGACCTTTTAGTTTGCACATATGTAATTATAGTAACACAAAATACTCCTATAGTATTTTAAGTTTATGATATGTTCTAAAGTTTTCATTGTAGTAGTGTTGGTAAGTTTTTAGACTTGCTTCAACACCACAACTATTCCTAGGCACATGCTAATCACTTCTTGGAAAGATATAGTTGATCAGGATATATCACTCCCAGATCTGATTATATGTCCCCAAGCCTACTTGTGCTGTCCAACAACCGCAATACTTTTGTTTTGTTCTAGTATGACACTGATCCTAGTATGAATGCTTGTATAAATACTTTACTAAAATATTTTATTATTATTATTATTTTAAAAGTATTAACTCTTGGTCAGAGTGTTTTCATCCCGATGTGTTTATAGTTGTATATCTTTTATGGGTTGATATACTCAATTCCTTATAAACAAAGCACTGATACCAATCTGTCACACCCCCAAACCAGAACGACGGAAACGTTCGGGGGCGGAGGACGTCATGTACAATATCATAACAATGCACAATAGTAAAACAAGCAACAACATCATCCATTGCATTAAAAATATAATTTAATACAAGTGTGTTCTGAATGTATTTGTAAGACACCAAAAATATATATATCAAAATAAAAGATGAGTCTTGAACATGCTCCGTCTTCTCAAAACCTGGTCCAGTGTACCTGTCTACTGGTGACCTGAGAATACAAGTTATTTTGAAAGCGTAGATCAACATTTAAGCTGGTGAGTTCATAAGTATTTTAGTGTCAAATGTTTGTATAAGTTTGATGGAAATGTTTGTAAGTGTTTTGATGTAAATGTTTGTAAGTTTTTTGATGTAAATGTTTGTAAGTGTTTTGATGTAAATGTTTGTATACTTTCCTAGAAAATCCTATATTTTCTACTAAAAATGGAAAGTAGTCTTCTACCAAGACCCGATTGTTCTGTATGTTTGTTCCTTTGTAAAAGTGAGTGTTTTCCCAAGTAAATGACTATTATTATCAGAAAATAGTTTACATTACTGATTATGTGAGAAGATCACTATATGAATGTAATGGGAAAATGTAAGTGTACAATAATGTTGTAATAAGTAACTACTGAAGCATTAACTACCTTAAAACCAATTTGTTTAATTAAGGTTAAAATGTGATGTGGTTATAACCATACTGATTGACGAATGTTTAATACGACGACCTTCTGGCGCCGAAACTGATGTGACATTTGTCACCCCTTGGACTGCCGGCCAAACTGTAGCAAACAGTCGGGATGCGGGATTGTCAGTCCCATATAGATCTATACACACAATGCCCGCTCTCCCTACAGGAGACTCTGGTTACAAAACGCGACCTAACAAGTATATTGCTAAGCCGTGAAGTAGTTTCACATTAATGTTATCTTGTTCTTGTAAAAGGATGTATGTTCCTTTTTGTTTCTTCTTATTGTATGTTCCTTTCTGTTCTTGTTATCATATGTTCCTTTCTGTTCTTGTTATTGTATGTTTGAACTGACCCATGTATGAACTGAATCTTGTAAGTTTCATTTTTCTAGAAATAGTAAGTATTATTCTCCTAAACTATACCTATTATAGTTTATTAGTAGGCTCTGTAATTGAATGACTATTCATGTTTCGCCTTTGCTACCCAAAGGTGTTGAACTGATTGTAAGTACTTATATATATATATATATATATATATATATATATATATATATATATAATATATAACTAATATTCAAACGACCTTGGGACAAACAACCGATACCCTAAGTCCACAACCAAACAAGGAACAGGAAATAAAGCGAGTTATCAGTCCTAAGCCCTTTCAACCTTATTTATATAACTATATTTATATAGACATGATTTCGACAATATATAAGTTTAAAAGAGTTTTGTAAAACGATAAAGAGTTTATTATATAAAAGAGTTTTAACCATTTGAATGGTTATTGATGACTTGATGTCAGTTTATAAAATGATTTGAAACAGTTTGTTTAATAATACAGTTTTGAAGTATAAGAAATCCTCTTGTTTGATAGTTATAAATCACATGTGATTGATATTATAACTATATTGTTTTCTACTTGTATTCCCCCTCCCAATAAAAGCATTTAAAATCATTAAAAGATAAGTTAGGGGTATGAACTCACCTATAGTGAGTGATTCGAATGAAAGATCGATATAGGACGCTAAGTATGCCAAGTGAAGTCCCGAGCACAAACAGATCCTAATAAGCATATAATAACACATATATGTATATAACAACTAATCATGTATTGGAAACATCCCTAGGAACTAGGAATCACTCACCATGGAGTGTATCAATCACATATGATTGTATGGAAGGAGTTTACGGCCACACAAGGATGTGTTTACGGCCAAACTATGATCTTATGAAGGGTTTACTGTTGGGTTATGAGCATTCTAACACTCCTAAGTGTACATGCAACCCTAAATACCTTGGATCTATGTTTTCTCTATTATACATACAATTATGAACATCCAAGGTATTATCCTAATCTAGCATACAAAATAATAAATATAACAAGATAGAATACATACCTCTTTGATGTAGAATGTCTTTATGAAGCTTGAGTGCCTAGTGCCCCAAGTGTGACACCTCAAATGGTTCACACAACACCAAATACACTTGGAATAACTTGAGAGAAACTTGAACACTCCTTGAAATCGTCTAGCCCTCACACTCACACATTAGTGCACGATTTCTTGAGCCATGGGATTCTTTTATATGGTGGCTATTAGGGTTACACCATGTATTAGAACTTATAATATATTAACCAACCTTAAGTGTTATTTCTCTCATTATAGTCTATCCAAATGCATGATGCCATGCAACCCAAATGGACCATGCCGGGTCGGGTCAAGTCTTACCAATTATAGTTATGGACTTAGACATTAATCCAACAGTCTCCCACTTGGATAAGTCTAAAACTATTATTGCGTATGACTTCAGGAACCGATCAGCAATCGTAGCTCTCAAAAGCTTCTGTCGAACTCTGACCTTGTCGATGAACTCTGACCTTTGTCAATGACTTGTCCATTAGATAAGGGATCATATATTCCTCCATTCTAGATATCATATGGACTGAGACATGGATTATCAATCATTCTCTCTGTCCATTTGTTGTTTCCCGATTTCCGATTCATGATGACTGACTGATTGAACAAATCAAATCAGTCCTGGCTTGGCCAAGCACTCACATGTATCATCTTTAAATCATCAAGGGGCCCACAGATATCGCTTTTATCCCGAAGGTACAAGGAATGGATAAACTTCGACTCATATGGCTTGTTCTACTACTTGTTGAATCATACACAAAGACACGTTTTATAACATCGAGTTACCAATGCGTTTTCGTGCAATCAATGTAGAACCAACTCATAGTAACAACTCATATCTCTAGGTTTGAAGAATATAAGATATTATCGTCTCATGATCACTCGTGATAAAATCCATGAAGTGATTCAAATGAGCGCGGGTTGAATCCAATACTCAGAACTTATGAGCACTCATGAGTGTTGTAAAACCACTTTGTCCACCAACTTGGACCTCTACAAACCAACCCATGACAGTCTTGATTCATATCTACTTCCAACATATGACCGACTGTGGATGGTTTGAATAACTTAATCATTCAGGAAGAGCGACTTAGTTATTCTGGAAGTCAAAACATGCAAAGTGAAACACAAGAATAAATGAATCAAATATGGTATCAAACCCTATGAATATAAATAAACACTTTTATTTATCCCATACTGATTACTCATTATTCATTGTTTTGGTTTTATCAACTTTATACTTGAATTTAAAACAATAGTTGTCCCATGCTCCAAGCATGTACACTATGTTTTCTAAACACTAGTCATGCCATACACCAAGTATGCATACTATGTTTGTCTATGATCTTTACTTTGTAAAATAGATCAATTGAACATCACTCCAATGATCCTCTTTTCACAGTCCCAAATCCTTACTGCAAATGCAAGAATTCCAAATTCATGCCATTTACTGAAATCTGTTAGATTCTAAACTTATATGCATTGATCCTCTTAATGATTATGCACGAAGTCAGAAAGACTTGACAACAATCATTACAGAGCATTCCAAAGGAGATCAGCTCCTTGGAAACATCCTTCTTTCATTAAGTTTCCTAATCTTACACAGATTGAATAATTTCTAACTTTGAAACATTTCCATATTCCGTTTTGACTATCACTTCTGAACAAGAGTTGCCTCCTTACAGATTATGTCAATATGGTCCTTCCAGAATTAACATTATGCTTCCAACTGTCCTTGAGCAACCAATCTTTGGTAAACCTTAGATTGTCCTCGACAATTGCTTAATCATTTTAGTCATATCCAATTCTAGACCTTTTCCCTTCATAATGCCCCAGGCATTTGGAAAACTTTAGAAAGGATGAATATAGCACATGTAATCGATCCTATATCCGAAGCATATGGGACACGATTCATGATGTCTCACATAAAGACTAAACCAGTCTTTTGCTATAATATTTCCATTTCAATTTTCCAAGTTCTCAAAATTCAGATTATGAAAAGGGATGCCGTAATCATAATCGAATTTTAGAACGCAAATAATGGACCCATATATAGAATTTCCTTATGTTGAGCCATTCCAACATGAAATTCATATATATATATATCCTTGATTAAATACGATTAAAAACTCAATCTAAGCTTTTAGAATTGAAATGAAGTATAATTTCCTCTCCCTTAATTATAGCAAAACAACTTTTTCAACCCCTGCAACCTCACGAATTAAAACTTTTGTTTTCTATAATTAACATTGCTAACTTGCAACCTTTGTCATAATTATCATGCTCCCACTAACATGATGATTATTAGCATAACACTTATGCTCCCTAGCTTTGACATGTACTCAGAAATCAGCTGACTTTCTTACCAAAGTTCAGATTTCTGATACTAGAT
Source organism: Lactuca virosa (assembly GCF_052849685.1). Classification (NCBI taxonomy): domain Eukaryota; kingdom Viridiplantae; phylum Streptophyta; class Magnoliopsida; order Asterales; family Asteraceae; genus Lactuca; species Lactuca virosa. Next base: position 177,869,196 of record NC_136427.1, read on the forward strand.
TGTTTTGATAAAACTTTATCAAAATCATACACCTCTCTTAGATAGCTCACATGTGTGTCTAAACAATTTTAGAACTATGAAAAGGGATGCCGTAATCATAGTCTCAATTGTTTAGACCTTTGCCACTTCTCACAAGTCCATGTTTGTGTGTCGGTAAACCACACACGCTCCACTAACGACTTTGAGAATGCAAATATCACAATTGCTATCTAGCTAAAATCTACTTAGTGAAAGTGTTTCCTCACCATCATTTTCATGAATCGGAGAGAAACCTTATGACACTTAGATTTAATAGTGTATGTGTTCTTATCCATGTGGATTTGTCAAAACCATAATCACAAGACAAGGTTAGTGACAAATCCAAACTCATATTGATTAAACTTGTGCAATCTTAAATTCTTGCCATTTGGCAGCTCAGGTGCCTGCCATTGCTTCCAAGTAGTTGTGCAACCAATTGAGAACTCTCAGAACTCCTATGCAAAGCCAACTTGAATAGGCACAAAAATTTCAACACGATAGGTTATAAACCTCAATTCGTGTGCTAGTGAAGGACTTTAGGTTTTATTCTTGATTAAGTCTTGAAACTTTCAAGAGCTTTATGACTCCCACTGTCCTCTTGACATATAAGACTCCCTTGTCAAATATTCAAGAGATAGTGCGGATTCTTTATCAAGACTAACACTTTACATAATTGGCCTAAGTTGGTCTCTGTTTTATCCAAAACATCACAACTTACCAATTTCAAATGTACAAGAGTAGATAACCTTTTACTCTTACATTTGACTAGTGTTAACAAACCCTCTTTAAGATATGTCACTCAAGTTACAATCTTGGAGTATGACTCTAAGAATTGTTTTGGAACGAAGTATGACTCATCTTTTTGATTTAACCATTTCAACAATTCATGACTCCTCTTCTTAGTCATAAGAATGCACTAAGATGACTTTAGAGGACCAATTGTGATATGGTATCTTAATCATTAAGATGATCATAAACATGATACTAAAGTACTCTCCCATCTTTTCAGATTTGAGAAACTTTTATCTTTCTGCCATTCTTTGATTCTTCTTATTCGTTCTGTCTCACATTGAAAGTTCTCCAATGCTACAGACTTATACTTAAACTTATAAGTATAACCATATTTACTGAACTTAAGTAAATCATGACGAATAGTCTTCTTGATCTTTTGTGGTGGACTTGACCAGTGTACAAGAATGTGTACTCGATCCCTTAGTCCCTTCCTTATTCACATAAGGAATTAGTCTTAATTTTCCAAGCTGAAAGTTCTCATTCATCATACTATACAACTTGCATGATTCCAAGTTTCGGTCCAATTGAACCTTGGGTGATGAGAATCTTTCCTTATTTGGTAATATTAGACACTACCACAACCGAAAGAATCAAATCCATTTTTCCAATATTGCTATCAATGGAATCTTATAAGCAACAACTTTTCACAAATGCCATTGTAAGGATACTTAAAATAAATAAAATCAAAACCTTTTTCTTTTATTTTAAAACTTTGCGGAAAAACATATCCTTACAATCCATATGAAAACCTTGTTGTTATCTATTCCTAAGCAATATAAATATCATAACTCTTAAGTAATAGCCCAAAATTCTGATCACCGAACCATGCGATTGAAATCCATCTTCGCGATCAGAATCAGCATGTACTTAATAGAGTTAGACAATGGACTTTACCTGAAGTAGAGCCAAACTTATTGACTTTAACATCCTTAGGTAAATTTGGCAGCTTCGTAACCAATGCCCCTTCCTTTGACAATAGTTACCTATGGACCCTTGATAATGGGACTATCTCAGACTTCGCCTCTCTCTTTACCATTGGGTCAACCGAGTTGACTATGGCCGATCCCTTTCCATTGGGAAGAGAGAGCTTTACTGGATATCCAATGTCATCATTGTCAATGTCCATAGCGTTTTAGGAAGTTGATCTTAGCAAATAGATAAGATCATTAAGGGTCTTGTCTTAGTCTGTTTCATAGGATTCCCAAAAGAACTCACTATGTGACTTAGAAAGTAGTTGAGCCACCAACTTTCTCAAGACTTTGACACCCAACTCTCCCGGCTTGTCAATATGTGACTACATCTCCAAGATGTGATCACACCTAGACCTTGCCATGCCAATAGGGCTTGAGTGACCTTAAACTTTTTAGGAACTTGTGGGTTAGGGAGAATAATTGGAGGAGGTGAAAGAAGTATGATATCCATGGGACATCATCTTCATTTAGGAAAGCTTGTTTCAAGAGATTTGGGAAGATCATAAATGTCTAGACCAGACATCTTTTTGGGAGATATTCAAGATAGTTGATTTAAAGTCCTTAATATAACACCCAATATGAAATATTAAGGCTAGGACCCAACAAACTATTTTATAACTTAGAAGAGGGATGCCGTAATCCAAGCTATAAAATATTTGAAGGTAGGTGAATGACGATTCACCAATTTCCACCATGAAAAACGAAATAATTTATTAGGTTTTAATTGGATTTGAAAGTCCTAGATCTTTGAGATTCATTGAACTGTTCAAAGGCATGTTTCAATCTCGAGTGTGCCCTTCAGGTTTTGTGACTGGGATGCCGAGGATCACAAAACAAGGTGTGAATAACCATGCAAATATACTTGGTACCCTTAATATTTACCCCTTAATCAGTGTGTCGGTTAACCACACACGCTCCACCGATACTATGATAAATATTAAGTTACCCTTTGCCTACCTTGTTAAGTCCAGGTTAGTGTGCCGGTTAACCACACACGCTCCACTAATGACTTAAGCAATGCAAAGTGTAATTTCATGGGTTAGCACCAAATTCATATTTTCCTAAGTAACTAAGATTGGGTATTAATAAGAGTTTAGTTACTTAGTATTTATCATTAATACTTTTAATGAAAGGAGAATTATAGTCCTTGTCCTACCCGTTCGGCTAACGACCCTCCACTAGTCAAGGAAGCAGTGGGTGAGAGTGGACACCCATTAAACTGCCATTTTATAGGCAGTAACCTTATACCCCCCTTATAGACCGGCTTCGTGAATGAGGCCTACTAACGGTAAGACTGACTTTACTCTTATACATATATATAAATATTATTAACTTATAATATTATAAAGTATAAGGGTTGAATTTTAACTTTTAAAATTCTAAGGGCTAACTTGGAATTAAAGTATTCATAAGTGAAAACTTTTCAAATTCCAAAACTTGAGGCCAAGTTTTGAAACTATTCAAAACTAATTAATTCCATAACTTATGAGTTTAAAGTAGTTTTAATTAAAAAAAAGACTCTTCAAGTTCCATAACTTGAGGACAAGTTATGGAAGACTTTAAACTAATTAATAAAAAAAAATAACTTTTTTTTTATTGTAACTTATGGAACTAATTAAGGTTACACTTTTTTTTTTAATTTAATGAAGAGACTCTTGAACCTCCATAACTTGAGGACAAGTTATGGAGTCATAAAACCATTTAATTAGAACTAGACTCTTCATTTTGTAACCTTTGCCAACTTTTATGAGTTTTATGATTCTTAAATGTGACTTTTCATATAACTTGAGGACAAGTTACAAAAACACACTTTGGAATCAACTCTTAGATTAAAATGGATTGAAAACAACTATTTCACACAACTTTTCTATTAATCTAAGAACCTCATAAGAACAAGATAATTCAAATCATCAATCTTCAAGAAATTAGCATGAACATACAAACTAATACAAATCTTGAAATTATGACAATTATCTTAGAAATTGGATTAGCATGAACATTACCACATCAAAAACAAGTTTATAAGTCCAAAAACATCTTAGGGTAATGTTCCTAGTCCAATTCCAGCCAAAACAATCGAATATATGCATCCAACTCGATTTTTCAGCTACTTTTGCAAGTATAACAAGAAAACAAGCCTAGGCTCTGATACCACTGTTGGGTTATGAGAATTCTAACACTCATAAGTGTACATGCAACCCTAAATACCTTGGATCTATGTTTTCTCTATTATACATACAATTATGAACATCCAAGGTATTATCCTAATCTAGCATACAAAATAATAAATATAACAAGATAGAATACATACCTCTTTGATGTAGAATGTCTTCATGAAGCTTGAGTGCCTAGTGCCCCAAGTGTGACACCTTAAATGGTTCACACAACACCAAATACACTTGGAATAACTTGAGAGAAACTTGAACACTCCTTGAAATCGTCTAGCCCTCACACTCACACATTAGTGCACGATTTCTTGAGCCATGGGATTCTTTTATATGGTGGCTATTAGGGTTACACCATGTAACTCATAACTTTACCCATTTCTTATGCTCCATGGATTTTAACCTCCATGGAGTATCCATGGGTCACCCATGGACTTAGTCCAACATAAGGAATCTTGGATCACAAGCCCACATATATAAGAATGAATGATTTACACAATCAACCCTTATATTTAATTAGTCTCCTTTTGATCACTTAATTAATTCCAAATTAATTCTTGATCAGTACTAATTAAATAACCTTATTAATATATTAGAACTTATAATATATTAACCAACCTTAAGTGTTATTTCTCTCATTATAGTCTATCCAAATGCATGATGCCATGCAACCCAAATGGACCATGCCGGGTCGGGTCAAGTCTTACCAATTATAGTTATGGACTTAGACATTAATCCAACATTTACGACCAAAGGAAGAGTTTACGGCCGTAAACTCTAGAAGATCATGCACTTATTGTTTGTTTCATGGCTAGAAATCAAGTGTTTCTTATGGATAACTAGATGATAGAAGAGATACTCACACTTTGGAGGTCTTTAGGGTGTTTACGGCCCAAGAAACTAGTATGTGTTCTTGGTGTTCTTGATGAAAAGGATGATGATTTGAAGATCTAACCCAAAAGAGTTGAATTCATGGATGAAATCAAAGGGTTTAACAAGATCAAGAAAGATATCAAGAAACAATGGAAGAATCACATACAAATTTGAAGAGAAATGGAAGTGTTCTTGATGATACTTGAGAGAGAAATGAGTTTTCTTGACTTGAAGATGTGATAAATGAAGAAATAATGAAGGAAGTATATGATATAGGGAAGGGTTCACGGCTGCCAAGAGTTTACGACCGTAAACTCTAGTTTGCGGTCGTAAGCTCCTTGTGATGGAGTTTCCGGCTTGAATGCAACACAATGAACTTTAGTTAACACATCCTATCACACAATCCTTGAATGTACTAGGCTTAGAACACTCAAACAGACCCTTAACAATGCTAAAAGGTAGCAGAAACAAGTCTGACTTTTGATTGAATTGGTTGGCTTTACAAGATAGAAATTTCGGGTTGTCACACTAAATTTTGACCCTTAGCCTCCATTGTTGCATCTTTGAGCTCTTGAGAAGAAGTTGGTGCTTATTTTGCTCATTTTGGGAGGGATTGAAGAAGATTGAAGGTGCATTGCTTAGTATGAAGCTTAGAGATCTAGAATCATCACTCATTTTGCAAGTCTTTTGAGGTATCAAGTCCATACCTTGTCTTCTCCTTGATTAGATCTCTTCATGTCTTGGTTTTTGTGTTTTGGGTCCCTTTTGGGTTAGTTTGATGTGTAAATTCAGTTGTGGGGTTTATCTTTTTAGATCTGGGCCTATTATGAGTTTCTTAAGCTTAAAGGTGCAAGCTTTATGGTGCTTATGGTCTCATGCATGCATAAGTCATCTATTAAGTCCTTTTGAGCTTTAAGAGCTTCATTAAGCCATGCATGCACATAAATTTGACAACTTTATGTGACTAACCACCTAGAGGAAGTCAAATTTGAGCTTGGGTCGTGGTCTTAATTGATTAAGAGCTTAATTGGGAAAGTTGGCCAAGTTGGTGAGTACGTGGGGCATACAAGCATGTACGTTGCGCATACAAGCTCTTTAAGAAGTACATTGGGCGTATAGCCTGAGTACGTCCCGCATACTCATCAGGTTGGGTTTCTTTTGTTTTGGGCTTCGATTTTGGGCTAGGGTGGGCTTGGCTGTCTTGGGCCATGTTGGTCCATCATAATTTCAAGTGTTTTTGTGCTAAGAATATTTTTGGACCTTGATTTAAGGCCCAGGAAAGGGTTTGGGCCCAATTTGGAAAATTGGGCAATATTTGGGCTTTGGATGTTTATTTGGAATTTGGGCTGTTGGATTAGTTGTTTGGGCCAAGTTGGGAAAAGGGTAAAAAAGGTATTTTACCCTAGTCTAGACACCTAGTGTGGGTCGGGATTCGATTATTGATGGATGATTATTTTGGTGATTGATAGCGCGGGGATCTTAGCAGGGCAGCAGCCATAGATTCTTCTTGTGAGATTCGGCAGTGCGAGGTGATTTTCCTCACTTTGTTTAGTGGGTCAAAGGCACCAATGCCGACCCATGATTTGTTATGTAGGGTGCTAGATGTCTACGTGACTCTTGCATGTGTATGTGCTTGTATGCTTACTAGGCGGGGCCCGATGGTTATTTTGTATGCTAGTATTTGGTTATGCTCATATGATTTGTATGTGGGTGGGGCCTGTTATGCGAGTTTGGGCGGGGCCCGTTATACTCAGTGGGCGGGGTCCGATGATTGTACGGTATGCTATTATCTTTGTGATTTCCGCATGTCTTTGCATGTTTATATGATTATATGCTTTATATGTTTACTGGGCGGGGCCCGATGACTTACAGATCTGTATACCGAGCGGGGCTCGATGATAGGGCGGGGCCCACTATGTGTTTATTTATGTGTGTGTGGTATGTGGTAATTTGAAGGAACTCACTAAGCTTTGTGCTTATGGTTTTCAGTTTATGTTTCAGGTACTTAGGTTTTTTATGGAAGAGCCCAGGATGATTGCAGAGCACACACCACCTCGTTCCGCATTTTCTTGATTTACTCTGATATGATGTGATGATTGATACATTTGTTTTATCTGGATTTTTATGACAATGTTGCTGGAATATTTGTTTTATTAATTTAAAAATGAAATTTTTGGGTCTTATTTTTGGGACTTTACACGATGTCACTAAGAGTACATCCACACTTTGGAGGGAGAAGAATGGCGAAGAGTCAAGCAAAAAATGAGCAAGGAAGAATAAATCCCTAAGGCCCTATTTCTAGTCTTTAATATCTTTCTAGGTTTTGTACTCCAACCCGGAGTAGATTTCAAAAATCCCTCTTATCCAAGAGGATTTCCATCCAACCTATCTCCCAAGAAGGGTTCTGTAATATTCTTGATTAATTGATATTAATCCCTTTAGTTCATTAAATTGTTAATTAATTCCCAAAATGTTTTCCAATTAGTTTCTGATTGATTATTATACCATAATAATTAATAAACTAAATCATCCTTTTGTTTGTTCTACTTAATTTGAGCCTTGAGGGCAACCAAATAGGACCATGTTATTATTAAGAATATTACCAATAGTTAATGACCTTGGACACCCTTTCCAACAATGAAACAATTGGAGTCTTGTCGGGCAAATTTTTTTTTGGGGTGGAGATGTCGATCATCGTAAAATGTCATTGGTTAAATAGGACCTTGTTCTTTCGGATAAGTCTCAGGGAGGTTTAGATATTGGAAGCTTGATAGCGTTTAGTTGTTCCCTTCTCCAAAAATGGAGATGACATTTTCTTAATAATGAAGATCTACTTTCGGTAAGATTCGTTAAAGCGATTTATGGTGGTAATGGGGGTCTTGGTTTGGGTTGGGAAAGAAGATACAAAAATGTTCTATGGGCTAACATTCTTTCTTCTATTTCTCGCCTTGAGGAGAAAGGTTTTTTTTCTCTATTAAATGGTAAAGAGAAGACTCGGAAACGGTTTGGCTATAAAATTCTAGAAGGATATATGGATTGGAGATAAAATGATGTCTATTTGTTTTCCCCTGCTCTTTCAGCTTGAAACAAACCATGATTGTTTCATCGTTGAGAGAAAAGTAGTAGATGGAAATGACATGGGCTGATTAAGGGAGGGGAAAAGAGTACCCAGTTAGTTGATATGATGGTTGTTCTTTTGGAAGTCTCATTCTCAGATCGTTTGGATAGATGGAGTTGGAATTTAGGTGATGGTGGGGAGCTTACAATTGTAGTAACTAGAAGGTGGATTGATAAGAAGATTTTTCCTTATGATGATTGGTAAACTAGGTGGAACCGTTTTATTCGTTGTAAAATGAACATTCTTGTATGGAGGATTCTTTTGAATAGATTTCATATTCGAAAATCTTCATTCTATTATGTGTCCTATTTATAATATGGAAGTGAATTAGCTGGATCATTTGTTTGTTAGGTATGAGGTGGCGTCTAGAACATGGGATGGACTTTACCTGAAGTAGAGCCAAACTTATTGACTTTAACATCCTTAGGTAAATTTGGCAGCTTCGTAACCAATGCCCCTTCCTTTGGCAATAGTTACCTATGGACCCTTGATAATGGGACTATCTCAGACTTCGCCTCTCTCTTTACCATTGGGTCAACCGAGTTGACTATGGCCGATCCCTTTCCATTGGGAAGAGAGAGCTTTACTGGATATCCAATGTCATCATTGTCAATGTCCATAGCGTTTTAGGAAGATGATCTTAGCAAATAGATAAGATCATTAAGGGTCTTGTCTTAGTCTGTTTCATAGGATTCCCAAAAGAACTCACTATGTGACTTAGAAAGTAGTTGAGCCACCAACTTTCTCAAGACTTTGACACCCAACTCTCCCGGCTTGTCAATATGTGACTACATCTCCAAGATGTGATCACACCTAGACCTTGCCATGCCAATAGGGCTTGATTGACCTTAAACTTTTTAGGAACTTGTGGGTTAGGGAGAATAATTGGAGGAGGTGAAAGAAGTATGATATCCATGGGACATCATCTTCATTTAGGAAAGCTTGTTTCAAGAGATTTGGGAAGATCATAAATGTCTAGACCAGACATCTTTTTGGGAGATATTCAAGATAGTTGATTTAAAGTCCTTAATATAACACCCAATATGAAATATTAAGGCTAGGACCCAACAAACTATTTTATAACTTAGAAGAGGGATGCCGTAATCCAAGCTATAAAATATTTGAAGGTAGGTGAATGACGATTCACCAATTTCCACCATGAAAAACGAAATAATTTATTAGGTTTTAATTGGATTTGAAAGTCCTAGATCTTTGAGATTCATTGAACTGTTCAAAGGCATGTTTCAATCTCGAGTGTGCCCTTCAGGTTTTGTGACTGGGATGCCGAGGATCACAAAACAAGGTGTGAATAACCATGCAAATATACTTGGTACCCTTAATATTTACCCCTTAATCAGTGTGTCGGTTAACCACACACGCTCCACCGATACTATGATAAATATTAAGTTACCCTTTGCCTACCTTGTTAAGTCCAGGTTAGTGTGCCGGTTAACCACACACGCTCCACTAATGACTTAAGCAAAGTGCAAAGTGTAATTTCATGGGTTAGCACCAAATTCATATTTTCCTAAGTAACTAAGATTGGGTATTAATAAGAGTTTAGTTACTTAGTATTTATCATTAATACTTTTAATGAAAGGAGAATTATAGTCCTTGTCCTACCCGTTCGGCTAACGACCCTCCACCAGTCAAGGAAGCGGTAGGTGAGAGTGGACACCCATTAAACTGCCATTTTATAGGCAGTAACCTTATACCCCCCTTATAAACCGGCTTCGTGAATGAGGCCTACTAACGGTAAGACTGACTTTACTCTTATACATATATATAAATATTATTAACTTATAATATTATAAAGTATAAGGGTTGAATTTTAACTTTTAAAATTCTAAGGGCTAACTTGGAATTAAAGTATTCATAAGTGAAAACTTTTCAAATTCCAAAACTTGAGGCAAAGTTTTGAAACTATTCAAAACTAATTAATTCCATAACTTATGAGTTTAAAGTAGTTTTAATTAAAAAAAAGACTCTTCAAGTTCCATAACTTGAGGACAAGTTATGGAAGACTTTAAACTAATTAATAAAAAAAAATAACTTTTTTTTATTGTAACTTATGGAACTAATTAAGGTTACACTTTTTTTTTTAATTTAATGAAGAGAATCTTGAACCTCCATAACTTGAGGACAAGTTATGGAGTCATAAAACCATTTAATTAGAACTAGACTCTTCATTTTGTAACCTTTGCCAACTTTTATGAGTTTTATGATTCTTAAATGTGACTTTTCATATAACTTGAGGACAAGTTACAAAAACACACTTTGGAATCAACTCTTAGATTAAAATGGATTGAAAACAACTATTTCACACAACTTTTCTATTAATCTAAGAACCTCATAAGAACAAGATAATTCAAATCATCAATCTTCAAGAAATTAGCATGAACATACAAACTAATACAAATCTTGAAATTATGACAATTATCTTAGAAATTGGATTAGCATGAACATTACCACATCAAAAACAAGTTTATAAGTCCAAAAACATCTTAGGGTAATGTTCCTAGTCCAATTCCAGCCAAAACAATCGAATATATGCATCCAACTCGATTTTTCAGCTACTTTTGCAAGTATAACAAGAAAACAAGCCTAGGCTCTGATACCACTGTTGGGTTATGAGAATTCTAACACTCATAAGTGTACATGCAACCCTAAATACCTTGGATCTATGTTTTCTCTATTATACATACAATTATGAACATCCAAGGTATTATCCTAATCTAGCATACAAAATAATAAATATAACAAGATAGAATACATACCTCTTTGATGTAGAATGTCTTCATGAAGCTTGAGTGCCTAGTGCCCCAAGTGTGACACCTTAAATGGTTCACACAACACCAAATACACTTGGAATAACTTGAGAGAAACTTGAACACTCCTTGAAATCGTCTAGCCCTCACACTCACACATTAGTGCACGATTTCTTGAGCCATGGGATTCTTTTATATGGTGGCTATTAGGGTTACACCATGTAACTCATAACTTTACCCATTTCTTATGCTCCATGGATTTTAACCTCCATGGAGTATCCATGGGTCACCCATGGACTTAGTCCAACATAAGGAATCTTGGATCACAAGCCCACATATATAAGAATGAATGATTTACACAATCAACCCTTATATTTAATTAGTCTCCTTTTGATCACTTAATTAATTCCAAATTAATTCTTGATCAATACTAATTAAATAACCTTATTAATATATTAGAACTTATAATATATTAACCAACCTTAAGTGTTATTTCTCTCATTATAGTCTATCCAAATGCATGATGCCATGCAACCCAAATGGACCATGCCGGGTCGGGTCAAGTCTTACCAATTATAGTTATGGACTTAGACATTAATCCAACATTTACGACCAAAGGAAGAGTTTACGGCCGTAAACTCTAGAAGATCATGCACTTATTGTTTGTTTCATGGCTAGAAATCAAGTGTTTCTTATGGATAACTAGATGATAGAAGAGATACTCACACTTTGGAGGTCTTTAGGGTGTTTACGGCCCAAGAAACTAGTATGTGTTCTTGGTGTTCTTGATGAAAAGGATGATGATTTGAAGATCTAACCCAAAAGAGTTGAATTCATGGATGAAATCAAAGGGTTTAACAAGATCAAGAAAGATATCAAGAAACAATGGAAGAATCACATACAAATTTGAAGAGAAATGGAAGTGTTCTTGATGATACTTGAGAGAGAAATGAGTTTTCTCGACTTGAAGATGTGATAAATGAAGAAATAATGAAGGAAGTATATGATATAGGGAAGGGTTCACGGCTGCCAAGAGTTTACGACCGTAAACTCTAGTTTGCGGTCGTAAGCTCCTTGTGATGGAGTTTCCGGCTTGAATGCAACACAATGAACTTTAGTTAACACATCCTATCACACAATCCTTGAATGTACTAGGCTTAGAACACTCAAACAGACCCTTAACAATGCTAAAAGGTAGCAGAAACAAGTCTGACTTTTGATTGAATTGGTTGGCTTTACAAGATAGAAATTTCGGGTTGTCACACTAAATTTTGACCCTTAGCCTCCATTGTTGCATCTTTGAGCTCTTGAGAAGAAGTTGGTGCTTATTTTGCTCATTTTGGGAGGGATTGAAGAAGATTGAAGGTGCATTGCTTAGTATGAAGCTTAGAGATCTAGAATCATCACTCATTTTGCAAGTCTTTTGAGGTATCAAGTCCATACCTTGTCTTCTCCTTGATTAGATCTCTTCATGTCTTGGTTTTTGTGTTTTGGGTCCCTTTTGGGTTAGTTTGATGTGTAAATTCAGTTGTGGGGTTTATCTTTTTAGATCTGGGCCTATTATGAGTTTCTTAAGCTTAAAGGTGCAAGCTTTATGGTGCTTATGGTCTCATGCATGCATAAGTCATCTATTAAGTCCTTTTGAGCTTTAAGAGCTTCATTAAGCCATGCATGCACATAAAGTTGACAACTTTATGTAACTAACCACCTAGAGGAAGTCAAATTTGAGCTTGGGTCGTGGTCTTAATTGATTAAGAGCTTAATTGGGAAAGTTGGCCAAGTTGGTGAGTACGTGGGGCATACAAGCATGTACGTTGCGCATACAAGCTCTTTAAGAAGTACATTGGGCGTATAGCCTGAGTACGTCCCGCATACTCATCAGGTTGGGTTTCTTTTGTTTTGGGCTTCGATTTTGGGCTAGGGTGGGCTTGGCTGTCTTGGGCCATGTTGGTCCATCATAATTTCAAGTGTTTTTGTGCTAAGAATATTTTTGGACCTTGATTTAAGGCCCAGGAAAGGGTTTGGGCCCAATTTGGAAAATTGGGCAATATTTGGGCTTTGGATGTTTATTTGGAATTTGGGCTGTTGGATTAGTTGTTTGGGCCAAGTTGGGAAAAGGGTAAAAAAGGTATTTTACCCTAGTCTGGACACCTAGTGTGGGTCGGGATTCGATTATTGATGGATGATTATTTTGGTGATTGATAGCGCGGGGATCTTAGCAGGGCAGCAGCCATAGATTCTTCTTGTGAGATTCGGCAGTGCGAGGTGATTTTCCTCACTTTGTTTAGTGGGTCAAAGGCACCAATGCCGACCCATGATTTGTTATGTAGGGTGCTAGATGTCTACGTGACTCTTGCATGTGTATGTGCTTGTATGCTTACTAGGCGGGGCCCGATGGTTATTTTGTATGCTAGTATTGGTTATGCTCATATGATTTGTATGTGGGTGGGGCCTGTTATGCGAGTTTGGGCGGGGCCCGTTATACTCAGTGGGCGGGGCCCGATGATTGTACGGTATGCTATTATCTTTGTGATTTCCGCATGTCTTTGCATGTTTATATGATTATATGCTTTATATGTTTACTGGGCGGGGCCCGATGACTTACAGATCTGTATACCGAGCGGGGCTCGATGACAGGGCGGGGCCCACTATGTGTTTATTTATGTGTGTGTGGTATGTGGTAATTTGAAGGAACTCACTAAGCTTTGTGCTTATGGTTTTCAGTTTATGTTTCAGGTACTTAGGTTTTTTATGGAAGAGCCCAGGATGATTGCAGAGCACACACCACCTCGTTCCGCATTTTCTTGATTTACTCTGATATGATGTGATGATTGATACATTTGTTTTATCTGGATTTTTATGACAATGTTGCTGGAATATTTGTTTTATTAATTTAAAAATGAAATTTTTGGGTCTTATTTTTGGGACTTTACACGATGTCACTAAGAGTACATCCACACTTTGGAGGGAGAAGAATGGCGAAGAGTCAAGCAAAAAATGAGCAAGGAAGAATAAATCCCTAAGGCCCTATTTCTAGTCTTTAATATCTTTCTAGGTTTTGTACTCCAACCCGGAGTAGATTTCAAAAATCCCTCTTATCCAAGAGGATTTCCGTCCAACCTATCTCCCAAGAAGGGTTCTGGAATATTCTTGATTAATTGATATTAATCCCTTTAGTTCATTAAATTGTTAATTAATTCCCAAAATGTTTTCCAATTAGTTTCTGATTGATTATTATACCATAATAATTAATAAACTAAATCATCCTTTTGTTTGTTCTACTTAATTTGAGCCTTGAGGGCAACCAAATAGGACCATGTTATTATTAAGAATATTACCAATAGTTAATGACCTTGGACACCCTTTCCAACAATGAAACAATTGGAGTCTTGTCGGGCAAATTTTTTTTTGGGGTGGAGATGTCGATCATCGTAAAATGTCATTGGTTAAATAGGACCTTGTTCTTTCGGATAAGTCTCAGGGAGGTTTAGATATTGGAAGCTTGATAGCGTTTAGTTGTTCCCTTCTCCAAAAATGGAGATGACATTTTCTTAATAATGAAGATCTACTTTCGGTAAGATTCGTTAAAGCGATTTATGGTGGTAATGGGGGTCTTGGTTTGGGTTGGGAAAGAAGATACAAAAATGTTCTATGGGCTAACATTCTTTCTTCTATTTCTCGCCTTGAGGAGAAAGGTTTTTTTTCTCTATTAAATGGTAAAGAGAAGACTCGGAAACGGTTTGGCTATAAAATTCTAGAAGGATATATGGATTGGAGATAAAATGATGTCTATTTGTTTTCCCCTGCTCTTTCAGCTTGAAACAAACCATGATTGTTTCATCGTTGAGAGAAAAGTAGTAGATGGAAATGACATGGGCTGATTAAGGGAGGGGAAAAGAGTACCTAGTTAGTTGATATGATGGTTGTTCTTTTGGAAGTCTCATTGTCAGATCGTTTGGATAGATGGAGTTGGAATTTAGGTGATGGTGGGGAGCTTACAATTGTAGTAACTAGAAGGTGGATTGATAAGAAGATTTTTCCTTATGATGATTGGTAAACTAGGTGGAACCGTTTTATTCGTTGTAAAATGAACATTCTTGTATGGAGGATTCTTTTGAATAGATTTCATATTCGAAAATCTTCATTCTATTATGTGTCCTATTTATAATATGGAAGTGAATTAGCTGGATCATTTGTTTGTTAGGTATGAGGTGGCGTCTAGAACATGGGATGCGGTTTTTAAATGGCTCGATATTTAGTTCAACTCGTTTAATTCCACTTCTCTTTTGTTCGATCAGGTCGACGGTATTAAGTGCAACGCAAATAAGAAGATTGGTATTGTTACGGTGGTGTGCTCTACGTTATGGTACATGTGGCAGTTTCGAAATGATAAAGTCTTTGGAGGTGGAAATATGAGAAAAGATAACATTTTTTATTCTATATGTGAATTTTATTTTCTTTGGTTCAATAATAGATATATAAATGTGGTTTTAAATGGGTTTATTGGATGCAACATCCATTGAACAACTTGTAATGTTTTATATGATCCAATCCTAGAGTAGTTTTATTTTTATATATGGTTGTCTGTTTAAAAAAAAATACATGATAAGATTTGATTTGGTTTATAACAACATACTTTCAAATGGGTTGAACTAGCCCTGTCGAAAATACCCGTTACCCGAATTACCCGCCCGATTTTTCCGGGTATTCGGGTAACCCGATTTTTTTTTCAGGTCGGGTATAGGGTACGTTTGTTGGGTTTCGGGTATACCCGAATTACCCGAATTATTTTAAAATTTTCTTTTTTTTTTCTTTCGTATTGTTTGTACTCTGTAGCAGGTATTTGATCACGCTTAAACTAACTATCATTATTGTAAAACACGAATCTCTTTTATTATCGAAGTATGGCACCAACAATATTAAAAACATTTTTTTATATGTCACCATGTTCTTTAAAACTTAATTGTTTTCTAGATTATAATTTTTATTGCAACTAACAAACTCATTATCTTGACGAAACTTCAGAACATGACAAAACTTATGGATACAATTATCTTAAACTTTTAAACTAAGATCTTTAATTATTTGTTTTTTTAACATCTTATTAGATTAGATTAAGCTGTTAAAAGATTACTTGATATCTTAAGTATTATTGACTAAAAAATATCAAAGTTCAAAGTTTGATTAACTTCGTTTATGCCTCGTTTGTATATATATACAAGGCTACTAGAGCACGACATATTTATTTCGTTAAATTTATTTTCAGGTGTCATTAAAAAAAATTATATATTTCGGGTAATACCCGAATTACTCAAACCCAACCCACTATCCGAAATTAATTTGGGTCGGGTAACGGGTAATTTTTTTAACATGAAAAACCCGAATTACCCGAAACCCGAAAATATTACCCGATCAACACCCCTAGGTTGAACTAAAAAAATTGTGAAATCCATAAACCAAAAATCTATGGGTTCAAATGGGAAGATGAAAACCCAAACCGAAAAATATAGAAACCGAACCCATAAAAACGAAACCAAATGGTTTTTAAACCCATAAAATCCAAATTTACAGTTTGGGTTTAGTTTACCTCAAACTCGACGCATGCTCACCCGTAGGGGATGGTGCGACTTTGAGAAGAACAAGACCATGAAGGATTGATAAGTCATCCTAAATGGTAAAGGACCTAACACGAGGACGCAAACGTGGATTCCCTAAAACCTATGTGTTTGGAAATCATGCATGCACTTCATATCATTGAATATAACATGAAAATATGTTTATTAACATATGTTTTATGATGAAAATGACTTCAAATGAATTACATGGAATCGAAAATGATTAAATGCTTTTTGTGCCTAAAAGGTTAAAACCTATGTATCTTACTGGACGAACGTTTTACGGTTTCTATTCTACGTAACATGTTTCCTAGGAGTATGTTTACTTAGCAATGGACTAAAGTGGATATTAGTATAGAATTCATATGAGACTTTTACATTTAGAAGTAATAAAAATAAGATAGATAGCTCCCTAGACGATAACCTATGCCACGATATTTGAGGGAGATTATATTTTGGGTTTAGTGACACCTCGTGTAGATTGTGTGTAATAGTTTTAATTGTCTCGAGTTTTTGTTTGGTATTGCAAATTCGTTAATTTGTGGTATACATACTACTATTATGGAAGATGTTAAAACGGTTTGCTTAGTGAAGAGTTACATGATCAGTAAGTGAAATGATTAGACGATGATAATAAAGCTGTTAGTCACAATTTGAATGTTGAGAGGGGTCCGTCCAATGATCTGAAAGACAGGAACGGGAGATCTAGATCACACACACATGTTATAATCTGAGAATTCTTTTCAACACTCAGTGAATAAAAAAGGTAACATATTATTATCTTAATGTAAATATGTTAGTATTGGTAGTGTGAAAATTAGAATGCACAACAAAGTGATTCGAATAATTATCACCTTCACACTATATCCATACGTTAACCCGACATGAACTCGACACCAAATAACTATGTATATGAACTCGACACCAAATAACTATGTGTGAGTATGAGATTTCAACATGCTTAATTAAACGGGTTGACACGAAAGACGAAATGACACAAAAATTAAATGTGGAAGGTTAGGGTCCAAAATTTTAACTCGAAAATGACACGTTTATTTATATGCAAGTTATTTGCTTCTTTAGGTAAATTGAACTGGTCGAAAACCAAAACTAGATATTAATTGAAATTTTGGGTTGATTCGTTTTATAATGTGTAAGTTGCTTGACCGTATGAATAAAGACTTCATTTTCATTTTTTTTATTTTTTTATTTTTTTATTTTTTTATTTTTTGTTTTTTCTTTCTCTCACATATTCGGGAGTCCCACTTGGTCACTCCCTCCTTCTCATGACCCTACCCCTTCACCTCCCAAACTCATATATTTTCCATTTTGTCTTCTAAATTTACTATGAATTTCGCTCCTCCACCTCCACCTCCACCTCCCCAACTACTACTCCTAGTTTTTTACATTTTTCCTTTCCGCCTCCCAAAATCCCATGCTTTCCACATATTTAGTGTTTCAACCATGTATGGCATGACACATTTACAATATCTAAACTCTAAACGTGTTAACCCAACACAAAATCGACTTGAGATAAATGAGTTGACATGCCACGACACGATAGTTAAACGGGTAAAGTTAGGGTCAAGCTCTATCAACCTATCTAATGTTTCAACCCGACATTGGGTGCAAGTCAATAATAGATTGTGATGTTATGAAGATAAGTGAAGAGCAATTGGTGAAATTTGAAGTTACAAAGGCTCAAAACAATTTGTACTTTATCGATGGAAACACTCTTATAAGTGATGCATGTGTCGCTTCAAAACGCCTAAGATGGATGCTGAAAAATTATGGCATCTTATATTAGGACACACTTGGGAAAGAATTTGCATGTTTTACATAAGAAGTTGATGAAGTCCAAACAAGTTAATAACACACATGTTTGGGTGTTCATTATGCGATATAATATGGTATATTTGAGAAATCCAATTAATGCTTGGCATTACATGAAGATCAAACCATGAAACATTTG
This sequence comes from Lactuca virosa, assembly GCF_052849685.1. Lineage (NCBI taxonomy): Eukaryota > Viridiplantae > Streptophyta > Magnoliopsida > Asterales > Asteraceae > Lactuca > Lactuca virosa. Next base: position 177,887,488 of record NC_136427.1, read on the forward strand.
AACATTTTAAGATCCAAAAACATTGTAGAACTCAAAAGTAGCATCTTTCTTAATATTTTTCAAGGAAAAAGGCATCCACTGTCATTTCACCACCCCGAACGATTCATAATCAAACACGATAGCCAAACGGACAAGCCACACTTATAGAGAAGTTGAGATGTATAAGACTCACGACCAGTTTTCTTAAGACTCAAATCATTGTGTACATATTTCAAGTACTAGTGATCAACCTACTTGGGAATCAAGGCATTTTTCTATTTCAGTATTGAGTATGATACCATTTTCGCTCATGTAGTAAGCCATTTTTCTATTCAGTTTTTTCCTTCCATTCTTGCTACATAAGATCTAGAAATATAGGAAGAGTTGGACGTTAAATATGTTTTTTTACATGGTGATTTGGAAAACGTTATTCACATGAAGCAGCCATATGGATCTTTTGTTGAAAGCAAATGATTCCGAGTAAGAAAATTAAAGAAGTCCATACGATCCCAAACAATCCTCGCTACAATGGCATAAAACAAAGATTTAAGTCTAAATAGTTGTTTGATGATTATTGATTGAGTCTGATTGAGTCAATGTGACACCCAAACACATCTTTGAATCTGACAGAGTAAAAGGCATATCAAAAGAGTCAGAACCCGATCAATAAGTCAAAATCAGACCCAATAAAAAATATATTTAGGGATGTCAAAAAGTCCCGTGGGATCCCGTTCCCGTGGGGGCCCCGTCCCGTTTGGGGGATTTTTTTAAAAAAAATCGGGGGCGGGGGCAAGGTTAACCCCCGTTTTAATTTCGTGGGTGAGGGCGGGGATAGGCAATCCCGTCCCGAAACCCCCATGGGGACCCTGTTAATAAATTACACATATATTAATTATACAAATATAATAAACAATAACATGATTTTGAGCTTCCAAAATTTATCAAAAAATATGTTTTTAAGTTGTTAGTATAATGTTTTTAAAATGCCATAACTTTTTTATTTTTAACATGTAAAATTCTGCTATAAATAATTATTTGTTACTTAAAAAATTGCTTCTTTTAGCCTAAATAACTTCTTTTAGCCCAAAAAAATGACCCAAAATCAATCGGGAGCGGGGGAACGGGGGCGGGGGTAATAAAGGGGATTCGGGGGCGGGGGCGGGGAATGCACTCCCCGTCCTGTTTGCCCCCGTTGACATCCCTAGATATATTCAACAACCCCTAAGTCTAAATTAAACAAGTCATGATTTTGAAGTGAACACAAAATGACATCAAAGAGGCCACTTCAACACAAGTCAAGCTCCTAATAAATCAATCTCACATTGTGTTTCTGATTTATTATAACCATTTTAATTATCTTTAAGATTATAATGAAGCATCTTTTTCCATCACACCACAAAACCAATGAAGATTCATCAAATAATGTCACTTCAAAATACTTTCACCATTTCAATCTAACACTTTAACAATTTAAAAACACATCTAACAACAAAATTTGTGGTAATTTCATTTTCATCACATTACCTTAAATTAAAAGTATAAAAAAAATGGTCAACGCTTGAATCTAATACTTCGGCTGAGAGTATTATTAATACCAGACCCTACGGCTGAGAGTATTATAAACTTCTTTCTTCTTGTGTTACAAAATTAGTATAGTTTTAGCTTTCAAACTTTGGCCACAACAATTTTGGATATTGGCAGGTTTGGTCCCTATAAATTTTGGGTTTCAAACATTCACCAGAAGACTTTTGTATATTGGCATGTTTGGTCCCTGGACTTTTGTATATTAACAAATGGATAGTATACTTATAGCTTTTTAAACTTTGGCCACAACAATTTGGTAAATTGGCAGGTTTGATCCCTAGAATTTTTGGGTTTAAAACTTTCACTACAGGACTTTTGTATATTGTCAAGTTTGGTCCCTGGACTTTCGTATATTAACCAATGAATAGTATACTTTTAGCTTTCATATTTTGGCCACAACAATTTTGTAAATTGGCATGTTTGGTCCCTATAAATTTTGGGTTTCAAACTTTCACTGGAAGACTTTTGTATATTGGCATGTTTGGTCCCTAAACCTTCGTATATCAACAAATGAATAGTATACTTTTAGCTTTCTTATTTTGGCCACAACAGTTTTGTATATTAGCAGGTTTGGTCCCTAGAATTTTTAGGTTTAAAACTTTCACCACAAGACTTTAGATATTGGCAGGTTTGGTCCCTAGACTTTTGTATAGTGTTTTGGGTTTTAGACTTTGGCCACAGGACTTTCATATATTGGCAGGTTTAGTCCCTAGATTTTCATATATTGGCAAGAAATTTAAGTATGTTGCTATTAATAATATTCCACATACCTTGTATTTCTTTCATGGATTTTTTAAATCTTTGTTGCGTTTACGAGTCAACTCTCTGTTCTTCTCCATCTGTACAAAATCAAAAACAATTAAGATTTTTATCAAAGAAATATATTATATTATTTAAATAATCATAAATGTCATGAATATAGTAATAATAGAAATAATTCCCATCAACCAAAGTTTCTGGCATTGCAACCGCTGTAGCAGTTGTTCTACAAAACAAAAATAAAATAAAATCCAATTATGCTTTTACAAATTTATAATATCAACCAAAAAAAATAATAATATAATTTCATTAAATACCTAGAATACTTTTGTGCTTTAGCAGCTAATTTGGCATCACCTTTTATTTTGGTTTCTTTGAAAAGATCCGTCTCTGTTTCACCATCTTCATTTGAGACATCATCAACTCCATTAGCCTTAAGGGTATTTTCGTCATTTTTCATATCATCATCAGAATGGATTCCAGCACTAGCAAGAACCCATGTTTCATGCTTTCTTCGCCTTTCTCCAATGTCATCTCTCTTTGGTAAATCATCATCTCATTTATTGTTGTGGAATTAGAAACATGTGTTTTGAGATAATCTTCAACCTCAAATGATAGATTTTCATCAAGTGGTTTCATCTGCAATGATAGGGAAATAGACTAGACTTGTTATTTTTATGAATATACACAAGGGGTAGAATGGTAATTTTTACACACTAACCTTGTCTAACAAGTTCTTAATCTCCACAAGGCGAGCAAGAACAGGGTGATCAAGAACTGAATGCCCTTAGGATTTAAGAAAACAAAATTAGAAAGAAGTATGAGACATTCAAAACTAAAATCGGTCCATTGATCTTACTTTTTGCAGCTAATGTGTCATCCTCATCATCTTCATCATCATCTAGGTCTAATGGAACTATATCTTTCTGCTTATGAATTGAAATAAAAGTACAAAAGAATCATAAATGGAATTGGAAAATGCAATGCACACATACATACTGGTTGAGAGAAAGATTGATAAACTTACAAACATCAATTTCGTCATCCATGTCAGAGTCTGAAAAAGTAGATAGTGATTTCTGAGGGGTTTTCTTGTTACTGCTCTGACCCTTTGATCCTTTCGCCATTATCGCTCAACACAAAGCTATTCAAGATAGAAAAGAGAAGGAGTGATTAGCAAAATGACCAAAAGGGGCTTCTCTTTTACGTATAAGCATCATAAGAAAACATGCATATTAATAAAGTACTATTTCATCAAACAGCTTGCCTGCATACACATTCCCTTTTTTTAGAGAACACCATCAGACTTCATACATTTGAACAGCAAACACAATTGGCAAATCAGTAGAAGCAAACAAGTAGCAAATCAATTATCAGTAAAAGTAAGAAATCACCTAAAAGAATTCCAGAGAAGAACTTGAACTTGCCGATTGATATTATAAAAACACTACAGAAATTTCGTATGAGAAGAAGGAAATCACGGGAAAAGAAGGATAAAATGAAATCGATGAACAACATCAAGTGGCAAGTACATAGAAAAAAGAAAGAAAGAAAGAAAGAAAGAAAGAAGAAAAAAGGAAGAAAATGGAACCTGGCGTTCGGTGCGACGGAGTTGTGGCTATCGAAGGTCTCCGGTCGGTGGCTTCACAGGGGAGGCGACGGCGAGCAGGGGGTGACGTGAGGAGCAGATAGGAGAGGTGACACTGCACATAAAAGTTTTGATATTTGACAAATTTGGTCATTAAAGTTTTTTTTTTTTGGTACATTAAACTACTAAACTTCATTTTTACCTTTTAATTACACCATTATCCAAAAAATTAGACGGTTTATCGGTTTCAATGCTTATGTGGCAGGGTGATGTGTCCAATAAGCTTACGTGGGATACTGATGTGTCGAAAAAGCTGACTTGTCCAACAACCCTTATTAATTGAAACCCTGAATCGGACAATTATTCAAATGTTTCTTACCCCTTTTCTGAAAAGTCAAATTCTTTCCACCGACTCTTGCCATCCTCAAGAACAATGTCTTCGAGCTCATCCACTTCAAGGAATCAGCTACAAGTGACTCGTGTTCAAGTGCGAGAAGGGGTAAAGCTTTGTGATTGCGGCGTTCCAGCTAAAGAACGAACGTGTTGGAAGATAACAAACCATGGGAGGCGTTTCTGGAATTGTCAAAACAGTTTGGTAGGTCCCAATAATCTTGATCATCATACCTTCGTATTTTAGGGTTTGACTGTGGTGTTTCTTCTTGTAAAGCCGATCATGCCAGATTTGTATTTTGAAAAAAAAAAACCCTAATTTTATTTTCTTCTTGAGGAATATGTGTGATCGTGAATCAAACCCATTTCATTAGTACATTAAAGGCGGCTGATTTCCTTAATCTTTATTTACTATCTAAATCAAAGCATTTTCATTTTTTAATGGACCGGCTATTTACAGACTAGGTTGAAGAAATGTAACTTCTTTGAATGGAAAGACGATGAACATGAAGAAGGGTACTACAAAACCCTTCTATATTCTCTGAAGCAAAAACTGGATGCTAAAGAGGATCTGTTTAAGATGAAAATTTTGAGGACAAGGATTGCTAAAGTGGAGTTCCTGCTGTCACAGGAGAAGTGTAATGTGGCAAAGAGTGAGAAAGATGTTTCTGATTCAAGGAAGGCAATAGGTAGGTACAGGATGATAGTTGCATTGTTGTTTACTGGCTTGGTCTTTTGTGTTTTGAAGTTAGGGAGTGACTATAGTTAGTTAGGGTGGTTGGAGTAAGCTTTTGTATGTTTTTGTAAAGGCATACTAGAAAGTAAGTAATGATTGACATTTTGTATGTTTGGAAGCCGCTTTTAGTTAGAATTTGGGGGTGTCAACCTTGGTGTGTTGATGTTGTAAGCTGGTAAGTCCATAATGAAAGGGCATTTTATAACTGCTGTAAAACCAAATTGAAAGTCCCAATTGTAGGGCATTTGTATAATCAGATGTTGGAAATGTTTATGTTATTGAAACATGGATGGCTTGTTTTCCTTTTGTAAGTCCCAAATCTGCTTGTGTACCAATCAGATCCAATTGATGGTGCGGAATCCCAATCAATTGGATGATGCTAGATCAAAACAGAGAAGAAGGAGAAGAAGAAGAAGATGAATCTATGATGTATTCAATAAGATTGATGCTCCAACACATAAGATTCTCTCACACACACTCTTCTTCTCTCTAACTTTCTCTCTCTCTACAATATGTTCTCCACTATATCTCTCCTCTAGGCCCTCCTTGTCTAGCCGTGTACACTTAACACTGTGACATCTATTTATATGGAACATGGGCCGTGAACAGGTTCACGGCCGTTGTTACACCCCCAAACCAGAACAGCGGAATCGTTCGAGGGCGGATGACTTCATGTAGTATCATAACAGTTGAGTAAATAGTAAAGAAAGCAAACACAACCATCATAAATATAATTTATTAAGTTACATTGTTGATTGTAATACATGTTTCAAAAGAAATTACATTATGATGATATAATAAGTTTGAAATTGACGCCTTAGCGTCCCTTCCCCAAAAGTTGTTGTTTACCTGTATTACTGAATCCCTGAGAAATACAAGTAGTTTTGAAAAAGTGTCAACAATTAAGTTGGTGAGTTCATAAGCGTTTTTGTATTAGAATTGTATGCCTTTCTGTATAAATAACTGAGTTTGTTTCTAGAAAATCCAATATTTTCCATAAATGTGTAGTAGTTTTAAAAGTTCAAAAAAAACCGAAATGCATAAGTATTTTCCATTCCTAAAATAGTGTAAGTATATTTATATGTGGATATATAATCACTAAGGCACTTAATAGCCCCCTAAATCAAAATATTTTAATACTTCATGTGAGTTTTATAACCGTGCTAATGACCCAGATTGCCTGTAACAACGTTCTTCAGGCGTTGAAATGATATGACGTTTGTCACCCCCAGACCTGCCGGTCTAACTGTAGCTAACAGTTTAGGTGCGGGATTGTCAGTCCCGTATAGATCTATACACAAGTATCACACTCTCCCTACAAGAGATTATGGTTTATAATACAGGACTTGAAATGCGTATTTAAAGTACGGTGAAGTCAAATGTCTCACATAAGTTAGTATCAATAGATTTACGTATGAAAAATCCATTTTTCTTGTAATTATAAGTATTTCCTCTTTATAGTGTTTATTGTATGTAAAGTATCATGAATATCTCGTAAACTATACCTATTATAGTTTTTCGAAAGTGTGTTCCATTAGAATGAAAACCTTGATGTATTACCAACTTTGCATGTAAAGTATAACATTAGTATAACGTTGTTTTACGTGATTAACATTTATACACAAAATGTAAATGAAATGTTAGAGACCGTAGGTAAAGATTTGTATTTTTAACATAAGTTTTTCTTGTGTTGCCCTTGTATTTCTCCCCCTAAAATATAGAAAAGACGTGAAATATAGGGGTATGAACTCACCTGGTAGAAGTGACGATTTGATGAAAACGAAGCTTTGCTCGGGCAGCACTTCGACCGGAAAGTGGTAAATTTCTCGGGAATCTCGGGGCTTCGAACTTCCGTCAGAGCTTGGATATGAAACCGGGATGTTGGGGTATTCTCGAGAGGGTAGAAGTATGAAATTTGGGAGAGAAAGTAGTGAACTAGCAACTTAAACCCGGAAGCCTTGCACCCTTTATATAGGGCTGGGATGAACCTCGAACGCGGGGCGTTCCTGCGAAGAACGTAGGGCGTTTCGGAGCACAGGGTGCTCCCTCGTACGCAGCGTGTTCCAGAGCCCTCGTGTGTCACTGCTTACGAACTTCGGACTTGATGTGTGATGGGACTGGCTCTTGGGTAAGAACGCGGGGCGTTCCCTTCGGACCAGCCTCGAAGTTTGTGCCCCAATCTTTGAAATTTCGTAACTTTCTCGTACGAGCTCTGTTTTCGACGTTCTTTATATGCACGCGAAGGTGAGAATATACTCTACAACTCTTGTTTAGACTTCGTCGGCTAATTTCGAATTTATTTTTAATATTATATTTTTAACAGGCCGGGACCTGAAAAGTCCGTTAAAAATCCATAACTTCTTCATCCGACGTCCGTTTTTGTCTGTCTTTTCACCGTTGTACTACTATCATTGATATCTTCAATTTTCATTTAGGTTGTGTTGGCTAAATATCGCTCGATCTTTATTTCGAGTTTTTAGCTGTCTAATGCTAATCCGAAACTTAGAAAAATCATAATTTTCATACAAAGTCAGATTTGGACGTTCTTTTTATGTATGTTTACGGTTTAATGATATCTACAAATTTCATTTAAATCCCTTAGGCTAAAAAGTATTTTATTGGAATTTCGCATTTTATGCTTAACAGCGTTTTCCCGGTTTTGTTGCGGATTTTCGATTGGTCATAACTTCTTCGTTATAACTCGGATTTTAGTGTTCTTTATATTTCTGAAAACCTTGTTACGATATCTACCACTTGGTACATCCCAATTGAGATTTTTGAACATTTCATTTTTGACACTATTTTTATTATATCAAAAGTAGATTACAATACTTGACTTAGGTCATTACATTGATTTGAAATACCGGGTTGTCACATCATCCCCCCGTTAGAGGGAATTTCGTCCCGAAATTTATTCTAAGATAAGTATTTGTGGACTAGGGAAAAGATGCGGGTACTTTTGTTTCATCTGGTCTTCGCGCTCCCAGGTGTATTCTGGTCCTCGCTTGGCATTCCATCGGACCTTCACAATGGGTATGCGACTTTGTTTTGTTCTTTTAATTTCCCTATCCATGATTTCTAATGGCTCTTCTACGAAATGGATACTCTCGTTGATTTCAATTTCATCCAGAGGGACGACGAGGGTCTCATCGGACAAACACTTCTTTAAGTTTAACACATGAAAGGTAGGATGTACGTTATTGAGTTCCTGCGGTAATCGAAGCTTGTATAGTACCGGGCCGATCCTGGCAAGGATCTCGAATGGTTCGATATACCTTGGATTTAGTTTCCCACGTTTTCCAAAACGTATTAATCCCTTCCAGGGTGAGACCTTTAATAGTACCCGGTCCCCAACCTGAAATTCCAAGGGCTTCCGTCTTTTGTCTGCATAACTCTTTTGTCTGTCTCTTGAAGCTTTTAGTCGTTCCCGGATTTGGACAATCCTCTCGGTTGTTTCTCTTATGATTTTCGGGCCCGTGAGAGTGCTGTCAGGTACTTGTCCTCTAGATAGTTGCGTGTCACCCACTTCAGCCAAGCACAGAGGTGATCTGCACTTGCGGCCATAGAGGGCTTCGAATGGAGCAACCTTGATGCTAGTGTGATAGCTATTGTTGTACGAGAACTCGACTAGTGGTAAATATGTATCCCATGCCTTACCAAAATCAATCACACAAGCTCTTAGCATATCTTCCAAAGTTTGAATCGTCCTCTCACTCTGACCGTCGGTTTGTGGATGGTAAGCGGTACTCATGTCTAGTCTCGTCCCTAAAGATTTTTATAGTGACTGCCAGAACCATGAGGTGAATCTACTATCTCTGTCAGAGATAATGGATATTGGTACACCATGCAGTCGCACAATCTCCTTGATGTATGTTCGAGCTAGTTTCTCCATCTTGTCAGTTTCCTTTATTGGTAGGAAGTGCGCGGATTTGGTTAATCTGTCGACGATCACCCAGATGGTGTCAAGTCCACCCGCGGTTTTGGGTAACTTGGTTATGAAATCCATGGTTATCCGCTCCCACTTCCACTCAGGTATTTCAGGTTGTTGTAGCAATCCCGAGGGCTTTTGGTACTCTATTTTGACTTTGGCGCAAGTCAGACACTTGCCTATATAGGCAACAATTTCGGCTTTCATGTTCGGCCACCAATACAATTTCTTGAGGTCCAGATACATCTTGTCTGAACCGGGATGCACGGAGTATCGAGTCTTATGAGCCTCATTCATGACAACGTCTCTGAACCCACCAAACTTCGGTGTCCAGATTCGATTCATGAAGTAACGAACTCCGTCCCCTTGACTTCAAGATTTTTATCCATTCCTCTTAAGGCTTCGCCAGCCACGTTTTCTATTTTCAAGGCTTCCATTTGAGCTTCCTTGATTTGCATGGACAAGTGTGAATGGATCGTCATGGTTAAGGATTTCACTCGGCGGCCTGAGTATTCCTTTCGACTAAGAGCATCAGCTACTACATTAGCCTTTCCCAGATGATAACGAATCTCGCATTCGTAATCACTCAGTAGTTCAACCCATCGTCTCTGTCTCATGTTGAGTTCTTTTTGGATGAGAATGTGCTGAAGGCTCTTATGATCGGTGAAGATTGTGCATTTCGTGTCGTAGAGATAGTGTCTCCAGATCTTTAGGGCGAAAACGACTGCTCCCAGTTCGAGGTCGTGGGTAGTGTAGTTGACTTCGTGCGTTTTGAGTTGTCTCGAGGCGTATGCGATGACCTTTCCTCGTTGCATTAGAACACACCCAAGACCTTGGTTTGATGCGTCGCAGTAGATCACAAAGTCTTCTGTTCCTTCTGGCAAAGATAATATAGGTGCGCTGCACATGGCTTGTTTCAGTGTTTGGAACGCAACGTCTTGCTTTTCTCCCCAGTTGTAGGTTACACCCTTCTGAGTCAGGGCGGTAAGTGGTTTGGTAATCTTTGAGAAGTTTTATATGAATCTTCGGTAATAGCCAGCAAGGCCCAAGAATTGTCGGATTTCCGTTGGAGTTCTTGGAGCTGACCAGTTCTTGATTGCCTTGATTTTGGAAGGGTCCACGTGTATCCCTTCTTTGCTGACCACATGACCAAGGAAATTTACTTTCCGAATCCAAAATTCGCACTTTGAGAATTTTGCGTATTACTTCTCTGCCCTTAATGTTTCCAGGACCTGCTGGAGGTGTTGACTATGTTCTTCTTTACTCTTCGAATAGATGAGTATATCATCTATGAACATGATCACAAATTTGTCCAGGAAAGAATGACATACTCGGTTCATTAAGTCCATGAACACCGCCGGTGCATTTGTTAATCCAAAGGGCATCACTACAAACTCGTAGTGACCATAACGAGTTCGGAAGGCCGTCTTGGGAACATCTCCTTCCAGGACTCGCAGTTGATGATACCCAGGTCTTAAATCGATATTTGAGAAGTAGCTTGCTCCTTGGAGTTGGTCAAACAGATCGTCTATGCGCGGTGGGGGATATCAGTTCTTGATTGTGAGCTTGTTTAGTTCTCGGTAGTCGATGCATATGCGAAAGGATCAATCCTTCTTCTTTACGAATAGGACTGGTGCTCCCAAGGTGAGAAGCTCGGCCTGATGAATCCTTTATTGAGTAGCTCGTTTAGTTGGCTGGATAATTCCTGCATCTCCGCCGGGGCTAGACGGTACGGCGATTTTGCTACTGGGGTAGCTCCGGGAATCAAGTCGATTCTGAACTCGACTTGACGTTCTGGTGGAACTCCTGGAAGATCTTCAGGGAAAACGTCGGGGAAATCGCAGACTTCTGGAATGTCTTTGATATCTTTCGTTTCTTTTTCCTTATCTACCACGTGGGCTAAGAAAGCATGGTATTCCTTGCGCAGGTATTTTTGGGCTTTGACGCAAGAGATGATTTGTAAATTGGTACCGGTTTTATCCCCATAAATGATAAGAGTTTCGCCATTTGGCAGATTAAGGCGAACGACCCTTTCGTGACAAAGTATATCGGCATGGTGAAGGCTTAACCAGTCCATACCGATGATGACATCAAAGCTTCTTATAGTGATCAGTATTAGATCAATCTGGAAAGAGTGTTCATTTAGAGCTAGTGTGCAGTTTACGTACATATCATTTGTACTTTCTGTTTTACCGTTTTCCATTTCTACTATAAATATCTTATTGAGTGATTGGGGTTTTTGTTTAAGCAAGTGTTTGAATTCATGGCTCACGAAACTCCTCTCCGCACCACAATCAAAGAGTATGCATGCATAAGTGTTGTTGAGAAGAAACGTACCTGTAACCACCGTGGGGTCGGCTATTGCCTTGCTCTGCCCTATTGTCAGCACTCTTCCTACGCCGCCAGCATTCCTTGACTTAGGGAAATCTCTCTTGTAGTTCCCAGCTTCACCACACCCATAACACGCCTGGCCCACACCGACTCCAGCAACTTGGGTGATTGGTCGCGCCGGTGCCTTACAGAAACGGGCAGTGTGCCCTTTCCTGTTGCAGTTATTACAGTGCATCTCCATACAATTTCCGTTGTGATGGAAATTGCATTTGTTGCACTTTGGTAGGTTTCCAGCATATTGCTTCGCTGGTGTAGGGGTAACAAGAACAGTGGTGGGAGTAGTAGCGGCATGGACTGCCACTATCTGTTGTTTCTTGGAAGGTTCTTGCGAAGATTGACCCTTCCTTTTGTTCCAAAACTTCTTCTTGTTGTTGTTGTTGGTATTGTTGTTGTTGTTGTTGTTGTTGCTCTTTATGGGTTGTTTCGGAACAGCAGTCATGAATCCTTGGCAGACACCATGGTCAACGAGGGATTGTGCCAGTTGTTTGGCACTATCGAAAGTAACTGGCTTGGAAGCTAGTACACTTACTTGAATTTGGGGTGATAGTCCCCAGATATACCTCTCGATCTTCTTGCTCTCTAGAGCAACCAATCCCGGGCAAAGTATTGCTAAGTCACTGAACCTATTGGTATAGGTTGTGATGTCCGAGCCTACCATAGTAAGGCCCCAAAGCTCTTGCTCGAGCTTCTGTACTTCGCCTCTAGGGGAGTACTCTTGCATGAGCATTTGTTTCAGGTTTTCCCATCCCATGGAGTTAGCCACTACCAGAGTTAGTGACTTGACGTGGCCATTCCACCACGTTAGGGCTCGTTCGGAGAAAGTACAGGCAGCAAATTTTACTTTGCTCCCTTCTTGGCATGAGCAGATCTCGAATACTGCTTCCGTTTTCTCTATCCATTGGGATAGAGTCATAACTCCTCCAGTCCCATTAAAGGATATGGGTTTGTTGTTGGTGAAGTCCTTTTAAGTGCATTCCCCGGAACGACCTTGGTGCTGACCATTAGTAGAGCTATTTATTCCTCCTCCCGACCCGTTGTTACTCATTTGTGTCATTGCTGCTGTCACGGCAGCTGTTACAGCAGCCTGAAAAACAGCACTGTCCATCGATGGAGGTGGTGGTGGCGGAGGAGGTGGTGGTGGTCCTGTAGTATTGATGCGTCGGGGATTTCTTCTTAGTGGCATGATTCTGCCATAAATTAAAAGACGAGTTTTTGATAAGTCTTCAGAAATGGTTATGGAGAGTTCTTAGTATTATATGCTTTACATTCCGAACTTTACCGAATTGTAAGTTAATTATGAAAATGGAAACTTACAACAATAAGTACATGATTAACATTTTAAGAACTAAATGAAATACCAATGAAGTAATAATTGCGTGTCAATTTCATTGATATTAATATTTGATACGTCGATCGGGAAAATTTTGACCTTAACACAAGTCTAGAGTACATCAATGAAAATGGGAAAATTTAACAGCATTCAGACCCCCGAATTGCGTACTCACAATCCGTCGGTTTTACATACATAAAGAAAGAGTAGCACTAACGCATAATCGATAAGTCTATACATAGTGCAAGTAGTACGCGCTCTACTCCGAACGGGTGGTACGCTGCGAACCATGGTATGTGGTCATGGAGGTCCGAACTTGAGCTACTTGATGTTCAGCCTCGATGACGCGCCTCTCCATTGCGGCTTGGCTTTTCCGGAACTCCCTCACCTCGGCTTTAGCAGCGGTAATGTCTTTCTGAAGGGAAAATGTGTGCTCTATTGTTTGCTCATGATCTTCGTCCAGGCGACGAAGGCGTACTGCCGTGACTTGGGCGGTGGCACCAACGTCCATGATCTGGTTGGCATTCACTTTAGCTTGCTCTCCTTGGTTGGCGATGCAACGAACCATAACAGGGAGTGCTCTGTCAGCCGGACCCCCGTTACTGATGTTATAAAATCCTTGTCCCATGCTGTAGGGTGGGCGCTGTCCTTGTTCCTGACTCCATTGTTTCAGATCTACAGCCCAGCGGGGCGCCGGGCCCTGAAAGTTCCATCGGGGGTTTGGTGCTTCCTAGGGAGGATTGTAGACCTCCGGTTCCGAGTCAGTGCCCCCATCAGATTCTTCCTCTTCTTCCCCTTCTTCCTCTTCTTCCTCTTCGGGATCCTCTTCTAGGTCCTCCTCGAAAATCTCGTCTGGATCCTCTTCTGGATCCTCCTCGATAATCTCTTCGGGATCCTCTTCTGGATCTTCCTCGATCCAGCCTCCATTGCCCTGGTTAGGTTAGTAGCGATCCCCGGGTATATGAAATTTTGAGTGTAAAAAGAAAATTTTACGTTAGGGCCTAAACCGAGTCCTCCTATTTATTTGACAATTTCTAGTTATAACGAAATATCGAGGTTTACATGTTTATTACAGTTCTTATAGTGTCACAAGATACTCTTATAGTATTTAAATTTGAAAGTTTGATTCTAGTGTTACTTTGGTAAGTTTTTGACTTGTTGCTCACTACGACTATTCCTCGACATACGTTGGTCATATCTCGGATAAATATAGTTGATCAGGCTATATTCATCCTTGATCTGATTACGTACTCCGAGGCTTAATCATAGTGTCCAACTTGTCTTAATACTTTCATATAGTTCTAACTATGACATTAAACTATTGTGCATGCATGTATTTATACTTTTATTAACATTTTAATTTAGTAAAGTATAGTTTGTGAGAAAATGATTAGTCAGAGAGTTTTAGTCCCTTTTTGCATTTATAGTTTGTATATCTTATGCAGTTCTATATACTTAGTTCACTATAAACAATGCTCTAATACCAATCTGTCACACCCCCAAACCAGAATGGCAGAATCGTTCGAGGGCGGATGACTTCATGTAGTATCATAACAGTTGAGTAAATAGTAAAGAAAGCAAACACAACCATCATAAATATAATTTAATAAGTTACATTGTTGATTGTAATACATGTTTCAAAAGAAATTACATTATAATGATATAATAAGTTTGAAATTGACGCCTTAGCGTCCCTTCCCCAAAAGCTATTGTTTACCTGTATTACTGAATCCCTGAGAAATACAAGTAGTTTTGAAAAAGTGTCAACAATTAAGTTGGTGAGTTCATAAGCGTTTTTGTTTTAGAATTGTATGCCTTTCTGTATAAATAACTGAGTTTGTTTCTAGAAAATCCAATATTTTCCATAAATGTGTAGTAGTTTTAAAACTTCAAAAAAAACGAAATGTATAAGTATTTTCCATTCCTAAAATAGTATAAGTAGATTTATATGTGGATATATAATCACTAAGGCGCTTAATAGCCCCCTAAATCAAAATATTTTAATACTTCATGTGAGTTTTATAACCGTGCTAATGACCCAGACTGCCTGTAACAACGTTCTTCAGGCGTTGAAATGATATGACGTTTGTCACCCCCAGACCTGCCGGTCTAACTGTAGCTAACAGTTTAGGTGCGGGATTGTCAGTCCCGTATAGATCTATACACAAGTATCACACTCTCCCTACAAGAGATTATGGTTTATAATACAAGACTTGAAATGCGTATTTAAAGTACGGTGAAGTCAAATGTCTCACATAAGTTAGTATCAATAGATTTACGTATGAAAAGTCCATTTTTCTTGTAAATATAAGTATTTCCTCTTTATAGTGTTTCTTGTATGTAAAGTATCATGAATATCTCGTAAACTATACCTATTATAGTTTTTCGAAAGTGTGTTCCATTAGAATGAAAACCTTGATGTATTACCAACTTTGCATGTAAAGTATAACATTAGTATACCGTTGTTTTACGTGATTAACATTTACACACAAAATGTAGATGAAACGTTAGAGACCGTAGGTAAAGATTTGTATTTTTAACATAAGTTTTTCTTGTGTTGCCCTTGTATTTCTCCCCCCTAAAATATAGAAAATATGTAAAATATAGGGGTATGAACTCACCTGGTAGAAGTGACGATTTGATGAAAACGAAGCTTTGCTCGGGCAGTACTTCGACCGGAAAATCGTAAATTTCTCGGGAATGTCGGGGCTTCGAACTTTCGTCAGAGCTTGGATATGAAACCGGGATGTCGGGGTAGTCTCGAGAGGGTAGAAGTATCAAAATTTGGGAGAGAAAGTAGAGAACCAGCAACTTAAACCCGGAAGCCTCGCACCCTTTATATAGGGCTGGGATGAACCTCGAACGCGGGGCGTTCCTGCGAAGAACGTTGGGCGTTCCGGAGCGCAGGGCGCTCCCTCGTACACAGCGCGTTTCGGAGCCCTCGTGCGTCACTGCTTACAAACTTCGGACTTGATGTGCGATGGGACTGGCTCTGGGGTACGAACGTGGGGCGTTCCCTAGGAACGCAAAGCGTTCCCTTCGGACCAGCCTCAAAGTTTATGCCCCAATCTTTGAAATTTCGTAACTTTCGAGTACGAGCTCCGTTTTCGATGTTCTTTATATGCACGCGAATGTGAGAATATACTCTACAACTCTCATTTAAACTTCGTCGGCTAATTTTGATTTTATTTTTAATATTATATTTTTAACAGGCCGGGACTGGAAAAGTCCGTTAAAAATCCATAACTTCTTCATCCGACGTCCGTTTTCGTCTATCTTTTCACCGTTGTACTACTATCGTCGAGATCTTCAATTTTCGTTTAGGTTGTATCGGCTAAATATCGCTAGATCTTTATTTCAAGTTTTTAGCTGTCTACTGCTAATCCGAAACTTAGAAAAATCATAACTTCCTCATACGAAGTCAGATTTGGACGTTCTTTTTATGTATGTTTACGGTTTAATGATATCTACAACTTTCGTTTAGATCCCTGAGGCTAAAAAGTATTTTATTGGAATTTCGCATTTTATGCTTAACAGTGTTTTCCCGGTTTTGTTGCGGATTTTCGATTTATCATAACTTCTTCGTTATAACTCGGATTTTAGTGTTCTTTATATTTCTGAAAACCTTGTTACAATATCTACCACTTGGTACATCCCAATTGATATTTTTGAACATTTCATTTTTGACACTATTTTTATTATATCAAAAGTAGATTACAATACTTGACTTAGGTCATTATATTGATTTGAAATACCGGGTTGTCATAGCCGTGAACCAGTTCACGGCCGTAAACACCCACTTGGGTCGTGAACACACAACTGCATACACATATTACATGACCGAAAACTATTAAAGCCTAGAAAAGCAAAGTATAAACCATATTTTTTGACCCAACAATCTCCCCCTTGGTTTATAGCTTTCTTTTTTAATTGACCCAACAAACTCCCCCTAAAAATTTAGCTTGCTTTTCTTGTCAATCTTCATTTGGAGATTGGATTCAGCTTTAATCTTCGATTTCTTCACAGCTTCAAGATGAACTTGATGAATCTTCAATAGATGACTTCATCTTGAGCAATTGGGCTTTTCTTCAAAATTTGACATTGAACGCACATTGGGTGAGGAGGATTGATGTAATGATTCTTGAAAGATAGCGCTTTCAGCTTGAGAATCTTCAGAGAGAATTTCAGAGAGAGATAATTTTATGGATCACTTCAGCAGGTTCAAAGATAGCAGCAAATTGATTAAGGAGGCTTCAATGCAATCTGTCACATAATCTTCAAGTCAGCTTCACCTTGCTTCTGGGGTTAAAAGATTGAATGTTGAAAAATGATCTTCACTTCTAGTTCCTTCGAATGAAAGTTCTTGAATGATCACTGTTGTGCCTTAAGAAGTAACCGTGACTAAAAAGTCCCTGTGGATCACAAAAAGAATCATAAAGACCCTTCTCACCACAGTTGTTCAAGGATGAATCCTTGGCTCAGAAAGACACTTCTCGCAGTATATGTGTGAACTCAGAGGAATCGGAGAACTACTCGTGGCTAGTTTTGATGTTAGCCCCTATATATCCTTAATCATAGATCTCAATACAGTTATCAAGTTAACAAGTTAACTTGCCCCTTGGCGAGACGTTCAGCGATACCTGTTTCCCTGTTGGGTGAATCGCCATGGTGTCGTGACAGTTCTTAGGTAAAGAAAGCTGACAAGACCAATCTAACAATTTGTACAGTTTCAGTCTTTCAATTCTTTAGATACGACAATTCTTTAGAAAGAAGCTGCCTGATTGGCATTTTGTACAATGTCACACCAGGTATGAGCCATTATCCGTCAATTCATGGGAGAAATCTAGAACATTAAAAATGTTCACCGTCAATTCAGAATTAAATGGTTTTGGATTTTGGGTTTCACTTAGAGTCATGGTGACAACAACATCTAAGATCATAAACATAGACTTTTTGGCAACCGTCAACCGAGTTGTTTTATACTTGAACCTCAAGGGGTACCGGTACGTGGAAGTGATTTGATGGAGAAAATTTTAGATATGGGTAAAGAATGGTTTGGTGTTTCACATTGGTCATGGTGAAAATGACCTTTGATAATTAACATTTGATGTGAAGACTCCTATTAAGACTGGTATATGTCTCAATATAGAAGAGTCTATCACTCGCATTTGAATATTCCGTCAATTCCTTGTGAAAGTAGTGTGAAGTGTAATGACCGTCAATTCCTTTCCATTTTCAGGTTTCTTCTCCTTGCTCAGAATATTTCGATACAATCTCGTTGAATCTCATCTTCTCCTGAATTCACTTTACAAGACAAATGAAATTTTTTGAGATAAACATAAAAAATAAAAGTAAACTTAGCACACTAAGAAATAAAAATAGAAGTAAAATACGCTCAAAAACACTATTTTTTGGATTTTTGATTTTTCTGAAAAAGAAATAAAAACATAAATGAAAATATTTTTGTATTTTTGAAATTTTATAATTTTTTTTGTTTTGTTTTGTTTTGTTTTGTTTTTTTTAATTCTCCCCCTAAATTTGTGCATATAAGAAAATATGAACAAATTTAACCAAAAATAAAAGTAAACTACAAAAAATGTAATTTTTTTAAATTTTTGATTTTTCTAATTTTTTTGTATTTTGATTTCTCCCCCCCCCCCCCCCCCTAAATTGAGCACGGGGAAGAAATAAAATAAATGCGCAAAATTAAGAGAAATTTGTCTTTGAAACGAATCATTTTAAGAAAAACTCAGGAGTATCGGAAGAATTCAAACCGAAAGTGAGCAATTGAAGACGCAAGCAGCAATGAATTCAGCCTTAGCTTTGTTCCAATCTCAGAACAGATCCGAAAATTCTTCACATCTTTAAGCATAAACCCCATTTGTGATCCTCTCCATTCTTCCTTTCCTGCAAAGGACACATACTCTCACTTAAACTCCTGAGTGTTGTACAGTTGAGAGATGTCCCCTACCATGTACTTGGTGTTGAATCATAAAAGTGACCCTCTTGAACTCAGCTACTGCAACCATCTTTCTACCGCAACCGCTTTAGCACCCGGAGTCAATCTTGTTCATCAGCAACCGCATCAGCAACCTGAGTCAGCTACCGCAGTCAACTTAGCTAGATTACGTTATTTGTCTTTTATGTAATACACTCTATTATCCAGTATGCCTTGCACGACTGCTTATAGAGTTGTAATCTAGTGTAGTTTCTAAGTCTCTATAAATAGAGACTTACTCTCTTTGTATTCACAGAGATAAGAAAAGGAACCGATAACTTATGAATTCTATCTGAATACACATTCTGAAGTTATCTCTCTTATCTTTCTTCACTCATATCTTCTTACTTAAATCTTATCATAATCCTGCTGATCATAATCCCTCTTCAGAGCAAGTCTTTAAGACTTAATCACTAAGCTTGATCTTCCTTATTAACTTGGAGTGAATGCATTCCTTGTTATGAATCAGCTTAAGTGTCTTCTTGATATAACAATTGCTGTCATTTCCATTCCTTTACATTTCCGCAACTAACTCTCTAACTATCTAACTATATTATTGTTGAGCTTTTAGATCCTTTGAGATTAACTATTCCGCATTATACTTGTTCTAACTTTTGTTCAAGTGTGTCTCCAAGTTTTTCTCTCAACAATTGGTATCAGAGCCAAAGTGGTTGCTTTTTGAAAACGGAACTCTGATTTTTCAAAGAGCCTTCTATACCACTAAAGCTCATTTCTTCAAAACAAAAAAAATTTCAAATGGCACAATCATTATCTCTAAATGTTTCCAACAGTGTCGGTGGTTCTAACCGAGCCCCAATACTAGTCGCAAATGAATATCATCACTGGTCACAAAGAATGGAAAGGTACTTGAGAAGACTGGGTAGAGATGTATGGTGATCCGTAGAAGAAGGACCACATGTTCCAGTCCTTACACCAGTCCAAACTGACGGCGCTGCAACCAGGCTAGGAGGAGGTCAACCAGCCATGAGCCGTCCCACCAAGGATGATCTCGATAAAATGGAAAATGATGTTGTTGCTTTTTATGAAATGTCTTGCGGAGTTGCTCCTGACAACTTCGATATTATCATAAATTGCAAATCAGCGAAAGAGATCTGGGATGTTCTCAAAAACCTGTACGAAGGCTCGGAACAAGCACAAGATAAGAAGCTTACTACCGCACTCAACGAGTTCAACAACTTCAAAGCTCATACTGGAGAAAGTTTGGAAGACTCCTTCAAAAGGTTCAACCTGATAGTCACCAAGTTATCCAATGCGGGCACCATCCGCAGTAACCATGAAATCAATCTTCAGTTTCTTAATGGTTTGGGCAGACATTGGACTACGGCCAAGATGATAGTCCAAGGCGATAGAAAGATTCACTCCCTGTCACTTTACAAGCTCTATGGAGAGCTGCAAGCTCAAGAATCCACCGTACTCAAAGACTGTGCTGACTTCGGAGGACCACTTGCTCTCATAGCACAAGCTCCACCGCAGTCACCTTACCCTTCCTCGTATGACACTCTACCGCAGTCATACGAAGCGGATTCTGAATATGATGATGA
The DNA here is from genome assembly GCF_052849685.1 of Lactuca virosa. Lineage (NCBI taxonomy): Eukaryota > Viridiplantae > Streptophyta > Magnoliopsida > Asterales > Asteraceae > Lactuca > Lactuca virosa. The sequence continues at coordinate 177,907,733 of NC_136427.1, forward strand.
AGAAGATTTTCAGAAGGCTATTGCTCTGGTTAGCCAACAGTTCAACCGTCTACCACCTCCTTCCTTCCGCAAGAATCAGCAGTTCAACAAACCTCCATTCAACCGTAACTTCGGTTCTCAGAATAACTACTATCGATTTCCCAAAAGTTCTCATCCACCACTGCAATCTCAGAATATTCAACCAAAGGAGGTACCGCAGTCTCCTCAAATCACTGACTCTGGTACTCCTTCAGAAGACAAGACTGATGTTGTAATTTGTCACAAATGAAACAAAGAGAATCACTTTGCACGAGATTGTAAGGCCAATGTAGTAAAAGACAGAGCATTCTACCTTAGAATGGCTCAAGAGTTGGAAGACAAAGAAAAAGATTAAAAGGCAAGGGCATACGTGGCCCATGTCAAAAGAGACCATCAAGTCTGGTCATCCGGAGACGAAGATGAGGCCATCAGCAGTGTCAAAGGGAAAGGGAAAATCTGCATGCTGGCCACTGCGGATGATGATGGGTCTACAATGTTGAACAAGAACTACTGCTACATGGCAAAGGATGGAACACTAAGCATCGTCGAACATGTAAAACTCATGATCCAAACTCTAAACTATAGCATGCATGACTGTCAGCCTTACATAGATGATCTTAATGACACTTGTGCTGCCGTCCTTACAAACTATAATAAAGCCTTAGATGAGAAGAAAATTGCGTCCCAAGAGATGTTCCACGTGAGAGGACGACTGGATAACAAAAGACTTAAGATGGCTATGTTAGAGAAGGACCTAGTGTTAGAAAAGGATGCAAGAATGTTAAGTGAAACCCAATTAGAGATAGCTTTGAACCAGAGAGATTTAGCTCAGAGAGAAATTGTACGCTTAAATCTCTTAATTGAAAAATTGTTTAATGAAAGTGAAGCTATTGAAAATTTGGTAAACAATGGAACCGTGGACAATACATACAATTGGGGTTGGTCAAATGGATATCCTACCTCAATGGATTCCTCACCCCGGTTCAACAAAGACAGACTGTATGTCCCTCCAGACCGAGAATTTCATTTCCCTGTCAATGACAAGACTTTTCCTGAAGATATTAAAACTCACTTCGGTAGACTGCACTACTTAAGCAATAATTGTGTCATTGAGGAAATTGTGCCGGAGGTTTCGGGTGACACATGTGATCAAATTCCTATCTGTGGCACCATCTATCCAAATTCTCAAACTTCATCCGTAGTTGACGAAGAGATTGTTGTTGAGGGCCCTGAAGTCTCAAAAGACTTTCCATCTCTGTCCTCAGACCGCAGTGTCTCTCACTGTAGTCAAATGTCCCACAAATGTCCCACCGAAGTCCCATCTAAGACTTACTCAGCGGTAGTCAAGTCATCCCTACCGCAGTCATCAGTTCAAGGAACTGTAACTCTTCAGCCAATATTTCATGAACTACCTATAGAAAATTTTGAAGTAGGTCAATGTTCCCAAATTCCTGAATCCTCAAGCTCTGATGACTCAACTCCGCGTTTTCAAAATCATTCCAAGAATTCCAGGAAACCGCAGTTGAACAACAATGACTGCGGTTCACCAAAATCTTTGGCAAAAAAGGCTTTTAAAGAAGAAATCAGATCTCGCGGTACTAATAGACAAATTTTTTCAAAAAACAAGAAGCAAGTCAGATTTCCTAAATCCAAAAGTCCTAAAAAATTTGTTTTCTCTCACTACATTTCAAAAAACTCTTTTTTCAAGAAAACAAACAAAAATGAAAGTTCAGTTTCAAAAGTCATTCCTACTCCTTCTGACACAACCCAAAAGGGTGTTCAATCTTTTCGAAACTATGTTTTTCAGGTCTATTCTTCAAATGATCCTAAATGGAAAGGTATTTTACCCACTCCAACACTTTTAAAGTCACGTCAAAATTTCAAATGGAAGGGTATCTTACCAAATCCATCAAAAAGAATTCAGAAATCTACACGTGCTAAAACCTTTCATAAACAGACTTTTTCAAAACCCAAAAACACTCGTGTCAGGAATAACCCATCTTGGACCGGTAACAGATCCAAAATATCCTTAAAACCGCTGACCAATCACAGTGTTAGATCAAAAGACAAAATCTCCTTTTGTAAATGTCAGTGTAGTTGTCAAAAGGTTTTATCTCATGTCAAATCGAGTCAGAGTCAGAAACCTCGTATTTTTCAAAAAATCACAACACTCCAAATCTACTCAAACACCCAGGACTAGGCTCAAAAGTTGACAAGAGACCTGTCCCTGCAACCTCGGACCATGCATCACTCAGAAACACATCAATTGTCCCAGGCTCCAAACTTGTTTGGATGCCTAAACTAACCGTGTAATTCTCAGGCTTTGTGCAAGGAGGAACAAGAAGAAGAGTGGTTAATTGACAGTGCCTGCTCCTTGCACATGACCGGAAGGTTAGAGTACCTTCGGGATTTGAGGCCTATATGCAATGGTGGAAATGTCACGTTTGGTAACAATGCAAACGGTGTCATCCGAGGTTACGGTGTTCTCACTACGGGGAACTTTTCCATTCAGAAGGTTGCTTATGTAGAAAGCCTTAAACACAATCTCATCAGTGTTGGCCAACTATGTAAAGCAGGACATCGTGTTGAATTTGATGATCAGTTTTGCTACGTAATGACGAGTGATAGAAACACTTGCCTGATCAAATCTCGATCCGAAGGTACCATGTACCCTTTGGATGTTTCTCTAATCATTGGTAAACCGCAATTGTGTTTCTTGTCCAAAGCTGTATCCGAAGTCAGCTGGCTATGGCACCGTAAGCTAGCTCATCTCAACTTCCGGTACATCAACAACTTAGTCACTGGAGAACTAGTCCGCGGTCTCCCTATTCTCAAATTTAGCAACGATACTCTCTGTCCGGCTTGTGAATGTGGTAAGCAGTCTAAAGCAAGTCACCCTCTGATAATGGACTCTTCTATTTCTGAACCACTGGAGCTATTGCACATTGATCTCTGCGGTCCATCAACCGTAGCCAGCCTCCACCACAAGAAGTATATACTGGTTATTGTTGATGACTATACACGCTTCACATGGGTCTCCTTCCTCAGACTCAATTCAGAGACACAGTATATCTTCATCAACTTCATCAAAGAAATCGAACTTCAGATCAAGCTTCCAGTTAGACGCATCCGCAGTGATAATGAAACCGAGTTCACTAATCATCTTCTTAACAGTTTCTTGGTGTCCAAAGGCATTTCTCACAACTTCTCAGCACCCTACACACCGCAACAAAATAGTGTAGTAGAAAGAAGGAACCGCACACTAGTACAAGCAGTCAGATCCATGCTTAACTTCGCCCAACTTCCTCTCTACTTCTGGGCTGAAGCAGTAGCAACTGCATGCTTTGTCCAAAACCGAAGTATCGTGTGCAAACGCCTCAATAAAACACCATATGAGGGCCTTAACAACCGCAAGCCCAATGTTCGCTTCTTTCATATTTTTGGGTGTAGATGCTTCGTGATCAACAACAGAGATCAGCTCAACAAGTATGCACCGAAGTCCGACGAAGGCATATTCCTTGGTTACTCCACTAACAAGGTTGCTTATCGAGTGCTCATCAGGCGTACAAGGCTGATCATTGAAAGCTTTGATGTGAAATTTGATGATTCTCACATCCGCGACGCCCCTCCATCTACTGAAACCACCACAATCATGGAAAGTGACATTCCTGCCTCTTCAGGTCCCTTGAATCTAGTTGAAGTCAACTATGAGGATCTTTTCGATCCTATTGAAACGGCGAAACTATCCGAAGTTCTTGTGTCACCCGCAGCTCAACAACAATATGCTGATGTTTCTGGACCATCTCTATCTGAAGTAACCTCTCTCAATACTTCCACCTCTCCGGTTGAGGGGGAAAGATCAACTCCGGATCTAGCCGCAACCGTCGAGGTTCCAGTACTTGATGTTGTTCAAATTCCTGTCCGCAGAGAAGCATTACCATCAAACGTATCTTCGGATTCGGATGATGAACTCATAGAAAATATCGACATAAGGACTGATCCAAAGATTGTCACTCTCCCATCCGCAGTCCAGGAGGAACCTTCTCAGGTTCCAGAGGAACTCCTATCTGCAACCCAGGGGGAACCTCTCCCAACTGGTCAAGAGAATTCCGTTCCAATAGATCAAGATGACTCAGCAAGATGTTCTCAAGTCCAGGGGGAACTGTCATCTCCAACCGCAGATTCCTCTGACATTCAAGATATTCCCTCTACCGCAGCTGCTGATCATCTGCTGCCACGTCTTCATGTATGGACGAAAGACCACCCACCAGGTCAAATCATTGGGAACCCATCCACAGGCATCCAGACTTGATCTTCCAATGTCACACCCCCAAACCAAGGATGGCGGAAATGTCCGGGGGTGGAGGACTTCATGTATAGTATCATAACAACAATTGTAATAGTAATTGAAGCAAACACAACCAACATATATATAATTGAAAAAGTTACATCATTGTATGAATTACATGTTTACGAATCAATTACAATATGTTGACAAAATATGAAATAGTAGACGCCTTAGCGCCCCATCCTCAAAAGCACTTGGTTACCTGTTTAATGATTTCCTGAGAATACAAGTTGTTTGAAAAAGTGTCAACACAAAGGTTGGTGAGTTCATAAGCTTTTGTTTGGTATTATTAAAAGCCTTTCGTTTGTAAAAGTAGTATTTGTGTTAGAAAATCCAATATTTTCGTTAATGTGTAAATGTAGTCTTAAAACCCAAAGACCGAAATGTACAAGTAATTTGTCATATTTATAGTAAAACAATGCAAGTTTAAATCGACATAAACTCGTTTGATTTTAATGAAGTTCCCGTAAATTCCAATGTTTATTAATACTTTATGTGAGTTTATTATAACCATACTATGACCAAGGTTGCCTAAAACGACGTTCTTCAGGCGTCGGAAATGTTATAACATTTGTCACCCCAGACCTATCGGTCTAACTGTTGCATGCAGTTTAGGTGTGGGTTTGTCAAACCCAATATAGATCTATACACAACTATCACGCTCTCCCTCAAGGAGACTCTGGTTACAATACAGGACTTAATGGTAATTTGAAGTAAATGTCTCACAAAATCATTAACGCATTTACGTGTAGTGTAATGAAAACTTGGTACCGTATGGCCGTACCTTGCTTAATGAAAATATCCTTTGTATAAATGTACCCTTTTTAAATGTATGTGTTATGTAATGTTTCATAAAGTCATTAACGGAATTACGTGTTATGAAAACTTGGTACCGTATGGCCGTACCTTGCTTAATGAAAATATCCTTTGTATAAATGTACCCTTTTTAAATGTATGTATTATGTAATGTATCATAAACTATACCTATTATAGTTTATCAACCAAGGGTAGTACGATGTAAGGTATGCAAACTATATTCAAAATAGTTTATTAAATGTTTGAATGTATCGGTTGTACTTTGATTATAATCACTTGTTATTCTTTATATTTTATATGTCCAAATCCATTTGTAAACTGATGTGTGTCTAAATATTAAGATAAAATGTCATATATTGCAATAACATATAATCACAAAAAGATATACACCTTGTTCAACATGTTACAAGGTGAAATGAAATTGACAGCAGCTTTTTGTTGAATACAGTTTCTGTTACTGTTCTTAGAAAATTTATAGAAAAATCATCAAAGCTCCAAATCCAAATCCGCAAATTCTGAGAGTTTGGAATATGAGTCTAGTTTGTTCGTAAATTTTATCATGATTTTTAGTGATTTCTAACAGAGGTGAAAATGTTCATAATCACAGACTGGTCCGGGTTTGCCTCTGAAATGATAGGCAGTTTTGTAAAACTCACCATAAATTGTAGAAAAATCATATGGAGATGTGCAAGTAGCCATTTTAAAGCTAAGAGTTTGAACTACTTGCACCTGGAACAGTTTTGAAAACTAAAATATTTAAGTTGACCAAAACAGTCCGTGATCGAAGTCCATCTTTTCTGATGTAATATGTTAGAAAAAGTTTAATTGTGTTCTTGATGATTTTACTTGTATTCCCCCCCTTAAAACTTAAGAAGAACATGTAAATGTAGGGGTATGAACTCACCCTATGTGGTTTCAGTAGATGAAAGTAAGAGAGAGGAAGTGTTCAACCCAAGAACACTAAGAAGATGTCTTGATGATTCGAGAATCTAACACCGAATAAGATGGAATTTGTGTAAGATATCAATGATTTGAGTAGAATGGAGTGTAATAATTATATGAATGATGAAGATACTTACTAATTGAAGAAAGAAATCCCTGGAGAAAGCCTTGAAGTTCTTGAAGTTGAGAGAAAAGATGAGAGAATTTTGGAGAGTGTTCTTTGGTTGCTAAGTGTAGAATGAAAGAAGTTAATGAGAATGAGGAGAGATGACCAATTCTTCAGCTCTTAGAATGTGGGAAGAGCTGGAGATTGGGTGTAAAGGTCCACTAAGGTGACAAGGGATAGTGGGAAAGAGTGGCTAATCATAGAGTGAGGTGGTGGTGGTTTGCTTTTGCCATAAATTAAGGAAAAGCAAATATTCCCTCAATAATTAGTTCAACCACTAATTCTTTTAATATATTTTTATAAAAACCCTGGAGATTTATATATTTTGGGGCCTTAGTTTATAAAATAAAGTTTTGGGTGAAAATCCCACGTTAAAATAATGAAAAACGGAGTTAAAACGAAATCGTAGTCGAAAAACCGGTAAAAAGGGGCCGTCTGCGAGACCTCTCGGATGGGGGCCGAGACTTCGGACCCTCGCATGCGAGGCTGCTGTCTGATGGCTTCGGATTCGGTCTCCTGAGAGGCTTCAGCTTCGGTCCTGATGAGAGGCTTCGGATCCGAGGCCTCGGATGAGAGGTTTCGGTCCTGAAGTTTCCGTTTTGGGTCCTTAAGGCTATTTTACCCGTTTTTACCCCGTTTCAAGCGATTTTTGACCCGGTTAAGGGTTGATATGACCCAAATGATTACAAAAAGTTAAAGTAACTTTTGAGAGAGATTTGGGAGAGATTTCAAATAGAAAGAGATAGAGTGAAAACGATTTAGAGAGGTTTCGTTTGTGATTAATTTGAGTGTTCGGCTTCATAACGCAAGGTTCGTAAACCCCTTTAAACCGTGTTTTAGTGTCGTACACACTCCCGATGAGTGTGCAATAATGTTTTATCGTTTTGGTTCGTTGTTTAGCACTGTTAAGGCTAAGGAAAATCAAACACATGAACTTTCCAAATGATGATTTCTCATTAAAATAGCGAATTGTATAGTGATTACATAACGTAAACCCTAACATACAAGGGTTAATTGAGTCGATTGGTTTTGACTTGTTGACTTTGTTTGACTTTGACTTGACTCAATTTTGACGGTTGTCACATCCAAGGACCTATCTGATCACTGCCACTATGTAGCATTTATGTCCTCGGTAGAACCCAGAACGATCAAAGAAGCATTGGTTGAACCTGACTGGATAGCTGCAATGCAAGAAGAGCTTGAAGAATTTCAAAGAAATAAAGTTTGGCAGCTCGTTCCGAAGCCACGTGGTCACTCCATTGTTGGCACTAGATGGGTGTTCAAAAATAAGTTGGATGAATCTGGTGCGGTAGTCAGAAACAAGGCAAGGCTAGTTGCAAAGGGGTATAGTCAACTTGAAGGCATTGACTACGATGAAACGTATGCTCCGGTAGCACGCATGGAAGCTATCCGGATCTTTCTAGCATACGCAGCCCACAAAAACGTCAAGGTACACCAAATGGACGTTAAGAATGCCTTTCTCAATGGGGAACTAAAAGAAGAGGTTTATCTTCAGCAACCTCCAGGCTTTGAAAATGTTAAATTCCCAGACCACTGCTACAAGCTTGAAAAGGCAGTCTACGGTCTGAAGCAAGCCCCAAGAGCATGGTATGAGACTCTTTCTGAATTCCTTGTCTCATCCGGGTACAAGAGAGGAGTGATTGATCCCACACTATTCAGAAAAGCAAATGGCGACCACCTCATGATGGTACAGATATATGTGGATGATATCATCTTCGGTTCGACTGATCAAGGCATGGTGGATGAATTTGCTAAGCTCATGACCAACAAGTTCAAAATGAGCATGAATAGAGAGATTAATTTCTTTCTAGGTCTTCAAGTGAAACAAGTACCGCAAGACATATTCATTCATCAAGAAAAATACACCACTGAACTATTGAAGAAATATTCTATGGACAACTGTTCATCTGCTAAGGTCCCCATGGCCTTCGGTTATAAGATCTCTGCTGATCCCTCAGGCGAATCTATGGATCACAAGACTTATAGAGGCATCATCGGCTCTTTGATGTACCTCACTGCAAGCAGGCCAGACATTGTCTTTGCAACTGGTGTATGTGCAAGGTATCAGGCTGACCCAAAAGTCTCACATATGACTGCAGCCAAACAGATACTACGGTACCTGAAAGGAAGCAAATCTCTTGGTCTATGGTACCCCGCAGGCAATGACTTCAGCCTGCAAGCTTTCACAGATGCGGATCATGCCGGATGCAAGCTCGATCGAAAAAGCACTTCAGGAGGATGTCAATTCTTGGGTGAAAGACTAGTCAGCTGGTCCTCAAGAAAACAAAGTTGTGTCTCTCTATCAACTGCAGAAGCCGAGTATGTGGCCGCAGCCAGCTGTTGCTCTCAAGTCCTTTGGATGAAAACTCAACTAATGGACTACGGGTATAGAATGCTGCGGATACCGATCTATTGTGACTCTGAAAGTGCTGTTGCTATTTCTCACAATCCAATTCAGCACTCCAAGACTAAGCACATTGAACTACGGTATCATTTCATCAAAGACCACATCTTAAAAGGTAATATTGAACTCATCTTTGTCCCTTCTCATGAAGAGATTGCTGATGTGTTCACAAAAGCGCTCGATTCAACAAAGCTTAACATCTTCCTGCAAATGTTAGGAATGATGAATCCAGACCCGCAATTTTTTTGAATTGTTAGCTACCGCAGGCCATCCTTGGCCTCCGTTGCTGTTCTAACTGAGAATTACATGTGATAGATGGTTTTGGTACCGCTGTCTAAGTACCGCAACCATATATCATACGTATCTCTCATGGGTCTTTATGGTCTGTTATTACTAATCTTTGTACAAGTGTTTTCCTCAGTTTCTCACTACAGTCCTTCCTTGTTCATCTGCAATGACGTTTCTCAACCGCAATGAAAGTTCCATCCGCAATGACGTTTCTCAACCGCAATGAAAGTTTCATCCGCAATGACGTTTCTCAACCGCAATGAAAGTTTCATCCGCAATGACGTTTCCAACTGCAATGAATTTTCCATCCACGATCATCATGATAATTTCTCAACAGTTTTATCAACTCTTGAATCTTTGTGTGCTATTTAATGATCCTTCATTAAATTAAACATTAAAGACAAAAAAAAACATTTTCTTTAGAAACTGTCACATTCTCTTTCTGAATAATCCTTGTATCAGACCTATTTTAGGGATGATGACAAAAAGAACGTTTTTCAATAAACTCATCCTTAATTTGTCCTTTCCTCTCCCCAATACGTCCCATCCGTTACAACTTCCTCTCCCATCACCCCCTCGATCACCTGACGTATTGACATGCGTCTGACTTTACATTAAATGCAAAAGCCCTTTTGGAAATCTCCCAAAATCTCTTCAAACCCGTTTTAATTATGTGGCTGAGATTTAATCCAAAATTCATAGATTCCCCCCAAAACCCCAATCGACATTTTACCCTATCTTTACCATTTACCTAGGGTTAAACACTTTTTTACCCCCCTTTATAAACCCATCTTCTTCCCCAACAATACTTTACGTTTTCTAAATATCGATTCTCCCTCCCAAATTCCTCAAAACCTTCAAAACTTTCAAGAACTCTGTTTTCTTCTCTCAAATCTTCAACAATGGTAAAATCAGGTGCATCAAAGAAGCAATCCAAGGCTTCAGGTTCTGTAAATCCAACAGGTTCCGACTCTCCAACAATCGCTTCAAGTAATTTCAGAGCAATATTTGAAGATCATCCTCCATATAATGCTCCCATCAAGCTTATGATCAAGTTTCTCAGGAACCACCCTCTGTTCGGTCCATTCGATGCATTTACAGACGTTGTTCCAGTTTCTACTCTATTCAAATGTGCATTCTCTGCATATCGCCTAATGGAAAACCCCCAAGAAGTTCACCTCAATCTCATGAACGATTCTTTGGTCATCTTGTCCAAAGAAAAGTTCTTAAATGCCATTAATCTTCTGGTTCACCCCTCCATCAAGATTTTCTCACCTTCAATGGCAGATGTTACATCCGCACTCTACCAGATGGGGTATCAGAAACCAATTCGAGGGAGTGGTGAGTTCAAAAAGAATCAGCTGCCTGCGGTATGGCAGTTTGTGTGTCATTTTGTCATCCGCTGCCTATCCGGCAGAACCGGAGGCATCGACAACATGTGACTGAAGCTACTGGAATTGGTATGGAGCATCTACACAGGCCACGACGTAAACTATGGACAAATCCTTTGGGACGACTTCCTCCAATACATTCCCAAAGAGCACCCAAGGGAGAACCCAACCGAGCTCACATTTGCACGGTTTTGGTCACTTTGCATCTCAGACTTACATGCGGATGCTGGAATAGACATGGGTAGTGACATCAACTTTTTCGTCACTAAGGATCTTAAAAGGTACAATCCTTCTTCTGATCAAACGATATTTGGTCCGATCCGCAGACTCCCTACTCATATCCTTTCTTCTCTTGGTCTTGAGACTGCTGATGTCTCAGACCATATTGAGGCTACGGAAGGTATTGCCCCATACCCTCCTACCCCGCCTCTTCCATCCGCAGCCATTATCCCTAAGGGTACCGCAGTCCCCTCTTCCACTACACTATCCAATCTTTCTCAAAGAAGAAAGCAGTTGGCAACCAAGAAACAAAGAACACCCAAGAAGGATGCTCCTAAACGAACCGCACCCACCAAGAAACGCAAAACAAAACCTGCCCCAATCATATCTAGCAGTGATTCAGATGAGGATAGGCATCCAATCTCTATCTTCAAGAAAAGGAAAACAACCAATACCACTATCCATATGCGTGACCGGACCGATGCTGAAGCCTCTCAACTGGCTCCAGTAGTCCTTGGGGTGCCCGCACACCCATTCCACACCACCATCATTTTCCAGTCAGACTCTGAAAGTGAGTCTGATTCTCAACTACGTGGAGACTCCCCCTAGTGCACTCCCAAGAGGACGACACTGGTTCACGCCCTAAGGTCTCCAGGGCTTCCCGACTGCATTTCTTTTCACCAGAGGAGTTACGCTCCATCCTTCTTTCTGTCACCCAAACACTACAAACACCTTCCCACCCGCAGGGCACTTCTTTCGCCCATGCCAGAACTGAGCAGAGGCCACACTTGACCACGGGTCAAGGAGACCGAGGAAGCTCAGGAAATCCTACTCTGCTTTCATCTTTTACAGGTGGTTTAGGCACGGTGAGCACAAATGTGCAAGGATCCGTGGACCCGAAGGACACTTCGGTACTCTTTGAAGGATTTGACCATGATGCATCCAATGACTCTTGGTTACAGTACAATCCGGTAACTGAGTCAGACAAGAAGAAGTATGTTGCGTTCCAAAGGGCTTTCCAAGCCCGCAAGGAACAACAAATCAAGCAGCAACAACAGAAAGAACAGGAGATCCAGTCTGTGGCTAGATATTGGGCAAATGCCATCAACAATGCCAGTACCGTAGCCACCATTCAAAAAATTCAGAACTGGATGGATCAGATGGCTGAAACAATTTCCAAAGCTCAAGCTTCAGGTGCAGCCGCAGGTACCTCCAAAGTTCCTCCTACTCCAACTCCCATTCCATCTCCCACTCCTACAGTCAATCCATCACAAGACGAAGAACCTGCAATCGAACTCAGTTCAGCTCCCACCTTCGGTCTTGATGATGAAGACATCCAAGAAGTAAACAAGCCAAGCCCTTCTGATGATGACCTCATGATGTTTGAAGAAGAGGAGTCCAGCGGTTCTCAACATTCGACTTCCAAGCCTAAAGAGAAGAAGAAAAAGAAGAATGTTGTCACCCGGAAGGAGTTCATGAGCCTTCAAGCCAAAATCGATCAGATCCTGGCTGCGGTCCAGCCTACTCAACCGCAACCTGAAGACACTCCAGGACCGCAGTCACTGATTGAAAGAATAGAGCGTCAGGAAACAAGGGAATGCATGGCTGCTGAACGAATCTCTCTCAAAGTAAAGATGGGAATCCGGTCCCTTGACAATAACCGCAAGGCTGACCACAAGGACTTCATGGCTGCAGCGGAACGCCTCATCACTGAGGTGACCGCAATCAAAACGGATCTTCAAGCGGCCATCGCGGATCAAGCTTCTCAGTCTCAGAAATTGATAGATGAGACTCATACTGCTTATGAGTCCACTATCTCTGTTCTTCAAGCAACCATCAACAGACTGCAGAAATCCCTTTCCTCCAACTTCCATGGCCCTGAGATCCTCCAGCTCACCAAAGAAATCCACAAGTTGCTCTTCAGCTCCTCCACTCCAAACAACCAACATTTGGCAGAAGCTCTCAAAGCTCAGTTCCAAGAAGTCTTCAACAAGGTGGATGGACTTAAGCAATGGCTTGAGGAAGCACCGGGGTTGCATCCCTCAAGAGGGGGAAGTGATGAAGAACAAGAAGTCCATCACTCTGATACTTCTATTCATCAGAGTCCCCCCATCATCACTGAAAAAATTCCCACACCACCGCAACCATCTCAACATACTCCATCTCCTCACACTTCACCTCCAAAAGATACTCCCAAAAATCCAGAGACTCCTCCGCACTTCAAGAACTTGGCTGAAAACATATCTTCTCCTAGCACCACAGACTCCCCTGCCACCGCTCAAAGGAAGCATGATTGGAAAGTAGCCAAGCTGGCAGAGTTAATTTGGAGAGAATGCGGGTTTGACACCATGACGGATGAGTCCTTGATCAATTCTTGGATCAATCCGCACCGCAGGCTCCTAGACGAAGATTACAGACCGCACCTCACTTATGCTGAACCCCCTGCTGATGGATACTGGGATATACCAATTTCTCCAAATGCCAAGTACTTCACTGTATTTGAGCAGTTTGACCAAAGCCTTCCAGATCACAAGAGACTGTCAATGGAGTTTGAGAGACTTAGTCTTTTTCATGCTAAACATGCCTCCTCCATTGAAAACATATGGTCTAACGACAGACCATCCGCAGTCAAGAACTACAAAGTCAGGAAATTTATGAAGGCTGACTACATCCAGTATACCCTCACCAGAAGGGAGCATGACTACATCCGCACCCAGGCAGACTTTCCTTGTATGAATCTGGAAGAAATCTTCCTTATTGCCAGGGTGTTCCAAAACAAGTCAGAAAAGCACCCTAAAATGCAGATAGCGCTTGAAAAAGCCAACTCTTTTCTCAGGGATACGGTCTGTGACTTTGCCAAGATAGATGCGGATATCTACCCCACCATCCTCAAGAAGTTTGATCTCCCACCTTTTGAACCTGTGCCAATGCCTTCCGAAGGCTTCCAAGAAAGATCTCTAGGCGCAACAAACTACCCTGAACTTGGAGTCATATTCAAAAGGAAGACTGACAACGTCAAATATTTCATTCCTATGACTGCCATGCATCGCCTGACCAAGAAACAACTTGACATCTGCCGGACTGCAATTGAAAGATCTAAGCATACTACCGCAGAAGTCAAGTTCGAGATCACAAGAAGAATCACATGGTTGGAAAACGTCAGGAAGTTCTGGTGGATTTTGATGAAGTTCCTCAAACTTGATAGCTGAACCGGAGTTAAAGAGGTCACTTAGGGGGAAATTGTTGAATCATAAAAGTGACCCTCTTGAACTCAGCTACCACAACCATCTCAGCTACCGCAACCATCTTTCTACCGCAACCGCTTTAGCACCCGGAGTCAATCTTGTTCATCAGCAACCGCATCAGCAACCTGAGTCAGCTACCGCAGTCAACTTAGCTAGATTACGTTATTTGTCTTTTATGTAATACACTCTATTATCCAGTATGCCTTGCACGGCTGCTTATAGAGTTGTAATCTAGTGTAGTTTCTAAGTCTCTATAAATAGAGACTTACTCTCTTTGTATTCACAGAGATAAGAAAAGGAACCGATAACTTATGAATTCTATCTGAATACACATTCTGAAGTTATCTCTCTTATCTTTCTTCACTCATATCTTCTTACTTAAATCTTATCATAATCCTGCTGATCATAATCCCTCTTCAGAGCAAGTCTTTAAGACTTAATCACTAAGCTTGATCTTCCTTATTAACTTGGATTGAATGCATTCCTTGTTATGAATCAGCTTAAGTGTCTTCTTGATATAACAATTGCTGTCATTTCCATTCCTTTACATTTCCGCAACTAACTCTCTAACTATCTAACTATATTATTGTTGAGCTTTTAGATCCTTTGAGATTAACTATTCCGCATTATACTTGTTCTAACTTTTGTTCAAGTGTGTCTCCAAGTTTTTCTCTCAACACTTGGAACAACTACTATCAACAAACCGAAGTCTGATGATATTCCTCCATAGCTCTAGGACAGAGTGCGGGATCAGTTGGTCTTTGGAACCCAGTCCATTTTGAAACTGGGTTGACCTTTGTCATAAACGCAAGGTACTCTCTCCCATGACATATCCTGTTTATCACAAACAGAAGATGAAGAAATATTAGAGTCATTAGAAGATTTGGGAGATTGAACCTTTGGTACCCATCTATAGTCGGGTTTAACCCATTTCTTGTTTGATCGGATGGATGCCTTGTCGCTTGCTTTTGAACTTGAAGTCGATCGTTGATATGACTTTGACCTAACCGGTCTTGGTGTCACTGGAGCATTTCTTGGATTGGACTTCTTGGCTGGCATTCCCTTCTTGACCTTGGGATTTGGATTCTTGGCCTTGTGGTGTGGGTTGGATTCTTGCTCTTATTCGCATTCCAGTTACCATTGTTTGAACGTGGCCTCGAAGGGTTTATTTTGAAGTATCTCCCTCTTGGCGCGTTCTGCGAGCCTTATGCGTAGTAGGGAACGTATGCACGATTTGGACAGTTTCTGGCAATGTGTCCAGGTGTTCCACAGTGAAAGCAAGTTTGCTTCTTCACGTAGGAGTTGTTTCTTCCTGCCCCTGGTGGCGTACCCTTGCCTTATCTCTTATTGTTCCCACAAGCACACTTGCAGCAGGCCGTCTGTTTCACTTGTTTTGGTGGCCTGTATTTACCAACAACAGGTTGATTAGAAGCAACAGATTCAGAGTTCAAGGAGTCATGTGTTTGTTCAACAGTGCTCTCCTTGTTCTCATCTTCTACTACTTTACCTGCACATGAAGTAGAAGCATCAGAAACATTCACCTTAATAACCTCAGTAGGCCCAGATGGTTCAGTCTTAACTGAAGCTGGTTTAGTCTTAATTGAAGCTGGTTCAGGGAGTGGGCCAAACTGAGTAGGTGTCTCTACCTCATTAGTTTCAAGGGGTGTGGTATAGTTGTCATTGAAGGGAGGTGGAACATTGTGATACCCTAACCCCTTAGATTGATTATCTTTAAATTTTAATTGCTTCTCAATCATCGAGGCAACTACCTCACTTGACACATCATATTTTCTGAAATTAAAATCTGCATTTTCAAATTTGTTATTCAATGTGTCAAGCTCGGCAGTCATAGAGGCAAGTTGTTTCTTAATATAGTTATAGTTTTCACATTTGTTACTATATTCCTCTAGAAGTTTTCGGAAGTCCTTGATTTTGGCGTCTAATTGTGTTTTTAAGGGTTTTTGATCTTTCTTAAGGGTGTACTTCTCATATTTAAGGTCCTCGTTCTCTCTTTTATCAATTCAATTTGTTCACGAAGAAATTTGATTGTAGTCTCACAAGATTTAGAACATAAAACTTCATTGACCGGGATGTTTGCAGAACTCATTTTTACCAAAAATGCCCTTTGACTAAAAACTCAAAAGTCAACCTTAAAAGTCAAATTTAAAAAGTCAAACTTGAAAAGTCAAACTTAAAAGTTAAACCGAAAAGCTAAATTTGAAATTTTGAAAGTTAAAAGAGAAAGTCAAAGTTTAAAGTCAAAGGTCAAACTTGGAAGTCAAAGTCAAAATTTTAAGTAAAAAGTCAAAATTAAAAGTCAAAAATTAAAAACTAGAATTTTTGGTTGAAAATGAAATTTAAAAATTTAAAAAAATTAATTTTGGGCCAAAAGTGTTAAAATTGCGAAATTAGGTCGAAATAGGGACGCCTTTTGAATTAAATCTGGAAGGCTTATACAGTCTAGCAAGCTAGATCAGTTGGTAAGGCGCCTGGTTGATGAATCATGGGACTCGGGTTCGATCCCTGGCACCCCCAAATTTTTTTTTGAATATTGCTGATGCGAGGACTGAGCTTGACCGAGAACTCCTGCTGACCAGCGAGGACCGCACACGAGATTGTGCTAGACCGTGAACGAACGAAGAGCGAACACGTGCGAGGATGTTGAGCCGTGAATGCTTCTCGGTCGTATACGAACCTCGGACCGTGAACCCACCGATGACCGTGAAAGCTCCGAGGACCGTGAACACTGCTTTGGTGGCCGTGAAAGCTTCTTCGGTGGCCGAGAACCCTTCAACGTATCGCAAAAAACCAGCATTTTTTTACCACTTTTTGCTCTAAAACTTGATTAAAAACTCGTTTTTTATGAAAAACACAAATAAAAACCCCCACTATTTTGCCAAGAACTATCCAAAAACGCAAAAATCCTTCAAAAATAAGATCAAAAACGCTCCAGATCTGACCAAAATGATTGATACAGACCAAGCTCTTATACCAACTGTAAGTCCCAAATCTGTTTGTGTATCAATCAGATCCAATTGATGTTGTGGAATCCCAATTAATTGGATGATGCTAGATCAAAATAGAGAAGAAGGAGAAGAAGAAGAAGATGAATCTATGATGTATTCAATAAGATTGATGCTCCAACACATAAGATTCTCTCACACACACTCTTCTTTTCTCTAACTTTCTCTCTCTAAAATATGCTCTCCACTCTATCTCTCCTCTAGGCCCTCCTTGTCTAGCCGTGTACACTTAACAATATGACATCTATTTATATGGAACATGGGCCGTGAACAGGTTCACGGCCGTAAACACCCACTTGGGTCGTGAACACACAACTACAAACACATATTACATGACCGAAAACTATTAAAGCCTAGAAAAGCAAAGTATAAACCATATTTTTTGACCCAACACCTTTTATTATATATAATTAAATTGGTTGATGTGCATGGTATTATATTAGGAATAAAGTATAAAGTGGTCCATGTGGAAGTACACTATATATGGGGACCGTTTGTAGTTAATAGTCAGTGGGTGTTTTTATAATGGAAAAATGGGACCTTTGAACTCATTATAGAACCATATTTGGGACCATATAACACATTCACATGCATGTACATTATTCCAAATTTTTCCATGCAAAAATATTCAAAGCCATATGTTATGAGTTTACTTAAAAAGGCAACATACTTTCATAAGTGACCAAAATGTCATTTCATGTCATTAATTTACTTAAAAAGGCAACATACTTTCATAAGTAACCAAAATACCCTTTTATGTCATGTGTTTACTTAAAAAGGTAACATACATTATAAGTGACCAAAATACCCTTTTATGTCATAAGTTTACTTAAAAAGGCAACATACATTCATAAGTGACCAAAATATCCTCTTATATCATGAGTTTACTTAAAAAGGCAACATACATTCATAAGTGACCAAAATACCCTCTTATATCATGAGTTTTCTTAAAAAGGCAACATACATTCATAAGTGACCAAAATACCATTTTATGTCATGAGTTTACTTAAAAAGGCAACATACATTCATAAGTGACCAAAATACCCTCTTATATCATGAGTTTTCTTAAAAAGGCAACATGCATTCATAAGTGACCAAAATGCCCTTTTCACATCACATGTACTTACCAAGACAATTACCTTAAATTCAAACAAAAATCCAGATAAACACACATTAAACTCAAGTGAAAATTACCATCATCCTAATACACATACATTAAATCCAAATAACACAAAGACAAATTTAACACTAATAAATTAGAAGAGCTTTTCCCTTAGAATTTCCTGGATCATCAACACCACCAATTCTCTTGCCTAATTTCAACTTCAAGATTCTCTCTGACTTTCTTCTCCTTATCCTCTTCAAAATCTCTAAAATTGGTCTAACCCTTCCTTGCTGAACCTGGACAAAGAACAACCTCCTAAATTTGAACATCATCATCAACTTGGACATTAGGAATAACTTCATCATCTTGAACATTACCACCCTCCTCAGCCTCCCCACCCATAACAGCATCCTCACCCACAACACCTTCCTCACCTTCATAACTTCTAGGTGGAGTAACTTGCATATACTGACTAAAATCCCCTACACTACTGGATTCAACATCATTAGGAGTAGCTTGCATATCATTTTGAGTAGTATCCATCTCAATTGGAGTCATTTCAACCTCTTCATGTTGTTGAGGTTCACTTCTACTACCCTATATGGCATGATATAATAATGTTAGTGGCAAATCATATGTAAATAAACTTTAATTTTAAATGGTTTTACATGTTCTGCATTTTGCTTCACACAAAATTTTTGTTTCTTCTGTTTCTTCACATTTAACTTTTGGGTTCTTCTCTCTGGACAAGTGGCCTTGTTGTGACCTACTTCCTTGTATATACTACATCTAATTTTCTTTCCAGCCTTAGAAACCCTATTTTTGTCACATCTAGCAATTTAGGGCTTGGATTGTGATTCTTGTACAAAACCATTTCCACGATGTAACCTTGCAACACCAAATTAGTGAAATTCAAACTACAATGTTATTTGAATTCATACATGCATACATTGTGATTAAAGTTGAAATAGCCTCATGCAAACCCAAAACTCGATCCAATAGCTAAGCCCAATCAATTTTAGGCCTTGGTCCAAGAATTCTCGGCTCAACACCCTATTGGGCCGAAAACTTCTCTTTGGGCCTTATCGGGCCAAAAACTCCTTCTTTTGGGCCTTCCATTGGACCGAGAACCCTTTTATTGGATCACATAAAACCCAAAATCCCATACACTCGTCAAAACCGCAAACTCCTTATGGAGTTAGCGTGTTTTCGGCCACCCTAAAAACCGAAAACCCCCTCAAAAGGTTGAAATCGGTTAAGGCTTGAATAAAAAAAGAGAAAAAGAAATGGGAAAATGGTGTGCCACCTCACTTTTGTTCAACATGCAACAAGGCCTTTAACCTTCATACTTCCATGCAAACTTCACATCAAACCTCAAGAAGTCAACCCTCTCTTTTTCCCCCTCCTTTCTTATGCATCGGCCAATGCTACCCCCCCCCCCCCATACCCTCACCAAAATCATTTCCAATTCACTCTCCAAACTCTCTCATCCTCTTCCACGAGAACCACCTTCAAAAAGGGCATATCTTCGAGTGGTCCTAAGAGTTTTAGGTAAGTTTCTTATGAAACTCAAGTGTTTTCACACATGTTTATGCTAAGATCATTCCATTTACACACCTATTTCCATGGGCGATATGGTCCTCCTGAAAGTGTCATCCTGGAAGGGTGTTATCAGATTTAGGAAGCGGGGCAAGCTGGCCCCAGGTTCATTGGTCCGTTTAGGGTTTTGGCCTAGGTGGGTCGGGTTGCTTATCGGTTAGATCTTCCAGCAGAGCTCAACCAGATCCACAACACGTTCCATGTTTCTCAGTTGCGGAAGTGCTTAATGGATGATTCAGCAGTGGTACCCCTGGAGGACATTCAGGTTGACGATAGCCAGAACAATATCGAGAGACCAGTGGCGATTTTAGATCGCAAGGTGAAGGAGTTGAGGAACAAGAGAGTAGAGTTAGTGAAGGTGCATTGGCAGCACCGGAAGGGTTCAGAGTGGACATGGGAGCCCGAGGAGGAGATGAGGGAGTACTACCCGGAATTATTTTCAGATTCAGCAGACTTCGAGGACGAAGTCTAAGACAAGTGGGGGAGAATTGTAACGCCCCATTCCTGGTACGAAAGTAATTCTCTAAATGTTCATTTTATAAGAGCTACTCGACGAGTTGGTAGCCCTAACTCGTCGAGTAGGTGCGAGCTGGACCGCGGGGTTTAAGTGGACTACTCGACGAGTCAGAAATGGACTCGGGGAGTAGGTCCATCAGGAGGAAACCCTAATCCTTAGGGTTTACACCCTATTTAAGCATCATTATGAGTCTTCACTCCAGCCTCCATCACCTCCACAGTCCATTCTCGAAACCCTAGCAACCATTGAGTGTCTTAAAGCTTTCTTGCCTTTTTGTGTGATTTGAAGTTAGGAGAAGGAAGAGATCTATTGGTGATTCAAGAAGAGGCAGGAGATCCAGAGTTTTAGTTGCATTTCAGAGCTCTTGAAGGTATAAAGTTTATACCTTGGCTTATTTTCACTTAGATCTTCTTGAAAGCTTGTTTGTTGCCACTTTTGGGTCCTTTAGATCTAGGCACTCTTGAGCTCCAAAAGCTCAAAGTTACCACCTTTATTCAGCCAAGATCCCATTCTATGCCCTAGACTCTCATTTCTAGCTTGTTTTGGGTGATTTAGTTTCATAGCATCATGCATGCACGTAAAGTTAGCAACTTTACGTGTTATTCTAGCCTAAGGAGTCCAGATTTATGAATTGGAGGCAGTGGAATCACCTAGGAACAACTGTATAGTCTGAACATGCAATGGACTCGCCGAGTTGTTCTCAAGACTCGACGAGTCGGATCGATGTCCCCAAACCCTTCTTCGATTATGAGTGATACCACTGAGTTAAGGAGGTGACTCAGCGAGTTGGACAGGAGTGAAACTCGAAAACAAAAGAAATCGACGAGCCCAAGGTGGGACTCGACGAGTAGAATCGAGATGTCCCGATGTTATGACCGTTTGAACTCGACGAGTCGGTAGAGGGACTCGGCGAGTTGGGTTGACTGAGAGTTGACTTTGACCTTGGCGTTGACTTTGCTCAGGAGGGTAAAATGGTTATTTTACCCTAAGAGAGATTATCAGTTTTGATTAAGTGTTGTTATGGAATTATAGCCGGAGAGTCGCCGGAGCAGCAAATAGGGATCCCTCACCCAGTTTTTCAGCAGTCAACCATACGATGTGAGTTTCCTTCCAGTAGGAACGGGTCTACGGCCACAATGCTGGCCCGTTTAGATGATAGTAGTTCCGGACTTCGGTCCGATGTCGGTTTGGTCCCGAGAAGTAGTATGTATGCTTGATGTCTTCGTGACTCATGCAAGTTTGTGATATGTGTTATATGTTATGGACTTCGGTCCGATGTCGGGCAAGCCCGATGCAGTTTATGTGATTATGATGTATGTTCATGCTATGTTATGTTCAGTTTTTTCTGGACTTCAGTCTGATGTCGGGCGGGGCCCGATGCAGTGGGCGGAGCCCAAGTTATTCCGGACTTCGGTCCGATGCCGGGCGGGGCCCGATGTAGTGGGAGGGGCCCAATTTATGCCGGACTTCGGTCTGATGCCGGGCGGGGCTCGATGCAGTGGGCAAGGCCCAGTATGTGTTATATGTGTTATTGTATGGTATGAGGTAGTTTGGGGGACTTCACTAAGCTTTGTGCTTACATTTTTCAGTTTTGGTTTCAGGTACTTCCACTCGGGTTGATCGCATGGCACACACCATAGTCACAGCCTGGGACTTCACTCTGATGATTTGATATGAGATTTTGATTTGAGACAGATACTATGATGTCTATGATACATGATTTATGTTTTTACTTATGATTTTGGATGGTTTATGATTTTAATAATGATTTGAAAACGAAATTTTTGTACTATATTTTGGGATGTGACAAGTTGGTATCAGAGCCTTGGTTTGAGGGATTCGGGCGCACTTTCGAGTGTGTCTGGACTCAAACTAAGGAATTGCTATAGAAATTTTCAAAAAGAAAATCATTTTTACAAAAAGGATTTTGAAAATAGAAAAGAACTTTGAAAAGAGAAAAGGGTGTGGTGCATGCAATCAGCCGAGCTCAAGTAAGTACTCCCAAATTACCCATACAAGATTATGTTATGTTATGATTATCAGCTTTATTAGAGCAACATGCTAGACTAGGACTAAGGATCTAGGAAGGATGTCTTATGTGCCTGTTATATGTGTTCAGCTTTATGAGACTTGCATGCTAGTACAGATTAGTCGGTATGATAGCCAGATTAGTATATGCTTTATTATGTGTACTCGATGCTCGAATGTTGCTTGCTTTGTGATTTTAGGAGTCTTAGTTATCTTTTACTAACTAGTAAACGAATATGTTACGTTGCATATTGAAAGGATTAAATAATTTCAGAAGGTTAGGTCTAGCTCTATTGCGCAACTCTTGTTTGAGTCCAACCGTTGTAGGGTAGGATCTCTCATTCGAAGAATTATCTAGTCTGAGTAATATGTAATAGTATTTGCGAGCTAGTTAGCGGAAGAAAGCAGGGACTTCTTAATGTTGCTGATGGCGGAGAGTGGGTTGGTGATTACCCTAGGGCAAGCCTAGGATGAGAGTAGCAGAGAGCAGTAGCAGTAGAAGGGACTTGGTAGAGTCGAGGCAGTTCTTGAGGAAAGTACGGATAGATGTGGAAGGTAGTATGGGCCCGTACTACTGAAAGCAGAGGATCCGTACTCGAATCAAGGAAGGCTAAGATAATACTAGGGAACTTGTAGTATGTGTGATCCTTCCAGTTATATTAGTATTCTGACGTTTGTTATGATGTGTTTTCAGAATGGTGGTTTTACGCCCTACACCAGCAGTTGGTAGTTCAGGTGCAGGAGAGGGATCGGGCTCAGGCTCTGGAGCTGGACAGTTAGATGAGCAGACCAGGGAGTTCATCTCCTCGGAGGTCACACGCAGCATACTAGACCAGACTCCTGTGATTTTTGGATCGGTCAAGGAGGGTATCCTAGAGCTTCTGGATGAGAAGCTGGGCGCGTTCCGCACTGAGATAGCGGCCATGATGGGATCGCGCAAATTGACGTTCATGGAGTTCAAAGCTTGTGGAGCTCCCGACTACCATGGGGCTCGAGACCCCATTGCGAGTACCAGATGGTTGGCTGATGTCGCCAACGCGTTCCGCACCAGAGTTGTCCCGAGGGGGACAAGGTCAGATTAGCATCCTGTCTTCTGAAGGACAGGGCACGAGATTGGTGGGAAGAGGTTGGGAGAGCCATTGGAGATGAAACTGTGTTGGATGCGATGACCTGGAGTGATTTCACGACCAGGTTCAAAGCCGAGTTCGCACCTGTTATTGAGGTGCAACAGCTTGCTAGGGAGTTTCAGGACCTCCAGCAGACGACAGAGACTGTGGCGGAGATTACCGCCCAGTTCAGGGAGAGGGCCCTCCTCGTTCTGCAGTATGTGGCAGACAAGGAGATGAAGAAGGCCCGATATCATGAGATGTTGCAGAGTGATATCCGCCAGTTTGTGAGCCGCTCCAGCTGCAAGATGCTGGAGGACATGATTGCGAGGGCTCGTGAGAGGGAGATTGATCTAGAGATGGAGAGGAAGAGGAAGCCAGAGGCGACGTCTGGCGCAGCAGGTTCAGGCAAAAAGCCCAAGGTGTCTGATCACAGGTCTAGGGGACAGCAGAGCCACAGTCAGTGTGGCAAGTGTGGCAGGTTGCACGATGGGGTGTGCAAGGCGGGGAGTTCCGGCTGGTTCAAGTGCGGTTGGGCTGGGCATATGAGTAGGGATTGTACAGCTACTACCACTACCACCACAACATCTGATCTGATTTGCTTCCATTGCAATCAGAGGGGACACAAGAAGTCCCAGTGTACGAGTTTAGCACCTGCAGGACAGGTGGTGGTACCCGCTCCTACCACACTGAGGATTACAGACGGCCGGCAGGGTCGTGCTGAGGCGCCAGTGGCAAAGAGTAGAGCTTTCCAGTTGACAGCAGAGGAGGCGCGATCGACTCCTGATGTGGTTGATGGTACGTATTTTCTCCATTTTCTCTCTATTACTCTTGATTATTACTCATGTTTATGTGTTGTTTATAGGGTCGTTCCTAGGGAACGACATTTCAGCCATGGTATTGTTTGATTCGGGGGCTAGCCGATCGTTTATGTCGCTTGCACTTAGCAAGCGATTTAGCAGAGCTCTGGGGGAGCTGGATTGTCCACTCGACGTTGAGATAGCAGATGATAGGACCGTCAGGGTCGCGAGAGTTCATAGAGGATGTACACTGCGTTTATATAATGAGCAGTTCCCAGTAGATTTGGTTCCTATTCCCTTGCGAGGGAATAAGGTTATAGTGGGTATGGATTGGCTGAGTTCCAATGGAGCAGTGATTGATTGTGTCCTAGTAGGGGAGAGTTAGTGATTCAGGGCGAGAGGCCACATCGCGAACCGGTTCTTTGTTCAGCAGCGAGGGCGAGACGCTATTTTCAGCAAGGTTGTGCGGGATATGTTGCTTATGTCATGGATACCCGGGATAAGGGTAAGACGACAGTCGACGATGTGCCAGTAGTACGAGAGTACCCGGACGTATTCCCAGAGGATTTGCCTGGGATACCTCCGGAGAGACAGGTTGAGTTTCGGATGGACCTGGTCCCCGGTGCGGCTCCGATAGCCAAGGCACCGTATCGATTGGCTCCTCCCAAGATGCAGGAGTTGTCTACGCGGCCGCAAGAGCTGCTAGACAAGGGTTTTATCAGGCCGAGCAGTTCACCATGGGGAGCCCCGATCCTGTTTGTGAAGAAGAAGGACGGGTCGCACCGTATGTGCATTGATTACCGGGAGCTGAATAAGGTAACGGTGAAGAACCGTTACCCACTCCCGAGGATAGATGATTTGTTCGATTAGATGCAGGGAGCATCTTGGTTTTCCAACATTGATCTACGGTCCGGATATCACCAGATGCGGGTCCGAGATGATGATGTGCAGAAGACCACTTTTAGGGCCTGTTATGGTCATTATGAGTTTGTGATGATGCCGTTTGGGCTCACCAATGCTCCAGCCGCATTCATGGACCTCATGAACCGCGTGTGTAGGTTGATGCTGGATCGGTCTGTGATAGTATTCATTGATGACATCTTGGTCTATTCCAAGACAGAGGAGCAGCACTAGGAACACCTGAGGGAGGTGCTTGAGACCTTGAGGAGGGAGAGGCTTTTCGCAAAGTTCTCCAAGTGCGAATTCTGGTTGCGCGAGGTGCAGTTTCTGGCGCACCTTGTCAACCAGAAGGGTATATTAGTAGATCCGGCCAAGATTGAGGCCGTGATGCAGTGGGGGGTCCCGAGGTCTCCATCCGAGATTCGGAGCTTCCTAGGATTGGCAGGGTACTACAGGAGATTCATCCAGGATTTCTCAAAGATAGCAGTACCATTGACCCGACTGACCAAGAAGTCGGTGGTGTTTCGCTGGGGTCCTGAGCAGCAGACAACCTTTTAGACGCTCAGGCAGCGCCTGTGCGAGGCGCCGATTCTTACCCTGCCAGAGGGAGTAGATGACTTTGTAGTCTACTGTGACGCTTCGATCATAGGTATGGGAGCAGTGTTGATGCAGCGGGGGCATGTGATAGCTTATGGCTCGAGACAGTTGAAGCCTCACGAGGCTAACTACTCGACGCATGATTTGGAGTTGGGGGCTGTAGTGTTCGCCCTCAAGATTTGGCGACATTACCTCTATGGGGTCCGGTGTACTATCTACACGGACCACAAGAGCCTGAGATACCTCATGGATCAGCCGAATCTAAACATGAGGCAGCGTCGGTGGTTAGATGTGGTGAAGGATTACGACTGTGAAATCCTTTATCACCCGGGCAAGGCCAATGTAGTGGCCGACGCCCTGAGCCGCAAGGCGGTAGCGGCTCTGATAAGAGACATCTGTTTGAGGATGAAAGTGATCACTCCACTGCTAGAGCAGATCAGGGAGGCGCAGGTTGAGGGCCTGAAGGAAGAGCGCCAGAAGTGCGAGAGGATAGTGGGCCGAGTAGCTTCGTTGGATTACAATAGCCGAGGATTGCTAACCCTGCATGGGAGGGTCTGGGTACCGTACTGGGGCGGAGTACAACAAGTGTTGATGGATGTGGCTCACAAGTATCGGTTCTCCATCCATCTAGGGGCGACGAAGATGTACAGAGATCTTCGACCCGACTACTGGTGGCCCTGCATGAAGCGGGACGTAGCTTGGTATGTGGAGAGATGCCTGACCTGCAGGAAGGTCAAGGCAGAGCACCAGAGGCCCCACGGCAAGATGCAGCCGCTAGACATTCCCGTGTGGAAATGGGAGGACATCACTATGGACTTCATTGCGAAGCTTCCCAGGACCACACGTGGGGTGGATTCGATATGGGTTATCGTGGATCGTTTGACCAAGAGCGCCCATTTTATACCGATCCAGGAGAGCATCTCGGCCGAGAAGTTGGCCGAGATTTATGTGCGAGAGGTAGTGGCACGTCATGGAGTGCCTGTCTCGGTGGTGTCAGACCGAGATGTCCGGTTTACTTCCAGATTTTGGAAGCAGTTTCATGACGAAATGGGTACTCGTCTCCATTTCAGCACCGCTTTCCACCCTCAGACAGATGGACAGAGCGAGAGGACGATTCAGACTCTCGAGGACATGCTTCGGGCATGTGTGCTAGATTTCGGTGGCAGTTGGGATACGTATCTTCCGTTAGCAGAATTTTCGTATAACAACAGCTATCATTCCAGTATAGACCGACCTCCCTTTGAGATGCTCTATGGGAGGAAGTGCAGGACCCCAATATGTTGGGGGTGAGGTCGGTCAGAGAGTCATGGGGAGTACAGAGGTAGTACTCAAGACCACGGAGCGAATTCAGCAAGTCCGGAGCAGGCTCCAGACTGCTCAGAGTCGGCAAAAGAGTTACGCCGACAAGCGGCGTTCGGACTTGGAGTTTCAGGTGGGCGATATGGTCCTCCTGAAAGTGTCACCCTGGAAGGGTGTTATCATATTTCAGAAGCGGGGCAAGCTGGCCCCAGGTTCATTGGTCCGTTTAGGGTTTTGGCACAGGTGGGTCGGGTTGCTTATCGGTTAGATCTTCTAGCAGAGCTCAGCCAGATCCACAGCACGTTCCATGTTTCTCAGTTGCGGAAGTTCTTAGTGGATGATTCAGCAGTGGTACCCCTGGAGGACATTCAGGTTGACGATAGCCTGAACTATATCGAGAGACCAGTGGAGATTTTAGATCGTAAGGTGAAGGAGTTGAGGAACAAGAGAGTAGAGTTAGTGAATGTGCATTGGCAGCACCGGAAGGGTTCATAGTGGACATGGGAGCCCGAGGAGGAGATGAGGGAGCACTACCCGGAATTGTTTTCAGATTCAGCAGACTTCGAGGACGAAGTCTAAGACAAGTGGGGGAGAATTGTAACGCCCCATTCCTGGTACGAAAGTAATTCTCTAAATGTTCATTTTATAAGAGCTACTCGACGAGTTGGTAGCCCTAACTCGTCGAGTAGGTGCGAGCTGGACCGCGGGGTTTAAGTGGACTACTCGACGAGTCAGAAATGGACTCGGCGAGTAGGTCCATCAGGAGGAAACCCTAATCCTTAGGGTTTGCACCCTATTTAAGCATCATTATGAGTCTTCACTCCAGCCTCCATCACCTCCACAGTCCATTCTCGAAACCCTAGCAACCATTGAGTGTCTTAAAGCTTTCTTGCCATTTTTGTGTGATTTGAAGTTAGGAGAAGGAAGAGATAGATTCAAGAAGAGGCGGGAGATCCAGAGTTTTAGTTGCATTTCAGAGCTCTTGAAGGTACAAAGTTTATACATTGGCTTATTTTCACTTAGATCTTCTTGATAGCTTGTTTGTTGCCACTTTTGGGTCCTTTAGATCTAGGCACTCTTGAGCTCCAGAAGCTCAAAGTTACCACCTTTATTCAGCCAAGATCCCATTCTATGCCCTAGACTCTCATTTCTAGCTTGTTTTGGGTGATTTAGCTTCATAGCATCATGCATGCACGTAAAGTTAGCAACTTTACGTGTTATTCTAGCCTAAGGAGTCCAGATCTATGAATTAGAGGCAGTGGAATCACGTAGGAACAACTGTATAGTCTGAACATGCAATTGACTCGCCGAGTTCTTCTCGGGACTCGACGAGTCGGATCGATGTCCCCAAACCCTTCTTCGATTATGAGTGATACCACTGAGTTAAGGAGGTGACTCAGCGAGTTGGACAGGAGTGAAACTCGAAAACAAAAGAAATCGACGAGCCCAAGGTAGGACTCGACGAGTAGAATCGAGATGTCCCGATGTTATGACCGTTTGAACTCGACGAGTCGGTAGAGGGACTCGGCGAGGTGGGTTGACTGAGAGTTGACTTTGACCTTGGCGTTGACTTTGATCAGGAGGGTAAAATGGTCATTTTACCCTAAGAGATTATCAGTTTTGATTAAGTGTTGTTATGGAATTATAGCTGGAGAGTCGCCGGAGCAGCAGATAGGGATCCCTCACCCAGTTTTTCAGCAGTCAGCCATACGATGTGAGTTTCCTTCCAGTAGGAACGGGTCTACGGCCACAATGCCGGCCCGTTTAGATGATAGTAGTTCCGGACTTCGGTCCGATGTCGGTTTGGTCCTGAGAAGTAGTATGTATGCTTGATGTCTTCGTGACTCATGCAAGTTTGTGATATGTGTTATATGTTCTGGACTTCGATCTGATGTCGGGCAAGCCCGATGCAGTTTATGTGATTATGTTGTATGTTCATGCTATGTTATGTTCAGTTTATTCCGGACTTCGGTCTGATGTCGGGCGGGACACGATGCAGTGGGCGGGGCCCAAGTTATTCCGGACTTCGGTCCGATGCCGGGCGGGGCCCGATGCAGTCGGCGGGGCCTAATTTATGCCGAACTTTGGTCCGATGTCGGGCGGGGCCCGATGCAGTGGGCAAGGCCCAGTATGTGTTATATGTGTTATTGTATGGTATGAGGTAGTTTGGGGGACCTCACTAAGCTTTGTGCTTATATTTTTCAGTTTTGGTTTCAGGTACTTCCACTAGCAAAGGGAAGGGCTCTGGTTGATCGCATGACACACACCACAGTCACAGCCTGGGAGTTCACTCTGATGATTTGATATGAGATTTTGATTTGAGACAGATACTATGATGTTTATGATACATGATTTACGTTTTTACTTATGATTTTGGATGGTTTATGATTTTAATAATGATTTGAAAACGGAATTTTTGGACTATATTTTGGGATGTGACAGTAAATACATAGTTTAAAATTTTACTAAAAACAACTATACTTGTAAAATAGTCGTAAACTTCTATTCACTATTTTCATGGTCTAAAGCTCAAGATATTATGCTATTTTTATAACAAATGTTACAACTAGACACACTTAATGATGACTATTTTTATAAAGTGTTATAAATAGTTTTACCAAAATAGTGTACAAAACAGTTCATGACAGAATAATATGAAAGCTGTGAAACATAAAATCTGTAAGGTCATTAAAATCTGTAAAACGCGCGTCATAAAAACTCTAAAGGCATGGATAATAATCTGCGTGTCATAAAATCTGTAAAACGCACGTCATAAACTGAATAATATGAAAGCTGTGAAACATGTGTCATAAAACTTCAGTCATAAATTCACACTAGTAAGGTCATTATCATTATTCAATAATGAGAGTTAAAGTTCGCGTAAATCTGTTAAGGCTCTTGTGAGACTTTACTTCACCGTACCTATCTAGCGTACACCGTAAGTCCTGTAGTTATAACCAGAGTCTCCTGGAGGGAGAGCGAGGTAATTGTGTATAGATCTATACGGGGTTAACACCCCCACACCTGAGTTGTTCGCTACAGCTAGACGAGGCTAGTCTAGGGTGACAAATATCTTACCGAAACCGATGCCTGAAGAACGTCATGACAGGCATATCAGTCACATCAAGCATGGTTGTAACGACTCACATAGGCATTAACAACGTTATTTTGGATTTATGGAAAGTATACACTTCACTGGTTTTATAAAATACAAAACTACGCTTCTTTTTTTAGTACACTATTATCACCACTCCAGTCTTAGGGTTTAAGACTACAATTTTTCATTCAACAGAAAATATTGGACTTTCTGGGAACCTACACTTTACAATTACCAATAAAAACAAATGACATGTATGCAATTATTCACAATTCTGGAATGAGACTTACAAACCACTTTTCAATAGAAAATATCGGATTTTCTGGAGTTTTACAAATTATTACAAACAAAGATGTTACAAAGTTTTTCGTACAAATATGCTTATGAACTCACCAACATTCTATGTTGACGCTTTTCAAAACGACTTGTATTCTCAGGGACCCAGTGAGCAGGTATTTGGACCATGGATCTCAGATATTTGCTACATTTTGGATTTAATTACTATTATGTCACTTTTGTGTAATTGATAAACAAATATAACATGTAAACAATGTATGTTGGCATCTTTTAATATATGATGTTTGGTTGCTATGTTTCATTCATATTTAATTGTTATGATACTACACAATGACGTCATCCGCCCCCGGACGTTTCTGCCGTCCTGGTTCGGGAGTGTGACAGTTTTTTCCTTTATTCTCTGTAGTGGATTTCTTCCTCTTAGTAGCTGGCCTACCAGACATCCTTCTACTAATAGGAGGCAATGTTGGAGTATAATTTGTCTCTGGCCACATGTCACTTCCATTCATGGGGGCAATTCTGTAATTGTATGCCTTCCTAAATGTGATGGTGCTATACATGTTGTCTACATAGCCTTCTACACCCTTATTAAGATAGGATGTGCTAGCTACATAATGAGCACATCTATATCCATTCAATTGCCACAACCTACATGAACATGTTTTCCTTTCTAAGTCCACCTCATATGCATCTGTGGCTCCCTTAACCTCAAACTGGTTTAATCCACTAGCTAGTACCTGATAATGCCTCTGAATTTTTTTAAGCAAATTCACCTTAACCATTATCTCTGGACAAATATGATTTCCCCATTGTTGTCCCTTTAATTTCATGTTGTACAATCTGTCCATCATGTATAATCTTAACTCCTCTAACATGGTGATTATGGGCTTCTTCCTGGCATCTACTATTACAACATTAAAACTTTCAGAGAAGCTATTTTCAACTACATCACAACACCTTCCAGGTTGAAAGAAAGCTCTTGACCAGGTTTTAGCGAGAGGCGATACTGTAATCGTAAGTATAATGACATTTTTCTAAAATCAGGAGGAATATGGGGTTTTTGATAATTATTAGAGATATAAAAATAGCTATAAGTCCTTAGCCAAACACCCCTTTATACAAATCATCCCTTGGCTATTCCTTATTCGACATTTTTCTCCCTTACATAATATTTTTTTTTCTTAAATAGCTCTTGCCTCATTTCTCTTATTAAAAGAAAAAAATTACATAAATGACCTATATGATTTTTCCCTGATTCAGAAGTTTAATCCCTTATTTTTTTTCATTACATGGATGGTATTTTTGGTTTTAATTTCTTTCGTAGTTGGTATGTAAATCATATAAAATAACTTTTATACATTTTTATTTTATTTTATAATCTTTAGTTAAAAACCCAACCCAACCCCATTCCCTTCTATATCATATGAGTGAATTGGAAGTGAAGAGACCAACTCTGACTACCGTCATCGTTTTGCCACGCTTTCTCTCTTGCAACCTCTCTTATGTTTCCCTATTTTCTTCCCTCCACGCTTTCTCTCTTTATTAGCATCACTTTCCACCTCAATTTATATATATTTCATGTTTTTACTATTTCTTCATATCTTCTTTTCATGTTCTTCATCTCTGTTGTGTTCTTTGATTTCAACGAACATACACACAAATCATCTTTGTTTATCATCCTAACCCATACATGAAAATCAACTCTCCATTATGAAAGGGAAAACAACATATACAAAAAAGCACAATGAATCGAAAGGGTAGGGGTGAAGCAAACATGGTCATCTCTTACATTTTGTTCCGTAGTTCTATTTAAGGAGGGATATGGATGGATATGGAGGGAATGTGAGGAATGTCGAAGGAAAATTGTGTATCCGAGTTTAATTTATGGAAGGAAAATGAGAGGAATGAAAGGATTTTAGAGCCATATTTTCCTTCCAAAATTTCCTCTCAAATTAAGCGGATTCGGGAAGAATGTGAAGGGAAAGAAAAAAATTTTGTTTTATTTTTTTTCCTTCCTAACTCCGGAACACAGAATAAGAAATTTTTTCCTTCCCCTCCCTTTCTTTTCTGTCAATATTTTTCATCCCTTTCATTTATTCAATTTACAAAAAAAAACTCAAGAACAAAGTGTTAGCGTTTGATTTAAAGGAAACACGAAACAACTGTTTCTCCATTAGACTTATGAGTCAATCACCTACCCTAACTGAAAAAAAAATTGAAGATAGATCAAGATGCTTGATAGGGACGTTTTAGGAGGGAGGAATATGGTGATTCTTGACAAGGAAATTACCTATTTTTTTAAATTGTTGATGGAGCACCAAAGAAGATTGATTAATGAAGATTGATGGAGGCTACATCAAATAAAATTACCTAGTCTTTTGAGATCGATGAAGGCTACATCGTAGAAGATCGATTAATGGAATGAAGTGGTTAGACTTTAATTTTGAATGTCACCCATCTGTTTGATAAATTTTGTGGTGTTTTTTCAGTAAAGAGGAAAAGAAGACATGGGGCTGATGGAAACCAAAAAAGAGAAGACGAGAATTGAGATGCGGAAGATGACGTCGTCTCCTGGGGTAGGGTTAGGTTTAATAGGGGTTTCTTAATTATTCTGTTAATATTAATTAAAAGAAAATATAAAATACAAAAAAGGTACAAAATTCATTTTATAAGGGATAGGGATCAATCAGACAAGATTTTAAAACCACTATCTATGTAACAAAAACATTTTTGACAAAACTTGTCTATTT
Organism: Lactuca virosa; assembly: GCF_052849685.1. Classification (NCBI taxonomy): domain Eukaryota; kingdom Viridiplantae; phylum Streptophyta; class Magnoliopsida; order Asterales; family Asteraceae; genus Lactuca; species Lactuca virosa. Next base: position 177,940,709 of record NC_136427.1, read on the forward strand.
AGGATACCACGTGGACCATTTATGTAAGTTTGTCCATATTAAATAAAATAAATATTTAAAAAGGACCACAAAATTTTGGGAAATAAAAAGAAACTAGTATTTTGTAACCTCGTGCGTTGCGGTGGAGAACACTTTTGTAAAGTGAACCACAAAAGCATAAGATAAATTTCAACCGAAACAATTATGTATGGGGGATGCGAGTAAAAATAAATTTTAACATTGTATCTTGATTGGTACACTACATAAATGACAATTATTTAAGATATTATAATGATAAAAAGCAAGGTTCTAAAAAGCTCGTCATGACCCGCCATGACTCCAAGGCTTGTAGTTGCTGCCGAGTTTTGACAAATTGTCGCCTTAAGTCATATATGTATATAAAAATGAATAATAGTAGAATATATATTATATACAAATATTCCGCCTTATGTCACGCCTTACAAACGACGTGTCTTGCCATAGCTCGAAAAATCTTGAGGTTTGACATTGCCGCCTAGTCACGCCTTACATTATTTAGAACCTTAATAAAAAGTAATATTTATACAAACGAAAACTATAAAAACAAATTATGTAACAGACCAAAAGCGTAACTTAAAAATATAGTAAGGGACTAAATTTATAACTTACAAAATACCAAAAATTTAACTTTAAAATTATAAGGATAAAAACTATTAGATAAATATTAGTTTAGGTTAACGAATGTAAAAGCAAATGAAAGTTAAGGGCTGCAAATGAAAAAACAAATGAAAGTGAAAATAAAAAAAAATAAGTAAAAGAAACCTCTCTCAACTCTCTCACCGGACGGCATAAACTTAGTTTTGGGTAAAAAATGTAAAACCAAATAAAGCTTAAGAGAGAAAAATAAAAAAACACAAAGAAAACGGGAAACGAAAGAAACGGTTGATTTGCTTACACGTTCCATTGTTTCAAATCAAACGGCTAAAGTTCATTTGAAATGAATAGTGAATGGCCTCACATACCTATTTTGGTAATATATATATATATATATATATATATATATATATATATATATATATATATATATATAATATAAATATGTTTAATATCATCCATTTTTCAAGCAAATCATATTTTATGCCTTGTATCATATCTTTCCTATTTGTTATGCTCTTTTAACTTTTTGTTATATTTAAGTCAAAAATGAAAGTATTTTTTCGAAATTTTGAAACCATTCTTCAAATTTTGGACATTTTCTTTGAAATTTTGGAATAGTTTTTTGTCTGAAATTCATAACACCCGAAACTAGAACAAAATACACAAAAAGGAAATTCTATCTTAGAACATTTTATATGCATATATGCTATACTTGTACTAACAGAAGTATATAAGTGCATCACAACCATTATTTATATTAAGTGGCAACCCCAACCATGTGTTACGTTATATAGAGTTTGTGAGAATTGAGAGTTAATCTTTTTGATATATCAAAGTGATGAATGATACAAGTATATATATACAGAGATAAGCTACAGCAAAACTAAACCCACATACATAGGCACGTGAAGCACACATCCTAAATACCAGGACTAACATGACTAATTACAGTGACTTAGTCTTATTGACTAATTGACTTCTTGATATAGCCGTTATTACCCCCCCCCCCCCAGTAAGCTCAAGTGCAGGTCTGACTTGAAGCTTGTGTCGTAGTTGAGCAATTCGCTCTTTGTGCAACGGCTTGGTGAATATGTCTGCCCATTGGTCCACAGAGGATACGTTACAGATCTTGAGATTCCCGGAGTCCACCTGTTCTCTAACGAAATGAAAATCAAGAGTTATGTGCTTTGACCTGGTGCTGAGAATGGGATTTTTGAACATGAATGTGGCTCCAACATTATCACACAGTAAAATAGGAGGTTTAGGAAGCAAAACATGCAGGTCTCGTAAGAGTTGTTGAATCCATAAGAGCTCGGCAGTCGTGTAGGCAAGAGCTCTATATTCTGCTTCCGTGCTTGATCTGGCAACAACTCGTTGTTTTCTGGATGTCCAACTTATGAGATTAGGTCCATGGAAAACAGCAAAGCCATATTGAGAGCGACTATCATCGGAGTCAGACAACCATCCAGAGTCTGAATAAGCTAGAAGACATTCTGTGTTGTGAGGTGTAAAGTGAAGACAATGATGCATTGTTCCATTCAGGTATCTTAAGATGCGCTTTACAGCCTGCCAATGGAGGGTGGTTGGGGAATGCATGAATTGACAAACGCGATTGACTGCATATGCAATATCGGGCCTAGTTATGGTGGCATATTGAAGGGATCCAACTACTTGTCTGTACCATTTTGGATCATGAAAAGGGTCACCAGAAAGTACAAGTTTGGTTGAAGGATCGGCTGGTGTGGAGACTGATTTTGAGTCTAGCATTTTGGTTTTGGTCAAAAGTTCATGGATGTATTTTTGCTGGGAAAGAGTTAGGCCATGGGTTGATTTCGTGATTTGCACTCCAAGGAAGTAATGTAAATCACCTAGGTCTTTGAGAGCAAAGGTGTGATGTAGATTGTTGATGATCTTTTGAATAAAGGGTGGATTATTTCCTGTAATAATCAAATCATCTACATAAACTAAAACATAGACAATGGCAATGTTAGATGTGTGAACAAATAAAGATGTGTCGGAATGGCAAGCTCGAAACCCATGGGTGACAAGATGGTTTTTGAGCTGATTGAACCAAGCTCTTGGAGCTTGCTTCAGTCCGTACAAGGCTTTATGAAGTTTGCAAACGACATTAGGTCGTAATTTGTCTTCAAAACCACGAGGTTGTTCCATATAAACCTCTTCGGATAGTACACCATTTAAGAAAGCATTGTTGATGTCTAGTTTTCGGATATTCCAGCCATGAGAGAGAGCCACAGAGATGACTAAGTGAATGGTAGTTGGCTTGATGACTGGACTAAAGGTTTCAAAGAAGTCGACACCCTCTTCTTGGCTGAAACCTTTAGCGACTAGGCGGGCCTTGTAACGTTCACTGGTACCATCAGAATGGCGTTTGATCCTGAAAATCCATTTACATCCAACAATGTTAGCCTTAGGGGGACGCGGTACGAGAGACCAAGTCTTATTATGCCTTAAAGCATCAAATTCACATCGCATTGCATTTAACCAAGCTGTGTTTTGAAGAGCTTGAGGTACATTACGGGGTTCAGTTGTGGGTGAAGGTGAAGTGGTATGGAGAAATGCTTTTGGTTTTAGAGAGTTGGTTCGGGCCTGAGTGACCATTTGATTTTGTGTGTTGGTAGCGGGACGGAAGAAACGAGGGGCCGTTTGTTTTGCTTGGGAACTGATGGTGGGTCGGCGATGGGAGGGAGTGGAAGAAGAGGGAGAGGATGAGGAAGAAGGTGTGGGAGTTGGGTGGGAAGAGGTAGGAGATGGTATGATGGGAGTGGTTGGTAAATGTAGAGCATGAGTAAGAATAGTGGTGTCGGATGGTACAGGTGGGGAAGTAGAGAATGAGGAGTTAGGAGTGGGAGAAGCTATAGCATATGGAAAGACAGATTCATTAAAGATTACATGTCGTGAGATATAAATGCGTGAGGTTGGGCGATGGAAACAGAGGTAACCTTTGTGAGAGGCGCTATAGCCGATAAAAACACAAGGAAGAGAGCGAAACTCCATTTTGTGGGTAGTATAGGGTCGTAAAAACGGGTAACAGAGGCAACCAAAGGTGCGTAGGAAAGCATAATCAGGAGTTTTGTTGTATAGTTTAGAGTATGGTGAGGTGTAATTGAGAGTGGGTGTGATTGTGCGATTGTGAAGATACGTGGCAGATTTGAAGGCATGTTCCCAAAAATCATGAGGAAGTGAGGATTGAGCAAGTAGATAATCCATTTTCAACAATTATTCTGTTTCGACGTTCTACAGCCCTATTTTTTTCAGATGTGTAGGGACAGGTTACGCGATGGTTGATGCCACAAGATTGGAGATAAGAAGATACCGAACGGTATTCACCACCCCAATCGGACTGAAAATTTTTGATTTTACACCCAAATTGTGTTTTGATCATGGTTCGAAAAGTAACAAATGTTTGTAAAACTTGAGATTTTGCAGAGATGAAATAGATCCAAACAAATTTAGTAAAGTCATCAACAAACAAATCAAAGTATCGATTGCCATTTATGGAAAATGTGGGTGAAGGCCCCCATACATCAGAATATACTAATTCAAATGGTTGAGTACAAGAAATATGAGTAAAAGAAAAAGGAAGTTTATGACTTTTGCCTAATTGGCATGGTTCACAAACAGATGGTAAATTATTGCTGGAAGTAGGAAGATGAAAAGTAGAGATCAATCTTCGAAGAATAGCTTCATGTGGATGTGTAAGACGATTGTGCCAGCCAGTCATGGAGGTTCGCACACCAGAGAGAGCCATTACAGATGATGGTTTATTGATGTGTGTTGACAATCGATACAGACCATTATCAATGTGCCCGTGAATGAGAGGTTTTCCCTGGAATGTCTTAACAATGCAATGATTAGGCCAAAATTCCATATATACATTGTTGTCTCGTGTAAGTTGAGAAACACTGAGTAGGTTTTTGGTTAAACGAGGGACAACAAGAACTTTTGGTAAATGCAATGATAATAGAGAAGATGAGCCAGAATGAGTAATAAGGAGGTTTGTACCATTTCCAACTTGGAGTTTGTTGTCTCCAGCATAGGGTTCAGTAATTTGCAGCTTGCTCATATCAGGCGAGACGTGATCTGTTGCACCTGTATCAAAATACCAAGCAGGGTCCAAGACTGTTGATGGACTGGGTCAGTAGTGAGGTGGGATTGGCGTTGCTGCTGACGAGGATTGGGCTTTGTGGATGAGTAGTCAATTTGGTTGGATCGTTGCCAACAATTGATAGCCTCGTGACCAGGTTTGTTGCAGAGTTGGCAATGGGGTCTTCGACGGCGGGAATCAGTGTCTCGGTAGTTAGATGAGTGTCCTGAGTGAGTTGTAGAGTGGCGAGAGTTTTGATTGTTGGTGCGAGAGACCTGATTAGCAGTAGGGAATGTTGATGTGGTGGAGGGAGGTGGGGTGGATGCAAGATGGGTGACAGCTTGTTTGGTAAGATCATGTTCAAGTCTTGCTTCCTCCTGAAGGAGAAGGCCAACGAGAGTGTCAACGTTGCTGATGTCAGACTGCATTAAATAGGAAGATGTAAAGGTGCTATAGGAGGAGTCCAAGCCATGGAGAATGTCCCCAATTAGTTCTTCATCAGAGACGGGTGTGAGATTTTCGGCCAAGGAATCAGCAATCTGGCGTTTGCGTTCAAGGTAATCAAGCATGGATAAGGATCCTTTTGAGAGGGTCTGTAGTTGATGTCGCATTGTCATGCGGTGGGCACGAGTTTGAGCTTGAAACGTGCTTTCTAGGGTTTGCCAGGCTTCATAAGAAGAGGGGGAGCGAGCCACAGATGCAAGACACCACTCAGATAGGGTTGATTTGAGCCAGAGAAGGACGAATCTGTCTCGTTGCTTCCAGGTGGCAAATTCTGGATTTGGAGTGGGGGCAGGTGCAACCTCTGTACTTTCAACTGCCGCAAAAGGAAGAGTTGTAGATGGAGGTTGGGGATCACGAATGAAGGAGTCTAGGTCAAAGCACTCCAGGGCAGAGATGATGGTGGTGCGCCACAGGGGGTAGTTGTGACGATCTAGCTTGATGCTGAGTGGAGGAATCTGGAAGTTCATATGTGTGGAAGCCATGGTAGCAACAACAAGTAATTGTTGATTGGTGGTGTTGAGCGACATGGTGGTGGTCGCAGGAAGAACAATGGGAAAAAAGGAGGGAGAAAAAAAAATTGATATGAGCTACCAAAGCTCTGATACCATATAGAGTTTATGAGAATTGAGAGTTAATCTTTTTCATATATCAAAGTGATGAATGATACAAATATATATATATATATACAGAGATAAGCTACAACAAAACTAAACCCACATACATAGGCACGTGAAGCACACATCCTAAACACCAGGACTAACATGATTAATTCCAGTGACTTAGTCCTATTGACTAATTGACTTCTTGATATAGCCGTTATTAGGTTACATTACTTATGAAAGAAACTATAAAGGATCTAGCTTTTACGGCTAGATAATCTTCTACGGCTAGATAATCTTCTTGTACTTAAGCCAAGTCTTTACATTTACTACATGAACCAACATCCACGGAAAACAACCACGACATAATTTATATGAAGCTTGTGAGTAACTTTAAAACAATCTATGCAATATGTGTAAAAGTATTGAAAAAGAGCATAATTATGAAACGTCAACCAAATGGACTTTAGTAATGACAAAAAAAAAAAAAAAAAAAAAAAAAAGCCAAAAACAAAAAACCACAGTATAGGAGAATTTACTAATGACAAATTAATTAATCACCATCCCTAGTGGACTTTACTAACCCACAGTATATGAAACGTCAACCAAATGGACTTTACTAATGACAAATTAATTAATCACCATCCCTAGTGTAGGAGAATTTTGATTCCATACTAGCCAATAAAACCCAAGCCAACATTCATCATCATGAAAATCCACAGTATAATCTTTTCCTTTCTATCATTTATTCTCTGTCATAATAGTAAGAGTAAATTACACGAATGGTCCCTAGGGTTTGGGTAATTTACACGTTTGGTCTCTAACTTATTTTTTTACTCGGAAGGTCCTACAGTTTGTTTTTGTTGGGCACTTGGTCCATGGGGGTGTGTTTATTTAAATAAATAAAAAAAATCAAGGGCAAAAGAGTATTTTTAGGTAAGACATGGACCAAACGCGTAAAAAAAACAGTAAGGACCTTCCGAGTTAAAAAAATAAATTAGAGACCAAACGTGCAAATTACCTCAAACCATACGCATCATTCGTGTAATTTACTCTAATACTAACTAACACCGACACACTCATAAATTTCACAATATCTTTCTTAGGGTTTCAACCCTTCTTTTTGAACAACATGGATTTGGCCCATCAGAATTTTTTTTTTCAAACTAAATCGTTTTTGTTTCAAAATGTTAGCAATTAGTTGATATTTGAGATAAAGAAATGTTGGTTCCTAATTTTTGTTTCAGAATTTTATTTGTTTCAAGCTTCTTTACTATGATTATATTGTACATTTCAAATCCAAGTTCATGTGACACCTCATAGCCTCCAATCCCATATTTCATATATATATATATATATATATATATATATATATATATATATATATATATATATATATATATATATATATATATATATATATATATATATATATAGACAACCCAGAGAATACGTCACCAAGCGCCATTAATATTTAACGATAAGACGTAAAAATGTAATAAGGACAACCTTGTAACCATCCGATATATTTTAATATATTCGAAATTTTCATCATTAATTACGTCAACTTTTAAGCTAAAAAATAAGTGTGCAAAAAATCGCATCACTTTGAGAGCATGTTAGCATAGTTAGACTCCTTAAGCTACCGCAATTCCAGAAATATAAATTTCGTAAAAATTGTTGGGTTAATCGGATATTAAACCAAGGGCATTTTAGGAAAGTTCCATATTTAAGTTTTTACGATTTGTGTTTTGCTAGTTTTGGTATTAGAATAGGATTGTATTTTGTTTAGTATAAATAGATGTCAAGTTTTAGATTGTTTAGTTTGAGAATAAAAAAATCACAACAAGTTGGTTTCTCTTTTGCTTTTAACGTGTTCACAAGAAGTTCAATAACTTAATCTGTTTAGTTCTCTTTTCTTCTTTCTTTACCTTGGTGCACAAGGTTTAATACCAGCCTTCTGTTAACACTTGGTATCAGAGCGGTTTCGTTGAAGGGGGTGTGATTCGAGGTTGATTACAAGCAACCCCGATTTCTCTTAATCGGGCTTGTGAGAGACTAACCGAAGGCGCGTAATAAATGGACGGGAAGACGTCAAAGCGGGTGACTTTGATTCGGTTCGTTTTGCGGGTGACGGAAGATGGTAAAGGTGGTCGTGACCTTGTCTTGTTGTCCGGTGGAAGAGTGCTCTCGAAATAAGCTTGATTAAAAAAGTCGGGGTTAAGGAGAAAAGGATGGCGTTGGTTAAAGAAGGAGGTTCGTTGACATATCAAGTTCCATTTTTGACTCCAACGAATTATCCGGTGTGGGCGGTCAAAGTCAAGTCGATTATGGATGCACACGGCATTTGGGAGACGGTCGAACCAAAGGCGTTAGGTGAAGCATCGGATCAAAAGAAGTCAAAACAAGCTCTTTGCTTTTTGTTTCAAGCGATACCGGAAGACATGGTGTTGTAAATGGCGAGTTACACCGAACCAAAGAAAGTGTGGGATGGGCTGAAAACACGGTATTTGGGAGTGGATAGGATGAGAATGGCTCGGCTTGCAACGTTAAAGAGAGAGCTTGAAAGTTTGCGCATGAAGGAGGGTGAAACGATCGATGATCTTGTGACAAAATTATCTGGTTTATCATCAAAAGCAAAGAGTCTTGGATATGAGCTTGAAGAAGGTGATTTGGTAAAAAGGTTACTAGATTCGATGCCTAAGTCGTTTCTTCAAATAATGGCTTCAATAGAGCAATGTTTCGAGTTGGATTCAATGTTATTTGATGAAGCGGTTGGTAGATTGAAGGCATACGAGGAGCGTATAAAAGGAACCGAGAAAGTGGAGGATACTCAAGGTGGGTTGTTGGCTAGTGAGGAAAAATCACATGTTTGTAAGCATTGTGGCAATGGACGTTCAAATCAGGATGACTTTGGACGTGACCGGGGAAGAGGTCGGGGGTCCGGGAGAAGTCGAGATGGTAATGAACGTGTTCGGCATAAAAGTCACATTAGATGTTACAAATGTGGTGAGCTTGATCACTATAAAAACAAGTGTCCTAAATGGGAAAAAGAAGAGGAGAGTCTAATCGAAGAGGAATCGGCATTGTTTTGAATGAGTGGCTCGTATGACAAATCCGATTAAGGGAGTGATTGTTGGGTTAATCGGATATTAAACCAAGGGCATTTTAGGAAAGTTCCATATTTAAGTTTTAGGATTTGTGTTTTGCTAGTTTTGGTATTAGAATAGGATTCTATTTTGTTTAGTATAAATAGATGTCAAGTTTTAGATTGTTTAGTTTGAGAATAAAAAAGTCACAGCAAGTTGGTTTCACTTTTGCTTTTAACGTGTTCACAAGAAGTTCAATAACTTAATATGTTCAATTCTTTTTTCTTCTTTCTTTACCATGGTGCACAAGGTTTAATACCAGCCTTCTGTTAACAAAAATCCAACACAATATGGAGAGATATGACATTTATAGTAAATAAATATCTACCGTAATTAAAAAGTTACAACGACGAAAACTATAAGGAGATTGGTTGACTTTTGGAGAAAGTCACAAACTAGACAATCGTAGTTTACTTAAAGTAGGAATTATAAGGTAATGAACACCTAAAACGGACGTCATACGAGAGAGCTATGATTTTTATAAAATTATAACGGTAATAAAAATACGTCGAAAAATGAAAGTCAAAACTACACAAAACGACCAAAATGAAAGTTATAGAGAATGACGAGACCTACACGGATATATAAAAGTCGTTGGATTGACGTGAGAAACAACAAAGTCACGTTTCTTGAACTTTGAAATATTTCTTGGACAGTTTCGTAACGAATTTAAACTATTGGACGGGGGGGGGGGGGGGGGGGGGCTAATTTAATTAACCAAAATAGGACTACTTTGGTTAAAATAAATCAAAGGAGGGACTGAAATGGTTTAAATGTAATTTAAGTTTGGTAATTGGATTGATTTTGTTAAGAAATCTCCATGGGAGGGGCTATTTTGAATAAATGGGTTCAATGTTTGGGGTTGGGACTGATTTTGAATAAATGATTTAATAAGGAGGTTAGTTTGGTCATTTCACAAATCTAATTGAAATTAGGGCTTTTATGCCCTCGTTTCCTTGTTTGGACGATCAGAGGGATAAATGAATGAAACTGATGAACGAAGGCGATTGGAGGGATCACGATGTCAGTCGACCATTCGTTGATCATGCAAAGGAAAAGAACGGATCGGAGGCAAGACAAAACGAACGCCTCCGGTGGTCCATCTGCCGAGCAAAGAAGAAGAAATACGGGAACGAAATCAGAAGAAGGAAACACGAAGGCGGTGGCTCTGCATCCGGGTCCTTCCTCGTCGCAGAGCTCGCCGCAGGTCACGAAGAGGACTGAAGGAAGAAGAAGATCGCAGGCGGCTAATCCGAATATTTTGGTCGATTGATCGCAAAGAGAGTATCTCCGGGGGTTGACAGGGCCGAAGAGACGGAGGGAAGAGCAGCGAGGGTGCGCTCTTTCTGTCTGATTGCGAGGGGCGAAAGGGAAAGCGATTCAGTGGTTTTTGGATCGAGGGTTTGGTATGGCTAAGAGGTTGCGAATGGAGGGAAAGGAGAACAGAAGCAGCGATGCTGCTGGTGGTCTCGGTGGGTGCAACGAGGGCTGCTCAAGCAGGTTGCCTTCGTTTTTTTTTTTTTTTTGACAGAAATCTATGGAACCCAAGTGGGTGTTCGGGTTTGATTTTTGACAGAAAAAAAAAAGAACTAGGGAGGCTGCCACGAAGAAGAAGAAGAAGAAGGAAGAGAAGAATGAACAGGGTGTTTGGTATTCCTTTTTAATGATCGTTTTGACTTTTAATTTTTTCAAAAAGTTAAAAATTACTAAAAGTTATTTGACAAATTGAAAAGATCTTTTAAAATCAATTTTTAAAAGTTGGCTGGAGAAAAGATAGGAATTTCTATCGTTTTATGACTTTTAGCTTTTATCACTTAAAAGGTTAGCTTTTATCACTTAAAAGTTATAAAAGTCAAGCCAAACGCATTTTCAACACCATCTTTTAGAAAAAATTCTTTTATAAGAAGGACTTTTATGTTTAAATAGCAATCCCGAACACACCCGAAGTGGAAACTGTGGTTCTTTTTGTTTGCAGGTAAACACGAGAATAAGAACTAAGAATGGTAGAAAATAAAGGTTGAGAAATGCCAACATAAAATAATTTTAGATGTGCAAGAATTAATAGCTGTCATTTATGTATAATATGTGTATTTTGTGTGAAATTTACAAATAATGAATTTATGTATAATATGTGTATTTTGTGTGAAATTTGCAAATAATGAATTTCTTTATGTATTATGTGTATGTATTGATATATTAATTTAAGTGTGCATTTATTTGTGTGTATTTTTGAAAATTAGATGGTAGAGAAAGGGATAAAATTTATGTAAAAAGAATACGCAATAGCATAAGGTTGAATATTTGTGTCAAAGTTTATGACTTATGCTACCAAATTGGGTAATGTCACACTCGTGACATTTAAAATCTTATAAAACAGTTTTTTTTTTCGATTTGTGTGTCATTGATTCCGATTTTAAATATTTACCTGAAAATGAGGAATGATAGAGTTTAGTTCAAGAATTTTAAAAATTCAAACGGATTAATTTTTTGAGTTATAGAACTCTGTGAAATCATGTTTAACGATCCGCGGTTAATTAATCCAAAAACGTCTAATTTTTTTACTTTTATAATATATTTACTAAATAAATTTCAAATATGAAATTAAATAATAGACTATGACCTGAGTCCAAAAATGCTCTCGGAATTTCCATCCGAGGTGTGCAAGTCCCTCAACGGATAGAAACGGGTTTTACAGTTTTAATAAAAACGGTATTATACTGGTTTTGAATTCTTAAAACGGTCGTATATTTTGCATACGAACTCTGTTTTGGATGTTTTTTTTTATATTTTTGGAAACAGGGAAACATGTACTACCAGAGTAGAGTGTTTGTTTTGTGCATAACTACTTTGTACAAAATTTCAGTTTTTCAGACACATTAACTATGGTTGCAGTTTGATTCGTTTGTCAGCTTACACATTTGGAAGTAAGATACCATCTAGTATCTTATAATAGTTGAAATGAACTCATTTATTTTACATAAGATTCACTAAAAGTGAATGAGTCAAATTACCATGAGATTTACTATGAACTTGACCGTTCATAGTCTTTGACCTAAATTCTGGGATGTCACAGTGAATAACAACACGACCGACCAGGGGAGACCCCCACGACAAGAGTTAGATGAGACACGATTCATCAACACGCTGCTAGATTTTCAGCTAGCACCCGACCTACAATCGTTAATTCTTAAGTGAGCGAGAGAGATATGTATAAATCTATATGGGATTGACACTCCCACCTATGGTTGTTAACTACAACCCGACGGCTTGTCGAAGCAGGCATAACTTTCTGAACACAGCGACGTCCGATGAAGCGTCATGGATTTTCGGGATCAACAATCATAGCTCGATTATAGGAAATCATTGTAACTTTGTCAAACTAACACTATCTATCATTAAATTATATTAGGAACTAACTAAATAGTGATAGTACACACAAACTCGTGGAAGCGAGTTTAGGTCAACCAACCTCTAACAATCTAATACTACCACTAGAAACCTACCTATGGAAGTAGTGATAGTACTCACAAACTCAAGGAAGTGAGTTTAGGATAAATAAAATAACTAAAATACCTACACACGTTTTATAACAATAAAACCTATGAACTCACCAACATTATGTTAACCTCTCAAACCACATGTATTCTTAGGAGAATGAACCTGACTGAAGGATGAGATAACCCCAGTGATGCAGCTCGGAACTTATGTGTTTTACTTTTGTACTTTGCTTTCTAAACCTACTTGTACCTCGAACAATTATGTAATATCTTTTATTTAATGAATAAATAACTATGTTGTCTAGTACATCCTGTGTATTATTCAACGCATATCTTGGCCTGAAATCCCAACATCCTAACGTTGCAAAGCTTGGTGCTTCAGCTGCCGTCCAGGGGTGTGACAGATTGGTATCAGAGCTATAGATTATAGCAAACTAGTAATTCCTTAGGAAATAGAACTATAATCTGGGACTACACTTTGATTAGGTTTAGCCCTCTAAGCCTAATAATAAGTATTAATATTAATTTCCCCACTTCTTGACTACTTACGGGAGAGGTGACTAGTTTGAACTATCGCTTGGGTTGTTGGATTTCAGAATGGCTATATGCTAAAATGATCCTACCCTCCGGTACTTCTCATCTGGTTAATCCTTACTTGATAGTCTTGGAGTACAAAACCCTAAAATACACCCAACCCAACAAAGATTAAGAGCGATATAGATACATTCATATAAATATACCTACTACCCAACAATATGAGTCCACGAAGTCGCAACTCAGGATTTTAGGTCAAAAACCATATTTAGAGTTGGTATAGTACATCGGCCGTACCGCAACTAGACCTCAAATGTGCAACTAAGTTTTATTATAGTTCGACAAACACATAACCAAACTCGGATATGGTGGTTGGCAATCTAAATGCTTGAGGACTTCTGGATTGGATGCACGGGTAAGGATTCTGTACTCAGAAGCTTCGCTTAGAGACTTCTACGTCTGGGGATTTGCTAACTCAATGACATCTACACTCGAGGATTTTCCGCCCTAGGAACCTCTAACTTGCGACATAGTGGGGAGACTCAGGAGTTACGGGTACTATCTATTACATACTTATAATTTGATATTATATAGCATTTAATTGATCTTCACATTTCTCATAAACATCTTCCTGTTTGATGTCTTATGCAGGTTTGCCGAGAGCATGGCAGGCAATGGATCGTGGAGGGCAGCTTCCTCATCAGAGGAAGAGCGTATAGTACTTGATGAATCAGTCGGTACCTTAGAGGACGGTGATGACATGGATCCCGATTATACTCCATTTGAGCACCAGTTAGAGCCAATCCTTTCACCAAACTACACACCAAATGGGCTAGAGCTTCTTATTTCCGAGTACAAGCTCGAAGAGGACAAGGAGGACACTGCCACCTCACCAGAGACTTTTCCACCCCGCCCCAATCCTTCACATCGGTCTTACAGGACACCCACAGGTACACGAGTGAAGCAGACCCTGAGGAAGGTTGTTGCTACCCCCTCACAGAAGAGGGCGGCTTCCCCACCAACATCACCACCGCCAACAAAGAAATCTCGTGGAGACACCGTTTGAATGCCCCAGATACGAGCCTGGGTACATGAGGAGACCATCAGCTCATGGTTCGAGGTGGGGGAGTCATCCACTGCACCTCCCCTACCCCGGACACTCATATGGAGCAGGCCATCTCTCTTTTGGTGCCCTGCATCGCCCATCACTCATACCACATTGGATTGATGGACACTGAGATCTTCTTATTGAGAATAACCATGATGCAGCTCACAGAGCGGGTGCAGTACTTGGAGAAGGAGTATAACATACCAAAAATCGAGGTGAAATTTTCATTTTCAAAACCATTCAAAAAACATAAGTGTCTACAAATCATAGTTTCCAAAAGTCAAAAACATGAATCATAGTATCCCAAAATCATAAACTCATAACATATCCAGGTTGATGTGCATAATCAAGCCTTGGCCTTGCCCTAGTCCTCTGAAGTACCTAAAACCATAATAATCAAAACTGTAAGCCAAAGCTTAGTGAGTTTCCACAAAGTACCACACATAACCAACCAGATAACAACATGCATATACGAGCCTTCAGCCTAACTGGACTGTCTCGTGGGGCCTACAACCTATCCGGACCGCTCTTCGGGCCTTCACACTTATTGGACCGCCTCGTAGGCCTTCAGTCTATCCGGACCCACCCGGGTATCTTGGCCTTCAGCACAAAGCAGGAATGCCTCAACCCAACAAACCATAACTTGTCGACATATACAATAACAATCAATAACCAGCAAACACAGGTAATCATACGAATCTACCAGTCTAACATATATCCAGTGAACACAGGTAATCATATAGATCTACTAGTATATCATATAACCAGCATGGCAGCATAACATCATCCAATATACCAGGATACATAATCCAGTGGGTCAACATTGGTGACTTCGACGCACAAGTAAAGTAAGGCAAACTTACCTGAATCATAAAGCTGACTAAAACCCAAATCAATAGCGCGCCGACCACAACTAACAACTCTCTCTGCCAAATATGGGTGTTAGACACCTCCTAACAATCCACACAAGGTAAACCCTAAGTCTACCTTCTAAAAATAGAAATTTGACCAAAAGTGAACCCATACTAAAAGTTAACGACCAATGTTGACTTTAGTCAACCGCCACACCGTGGCCTTCCTTGGCCACATCGTGGGCCTCATGCGATCAAACAAATGGGAAATTCCCAGTCTCCACGCCGTGGCGACTTATGGCCACGCCGTGGGAGCTGAGATCCCAACAGCTTAATGGATTAAGATGTTTTTTTATTCCAATAGCTCCAAAGCTCATATTTGGTCCATTCTATGGTCTAAATGGATAAAGTTTCCAACTTTATCCATTAAGACACCCAAATAGATTAAGATCTCCAACCCTAGGTTCAAATAAAGCCAAATAACAATGGCTTAACCATTAAGCCCTTAATCTGAAAAGCCCTTAATCCAACTACTCCAAAAGGGTTTTCTAATACCAGATCTATCATAAAGGTGAAAGCTTTATGGACATGCATACCAATACATGTATAGAATCTATTTTAGGTCAAAATGGACTAAAAATGACCAAAAGTCTTGTAAGATCAAGAACCCTCAACCAAAACCTAGATCTACAATATATGTTGCTCATGGGACTCAGGAGAGTCATAAAGTTGCCAACTTTATGAGTTCCTTTATTCTAAACTAATTCACGCATGAAGAACATGGGACAATATTCAAGATCTAACCACTTTAAGCCATAAATAAAGAAACTTGGATAGTTAAAAAGGTCCAAAGATGCCTAAAAGAGATATTCACTTTAGCCAAGAAGCACCACAATCCTTTCCAATGCCTATTCTTTCTTCCCAAGCAACAAAGGTCACCAAAATGGACTCACAACTCTCAAGGAGGAATTAGGGTTAGGGTTTATGAAACTTGAGGGTGATGGAGGTTGATAACGGACCCTAAAAATGACATAGAGGGGTTTAAATACGAAGAAAACCATAAAAGAATCACAGGCTTGGCCCAGGACAGCTACCACGTTGTGGAAACCTTTGGCCATGTCGTGGTGATCCAATAACACACGCGATACATTAAATAATTGCCACACCATGGACCTCCTTGGCCATGTCGTGGCACATGATTTCCTCCAAAACTTAATCTTAAGTCCCTGATAAAAGTAAGCTTAACCAGTCTGGAACACAATTGTTACAAGGAGAGAGATTTGATGGAGATGAGGACCTTACTCATGCAAGATCAGCTGCAGGAGGTGCGGGAGGAGGCCCAATTCCATCACCAGGTACTAGAGGAGGTGATTAGCCACACATATCGATTAGAGATCCAGGTGGAGGGGGTGGAGTCTCGAGTCTCTTTTGATGATATATGGCTGGAGTTTGTATATAGACAGTTAGTACAACTGATGGCGCTTCTTATAGTGTATTGTGGATTTTATTCTTTTGTTTTGGCCCTAACATGATAGATAGGAAGGGTATTGATACCTTTCTTATGGGTTAAGGTAATGGGAAAAGATTACACACATATGTTTTGTAATCACAAAGATTTTCCTACCCTAACCACACCCTGTTTTGGTAACTTCGGCATGATATATGATACATATTATACATACCTAGTTGCATTACATCTGTGTTGTTATTGTTGTTTCCATTAACATAAACACTAACACACCACGACCTAATCATGAGAGTATGAACTTACTAATTCCGATGACATAACTCACATCTCGACACTAACTTTAGGAATCTAGAAATGGCACCTCCAAGAATTACCAGATCTAGTCAAGGTTTTCAAGCTGAGCAGGATGCTCAGTCGGCACAAAGAAACCCTACCTTGAAACTTTCGTGATCATATTCATCGATGATATATTAATATACTCACGACATAGGAAGAACACGGTCAACACCTTTGAATCATTTTGGAGTTATTAAGAAAGGAGAAATTGTACGCAAAATTCTCGAAGTGTGAATTTTGGATTAGAGAAGTACATTTCCTTGGACATGTGGTCAGTGATAAGGGCATTCACGTAGATCCTTCCAAGATCAAAGCCATAAAGAATTGGGAAGCACCCACAACTCCAACAGAGGTGTGTCAATTTCTAGGATTGGCAGGCTATTACAAGAGATTTATAGAAAATTTCTCAAAAATAGCAAAACCTCTCACTATACTTACATAGAAGGATACAAAGTTTGAATGGAAAGAATAATAAGAATCTGCATTTCAGAAGTTGAAACACATGTTGTGCAGTGCGCCAATTCTTTCACTTCCGGAAGGAACCGGGGACTTTATTGTCTATTGCGACGCATCACATTAACGCATAGGATGCTGTAACATCCATAAAATTTATGAAAAATTTAAACTTTTAAAACCAATCCACAAATCATCATTGTTTACAAAATTATTTTTCAAAACATTTTTAATATTAGAGTTTTCCCAAAATCATAAAACAAAACACGAGGAGGTGCACGATCACGCCTTTTCCTTCTCGTGATCATCTGAGGTACCTGAAACATAACCCAAAACTATAAGCTCGAAGCTTAGTAAGCTCCCCTAAAATACCAACACATCACATAACCATAATAATAACAGCAAACATCATGCATATAGAGCCTTCAGTCTGACTGGAACGCCCCACCGGCCTAGAGTCTACCTGGTACGCTCACGTAACCTTCAGCATGACTGGTACGCTACACAGGGCCTTCAGCTTATCTGGAACGCTCTCCAGGCCTTCGGCCTGACTGGTACGCCCCACTGGCCTTCAGTCTATCCGGGACGCCCTGGGTCTATTGGCCTTCAGCACAAAGTAGGACCGCCCCAACCTAACCACACATACACCATGTCGAGACACATATATAACAGACAAGCATACGAATAACCAGCCAATAACAAACAGACTGATCTTATAGATCACTAAGCATAGCATCATCCTATCTACCAGGATACAGATCTAACAGATCACTAAGTACTCAACCATACGATAAACCAGGATAACAATCCAAAGGGTCGGCCTTGGTGTCTTCGACCCGTAAGTATAGTGAGGAAAACTCAGCTCGAAAAATGAACCGAACTGATGAGGCCCGACTCCAAATCTCATCTCTCTAAATGATACCTATTTCCACCAAATGACCGATTCCATTAAAATCCCGAAATACCCAAAATACCCTTAAGGGAAAACTTGGTCAAACTTTTTCAAACTTGGTCAAAGTCAACTGGTCAAATCCACTAAGTCAAACCAAGTCAACCGAGCCGAGTCAACTCAACCGAGTCAACTCAACAAGGTTGACCCATGCGAGTACGTGGGGCGTACTCCGGAGGTACACTTAGCATACGCGAAGCCTCACAAAAGACCACCATCGGGGTGGTTGACCGAGTACGCATGGCATACTCCGAATTACGTGGGGCGTAACCTCACAACCCCAAAAACTTCATTAAGTGCTTAATGGCTTAAGCACTTAAGCCCATACTTCAGATCTACGATCCAAATGCACCCTAGCGTCATAAAGTTTACAACTTTATGACTTTAAAAGTCCACAAAGTGCTTAACATAAGGTCTTAATCCATTAAGACCTTCTACAAGATGCATGAAACAATTCTAGCAATTGGGACCTCATTTTTATGGCTTAGGACCCCTCCTAGGGTCTGGAAGGACAACTTAAAACAACAATAACCAACCATGCATAATATAGGACCTTTGGGACAAGAAAAGCAACATAAAACACCCAAAAATGGGATCTAACAATCAAGACATTAAGGTATATACTTTATACCTTCTAGAGCTTCTCAAGAAGGCAAAGATCCCAAATCCACAAGCTTGCTTCCACTTCAAGGCTCCTTGATGCAACTTCTTCTTCCTTTATCACACAAAAAACACACTCTTGAGCTCAAAACAAACACTAAGTGGGTTAGGGTTTGCAAAAATGTCTCAAAGGATGTGGAGGCTGAAAAGGTGGGGAGAAATGAGCCATAATGATGCTTAAATACCCCTCAAACCCTTAAAATTAGGGTTTCCTCATGAAATTAGTACGCCTCGCATACATAAGTGTATCCCCATCGTACTAGGGTGTGCCCTAGTACGCTCAACGTACACACATGTACGCTTGGCATACTCCTCCTGCCCAAATTACGAAATTGCCACTAGGGCTTCAAAGCATAATTCTTAGACTTAGGGACCAATTTGACATGCCATAGAATTATAGGGGTGAACTTAGAAGTACCTGAACATCGGATGTTACAATTCTCCCCCTATTGAACTAGACTTCGTCCTCAAAGTCTGCTGCATTGAACAAATCCGGATAATGCTCCCGCATCTCAGCCTCTGACTCCCATGTCCACTCGGAGCCCTTCTGGTGCTGCCATCGTACCTTTACCAAAGGTACTTCCTTGTTACACAAAACCTTCACCTTCCTTTCCAGGATAGCCACCGACCTCTCAACATAGTTCAGACACTCGTCGACCTGAATATCATCCAAGGAAACCATTGCCTCCTCATCCAATATGCACTTTTGCAGCTGCAAAACATGGAAAGTGTTATGAATCTGAATGAGCTCGTCAGGAAGATCCAATCTGTAAGCAACCTTGCCAACCCTGGAAATCACTCGAAAAGGCTCAATATACCGGGGGCCCAACTTCCCCCTCTTCCTGAATCATATCACACCTTTCCAAGGTGAGACCTTCAGTAAAACCATGTCGTCGACCTGAAACTCCAACTCGGATTGGCGTTGTTCGGCATAGCTCTTCTGCCGAATCTGAGCGGTCGGCAGTCTCTGCCTGATCTGCTGAATCATCTCTGTGGTTTGAAGGAATACTTCGGTCCACTTCATAAGTCTGTGACCAACCTCTCCCCAACAAACCGGGGTACGACATCTCTGCCCATACAAGAGCTCGAAGGGCGGAGCACCAATGTTGGAGTGATAACTGTTGTTGTAGGAAAACTCTGCAAGAGGCAGGTAGGAGTCCCAGCTCCCACCGAAGTCAATAACACATGCCCGCAACATATCCTCAAGGGTTTGTATCGTCCGCTCACTTTGGCCGTCGGTCTGCTAATGATAAGCAGTGCTGAAGTGCAACCTCGTGCCTAGTTCCTCATGGAACTTCTGCCAAAAACTGGAGGTAAACCGAACATCACGGTCTGAAACAATGGAGACCGGAACCCCATGGCGAGCAACGATCTCGCGAACATACACGTCAGCCAACTTCTTGGCCGAAGAACTCTCCCGAATCGCCAGAAAGTGGGCACTCTTGGTTAATCGATCCATGATGACCCAGATAGCATCAAAGCCATTTGTCGTCTTCGGCAGCTTGGTGATAAAATCCATCGAAATCTGCTCCCTTTTCCACATGGTAACCTCTAGAGGCTACAACTTGCCATGCGGCCTCTGATGCTTAGACTTGACCATCCTACAGGACATGCATCTCTCCACATACCATGCTATCTCTCCTTTCATACACGGCGACTAGTAGCTCAATCTCAAATCCCAGTACATCTTGGTGGCCCCCAGATGAATAGAAAATGGAGACTTATGAGCCTTTAACACAATCTTTCTGACCCCACCAGACCCGACCACATCGGGTCAAAAACGCACGACAATCCGAGACAAATATGACAATCTCACCCATGATCCTCTCTTTCTTCCAATTCTCTTCCTGAACACCCTCAGCCTGAGCCTCCCTGATCAATACCAAAAGCGGGGAATCCACTGGTATCCTCATACACGACACCCTATCTGAAGACCCAGCAAACTTGCGGCTCAAAGCATCTGCCACTACATTCGCTTTACTCGGATGGTAAAGGATCTCGCAGTCATAATCCTTGACTACGTCTATCCACCTGCGCTGCCTCATGTTCAGTTTCGGTGGATCCATAATAGACTCTTGTGATCCCTGTAGATAGGACAATAGACCCCATACAGATAGTGTTTCTAAATCTTGACGGCAAAAACCATTATCCCCAACTCCAGATCATGGGTAGGATATCGCGTCTCGTACGCCTTCAGCTGCCGTGAAGCATAAGATATCACCCGTCCCCTCTGCATGAGGACTGCCCCCAAACCGGTGATGGATGCATCACATAACACCACAAAGTCCACAATTCCCTCTGGGAGGGTCAATACCAGGGCCTCGCATAATCTCTGCCGAATGGTCTCAAATGCCAACTGCTGCTCACGGCCCCATCAAAAATCCACCCCTTCCTCGCTAGACGAGTGAGGGGTACCACAATCTTGGAGAAATCCTGAATGAATCTCCGATGGTACCCTGCCAAACCCAATAAACTCCTGATATCCGAGAGAGATTTCGGAACCACCCACTGCATCACGGCCTCGATCTTGGGCGGATCGACCAAAATCCATTCCCGGTTAACGAGGTGCCCAAGGAACTAGACCTATTGTAACCAGATCTCATATTTCGAGAACTTGGCATAGATCCGTTCTCATTTCTAAACCCCCATAAGCTCACGAAGATGCTCCTCATGCTGCTCTCTGGTCTTGGAATACACTAAGATATCATCGATAAGCACAATAACTGAACGATCAAGCATTGGCCTGCATACCTGATTCATCAAATCCATAAACACCGCAGGCGCATTGGTGTGCCCAAATGGCATCACCACGAAGTCGTAATGCCCATAACGAGTCTAGAACGCGGTCTTCTCCACGTCCTCCTCCCTCACTCTAGCTTGATGATACCCAGACCTCAGATCTATCTTGGAGAACCAAGATGCACCCTGCAACTGATAAAGAGGTCATCAATCCGCAAGAGGGGATAACGGTTCTTCACCGTTAACTTGTTCAACTTCCGGTAATCAATGCACATCCGGTATGAACCATCCTTCTTCTTGACAAACAGTATTGGCGCTCCCCATGGAGAACTGCTCGGTTTGATGAACTTCTTGCCTATCAGTTCCTGCAGCTGAGATGACAACTCCTGCATCTCAAGCGGTACCAAACGGTACGATGCCTTGGCAATCAGGGCCGCACCTGGCACAAGGTCAATCCTGAACTCGACCTGCCTCTCGGGAGGCACACCGGGCAACTCCTCCAGGAATACATCTACGAATTCCCTAACCATTGGGACCTCGGAAATTGAAATCTGGTCCCCAACACACGTATCCACCACAAAAGCCAAGTAGCCCGCTCACCCATGCTGAATATACTGACTAGCCCTGGCCACTGAACAAAACCCTGAACCCATCATGGTGTCCTCTCCATAGATAACCAGTTCTCCCCCACTTGGGGTTCGAACCACCACCCGCTGACCCTCACAATCAATGATAGCACCAAACCGGCTCAACCAATCCATGTACACAATCACACAATCATCCTCCATAGGAATAGGGATCAAATCGATCGGGTAAGGCACCCCAAAGATCTCCAATACACAACCTTGATACACTGATAATGCAGAAACCCCATGCTCGTTGGTGATAGAAACCCATAGCGGACACTCTAACTCTCCAATAGGCATATCAACCTCTCTACTGAACGAACAAGATACAAAGAACCTACTCGCACCCGAGTCAAACAACACAAGAGCAGACAACGAGTTCACTAGGAACGTACCTAACAGAGGCACATATATAAGCATAACATAAAACATAATCAACAAGATAACAGATAGAAACATACGAGTCACAACATATGGATCTGTTCTGGCCTCCTCAGCAGTGAGTTGAAAAGCACGACCTCGAGCCCTCGGGGGCTTCGCCCTCCCCTGGTGCCCATCTATGATCTTCAAAGTAGCTGGTGCCAGGGCCTATGCAGGCTTAGTGACAAGCAATAGAGAGTTGACCTTCACATGACCAACCTGGTCACAATGATAGTAGATCCTGGTACTCAGAGCTGGGGACAGCTGGCGGCAATCCCTCACATAGTGCCCATCCTTGCCACATTTGTTCCACCCACCTCCTGATCGACAAGCCTCATCATGAACCTTACCATACTTCCCACAAGTGCGGCCTCTCTGACCCCCAGATCTAGAATCAGCGGCCTTGAACCTCTTCGGTGCTAGCCGCGACTGCGCCATGGCCGATCTTTACTCTCTTGTCTGCAGCTCTATCTCAATCTCACGCCGCCTGGTGACCTTCTGCATCTCCAACAAAGAATCATATCGCTAGGTGGAAACAAACTGCCTGATATCCGTCTTGAGCATGCTCAAGTAACGGGTCATCTGAGCCTGCTCCGAAGCAAACTCAGGGAAGAACATGACCCTCTCTGTAAATATCCTGGTGATCTCTGTCACCGACTCCGTCCCCTGCCTCAGGTCTAAAAACTCATGGGCCAACCTATCGTGCTCCACCCGCGACACATATGTAGTACGAAACATATTCGAGAACTGCTCCCAAGATACAGTAGCTCTCTGCTCAGCAGAATACAATCCCATAACAAGTCTCCACCAATCCTTTGCTCTGGACCTTAGGAGGTTCAGAGTGCACCCGACCTTCTGGTCAGTTGGGCAAGAGTAGGTGAAAAAGCATCCCTCAACATCAGATAACCACCCCATGGCTATTATCGGGTCCTAAACTCCATAGAAAGTCTGGGGCTTCGTATTGTCGAAGTATCGATACTGAAAAACTCGCCCAGTACCAATCCATCCAGCCACTACGGCTGTAGTGGTTGCAGCAGTAGCATCAGCCTCAGACAAAGCAGTATATCTTTCATTAAAGAAACCCATCATCGCAGTCTTGATAGACCCAAAAAGCTCCGATATCTGAACCGGGACAATAGCCACAACCTCCTCATGAAGGATCTCATTGATCCTGTCCTCAGACACCACTGGCCCACCCTAAGTGCCAACTCCCGATCCCGATTCAAATCCAGTCTCAAATCATCTCGTCGTCACCATACTAAAAATATACCAGGGAGATATCAGATAACATGCATATCATAACAAGGGAATCAACTCCTAATAAAGCACTAGGGGTTGTGACTTCCTTGCTACGCGTACGGGTCCTATGCTTTCAGTATTACGGGCCCATACTACCTTCCACACCTACCCGTATTTGTCTTGATGATCATCACAACAACCCTAACAATACATACTAGCATGCGCACACATGAAATCCTCACACCCTAGAGGAAGTCTACATATCTCGAGACTGGCCGACTGACCCCACACAGCCCCACCTACCACTAACTGCCACACGACCTGTAACATCCCGAAATTCAGGTAAAGCTATTTAACCCTTCCATTTTGTCAAGTTGTCAAGATTGGTCCCTTGAGAGAGTTCTTGTAGCAAATGAGTACGCTGGGCGTACTGGGGAGTACGCTGCGCGTACTCATGCGCTTAATTTGGACGCGGACTCGCCTGGGTACGCTGGGCGTACCTAGGGTTACGCTGGGCGTAACGGGTCCATATGCAAACCCTAAATGTTTGGCTTGTGCACTATTTAAAGGATGCTAAGGCTCATTTCTCAGCCTCCATATCAGAGAGTGAAACCCTAAGAGAGAGCCTTCCATCATCCTTAGCTTGAGTGTGTGTATTTTGGAGCTAAAAGTGTCTTGGTGTGTTAGTGAAGAAGAAGGAGAAGAGCTTGTGGAGGCTAGGGCTTGAAGTGCAAGTTTGGATCTAAGATCTTCAGAGAAAGGAGCTTCATCTAGAGGTATAAAGTTCAAAACTTTCCTCTTATTTGGTTTAATGTTGCATGGACCATTTCTAGGGTTAAAAGTCCCAAAGGTGGAGACTTTATGAGTGTAATGTACTCCATGGACCTAGATCTATCCCATTTCAGTGATATTTGTGTTATAGATCCATAAAAATTCCATCTTGGTCGTTGTTATGAGGTCATGCTTGAATTATGAGCTTTCTAGAGTTGGGAAATGGAATGTTATGGGTGTTAGTGACTTGTCCAGCCATGCACAGGCTTAAAGTCACCAACTTTATGGATTAAGAGGTTTAGAAATTGTCAGATCTAGAAGTTAGACGTGGGACTTAACTGTTTAAGACCTCAAGAGCTTAGAGTCTGAAACTGGGAGTTACGCGGGGGGTAATCCCAATACGCGTGGCGTAAGGGGTCGCGCACCCCGTTTCTGTGAGGTCACCGGGTACGCCCAACGTACAGGTTCGGTACGCGCAGCGTAACCCGGAGAGTTGACTTTTGTTGACTTCTAGGGTTTGGTCAACATTTGGGTCTTTGAGCCATGAGAGGGGTAAAATGGTCTTTTACCCTTCTGAGAGTGCTAAGAGAGGGAACAGTCTAGCCTTGAGAGTTGTATTGATTAGAGTGCTTATTCCATGTGATTAGGCGGAGGCTAGAGCAGATTTTACCGAGTTCGAGATTACCGAGTTACTCGAGGTGAGTCTTCTCACTATACTGTACCTGGAAGGGTACTTATGTGTGACCGGAAGGTCTTGTATGCTATGAGATGTATGTGCTATATGCGGTTATGTGATATGTATGTGCTATGAATGTTATGTATGGTATGGACCGGAAGGTCAAGATGATATGGACCGGAAGGTCAAGAGGTTACGGACCGGAAGGTCGATACGGGTAGGACCGGAAGGTCTACCGGGATTTGGGACGGAAGTCCCTGAGACACATGGATCGGAAGATCCTACAGAGTTATGGCCTGGAAAGGCGTATGTGTGGTATGTGGTATTTTGGGGAACTCACTAAGCATTTATGCTTACAGTTGTTATGATATGTGTTTCAGTTACTAGCGAGGATCGCAGGAAGGCGCCGGCATGATTCGTACACACTTACGGAGTTTATGTTATTGAGATTCTGGGACATGTTTTGTTATGACACAGTGAATACATTATGTTTTATGATTATCGTGTGATTGAAAGTATGATTTAAAAATGAAAAATTGTTTTGAAAAATTACGTCGTTACACGACCCTCCATTGGTGCCAAATGACTATCGCATGAATACAATCACATGTCGTACAGTTTAAACAATCTTAGGCTAAAAGATTCAATCCTACAACGGTTGGACTCAGACAAGAGCTGCACAGCAGGACCAAATCCCTTATCCTAAGCTCATTTAAACCATGTAGCATGTGACTTAGCATATCCATTCAATAGCCAGTTCACATGCGAAAGAGTCACACAATAATCAATCGAGGATTCTATAAGAGATAAGGCATCATATATCAGACAATTCTATCATATAGTTCCTAAAGATCCCTATCCTAACACTAGCATGCTGTTCTAACATATCAAAACATAATCTCAAATAACTGTGTGGTAATTTGGGGTCTACTTACTTGCTCCGACTGATCGTACACGTCGCATCCTCCTTGACTATTTTGAAAACTATTTGAATATTGTTTGAAAAATATTTTTCCTTAGTTTGAGACTGGATTCACAAGAGTGTTTCATCAATTCACTCAAACTAAGGCTCTAATACCAACGTGTAACATCCATAAAATTCATGAAAAATTTAAACTTTTAAAACCAATCCACAAATCATCATTGTTTACAAAATTAGTTTTCAAAAAATGTTTAATATCATAGTTTTCCCAAAATCAAAAAACAAAACACGATGAGGAGCACGATCACGCCTTTGCCTTACCGCGATCATTTAAGGTACCTGAAACATAACTCAAAACTGTAAGCCCGAAGCTTAGTGAGTTCCCCCAAAATACCAACACATCACATAACCATAATAATAACAACAAACATCATGCATATAGAGCCTTCAGTCTGTCTGGAACGCCCCATCGGCCTACAGTCTAATTGGTACGCTCACAAAACCTTCAGCATGACTGGTACGCCACACCGGGCCGTCAGCTTATCTGGATCATTCTTCGGGCCTTCGGACTAACTGGTACGCCCCATTGGCCTTCACTCTATTCGGGACACCTTGGGTCTGTTGGCCTTCAGCACAAAGCAGGACCGCCTTAACCCAACCACACACACACACACATACACACACACACACACACATATATATATATATATATATATATATATATATATATATATATATATATATATATATATATATATATATATAAGCACAAACCGACTTATGAATAGTAGCGTTCATAAGTCGACTTCAGGTTTTGAGTTGCGCCTTGAATAGGCATCGTCATCGACTTCTGACACACCAAGCCACTCGTTTTCATCTTTTCATCCATCGTCTTCTACACTGCCTCATAGTCATTCAATTCCATGTTCTACTTCAACCATCACTGTCCTTCAAATCAATTTCATTCATTCTTACATCTTATTAATTTTTACTCATACCTCAAATCATTCATCGTTCAATTAGAGCTGCATAAAACCACTTCTGCTTTTCTTATATCTTTCTTGGTAAAGATGGACGAAAGATAGATACATTGCTTTACTCTGACGTTTTTGGTTGTTTCTTTCTGATTTTTCTTCTCTTCTAGGACCTCTGGTAAAAGATGGAATCCTAAATCTACGGTACATAAACACTCTTTCCATCGATTTCAAAACTTACCCTCTGTAACATCCCATTTGAAATTAAAATAAATAATAGACTCTAAAACCCTGAAATATAATTTGTATTATTATCTTATATATTATTGTAGCCATAATCAATAATATTTAGCGGAGTGTCGGTTTCGGGGAGTCAAACGATATAATTTAGCCTTTCGTGGGTTAAAATATAATTTCCGAATTTATTTGTAAAGAATTTTGAAGGTTGAGGACTGTTTAGTAAATTATGGTTTTAATTTGAAAGGATTTCATAAGTCAAGGTATGATTGGTAATTTGTTTGGACTTATTCTGAAAGGATTTTTGAAGGTAAGGGGTTAAATGGTAAATATTGGAGTTAGGTTGCAATGAATTGAGGAGGAGGGGCCGAATGTGTCATTTTGGGCAAAGCTTTATTATGGGACAGGGGTTAACCCTAAACCTAGATCGTATTCTCCAGCCGCCACCACCTCATGTGAGCCTCTCAGCCGCCACCTCTATTCCGTTCGTTTTCCAATCAGACAACGCCACCAACCTTATATCCCCTGCCTCCGGCCGCCGACAACGATGAAGGGCCTCACGTTGAGGTTGAATCTGTGGGCCGTCGGAATCGTCCAACATGGCCGCTGCTTTGTCAATGAACGTCGCCGTCTTGTGCCGCTGCTGCCCCGCTGCCAACGAAGTTGTGAACCGCAAGGACCACCATATTCTTCTTCTTCCTCGGTGTCCATTCAGACCTGTCGTCCGCCGTTGCCGCCTGTGCGATCCTTTTTGCTGCTCCGGTCAACATCTGCCACCCCGAGGGAGGCTGTTGTGGGTGTTTCAGCCCGTACGTTGCAAGTAGGTGTGTGTATTTCGGTATTGCTGTACGTGGAGAGTGTGCTCGTTGGCTAGAGAACCGAGAACGACCACCATGACAGCCAACCATGGTGGCTGTCGCCATTTCTATGCTCCTGCCGCCACCAACCGCCGTGTTGGGTGGTTGTGCACACGAGTTACTGCGTGTGTGTACGTGTGTTATATTGTATGTGTGTTTATTTTGAGATATTAAGTTGTGTAATCGGATTTTAGGCCGAAAAAACCCGTCACCACCACCGTGAGGTGGTGACTACCACCTCACGCCGCCATTCTGCCGCCACCAGCCACCACCTTGGGTGGCGTCGTGCTCTTGTGTATGGTTGGATTTCTTTTTGGAATGTTTTAATGTGCCTTGATTTAGAATCATAACCATCACCGTGAGGTGGTGGCTGCCGCCGTGTGCCACCGTCGAGCACCGCCGCCCGAGGTGGCAGTGGGTGGTGCTCAACCCATTGAAACCCTAATCATCTAACCCTTATTCTTTGGACCTAATTGATTGATTATTTGGGCTGGAAACCCTAATTAGGGTTTGGAAAACCCTAATGTCATGAAACCCTAATTTTGGGAATTGATCGGGACCTGCACTTAAATTATTTACTAGACTTAAAATATTAATTAATGATTCTTTGCAATTAACTTAAGGCAATATTGGACTTAAAGGATTAAGTCCTTAATGGGTTAAGTAGGAACACTTAACCTTAATCGTCATTTTATATGAAAACCCCTAATTGGGTTTGGGTTCTTATTGGGCCACTTCTTGGACTGACTTGTTGTGGGCCTTCATGGGCCAAAAGGGGAACATGCTTATGGATTAAGGAAATCATTGGGCCTTAGGATAAGGCCCATTGGAAAGGCTTGGTCCCAATTTGGAAAATTGGGCCATAATTGGGCCTTGATGATTATGAGATATTGGGCCATCAGAATGCCAAGTGTTTGGACTAAAATAAATGGTTGGACCTTAAGATAAGCCCATATAGAGGTTTGGGCCCAATTTGGAAAATTGGGCCATATGTTGGGCCTTGATTGATTATTTGGCTTTGGGCTTCAGATTTTGAGTTTGGGCATTTGTTTTGAACCAAACTAGGTTAGGGGTAAGAGAGTCTCCTTACCCCAAGTATGGAGTTGTGGTTATGCATTGGAACCCAATTATAAATTGAGTGTCATTTTGATGTTGACAGTTCTGAAATCTGTCAACCAGCAATGGGAGTTTTATCCACAGGACTTCAACAGTGCCAGGTGAGTCTCCTCACCATACCAATGGGGCTAAGGCACCAAGGCCGACCCATTTATTTAGTTGTGATGATTATTGGGAATGTGCTATCGATACATTATGTATTTATGTGAAGACCATGCGGGGGTTCCCATGGCAATTAGTTATATGTTGTATGCTAGTTGATTGTGTGATATTTGGTATGGTAGTTGTCTTTGTGATACTTGCATGGAAGACTTCGGGGGGTTCCCGGGGAACTTAGGTTTAAAACCTTGGAGGGTTTCCATGGCATCCTAGGTAAAGACCTCGGGGGGTTCCCGAGGCACTAGGGTTTAAGACCTTGGAGGGTTTCCATGGCGTCCTTAGTTAAGACCATGTGGGGGTTCCCATGGCACCCAGTGTAAGACCTTGGAGGGTTTCCTAGGCATCCTTATACGTTTGCATGTTTAGCTCATATGTTTATATGTATGGTTTGATTGGTAGTTAGTGAAGACCATGTGGGGGTTCCCATGGCAGTGGGTTAAGACCCTGGAGGGTTTCTAAGGCACCCGGAGTAAGACGGTGGAGGGTTTCCCGGACATCCCTATATGTTATATGCATGACCTGTGTAGTTGGTATGGTTTATGTGAGTATGTGTATAAGACCCTGTAGGGTTTCCACGGCATCCTATGCATGGCTTATATTGCTTATGTGATTGATATGGCCTATGTGATTGATATGGTTTATGCAGTTATGTGGATTCTGTGGATTATGTGGGGTATGCTCTGGGGAACTCACTAAGCTTCGTGCTTACAGTTTTGTTTATGGTTTCAGGTATCACCGGTTTGGAAAGGAAGGGCCCGTCTTGATCGCAGCGCACACACCCGTGTTTTCCGCAATATGTCGTTTTTGGGACGAACTATGATGAATGTTTTTAATTAATCATGTTTTTGGATTGTTTGGATTTAAAGATATATGTGTTTTGACTGTATTGAAAAATGAATTTTTTACCCTTGATTTTTGGGTCGTTACAAGTTGGTATCAGCGCCTTGGTTTGAGGGATTCGTACATACTTTCGGGTATGTCTGAACTCAAACTGAGGATCTGTAAAGTTTTCAAAAAAATGTTTTTTTATGGAAAGAATTTCTAAGACAAAAAGGGCGTGGTGCATGCAATCAGCCGAGATCAAGTAAGTTTCCCCAAAATACCCATATATGTTAATTTTTATGACTTGATTTATGAATCTGAGAATCACATGCTAGTTAGGGCTAGGAGAGATGCCTTTATATGTTCTATGAGCTGGTAGACATGCTTGCTAGTGCTGAGTAGTCAGCGATAGATTGGCCTGAGATGTGATGTCTGTAGCCTTGGAGATACTGTATGTCATGCTAGAATGAGAATGATTATTGGTATTACTAAGTGCTAAGTGTATGCTTTTAAAATTGTATACAGTTAGGATCTTATAGCCTTAGAATAATGATTTGGCCTTATTTCATGTTCCTTGTCTAGTTGTGGTCCTAGGGTGGAGTCAATTATTCGACAGTCTATTAGATCCTGTTCTGTGTATAATTTGCATGCATAAGGCAGCCGACAATGAGGATGGATGGATGTGGATAACATGAGTTGTGGTATGTGGGATGAATGTTTTATGATAGTTCTTTGGATCGGAGTGCTACTGCACGAATGCTGCTTTCTTTGTGCTTTGTGGAACTCTTGAGTGATGAGAGTGAACTACTAAGTGGATATGACGATATCCAGGAGGTGGATGGCTGGCATCATGGGGAGGTCTTCAGCAGCTGATGGAAGGGTGAGGTTGGGAACCTAGGAAAGCCTGGGATATGCTCCAATGAGTTTAGTGGGGCGGTTCGGTGAAGTTGGGAACCTAGGGGGCCTAGGAGTTGCTTTGGTGGGTATTATGTTGCTGTTTAGCGGATATTTGGTGCACCACTGGAGTAGGTAACTTAGAGGATTCGGGAGGATTGCTGAAGAAAGTATGGATAGGTGTGGAAGGTAGTATCGGCCCATACTACTGAAAGCACAGGATCCATACTCGAATCGATGAGAGTCTTGGAGAATCTAAGAAGCCTATGGGAAGGAGAAATCTTGGTTATGTTGGATCGTGGGAATAGCTGCTTTGCAGAATGAGGATTAGCACGTATGGGAAGGACCAGGGTTTGGTCCCGGCTCCGGTGGTGAGCCAATTAATGGAAGGACTGCCAGGATCTCGAGTTTGCCTTGGATCTTTTATATCAGGCGACAAGGATTGATTGTGCGATCTATTACACTTTCGGGATTGGAGACTATGTTTGGGGGTAGTTTGTAGCCGGCTTAGAGCAGAGGTTGCTCCAGCTATTGCAGTTCAGCCGTTGACGATTGAGCTGGTGAGTGTGTCAGGGTGCGAGACCCTAAATGATATGGATCCCAGAGCCCGAGGGTGGAAGATTGATTTGGTGTACTTTGAGAAGAGAGGTTCAGGTCATATGCATTTAGTGGAGGGTCTCGGAAAGAGACCCAAGACTTCTGAGCAGCGTTGAGAGGCCAACAGGGCCGAAGTAAGCACGACACGTGCGGGAAACTGTACGATGGAGTTATCGCACCAGGAGTATGGGTTGCTACCAGCTTAGCAAGATTGATTGTGTCAGCAGGTGACAATGCGAGTGGATGCTCGACTCAGGGTGTCTGATCTGATGGATCGATGGTAAGATTTTGGACAGTTGTGATGAGGCTAGAGTGTTGTAAGTCTGCGGGGCAGCCCGTAGCATTTATCAGACCCTAGGCAGCAGTAAGATGGTGGTAAATTTGTATTTTCCTACGGATTTCTGTGGTAAAAGGGCGCCTTGAAAAGTGATTGGACCATCCGATTGGTTAAGAATACAAGAGTATTCTTCGGGATTTCCAAAGCTGAGTGATCATTGTGTTTGGCTAACTATGAGGTGCTTGCGTTGTTCGACTAAGGATTTGGGTGGGTCATGCATATTGATGGAAATGGATTGAAGGTCCATAAGGTGTAAGAGGTGGAAGACCATCGCCGAGCCCAAGTGGGGGAGAAGCAAGTGGCTGTTTAGGCCTAGGTTGTATTGGTGGGAGTTCAGGAAACTCCCAATCGCCGGTCGGCATCACCTTGATTATGCATAGTGAGCAGTGGGAATCCATAGGTGTGACCCGAAATCCTGATGGGATATAAGATTCGGCTCGATAGGTGCGACGATGTGATAGTGGAGTGTGGTAAGGCCATGGGTGGTAAGCATGGTTGGATGGAAGTAGTATTAGGCTACGATACGATCATAGCATTCATCGGTCCGAATTAGACTATTTATGTGAGGGTCACGAGCATGAAGGGGAGATAAGCTCGTGCTTTGGTCACACCGGCCAGGGTTGGCAAGGAATTACTCTCCATTCTAGGATGAGGATGTTCGGGGTCCGCGGGCGAGCCCGAATGATTATGGGAATTCAAGATGGAACTGGAAGAGACTTGAGTCAAGGGTTTGGATCTTGAGTTGCAGGATCATGTGGATAATCAGTATGTGATGCAGAGGATTCTAGGATGGGTAGCCTCGATATTGATCTCTTGGGAATCTAATGGTTGGACCAGGTGCGAGACTGGTAGTCTCGGGGAATGGCATAAGGGTATTTACTTACTGGTCAAGTAATGGATAACGGGTAGTCGTGGTGCATTATGCAAGTGCAGGATTTCGTATCAGGGAGATGAGATTTAGGGCATCTATATGCCAATGGCGTCAAATGCAGGATTCCAGGGTAATGAGTGGGTTTGGTTCGATGGTAGCTTAATCAGTTGTGATGTGTCTCGGGCTGGTTCTATCTTTAATAGAGCCACGACATGTTGGAATCAGGAAAAGATGGATAGTTGGTGATCGTATATGATGCGAGGCTGTTATGTATGTGTATTTTGGCTCAACAATCGGGTAGGTGTCCGGTGTTCCGGACAGTTGGCAGACAAGTTGGGACCAGAGAGGTCTCGGTTGTTCTTAAGGAAAGCAGTTATGTGGCAGCAAGATGAGTTGGGGTGATTTCAGTGAATTGGGGTCTGTGTGTGGAGTTGCTTGTCATTCGGGGCATATACTAAGTTGTTTACAGTTGGACTAAATAATATCAGAAGTTGAATAGCCAGTTGGGAGATAAGTGCAGTGAATTTGGCAATGATTCGATGTGGGCGGTCTGTTAGGGAGACGGACCATCTCGAGACTCCAAATTTCAAATCGAATAAAGGTGATCATGTTTCAATGAATTCGTTCATCTTCGGATTTTAGAACTCTACGAGGGTTGGTTATTATTGCCTTGGAAAAGGCTGGGATATGCTTGTGGATGTGGCCATGTTACTCAGGCTGTTTGGCGTGTCGGGGGTTGGTAAGGAATGATTTCAAGGACGAAATCTGATTTATATTGGGGAGAGTTGTAACATCCTGTTTGAAATTAAATTAAATAATAGACTCTAAAACCCCGAAATATAATTTTTATTATTAATCTTATATATTATTGTATCCAGAATCAATAATATTTAGCGGAGTGTCGGTTTTGGGGAGCCAAACGATATAATTTAGACTTTCGGGGGTTAAAATGTAATTTCCAGATTAATTTGCAAAGAATTTTGAAGGTTGGGGACTGTTTAGTAAATTATGGGTTTAATTTGAAAGGATTTCAGAAGTCAGGGTATGATTGGTAATTTGTTTGGACTTATTATGAAAGGATTTTTAAAGGTAAGGGGTTAAATGGTAAATATTTGAGTTAGGTTGCAATGAATTGAGGAGGAGGGGTGTAACATCCCGAGATTTGGTAGGTATTCCCAAACCCTCTTTTATCATTACCTTGTCATTTATGGTCCTTGAGGTTGGAAGTGAAGAGCCAAGATAAGTTTAAGGACCAAGTTTGCAAACTTGGGCCAAAAGGGAGTACGCTGTGCGTACATAAGAATACGCAAAGCATATTAAGGTCCGCCTTAGTACGCTGGGCGTACACTTGTGTACGCCCAGCGTACTAATGTCTGGGTGAAACCCTAATATTTAGGGTTTGGGACCTATATAAGCAACATTATGAGCACCAGAACCCCCTTACCTCAACCTCCACAGCTTACATTCGTCCTTCCCAAACCCTAGCCTTTGCTTTGTGTGTTTAAGCTTATTTGGTGTGTTCTTGAGTGCTTTAAGAGGAAGGTATTGCATCAAAGAGTTGGAGAAGAATATCAAGCTTGTAGATCTGAAGTTAGCTTATGCTCAAGAAGCTCCAGAAGGTATAAAGTTCCAAACTTTATGCATATATGCATAGATCTCATCATTTTAGTTTATTAGAAGCATTTCTTGTCCCAAAAGCCATAAGGTGGTGCATGTTGTGATTTAGACGAAAAGAGCTGTCCTTCCAGACTCTTGAAGGGACCTTGAGTGATAAAAATGAGGTCCCACTAGTTGTATGTGTCCCATGCAAAGAGAAATAAGGTCTTAATGGATTAATACCAAGCATTAAGAACTTTATGGATGTCCAAAGTGATAAAGTTCATGACTTTTTGGATCCTAGGCATGATAGGTCTCTGGATCTGAAGTTTGGGCTTAAGTACTTAATCCATTAAGCACTTAATAAGGTTTTGGCAAAATGTAGAGTACGCCCAACGTAAATCCAGTACGCCCAGCGTACTGGGTCAGCCACCCCGATGGTGGTCAACGAATGGACGAGTACGCCCCGCGTACGTCCTCTGTTGGGCCTTTGACAAATGGACTTCAGATTTGTAAATGGATTTGGTCCTTCGCTGGACTTTGTAAATAAGATATTTTGGGCCCAATAGTGATAGTAGATCATGGGGTTAGGCCCAATTAGGGATTTGGGCCCAATTTAGTAAATTAGGCCGATAATGGGCTTTATATGTGGACTTTCAAGTCAAGGACTGGGTATTTGGGCCTTGACCCAATAAAGAGAATGGACTTAATGAATGGTGTGGACATTTAGTCAAGAAGGTTATTTTGGGTATTAACTTAGTATTTATTGTGTATTAGTTTGGGATTCCCGGTGAGACAACAGTCAGAGATTTACAGTACTTCAGCACTACTTGCGAGGTGAGTTATCCTCACTATATCAACAGGGTCTAAGGCACCAAGGTCGGCCCTTTATGGATTGTATCCGGTTATGGCATGATATGTTTATTGGTTTTCATCATGGTAGTTAGGATGAGGTTATGTTTATGCTTAGTGACCTGGTTAGGTCGGTGTCCTGGTTATAGGATGATATTATGTGATATACTAGTATGATCTGTTAGATTGGTATCCTGATAGATTGGATGGTATTATGTGTTATGCGGTATGATCTGTTTGATCAGTTCGTTGTCTATAGACTGTTATGTGATTATCTGTTATATGTGCACATGTTTGTTTGGCGGTTGAGGCTTATCTGCTATGTGCGAAAGCCAATAGACCTGGGCATTCCAACCTGTTGGTTGTGGGTCGTGAGTATTCCATCCCGTGGATGATTGGACTCATAGTATGTGGGCATTCCAACCTGTTGCTTGTGGGCCTGAGGGTATTCCATCCCAAGGATGATTGGACCCATAGTATGTTGGCATTCCAACCGATTGGTTGAGGGCTTGGGGTATTCCAACCCGATGGTTGACTGGACCCATATTATGCTGTTTATGATTATATGTGTATTGTCGTGGGTATGGGTATTTTGGGGGAACTCACTAAGCTTTCGGGCTTACAATTTCAGTTTATTGTTTCAGGTACATCAGGGGATCGCAACAAGGCGAAGGCGTGATCGTACAACTCCTCATGTTTTATTTATGTTTCTAGGGAAAACTCTGATATTAGACTATTTTGAAAACAAAATTTTAATAACTACTGGTTTTAAATGTTTTGGAAAAGTTTTAAATTAGCTTGAATTTTTGGGTGAGACAAGTTGGTATCAGAGCCTTGGTTTGAGTGAATTGGAGGAACATTCATGTGAATCCAGTCACAAATCGAGGAAAGATTTTCAAAATAAGTAAAGGAGGATGCAGGGTGTACGATCAGCCGGAGCCAGTAAGTAGACCCCAAAATACCATACAGTTATTTGATTATGTGATATGTTAGAACATCATGCTAGTACTAGGCTAGGGATTTTCAGGAATTGCATGATAGAATTGCCTGATTACATGATGCCTGCTAGCCTAGGGTTTTCCTTATATGAGATTGACATCATTACTATAGTTACTTGTGTATGTATCACGACTGTACATAATTAAGATCTTATAGCCCGAGAATGTTTGATTTGGCATTATGTTCTGTTCTTATTGATTAAGGTTTAGGGTAGGATCAGATATTCGAAAGTCTATAGGGTCCAGCGTCATCTATGGTTAGCATACACTAGTGCTTTAGGGTTGGTGGAAGTTTCATGGATGAGTGAGTTGTGAGAGGCCGGTAGGTCGATGTGAGTCATTCAGCCTTCCTCGAGGAGTGAGGTTGAGCGACCACCATATGTATGCGTATTGTTAGGGTGTTGTGATGATACTTGAGACAAATATGGGTAGGTGTGGAAGGTAGTATGGGCCCGTACTACTGAAAGCACAGGACCCATACGCGTAGCAAGGAAATCACAACCCCTAGGGTTTAGTCGGGAGTTGGTTCCTAGTTATTTATGTGGATTGTTAGATATCTTCCTGTTACATTTTCAGTATGGTGGTTATGAGGCTTTTTGTGACTGGATCCGGATCGGGATCAGGGCAGGGCGATCAGGAGGCCCCAACAACGCCTAAGGTTATCAGCCAGGAGGGGCCAGTGTTGTCAGAGGATCGAGTCAGGGAGATCATCCGCGAGGAGGTGGTCGAGATTGTCCGGGGTCAGATTCCGGAGTTGTTTGCGTCTATCAAGACCGCTATGATGGAGTACTTCGATGACAGATATGCAACCCTTGCGGAGATGGCTGCCACTGCAGCTGTATCGGCTGTATCGGCGGCAGGGGGAGGAGTAGGAGCCACTCGGGGCTTCCAGTACAGGGACTTCGATAATACGAAGCCCCCTACTTTTGATGGGACTCAATACCCCATCAAGGCTATGAGGTGGGTTTCTTATGTGGAGGGGTGTTTCTTCACTTGCTCATGTCCTACTGACCAGAAGGTCAGGTGTGCTCTGAACCTGCTAAGGTCCGGGGCCAAGGACTGGTGGAGATTGACGACAACATCATACACTGATGATCAGAGAGCTGCTGTTACTTGGGAGCAATTCAGGGATATGTTCCGCGCCCGATACATTCCACGGGTTGAGCGGGAACGATTGGCTTAGGAGTTTTTGAGTTTGAGACAGGATGGGGAGTCGGTGGCGGAGATCACCCGTATGTTCACAGAGAGGGCAATGTTCTGCCCAGAGTTTGCTTCCGAACAGACTCAGATGACTCGTTATCTAAGCATGCTCAAGACTGTCATCCAATAGTTTGTGTCTACCCAACGATGTGATACACTTCTGGATTTACAAGAGGCCGTAAGGCAGCGTGAGTTGGAGATCAAGCTACAGTTGAGGGAACATCGGCAGGCCGCAGCACAGTCGCAGCCGGCGCCGAAGCGGTCTAAGATCGCTGATACCAGGAGTGGGGGACAGCCAGGCTGCACTTGTGGGAAGTGTGGAAAGGCTCATTTAGGGACGTGTTGACTAGGGAGTGGGTGCCACCGATGTGGCAAGCACGGCTATCTGGCTAGGGATTGCATGCAGCAGACTCCGGCTTCCGGAGTCAAACTTTGTTATCATTGTGAGCAGGTGGGCCATATGAAGGCCCAATGTCCTTTTCTAGCCGCCAAGCCGGCGCAGGCTCCAGCACCGGCTACATTAAGGATTGCAGATGGGAGGCCAGTTAAGGCAGAGCCTCCGAAGGCTTAGGGACGTTCCTTCCAGCTTACGGCCGAGGAGGCCAGGGCAGCACCAGATGTGGTTGCTGGTATGTTTCTATCTTTTATCTCATTTATTATATCTGTTTTATGCTTATTTATTGTACCTGTGATTAGGTACGTTTTTAGTGAACTCCTTAACTGCATTGGTTTTATTTGACTCGGGGGCGAGTCGGTCGTTTGTATCTCAGACTTTCAGTAGGGAGTTCAGTGTGCCAGTAGGTGAGCTAGATTCTCCGTTACGAGTCTCTATCGCCAACGAACACGGGGTTTCTGCTTCTTCGGTCTACCGAGGATGTGAGTTGGAGATCTTCGGAGTATCCTTTCCGAGAGACTTGATTCCTATTCCAATAGGGGAAGTGTGCGTGATTGTAGGGATAGACTGGCTTAGTAGATTTGGTTCCATGACAGATTGTGAGGGCCAGCGGGTGGTAGTTCGAACCCCAAGTGGGGGAGAACTAATTATATATGGCGAGGGCACCAGAGTGGGAGCAAGTTTCTGTTCAGCTGCAAGGGCTTGGCAGTATATTCAGCACGGGGGTGCGGGTTATCTGGCGTATGTGGTGGATAAGCGAGCCACGGATCAGATTTCAGTTTTAGAGGTTCCAGTAGTCAGGGAGTTTACTGATGTGTTTCCGGAGGAGTTGCCAGGGATACCTCCGGAGAGGCAGGTCGAGTTTTGAATCGACCTGGTGCCGGGTGCGGCCCCTATCTCCAAGGCGCCATACCGGTTGGCGCCACCCGAGATGTAGGAGCTGTCGTCACAGCTGCAGGAACTGCTGGGCAAGTAGTTCATTCGACCTAGCAGTTCTACATGGGGAGCATCGATCCTCTTCGTCAGGAAGAAGGACGATTCGCACCGGATGTGCATTGATTATAAGGAGTTAAACAAGTTGACGGTGAAGAACCGTTATCCACTCCCGAGGATAGATGATCTCTTTGATCATTTACAAGGTGCATCTTGGTTCTCCAAGATAGATTTGAGGTCGGGGTATCATCAGGCCCGGGTCAGGGAGGAGGACGTGAAGAAGACTGCGTTTCGGACTCGTTATGGTCATTACGAGTTCGTGGTGATGCCATTTGGGCTCACCAACGCGCCAACAATATTCATGTACCTGATGAATCGGGTCTGCAGACCGATGCTTGATCGCTCGGTCATAGTGTTTATTGATGATATCTTGGAATATTCCAAGACCCGAGAGCAGCACGAAGAGCACCTCAGGGAGTTATTGGGAGTTCTGAGACGAGAACGGTTGTATGCTAAGTTCTCGAAGTGTGAGTTTTGGTTACGAGAGGTCCAGTTCCTCGGA
Source organism: Lactuca virosa (assembly GCF_052849685.1). NCBI lineage: Eukaryota > Viridiplantae > Streptophyta > Magnoliopsida > Asterales > Asteraceae > Lactuca > Lactuca virosa. The sequence goes on from NC_136427.1 coordinate 177,980,329, forward strand.
CATCTCGTTAACCAGGAGGGGATTCTAGTCGATCCGGCCAAAATCGAGGCAGTCATGCAGTGGGAGGTGCCGAGATCTCCTTCAGACATCAGGAGTTTTCTGGGATTAGCAGGGTACTACCGAAGATTTATACGGGATTTCTCCAAGATTGCAGTACCTCTCACTCGTCTAACGAGGAAGGGGGTAGATTTTCGGTGGGGCCCTGAGCAGCAGAGGGCGTTTGAGACCTTCCGTAAGCGGTTGTGCGAGGCTCCAGTTTTGACACTCCCGGAGGGAGTTGAGGATTTTGTGGTGTTCTGTGATGCATCCATCACAGGCCTGGGGGCGCTCCTCATGCAGAGAGGACGAGTGATAGCCTACGCATCGCGGCAGCTGAAGCCACATGAGACAAGATACCCTACGCATGATTTAGAGCTGGGAGCGGTGGTGTTCGCTCTCAAGATATGGAGACATTATCTATATGGGGTCCGTTGTACCATATACACAGATCACAAGAGCTTGAGAAACATCATGGATAAGCCGAACCTGAATATGAGGCAACGCAGGTGGCTGGATGTAGTCAAGGACTACGATTGCGAGATCCTTTACCACCCCGGTAAAGCGAATGTGGTGGTGGACGCCTTGAGCCGCAAGTCAGCTGGGTCTTCCACCCCAACGATATGTATGAGGATAACGGTGGATTCTCCGCTTGTGAGTTTGATCAGAGATGCTCAGGTTGAGGGCATGCAGCCTAAGAACTAGAAGCTAGAGAGGATCAGGGGTGAGAACACCCAGTTTGTGCAGGATAGCCGAGGATTATTGACCCGATGCGGTCGGGTATGGGTTCCGATGTCTGGTGGGGGTCAGACAGACAGTCATGGAGGAGGCTCATAAGTCTCATTTCTCTATTCACCCGGGGGGCCACCAAGATGTACAGAGACCTGAGTTTGAGTTACTGGTGGCCATGTATAAAGCGAGAGATCGCTTGGTACATCGAGAGGTGCTTGACCTGTAGGATGGTCAAGGCCGAGCATTAGAGGCCGCATGGTATGTTGTAGCCCCTGGAGATTCCCATGTGGAAATGGGAGCATATCACGATGGATTTCATTACCAAATTACCGAGGATGGCGAAGGGGTTTGATGCTATATGGGTCATTGTAGATCGATTGACCAAGAGTGCCCATTTCTTGGCTATACGGGAGAGTTCTTCGGCCGAGAAGTTGGCCGATGTGTATGTTCGCGAGATCGTTGCTCGCCATGGGGTTCCAGTCTCCATTGTTTCCGACCGAGATGTTAGAATTATCTCCCGGTTTTGGCAGAAGTTCCACGAGGAACTGGGCATGCGGCTGCACTTTAGTACAACATTTCATCCGCAGACCGACGGTCAGAGTGAGCAGACCATTCATACCCTTGAGGATATGTTGAGGGAGTGCGTCATTGACTTTGGTGGGAGCTGGGATTCCCACCTTCCCCTTGCAGAGTTCGCCTAAAACAACAACTATCATTCCAGCATTGGCACCCCGCCTTTCGAGCTGTTGTATGGGCGGAGATGTCGCACCCCGGTTTGTTAGGGTGAGGTTGGACACAGGGTGATGGGACGGACGAAGGTGGTCTTGCATACTACCGAGAAGATTCAGCAGATTAGGCAGCGACTGCAGACCGCTCACAGTCGGCAGAAGAGTTACGCCGACATACGCCGATCTGAGTTAGAGTTCCAGGTGGGTGATATGGTACTCCTGGAAGGGTGTGATCCACTTCAGGAAGAGGGGGAAATTGGGTCCCCACTACATTGGACCGTTCAGGATTGTTGCCAGGGTTGGCAAAGTGGCATACAGGCTAGAGCTACCGGAGGAGCTTAGTCGGATCCACAACACTTTCCACGTTTCGCAATTGCGAAAGTGCATTATGGATCAGGAGGCAGTGGTGTCATTGGATGATATTCAGGTCGATGAGCGCCTGCATTACGTGGAGAGGCCTATGGCTATACTAGAGAGGAAGAAGAAGGTTCTAAGGAACAAGAAGATACCTTTGGTGAAGCTACAGTGGGAGCATCGGAGGGGGTCTGAGTGGACGTGAGCCCGAGTCCGAAATGCGGGAGAATTACCCGGATCTATTTGCCGCAGCAGACTTCGAGGACGAAGTCTAAGTAAAGTGGGGGAGAATTGTAACATCCTAAGATTTGGTAGGTATTCCCGAACCCTATTCTATCATTAACTTGTCATTTATGGTCCTTGGGTTGGAAGTGAAGAGCCAAGATAAGTTTAAGGACCAAGTTTGCAAACTTGGGCTAAAAGGGAGTACGCTGCGCGTACATAAGAATACGCTAAGCGTATCAAGGTCCGCCTTAGCACGCTGGGCATACACTTATTAATGTCTAGGTGAAACCCTAATATTTAGGGTTTGGGGCCTATATAAGCAACATTATGAGCACCAGAACCCCCCTTACCTCAGCCTCCACAGCTTACATTCGTCCTACCCAAACCCAAGCCTTTCCTTTGTGTGTTTAAGCTTATTTGGTGTGTTCTTGAGTGCTTTAAGAGGAAGGTATTGCATCAAAGAGTTGGAGAAGAAGATCAAGCTTGTAGATCTAAAGTTAGCTTGTGCTCAAGAAGTTCCAGAAGGTATAAAGCTCCAAATTTTATGCATATATGCATAGATCTCATCATGTTAGTTTATTAGAAGCATTTCTTGTCCCAAAAGCCATAAGGTGGTGCATGTTGTGATATAGACGAAAAGAGATGTCCTTCAAGACTCTTGAAGGGACCTTGAGTGATAAAATGAGATCCCACTAGTTGTATGTGTCCCATGCAAAGAGAAATAAGGTCATAATGGATTAAGACCAAGCATTAAGAACTTTATGGACGTCCAAAGTGATAAAGTTCATGACTTTATGGATCCTAGGCATGATAGGTCTCTGGATCTGAAGTTTGGGCTTAAGTGCTTAAGCCATTAAGCACTTAATAAGGTTTTGGAAAACTATAGAGTACGCCCAGCGTACTGGGTCAGCCACCCCGATGGTGGTCAACGAATGGACGAGTACGCCCCGCGTACGTCCTCTGTTGGGCCTTTGACAAATGGACTTCAGATTTTGGGCTGTTTATGGGCTAAATGGATTTGGGCCTTCGCTGGACTTTGTAAATAAGATATTATGGGCCCAATAGTGATAGTAGATCATGGGGTTAGGCCCAATTAGGGAGTTGGGCCCAATTTAGTAAATTGGGCCGATAATGGGCTTTATATGTGGACTTTCAAGTCAAGGACTGGGTATTTGGGCCTTGACCCAATAAAGAGAATGGACTTAATGAATGGTGTGGACATTTAGTCAAGAAGGTTATTTTGGGTATTAACTTAGTATTTATTGTGTATTAGTTTGGGATTCCCGGCGAGACAACAGTCAGAGATTTACAGTACTTCAGCACTACTTGCGAGGTGAGTTATCCTCACTATATCAACAGGGTCTAAGGCACCAAGGCCAGCCCTTTATGGATTGTATCCGGTTATGGCATGATATGTTTATTGGTTTGCATCATGGTAGTTAGGATGAGGTTATGTTTATGCTTAGTGACCTGGTTAGGTCGGTGTCCTGGTTATAGGATGATATTATGTGATATACTAGTATGATCTGTTAGATTGGTATCCTGGTAGATTGGATGGTATTATGTGTTATGTGGTATGATCTGTTTGATCAGTTCGTTGTCTATAGACTGTTATGTGATTATCTGTTATATGTGCACATGTTTGTTTGGCGGTTGAGGCTTATCTGCTTTGTGCGAAAGCCAATAGACCTGGGCATTCCAACCTGTTGGTTGTGGGTCGTGAGTATTCCATCCCGAGGATGATTGGACTCATAGTATGTGGGCATTCCAACCTGTTGGTTGTGGGCCTGGGGGTATTCCATCCCGAGGATGATTGGACCCATAGTATGTTGGCATTCCAACCGATTGGTTGAGGGCTTGGGGTATTCCAACCCGATGGTTGACTGGACCATTAGTATGTTGTTTATGATTATATGTGTATTGTCGTGGGTATGGGTATTTTGGGGGAACTCACTAAGCTTTCGGGCTTACAGTTTCATTTTATTGTTTCAGGTACATCAGGGGATCGCGGCAAGGCGAAGGCGTGATCGTACAACTCCTCATGTTTTATTTATGTTTCTGGGGAAAATTCTGATATTAGACTATTTTGAAAACAAATTTGTAATAACTACTGGTTTTAAATGTTTTGGAAAAGTTTTCAATTAGATTGAATTTTTGGGTGTTACAAGGGGCCGAATGTATCATTTTGGGCGAAGTTTTATTATGGGACGGGAGTTAAGACTCCTCATTTCCCTCCCTATCCGGTTGAATGATCCATCTCAAGGAAAACCTAAACCTAAATCATATTCTACAACCGCCACCACCTCATGCGAGCCTCTCAGCCACCACCTCTACTCCGTTCGTTTTCCCATCAGACAACGTTGCCAATCTTGTATCCCCTGCCTTCGGCCGCCGACAACGATGAAGAGCCTCACGTTCAGTTTGAATCTATGGGCCGCTGGAATCGTCTAGCATGGCCGCTGCTTTGTCAATGAACGCAGCCGTCTTTTGCCGCTGCTGCCCCGCTGCCAACGAAGCTGTGAACCGCAAGGACCGCCATATTCTTCTTCTTCGTCGGTGTCTGTTCAGACCTGTCATCTGCCGCTGCCGCCTGTGCGATCCTTTTTGCTGCTCCGGTCAACATCCGCCACCCCGAGGGAGGCTGTTGTCGGTGTTTCATGTCACACCCCCAAACCGGAACGGCGGAAACGTTCGGGGGTGGATGACGTCATATTTAGTATCACAACAATTGCATCATAGTAATCAAAGTACACACAACCATTACATTGAATATATAAAAAGGTATTTACATCTGTTTGCTTCATATATATATACATCAAAAGTAGAAAAATAAAGACGAGACTATATACGCTCCGTCTTCTCAAAAGTCTGTCGAGGTACCTGTCTACTGATTTCCTGAGAATACAAGCGGTTTTGAAAAGAGAGTATTAGCATAAAACCTATCATTGAATCTGTAAAATGTAAACCTATCATTGAATCTGTAAAATGTTTGTATGCTTCCCAAGAAAATCCAATATTTTCTAACATATATGTTTATTACTGTGTTCTGTAGTAGTGTATAATGTATTAGTTTGTATGTCTGGTTACCACCAGCTGTATTGTATCACGTTGTTTTGAATGAAAAATCCCTTTGTATGAAAACCCTGGCTATCACCAGTAATGTATAGAATGTTCTGTTTGAAAACCCTGGTTACCACCAGTATGTATAGTAGTTTCAGTACTTAAAATAAAACTACGAGTTAAAATCCCTGAAATCCTCCAGTTGTATTATGAACTAGTTTTATTAATGAAAATAAAACTAAATAAGAATGAAATCCCATAAACAATAAGGTTATTTTATACTATTGTGATTCGTATAACCATGCACCAATCTTTCGAAGAACAGTTTATAAAAATGCCACACGCTCGTTATGATTATGAAATTAGCGTGATATGACCTAGTGACCTTTACGACGTTCTTCAAGTGTCGGATAAATGACATTTGTCACCCCAGGCATGCCTGCCTAACTGTAGCTAGCAGTTCAGGTGTGGGATTGTCAGTCCCGAATAGATCTATTCACAAATCTCACGCTCTCCCTCTAGGAGACTCTGGTTATACTATGATAGGATTTAACCTGTACCCCGAAAGGTACAATTGAAGAGTTGTCTCACAATCATGTATTAACCAGTTTACGTGTAGTTCTGTATTGTTCTATTGTGTTTGAATCCATTTGTATACTTTGTAGAGTTGTCTCATAAACTAAGTCTGTCATAGTATATATGCCTGTAAATGTTAAACCGTGTATTGGAATCCCAAACTATACCTATTATAGTTTGTGTGTATGTTATGTACTTGGTTTGTGTTTTGATCTGAAAACTATGCAATTTTGCTTGTAAGTTGAAAATGTCCCTTATGCTCAGCATGTTACAAAAGGGATAAAACATCTAAATATTTTTAAAAAATGTGGAAACCGTATGGTTGTATCAGTTGCATCAGTTTTAAACGTGTTGAAATCCTTTTGTATAAATTCACAAAATCATTTGTGTTTGGCTTGTACTCTCCCCCTGAAAACGTTAAAATAGTAAAAGCATAAGGGTATGAACTCACTGTTGGTCGTGTGATTAGTCGGATAGCGAGACTAGGAGTGAAAACCCTTGGTTGGATGCACGCGGTACTTAACGGGATCCTAATCAACAATTAAATACATAATTGTATTTTATTAGCGAAACCATTATTTATAGTGTTAGAAAAACACTTGTTTTCGGTTTAGGAATGTTACCGGGACTCGATTGAATTGAGGAAAGTGGGTTTTCAGCCAAGTTCACCACTTAAGAAGGGTTTGCGGCCGTAAAGGGATTACGACTATAAACGGTTCTCGGCCGTGAACAGCCCCTTGAAGGGTTTACGGCCGTGAACGGTGTTCTTGAAGGAACTTTGAAGATTTGAAGGGTGTACGGCCGTAAACAGTTTGCGGTCCTTGAAGATTTGAAGCGTGTACGGCCGTAAACTTAAGAGCAATGATGTTGGATTCGATGAAAAACACATTTTAGATGCTCCAAAACAACCTCCAAATATGATTCTTGATGATTTTCGAAAGAAAAGAGGGTGTTTTGGTGTTTACGGTTGAGAGGTTAGAGAGAGAGAGAGAGTGTGTGTGTGTGTGGGAGAGTTTTCGGCTAGAAAAGTGTAAATGAGGGATAGATGCTCATATTTATAGGGGGGTTCCATGGTCGGTGGTGGGGCCACCGGTCGCTAACCGTAAACGGGTTTACGGCCGTGAACATCACTCAGGCCGAAAACTATTGATTTTTCAAAGGAAACTCGGGTTTTTCGCATGATTTCGGTTCCGACTCATATATAAACGTCAATTATATAGCTAAATGATTTTCCAAACCAAAGGAATTTGACGGAACTCAATAAAATTCAAATTTTATTAACGGAATCGGGCTAACATTGACGGAAAAAGATTCGGGTTGTCACATCATCCCCCCGATAGAGGGAATTTCGTCCCGAAATTCAAACGTAGAATACAAATCATGGACTCGGAAAGAGATGAGGATACTTCTGTTGCATTGAATCTTCTTGCTCCCAAGTGAATTCAGGTCCCCGCTTGGCATTCCAGCGGACCTTCACTATCGGTATGCGACTTTGTTTTGTTCTTTTGACTTCTCGATCCATGATTTCGACTGGTTCTTCCATGAAATTAAGTTTCTCATTGATCTCGATCTCATCAAGGGGGATCACAAGTGTTTCGTCGGATAGACACTTTTTAAGGTTCGAGACGTGGAAGACATGATGGATATTGCTAAGCTCTTAGGGTAAACGAAGTTTGTATGCTACGGGACCGATACTAGCGAGGATCTTGAATGGTCCTATGTATATTGGATTCAGATTTCCATGCTTTCCAAAGAGTATCATGCCTTTCCAGGGTGAGACCTTCAAAAGAACACGGTCATCAACCTGGAAATCCAAAGGTTTTCGTCTCTTATCGGCGTAGCTCTTTTGTCTATCTCTTGAAGCTTTTAGTCGTTCCCGGATTTGTATGATCTTTTCTGTAGTTTCTCGAATGATTTCTGGGCCTGTGAGAGTGCTATCGGGGACTTGACCTTTAGCTAGTTGCGTGTCGCCCACCTCATCCCAACACAGAGGGGATATGCATTTACAGCCATAAAGGGCTTCAAACGGCGCAACCTTGATGCTGGTATGGTAGCTGTTGTTGTAGGAGAACTCAACCAAGGACAAATGGGTGTCCCATGACTTACCAAAGTCTATGACACATGCTCTCAACATGTCTTCCAATGTCTGAATGGTCCTCTCACTCTGCCCATCTGTCTGTGGATGGTAAGCCGTGCTCATATCCAGTTTAGTTCCAAGAGCCTTCTGCAGTGACTGTCAAAATCTCGAGGTGAATCTGCTATCCCGATCGGAGATAATGGACACAGGTACACCATGCAGACGAACTACCTATTGGATGTAGATTCGTGTAAGTCTCTCCATCTTGAATGTCTCTTTGATTGGTAGGAAGTGGGCGGATTTAGTCAGTCGATCGACAATTACCCAGATGATATGGTACCCACTCGGAGACTTGGGCAACTTAGTGATGAAATCCATCGTAATCCTTTTCCACTTCCACTTAGGTATTTCTGGCTGCTGAAGTAGACCTGAGGGCTTTTGATATTCCACCTTCACCTTGGCGCAAGTCAGGCACTTGCCCACGAAGGTAGCTATCTCTGCTTTCATGTTTGGCCACCAATAAATCTTTTTGAGATCCAGGTACATCTTATCCGAACCTGGGTGAACGTAGTATCTAGTCTTGTGAGCTTCGTTCATGACAACCTCCCTGTAACCGCCGAACTTTGGGATCCAGATCCGGTTCATGAAATAGTAAACTCCGCCTCCTATGATCTCCAAGTTCTTTTCCATTCCCCTCAAGGCTTCACTCGACAAGTTCTCTGGTTTTAAGGCTTCCAGCTGAGCCTCTCTGATTTGAGCGGACATATAGGACTGGATGGTCACTGTCAGTGCCTTCACTCTACGACCTGAATACTCTTTCCGGCTGAGGGCATCCGCTACCACATTGGCCTTGCCGAGATGGTAACGTATTTCGCACTCGTAATCACTGAGTAGCTCCACCCTTCGCCGTTGCCTCATGTTCAACTCTTTCTGATCGAAGATATGTTGTAGGGTCTTATGGTCGGTGAAGACAGTACACTTGGTTCCGTAGAGATAATGTCTCCAAATCTTTAACGCAAAGACCACTGCTCCCAACTCTAGATCGTGAGTTGTGTAATTGACTTCGTGTGCTTTCAGCTGTCTTGAGGCGTAGGCAATAACCTTTCCTCGCTGCATGAGCACACAGCCTAGGCCCTGAGTGGATGCATCACAGTAGACCACGAAGTCCTCCGTCCCTTCAGGCAGAGACAAGATAGGTGCGCTGCATAGGGACTGCTTCAATGTTTGAAACACAGTGTCTTGCTTTTCTCCCCAACAAAAGGGTACACCTTTCTGAGTCAGGGTGGTTAAAGGCTTAGCAATCCTATAGAAATTATGGATAAATCTGCGATAGTAGCCAGCGAAACCCAAGAATTGACGGATTTCTGTGGGCGTCTTCGGTGCTGACCAATTCTCAATCGCTTTGATTTTGGAAGGGTCCACGTGTATGCCTTCCTTTCTAACCATGTGACCAAGGAAAGTTACTTTTCTGATCCAGAATTCGCACTTTGAAAACTTTGCATAAAGTTTCTCCGCCCTTAGTGTTTCTAACACTAGCCTCAAGTGTTGTCTATGATCTTCCTCACTCCGAGAGTAGACAAGTATATCATCAATGAACACGATTACGAACTTTTCTAGGAAAGGGCGGCACACCCGATTCATCAGATCCATGAATACCGCTGGTGCGTTGGTTAGACCAAAAGGCATTACTACAAACTCGTAGTGACCATACCGAGTCCAAAATGTTGTCTTAGGGACATCACTCTCATGGAATCGTAGTTGATGGTACCCTGATCTTAGGTCTATCTTTGAGAAGTAACCGGCTCCTTGAAGTTGATCGAAGAGGTCGTCGATTCTGGGTAGGGGATAACGGTTCTTGATGGTAAGCTTGTTCAGTTCACGATAATCTATGGACATCTGAAAGGATCCATCTTTATTCTTCACAAACAAGACCGGGGATCCCCAGGGTGAGGAACTTGGTCTGATGAATCCCTTGATGAGTAGTTCATTGAGCTAGTTGGATAACTCTTGCATTTCTGCCAGTGCTAGACGGTATGGGGATTTAGCTATGGGCGTAGCTCCGGGAATTAAGTCGATACAGAACTCGACTTGGCGCTCGGGAGGGATTCCGGGAAGATCTTCGGGGAAGACATCCGGAAAGTTGCAGACTTCGGGGATGCTCTCGAGGTCTTTAACTTTTTGCTTGTCATCAATGACATGGGCTAGGAATGCATGACACTCTTTTCGCAGATATTTCTGGGCTTGGATGCATGAAATGATACGAAGGTTTGAGCTGAGTTTATCACCGTAGACTATGAGGGCTTCGCCCGTGGGCAGATTGAGACGAATGGCTTTTTCATAGCAAAGGATAACAACACGATTGGGGCTCAACCAATCCATGCCGATGATGACGTCGAAGCTTTTTATGGAAACTGGCATAAGGTCGATTGGGAAGGAATGGTCGTTTAGGGTAAGGGTACAACCTATAAATATGTTGTTAGTGCTCTCTTTCTTTCCCTTAGCCATCTCAACGGTAAATGTTTCGGTTAAAGGTCGGGATTTATATTGGAGTAGATGCTTAAATGCATGACTAACAAAACTTCTCTCCGCACCAGAATCAAAAAGAATGAATGCATAAGAGTTGTCGAGGAGGAACGTACCCGTAACAACGGTGGGATCAACAACTGCCTCCTCTTGTCCCATCGCTAGCACTCTCCCTGTGTTGCCAGCTGTTGTTTCCTTGGGGCAATTCCTCTTGAAGTGCCCAATCTCCCCACAGCCATAACAGGCTTGACTAATGCCTGCTCCAGGAGCCTGATTGGTTGGTTGGGCTGGTGTCTTGCAAAATCGAGTTGTGTGCCCCTTCTTGCCACAACTATTGGATAACATCTCGCGGCACTGCCCATGATGATGAAAGTTGCACTTGTCACACCTTGGAAGGGTACCAACATATCTACTGGCAGGTGCTTGAGTTGCAGGAATAACAGCAGGATTGGTAGCAACATGAACTGCCACAACTTGTTGTTTCTTGGAGGGCTCCTGCGAAGATTGACCCTTTCGCTTGTTCCAAAACTTTTTCTTCCCACCACTCGCCTTTGGTGGTTCGGGAGCAGCTGCCATTTCATCGAGATCAAACCCGTGATCTATCAGGGTCTGTGCTAAACACTTGGCGCTGTCGAAATTGGAGGGTTTAGCAGCCAAAACATTCCCCTAAGTTGGGGGTGTCAATCCCCAAATGTACCTCTCTATTTTCTTGCTTTCCGGGGTGACCATCCCCGGACAAAGAAGAGCCAGATTGCAGAATCTAGTTGTATAAGTGGAAATGTCGGAACCCTTCATCTTTAGATTCCAGAGCTCGTGCTCTAACTTCTGCATCTCGCCCCTTGGGCAGTACTCAGCAAGCATTATCTCTTTTATGCTTTCCCAACCCATGACATTTGCTACCAGCAGAGTTAGGGATTTGACCCGGCCCTTTCACCAAGTCAATGCTCTATCAGTGAAGGAGCAGGCTGCAAACTTCACCTTTGTTTGCCTCAGAACATGAGCAAATCTCGAAAATGGATTCGATCTTCTCAAACCATCGGGTTAGGGCAATGACTCCTCCATTACCATCGAAAGATTTAGGCTTGGAATTCATGAAGTCTTTATAGGAACACTCCTTCGGGTGTCCCTTATTGCCGTCAAGATTCTGGGAATGGGTGCTATTTCCTGATCCACTAGTACTACCAGGGTTTATCTGCACCATCACGGCAGCCACAACGGCTGTAACTGCTGCCTGGAACATGGCAGGATCGAACTGAGGAGGTGGTACCGACGGAGGGTTGTTGTTCTTCCTGTTGGGTATCTTTCTGGGAGACATCTTTTTCTAAAAGATACAAGGGGAAAATGACGATAAGCCTCCTATATGATCATGAGTTGAATACTTTCGAGCAAGATATACAATAATAAAGACCTATAATGATAGCTACTAACAATAACAAGGAATTTCAGGTCTTTCGTTTATAAGGATTTATACTACTAGTGATGACTCTGTGCAGTGTTATAGTACCATAAAATACTCCTATAGTATTTTAACTATGTGCTTCATTTGTATATGATTTGGTGGTTTTAGACTTGTTGCGACACCACAGTCACTCCCAAACACATGTTGGTCATATCTCAGATAAATATAGTTGATCAGGTTATATTGGCCCGACATATGACTACATAACTATCCAGGTTTAACCGCAGTGTCCAACTTGTCCTAAATACTTTTATGTAGTTCTTACTATGTTAGCCTCTTGTACGTATGTATACTTGTATACTTCCTGTAAAAATACTTGTATTTTTAAAGTATACTTTTAGTTTCAGAGCACTTCGGCCCCTTTAGAGTTTATAGTTGTATACCATGTAAGGTTCGGTATACTTAGTTCACTATAAAGAATAGCTCTAATACCAATCTGTCACACCCCCAAACCGGAACGGTGGAAACGTTTGGGGGTGGACGACGTCATATGTAGTATCACAACAATTGCATCAAAGTAATCAAAGTAAACACAACCATTACATTGAATATATAAAAAGGTATTTACATCTGTTTGCTTCATATTTATATACATCAAAAGTTGCAAAATAAAGACGAGACTCTATACGCTCCGTCTTCTCAAAAGTCTGCTGAGGCACCTGTCTATTGATTTCCTAAGAATACAAGCGGTTTTGAAAAGAGAGTATCAGCATAAAAGCTGGTGAGTTCATAAGCATGTTTTTGTAATGAAAATCTATCATTGAATCTGTAAAATGTTTGTATGCTTCCCAAGAAAATCCAATATTTTATAACATATATGTTTATTACTGTGTTCTGTAGTAGTGTATAATGTATTAGTTTGTATGTCTGGTTACCACCAGCTATATTGTATCACGTTGTTTTCAATGAAAAATCCCTTTGTATGAAAATCCTAGCTATCACCAGTAATGTATAGAATGTTCTGTTTGAAAACCGTGGTTACTACCAGTATGTATAGTAGTTTCAGTACTTAAAATAAAACTACGAGTTGAAATCCCTGGAATCCTCCAGTTGTATTATGAACTAGTTTTATTAATGAAAATAAAACTAAATAAGAATAGATCTTTTCACAAATCTCACGCTCTCCCTCCAGGAGACTCTGGTTATACTATGATAGGATTTAACCTGTACCCCGAAAGGTCTAATTGAAGAGTTGTCTCACAATCCTGTATTAACTAGTTTACGTGTAGTTCTGTATTGTTCTATTGTGTTTGAATCCGTTTGTATACTTTGTAGAGTAATAATTATACTTAAATAATTATTTAGTAATGTATTCTTGTTACCCGAGAAATATCATTGAATATCATAAACTAAGTCTGTCATAGTATATATGCCTGTAAATGTTAAACCGTGTATTGAAACCCCAAACTATACCTATTATAGTTTGTGTGTATGTTATGTACTTGGTTTGTGTTTTGATCTGAAAACTATGCAATTTTGCTTGTAAGTTGAAAACGTCCCTTATGCTCAGCATGTTACAAAAGGGATAAAACATCTGAATTGATGAGATTAAAACGTTTAGATCGATAGGATTCTTAAACAGATAAATCAAGAACACAATGAAAATAAGAACACCAGATGAATCAATGCTTATGTCGAATGATTAATAAGTCACGACCTCAGAAGAACTTTATGAAGAATTGCTACTGTAGAGGTGGGCTAGGGTTACAATACGATCAAAGATAATCAACTATCAAAAGCGTACATACTAAGGTGCATGCATGCACTATATAAAGTAAACCCTAATAAATGTAATACGACTGGATAGGCCCAAATTCGAGAACACAATAGACCTAGACAAAAGGCCCAATGACGCAACACTTCATAACTCAACAATCTCCCCCTTTGCGTCAATTAAGGCGAGAGATTACTGATGCAGAACCTGTGTGGTCTTCTTTACGGTTTTGAACATCTTCGGTATAATAGCGAGAATAGTGCGTCGAAAGTTGATATACCACAAAAGCATGTCATTGAAGATCTTCTTTGCAGCATCATCATTGCATTTACATCTGTTGATTATATCTAGAATATGTTCAAGAGTAACAGTGGAAAATAGATGCTTGTCAGACAAGGCGAACATGCACTTTTGTGGAGGAGCCGAGCCTCCAACATATTTAGTAAACATCACCGTTTGATGTTCGGTGTCAATCTTGCCCATACGCATCTTGTTCACATCACTAGCCTTGCCAATGGGTCTGACAATGGGCTTCTTCCTCAGAGCCGAAGCAATCTCCTGATCAAGCTTCGCTACTTCATGTATATACGACACCAACATTCTCTTTATGTGATCAAGAATGGGTTCGTACTTCTGCTCATTTGACAAATGTTAGTCAACAGAATCTAGTCATGAGGATTGAGATTCGGCGAATCTGCAAGAGAAATTTAATGGACTGAATCATCCGAACCATGAGTAACCCGGAACTTCACATTAATAAATTTCCCCGCAACAACTGGCTTCAAAACCTTGACCGTAGTAATCTTCTTTGCACTCCAGGTCAAATACTGAGGTTGCGAGAAAGAAATGTAGTAATCAATCAGTTCTCTATCAACCTTCGGGTCAGGTGAGGGAACAGAAGCGATTGGCTCAAAACAATGAAAAACGAATGCCCTTCGGGTGATCGGCATATCAAATTGCAAGACTTTAGAATTAACCAAGTCAAAGGAAATGACTGGTTCAAGCCAATGAGTACTTGGGGATTCAATCGCTTCCTTCAGCAGGTTTTCCAATGTCCATAATGGAAAAAGAGATTTACTTCGTTCCAAAATTTCATGGGCATCTTTAACTTGTTGGATTAGTGTCTAAGTCCATAACTATAATTGGTATGTACTTGACCCGACTCGGCATGGTCAATTTGGGTTGCATGGCATCGGAACATTTGGATAGACCGTTTATGAGGAAAAGACATTTTGTGACATATTAATATATTATAAGTTCTAATATATTAATATGAAATCATGTTATTTAATTAGTATTGATCAAGAATTAATTTGGACTTAATTTAGTGATCAAAAAGAGACTAATTAAATATATGGGGATTGATTGTGTAAATCATTCATTCTTATATATGTGGGCTTATGATCCAAGATTCCTTTATGTTGGGTTTAACCCATGTGGTGATCCATGGATACTCCATGGAGGTTAAAACCCATGGAGCATAAGGAATGGGTAAAGTCATGAGTTACATGGTGTAACCCTAATAGCCACACTATAGAAGAACCCCTTTAGTTAAAAAAATTGGCACTAGTGATACATATTTTGAGGGCTAGCCGATTTGAACATGTATGTCTTCTTCTCATGGTTATTCCAAGAGTTCATGATGTTGTGTGAACCATTTGAGGTGTCACACTTGGGGCACTAGGCTCTCAAGCTTCATGGAGTCAAGCAACAACAACAAGGTATGTATTCTATCTATTTTAGTATCCTAGTATCAATGTTTTGGTATGCTAGTTAGGATAATACCTTGGATAATCATATTTGCATGTATAATAGAGAAAACATAGATCCAAGGTATTTAGGGTTGCATGTACACTTAGGAGTTTTAGAATGCTCAAAACCCATCATAACTTTCCTTTCCCTCTCTTCGGTTTCACAGGTTTGCTTCAACAACTCTTCTTGATTCAAATCATCTTCTACTCCACTTTTACCAACAATTTTCTTTCCTTTATCTTGAACAGTTGAACCCGAAGCTTCATTATCCTTCGGTTCTGTGGTGACACTTGGTTTAACAGGAGGAGTTGGAGGATTTTCGGTCGTTGGAGTTTGGCTTTTAGGGGTTTGTTTTGGTGGATCTTGACTTGCTTCTCCCCTTTGTTTTGGAGGGACGTACGCCTTCGAAACACCCTCGATTCGGCTCAAAACGTCAAGTGCAGGTCTCAATTTTTCAGCCAAACGTCTCCTGATGGTGATTGTGACAACTGTATCATGGGAATCTAGGAGATCGACCAGAAGAGCATGAATATCAGTAACACAGGTTTTCACAACTGTATGTTCAGTCTTGAGATCAGCAATCTCTTTCTGTGCTTCGGTGAGCTTGATAGACTGAGTTTTTAGCAATGTGGCTTGTCGAGCGACCTCATCCATCACTTTATTTTCCATAGCTAGATCAGCCTGGAGTTTGTCTAAACGAGAGTTGATAGACTTATTGAGCGCCGAGTGATCAGTTTGGATGTCAGAGCGAACAGTTTCAAGCTTTACTAGTTCGGCTTGGAGAGAAGAAACAAGCTTATCGACAGAAGAAGTCACTGTGGTTACATGTTGCTGCGAATCAGCTTGTAGAGACTGCAAAAATGCTTTAGCATCGGCCATTAGTTTTTCGAATTTTTTGGCCGCTGTCTTAGTGGATTCATCAACGGCTTTGGTTGCTTTCTCGATTGAATTTTCATGCTGCTGAACCAAAGTGGCTACTAAAGCTTGAATAGCAGCATCAGAATATGCTGAATTAGAGGATTGAGATGAAGAGGCAAGGAAAGTATCAAGCTTCTCATTTAACTCCTTAAGATGCCTCTTGGTGACAGGGGCATCATCATCGTCATCACTTTGAACAGTGTAGGGACTGTAGTGAAAAGAATCAAAATCCATATCAGTGCCACCAAGAACAGTATTCGATTCGTCTGAGTTGATTGGTGACAAAGGTTTTGAGGTAATGGGGGTTTTAACACCTGAAGTTTGTGCCCCCGCATCAGATGCATTGACAGGAGGTGTAGGTACAGTAGAAGTAGTCGTGGTGGTTGCTTCGGTGAGTAATGGTGGTGGTAGAGGTGTAGAAGTAGGAATTTGAGTGGAAGTTGGAGGAGGGCATGGAGCGATTGAAATCGAAACAGTAGTGTGATGAGGAGAAGGAGTTGGAGATGAAATAGTGTTTGTAGGAATTACCTCTGGAGAGACTTCTCGGACCGAATCATCAGACTTATCTTGCTCCGGCTCTTGTTCAACTTCAACATCTTGGTTTGAAGGAATGTATTCACTGTCACTAGATTATGGAGCTTTCGCCTTGTGTGCCATCTTTTTCAGCTTGCACTTCTTAAGAGCCGAAGGGTCTGCAGTGGAACCCTTTCGCTTCTTTGGTGTGACAGGTTTAGAAGAGGGCCCTTCTTGAATTTCCTTCCTTGTATCCCCTTTCTTGCCCCGTTTGGCTGGTTTATCAGCCATATCAAGCGATTGTTGCATCTTTGGGGTTAACGGTATCGGTCCTAAGGCTGGAAGCTTTTTGTACTCATTGATTAGCTTGCTGGCCTTTGAAACACACTGATACATGGACTCCGGAATTGAACCGATAAAAGGAAATTTGGTGAAATCAGCCACAATGATTTTTGTGGTGCGAAATGTAGCAATCGCAGACTTTAAGGAATCTGCCATAACTGGAACTTGGAACTTCTCCATTACTCGTTGAGTGATAATCGTCCAGAATCTCCCACAAGAAATCTCAGTGTGACGAGATGAAGAATTCAAACTTTGAATCAACTGAGCCCAGAGAATCGACCCATAGTCAAGGTTGATTCCATGATACAGACCATAGAGAATGGTCATGAAACCCTTGCTAGCACCATCAGAACCTGCAACACGTTCAGAAAAACTCTTCGATAGAAGAGTAAACAACCCATTCCATTCAGGAGGAAGGCAGGACTTCTTAACCTTGGTAATTGTAGTGAGAATGTCGTTATACCCCATGTTATAGAACATCTCGAAGAGTTGTATAGTGGAAATCGAGTCGGGGTTCACCAATGAGTCTGCAGAGGGTAGCCCTAAAAGAGAACAAAATCTAGCCTTCGAGACTGAAGTCTTCTTATCAAAAATCTCAAATAAAATTATTTCATCGGCCTTGATGTATTTTGCAAAAGAATAAACCTGAGAAAGAAGAGACATTGGAACAACATTGACTTTGGTAAGGGCATTAACCAATGGTGAGTATTTCAGACATTCGACAATCTGCAGCATGTAGGGATCATAGGAGTAAGGCACCAAGTTGATAATCAGATTCTGGTTGGGCTTGATTGTAAGGTGAGAGGATTGAGTGGTGTTTTCTTGAATGGAAGAATAGTCTGCCATTGTTGAAGCTTGGTGGGGAAGATGAAGAGTAGAAGAGAAGAAATTGCCTTGTGAAGGTTGTAAAGATGAGAATGGAATGAAGGAAAATCCTTTATACAATTTCCAGGAGAGAGAAAGTTCTCTTAATGATGATGGCGTGACGTACTGAAACGACGCCTAAAAAGTAGCGATTTGACAACTGTCGTTCCCCAAAAAGCGTGTCAGGCGGCGTGATGATAGGGTTAACGTTTCAAATTCATGCGCCCTTTTCAAAGTCTTATCCATTCATCTTCTCTGTAGAGTAACCAATCGTTTCAAATTCCCTTTCGAAACTAATTCTCCCATTTCGCCTTATATTCCAAAAAGATTGATTGAGCATCTGTCACTTCTTTAATAATAAGACCACCGTTGTGTTGTAGAGGCAAAACAACAAGTCAGAAAATTGCCATTGAAACAATGAACCAGACTTTGGAAGATCATAAAGAACTTCGTGCAAGAGTGTGCCAAAGAAAAAGAAATAAAGCAAGTTATTTATGTGGGATATTAGTGATGTCTTTTAAAGACACAAAATTGTGGATCCCGGGCATGAATCGCTTCCTTCAAAGTCAAGAGAGACTAAGAAGTGTCTGTGTGGTTTCCCGTTGAAGTACAATCAAATGCTTGTTAAGAAGAAATGATAGGCATCTTTTCAAGATTTGGTTATAAGGGTGGCTTTTGCTTCAACTGAACTACAGACCTTGATATAAGACCGAAAGTTGAGTGAAGTACTTGTGTGGCCTGTGTAGCCAAAAAATCAAGTAGGTGGGTTCATTTTTCAGTGACTTGGTGATAATATAGAAATCTCCAAACAAAATTAAAACTGGATCTTTTGGGTAGAGATGTCCTTGTGTTGGAGTATTTCATAAAGATCTCATAAAGTGAAATAAAAGAGATTTCATGGTACCGACCACAAATGTGGTTTCGTTAATACATGGGTGAAAACTAGAACATTTGATTGTTCACCGTCAATTTAGTTAATGTATTGGATTGTGGGTTTCACTTAGTACGTGGTGAAACGAAACTAAGATCATTAACACAGATTTTGTATAACCATAAACCTCAATGGTAAATGCAGAGAGTCTCAAGGGTTACGATTATGAAACATAATGAGATGGAGAAAAGTATAAAGGTGGTTAAGGAACTGAAAGTACCTCTGCTATACAATAAGGACCGAGTAGATAACTCTTAACTCAGTGTGAGAGGAGTAATGTAGCTCATTACATAAGTGATTTTGCAGCCTGATTGGGAAGAAACGATTTGTATATATCGAATCAGTAAGGCTTCACTTAGAGTTTGTGAGGATTTGGACAACATGCAGCAGCATGCTTCTAGGGACACTTAGCTAGTATACAGAGTAAGAATATATACCTTCCCCATGATTCATGGTTGAGACACGCAACAAGTTTGATAGAATTCAAAGGAAATACAAGAAAATATTTTTGTGTTTTGATAGATAAATAAAAAAAAGGAAAAGTATTTTTGTATTTTTGATGTTTCTAAAAAAATGACATAAAAACAAAAGAAGAAAAATATTTTTGTATTTTCAGATTTTTCTGAAAAAGACATAAAAACAGAAAGGAAAAACAAGGAAAAATAAGTGTACAAAAAGTATACATAAAGAATCAGCCGAGCGTTCGCCTTTGTATAGATTAGGCGAAATATACCGAGCGTTCGGTTCAATTCGGTTACCGAAAAATCCGGAACCGAAATAGATCGAGCGTTCGCTCTATTTCGCTTGTTAAATTTTAAAGAGGCGAAAGCGAAAGTGAAGCTTAATGAATCGAAGATGCGTTCGGTACAGATTCAGCTTCCATCATTCCTAAGCCTTGGAGTATTCTATTGAAGGTTGCTTCAGGCAAAGCTTTCGTGAAATGTCAGCCAATTGATCAGCAGATCGAACGAAGTGAACTTCGATATTACCATCTTGTACGTGATCCTTGATGAAGTGATATCGCAGTGCAATATGTTTCGTCTTGGAATGCTGCATTGGGTTGTGACAAATACGGATTTCACTTTCTGAGTCACAATATAGGGGAATTATCTTCATATTCAGGCCATAATCTCTTAGTTGGCTTTGGATCCAGAAGACCTATGAGGTACAACATGCTGTTGCAATATACTTAGCTTCGGCAGTGGATAGGGATATACAAGTTTGTTTCTTGGACTGCCAGCTGATGAGTTTACCATCAAGAAATTAACAACCTCCAGTTGTGCTCTTTCGGTTTAGACCACATCCTCCAAGATCAGCATCATAGAATGCTTGAACAAAGAAGCCTGATTTGGATGGATACCATATTCCGAGAGACGAGGTTCGCTTCAGATGTTCTTAACAGCGACCATGTGAGGTTCGCGTGGATTGGCTTGAAACCTGGCACAATAACAAACAGAAAACATAATATCCGGTCTACTAGCTGTAAGATACATTATGACCCTATTATCTGACGATAGAGAGTCATGTCAGCAGCTGGTTTATCCAGGGATGGTGTCAGCTTCGTCCCGAACGCCATTGGAACCTTTACTCTTGAGTCTCCCATCATGCCAAAATTTGCCAGTAATGTCTTTGTGTAAGCCTACTGGTTGATAAAAATGCCTTCTGGTCCCTGTCTTATGTTCAGGCCAAGGAAAAAGTTAATTGGACCCATTGAGCTCATCTCAAACTTAGTCTCCATCAATTTTCGGAATTCAGCTGTTAAGCTGGGATTTGTAGAACCGAAGATGATGTCATCGACATCAATTTGGACTATCATTAGGTGGTCATCCTCTTTCTTGCGAAAGAAGGTTGGGTCAACCGAACCTTGTTTGAATTTAGACATTTTCAGAAAACGAGTTAAAGTTTCATACCAGGCTTTGGGGCTTGCTTTAGAAGGTAAACTGCTTTGTCAAGAATGTAGCAATGATCAGGATATTTCTCATTCACGAAACCCGGTGGTTGTTCAACATATACAGTTTCTTCCAATTCCCCATTCAGGAAAGCACACTTAACGTCCATTTGAAAAACTTCAAAATTCTTGTGTGCTGCGTATGCTAGAAAGATACGCAAGGATTCTAACCTTGCAACTGGAGCGAAGGTTTCTTCATAATCGATCCCTTCTTCCTGATAATATCCTTTCACTACAAGTCTCGCTTTGTTCCGTATCACATTCCCTTCTTTATCCATCTTATTACGGAATACCCATTTTAAACCAACTACGGATGCATCCTTTGGAGTAGGAATCAGTCTCCAGACTCAGTTTCTCTCAAACTCGTTGAGTTCGTCTTGCGTAGCCTGTACCCAATCAGAATGATCGAGTGCAGTGTAGACGATTTTCGGTTCTATCTTGGAGACAAACGAATTAAACATGCAATATTCCACTTGTGAGAATAAAGAAGTTTGTTTCGGTTTAACTTGAGAGCGTGTGAGGACTCCCTCAGATGATTTATCAATCACTTGTGTTTTCGGATGATCTCTTGTCCATTTAGTGAGTGGAGGGTAATCTGGATCATAGGCATGATCTAGTTCAGCATTTACTTCCTCTTCAAATTCTGACTGAACGTCTGAATTATCATTTGTATTCTGATTCTCCTCCTCGAATGATGAGACGGTTTCAACATCAGGTTCAGAATTCTCCTCCTCGATTGGACTTTCATGGGTCTTGGTTGGAGATGAGTTATCCCCCTGGAGAGGCGAAGCTTGTTTACGTAGAGGAGGCGAATCCTCCCCCTGCAGTGGCGTGCTGTCTTTTGGAGTGCTATCATTTGGCGTGCTTGAAGCATGAGGTTCGCTTGGACTCTGGGGTTCACTTTCCATGTCTTTTGCAGCGTCATTGATTATCGTCTTTAGGTTATCGATTTTGTTATCGGCTGCATTTGCTTCAGAGTGGATGGCCTTTTTGTTGGATTAATGTCTAAGTCCATAACTATATTTGGTATGTACTTGACCCGACCCGGCATGGTCCATTTGGGTTGCACTTCACCGACACAATTTATATGGATAGTCTTTTGAGAATAGTATATTTATGATTTATATTAATATATTATAAGTTCTAATATATTAATATGGAATCATATTATTTAATTAGTATTGATCAAGAATTAATTTAGAATTAATTAAGTGATCAAAAAGAACTAATTAAATATAGACTCTTATATATATGGAATGGGCCAAGTTCATTTAGGTTGGGCTAAGCTTTCATGGATGGTCCATGGAGCTTTTAACCCATGGATCCTATGTAAATGAAAGGTCATGGGTATTAGGGTTTACATGGATGTAACCCTAATCCTCCATAATATATATAAAGGGGTCCTTGGCTCACAAAATTGGCACAAGTGTGTGAAAATAAGAGTGGGCCGATTTTAGTGTGCATACATATTCTCTCAAGTTCTTCCAAGGTGTTTTGGTGATTTGTGATTCCATTTGAGGCTTCCACACTATTGGGGATAAGCTCTTAAAGCTTGAAGACATCAAGCTATATCAAAAGGTATGTCATCTAACTAGAACTTTGTAGTATAGGTGCTTCATAATATGCTAGTTAGGATGAAACCTTGGAATAGTTAATATTTGCATGTATAATAGAGAAAACATAGATCCAAGGTTTATAGGGTTGCATGTATACCATAGGAGTGTTAGAATGCTCAAAACCCAACAGTGGTATCAGAGCCATGGGTTGTTTTCTGTTATATTGATGCAAATGTTTTATTTTCAAGTTGAAAAAAAAAGAAAAAAAAACATGACGTTTGTCAAATTTTAAGATAATTACTTGTTTTGTGAAAAACGAATTATTTGTAAAATTTGAATCATTTGTTATATGAGTTGAATTAGGTCAAATTTAGTAAAAGATAAAATTATATGATTATTTTATTAGTTTTAAAAGTTTGATCTAAATGTTTTAAGGAGTTACATATTTTGTCATAAAATTTTGGAGCTCAAAAGTTTTTTTTTAAAGTTGTGATCTTAAGGGTTTTTGAAACTTCCATAAGTTATGGATATGAAAGTTTTAAAAAAAAAAAAAATTTGATTCAAAGTTTTTATGGAATTACAAAATTTGGTGTTAATGTTTTAAAGAATTCCATAACTTGTTCTTAAGTTATGGAACATGGAAAGTTTCATCATAAAACACCATTAATTCCATAAGTTATGGAATCCAAAGGTTTTCAAGAATTACAAAACTTGCCCTCAAGTTTTGGAATTTGAGAATAGTTTTTTATGAAAAAAAGAATTGAATTCTAAAACTCTTGGGTTCATAACTTAAACAATTAATTAAATGGTTTTAATTTTGAGTTTAATAATTGGAATTATGATGTTTTGTTGAATAGTTCAAATTAACTCTTATGGACTTTATTAATAGTTAATTAAAGCGTTTAATTAAAAGAGTATTATTAATCCATAAATATATGGTTTGAGTTTAATTAAATTAAAAGTCTAGTTTAATTAATAGATTAAACCACCAAGTATTTTAAATGTCTAAAATACACCCTTATACTATTATAATATTAAAAGTTTAATATATTATATGTATAAGAGCAAGTCGTCTTACCATTAGTAGGCCTCATTCACGAAGCCGGTCTATAAGGGGGGTATAAGGTTACTGCCTATAAAATGGCAGTTTAATGGGTGTCCACTCTCACTCACCGCTTCCTTGACCGGTGGAGGGTCGTTAGCCGAACAGGTAGGACAAGGACTATAATTCTCCCTTCATTATAAGTATAATGATAAATACTAAGTAACTAAACACTTATAAATTCCCAATCTTAGTTACTTAGGAAAATGTGAATAAGGTGCTAATCCATGAAATTACACTTTGCACTTTGTTTAAGCTGTTAGTGGAGCGTGTGTGGTTAACCGGCACACTAACCTAGACTTAACAAGGTAGGCAAAGGGTAACTTAATGTTTATCATAGTATCGTTGGAGCGTGTGTGGTTAACCGACACATCGATTGAGGGGTAAATATTAAGGGTACCAAGTATATTTGCATGGTTACTCCACACCTTGTTTTGTGATTCTCGGCATCCCAGTCACAAAACCTGAAGGGCACACTCGAGATTGAAACATGCCATTGAAAAGTTCAATGAATCTCAAAAGAATCTAGGAGTTTCAAAACCAATTAAAACCTAATAATACATTTCGTTTATCTTTGGTGGAAATTGGTGAATCGTCATTCACCTACCTTCAAATATTTTATAGCTTGGATTACGGCATCCCTCTTCCAAGTTATAAAATAGTTTGTTGGGTCCTAGCCTTAATATATCATATTGGGTGTTATATTAAGGACTTAAATCAACTTTACGTGAATTTCTCCCATTGTTGATGTCTGGTTTAGACAACAATGATCTTCCCAAACCAAGCTTTCCTAATGAATATGACTTCCCGAGTTTGGCTCATGGAAGTCATACTTCTCTTCCTCCACCTCCTCCAATTATTCTCCCTAACCCACAAGTTCAAGGTCACTCAAACCCTAATGGCAAGCAAGGTCTATGTGTGATCACATCTTAGAAATGAAGTCACATATTGACAAGCCGGGAGAGTTGGGTGTCAAAGTCTTGAGAAAGTTGGATGTTCAATCACTTTCTAAGTCACATAGTGAGTTCCTTTGGGACTACTATGAAACAGACTATGACATGAACCTTAATGATCATATCTATTTGCTTGGTGCTGCTGAATCAGCAATGATTTGGAACGATAGCAAAGCAAATTTGATTAGAAGATCAACTTCCCAAAAACTTTATGGACAGTGACAATGGTGACACTGGAAATCCAAAAAAAGCATTCTCTTCCCAATGGAAAGGGATTGGCCATAGTCAACCCGGTTGACCAAATGGTAAAGAGAAAGGCTAAGTCTGAGATAGTCCCATTACCAAAGGGTCCATATGTTTATTTTGCCAAAGGAAGGGGCGTTGATTGCAAAGCTGCCAAATTTACCTAAGGATGTTAAAGTCAATAAGTTTGACTCTACATCAGGTAGAGCCCATTATCTAACTCTGTTAAGTTCTATTCTGAGATCCTCATTACATGATGTGACTGGGTCACATGTTGATGTTTTAAGAATCAAAGAATAGAGAGAAATCTTAAAGGAAGTATATGCTGATTCTGATCGCGAAGGTGGATTTCGATCGCATCAGAATTTTGAGCAGTTGCTTAAGAAGTTATGATATATTGCTAAGGAATAGATAACAACAATTTTCCATGTGGATTGTAAGGATAAGTTTTTCCGCAAAGTTTTAAAATAAAAGAAAATTGTTTAATTTTATTTATTTGAAGTATCCTTACAATGGCATTTGTGGAAAATTGTTGCTTATATGATTCCACTGACAACAATATTGGAAAATGGATTTGATTCTTTCATTTGTGGTAGTGTCTAAATTTACCAAATCAGGAAAGTTCCTCATCGCCCAAGTTTTAATTGGACCGAAACTTGGAATCATGCAAGTTGAATAGTATGATGAATGAGAACTTTCAAGCATTGGAAAATCAAGACTAATTACTTGTTCACATGGATGTGTGAGTCAAGTGAAAGACTAAAGGGATCGAGTACACATTCTTGTGCACTGGTCATGTCCACCACAAAGCTCGTTAAGACTATTTGATTTACTAAAGTTTAGTAAATATGGTTATACTTACAAGTTTAAGTATAATTCTGAAACATTGGAAAAGTCTCAATGTATGGAAGAACGAATGGGAAGAATCAAATTAGGCAGAAAGATAAAAGTTTCTCAAATCTGAAAAGATGGGAGAGTACTTTAGTATCATGTTTGTGATCATCTTAATGATTTAGAAATCATATCACAATTAGTCCTCTAAAGGTCATCTTAGTGCATTCTTATGACTAAGAAGAGGAGTCATGAATTGTTGAAATGGTTAGATCAGGAAGATGAGTCATACTTCGTTCCAAAACAATTCTTAGAGTCATACTCCAAGATTGTAACTTGAGTGACATATCTTAAAGAAAGGTTTAAAACACTTGTCAAATGTAAGAGTAAAAGTGTCCTACTCTTGTACATTTGAAATTGGTAAGTTGTGATGTTTTGGATAAAACAAAGACCAACTAAGGCCAATTGTGTGAAGTGTTTGTCTTGATAAAGAATCCGCACTATCTCTTGAATATTTGGCAAGATAGTCTTATATGTCAAGAGGATAGTGGGAGTCTTAAAGATCCTAAAAAGAATTTCAAGAACTAATCAAGAATAAAACCTGAGGTTCTTCACTAGCACACAACCTGAGGTTTATAACCTATCGTGTTGACATATTCTGTGCCCATTCCAGTTAAAATTGGCTTTGCATAGGAGTTCTGAAAGTTCTCAATTGGTTGCATAACAACTTGGAAGCAATGGCAGGCCCTATACTGCCAGGTGGCAAGAAGTTAAGATTGCATAAGTTCAGTCCATATGAGTTTGGATTTGTCATTATCCTTGTCTTGTGACTATGGTTTTGACGATTCACATGGATAAGAACACATACACCATAAAATCTAAGGGTCATAAGGTTTCTCTCCGATTCATGAAAATGATGGTGAGGAAACACTTCCACCAAGTAGATTTGAAGCAGATGGCAAAAGGTCTAAACAATTGAGACTATGATTACGACATCCCTTTTCATAGTTCTGAAATTGTTTAGACACACATGCATGCTATCTAAGGAAAGGTGTATGATTTTGATAAAGTTTTATCAAAGCATCTCGTATCAGAAATCTGAACTTTGGTAAGAAAGTCAATAAAGTATTGATTTCTAGAAGTCCAGCTGATTTCTGAGTACATGTCAAAGCTAGTGGGAGCATAAGTGTTATGCTAATAATCATCATGTTAGTGGGAGCATGATAATTATTGTTAGTGTTGCAAGTTAGCAATGTTAATTATAGAAAACAAAAGTTTCAATTCGTGAGGCTGCAGGGATTGAAAAAGTTGCTTTGCTATAATTAAGGGAGATGATATACTTCATTTCAGTTCTAAAGGCTTATATTGAGACCTTAATCATCTTTAGTCAATAATATATATATGAATTTCATGTTGGATTGGTTCAACTTAAGGAAATTCTATATATTGCGTTCTCAAAATTCGATTATGATTACGACATCCCTCTTCATAGTCAAATTTGAAAACATGGCAAATAAAAATATTGTAGCAAAAGACTGGTCTAGAATCATGTCTTTATGTGAGACATCATGAATCGTGTACCATTTGCTTTGGGTACAGGATCGATTGCATGTGCTATAATATTTGTCATTTCTAAATTTTTCCAAATGCCCAGAGGCAATAAGAAGGGAAAATGTCTAGAATTGGATATGACTAAAATGATTAAGCAATTGTCGAGGATAATCTGAGGTTTACCAAAGATTGGTTGCTCAGGGACAGTTGGAAGTATAGTGCTAATTTTGGAAGGACCATATTGACATATTCTGAAAAGAGGCATCTCTTATTCAGAAGTGATAGTCAAAATGAGAATATGGAGTTGTCTCCATAGGTGGAAGTTATCTGTGTAAGATTAGAAAACTTAATGCAAGAAGCATGTCCAAAGCAATGTACTTTGAATATGAGACTTAGTTTCCATGGAGTTGATCTCCATTGGAATACCTTATAATGACTGTTGACAAGTCTTTATGACTTTGTACATATTCATTACAGGAGGGTCAGTGCATATAAGTTTAAAATCTAAACAGATTTCGATAAATGATAGGAATTTGAAATTCTCACATTTTTCGATAAGGATTTGGGAGTGTGAAATTAGAATCATTGAAATTATGTTCAATTGGTTTATTTCACAAAGTAAGGATCATAGACAAACATAGAGTGCATACTTGGTGTATGGCAAAGCTATTGTTTAAGAAAAACATAGTGTAAATGCTTGGAGCATGGGACAACTAGTGTTTTTAATTCAAGTATAAAGTTGATAAAACCGAAACAATGAATAATGAGTAATCAGTATGGTGATAAATAAAAGTGTTTATTTATATTCATATGGTTTGATACCATATTTGATTCATTTATTCTTGTGTTTCACTTTGCATGTTTTGACTTCCAGAATAACTAAGTCGCTCTTCCTGAATGATTAAGTTATTCAAACCATCCACAGTCGGTCATATGTTGGAAGTAGATATGAATCAAGACTGTCATGGGTTGGTTTGTAGAGGTCCAAGTTGGTGGACAAAGTGGTGCTACAACACTCATGAGTGCTCATAAGTTCTGAATATTGGATTCAACCCGCGCTCATTTGAATCACTTCATGGATTTTACCACGAGTGATCATGAGACGATAATATCTTATATTCTTCAAACCTAGAGATATGAGTTGTTACTATGAGTTGGTTATACATTGATTGCACAAAAACACATTTGGTAACTTGATGTTATAAAACGTGCCTTTGTGTATGATTCAACAAGTAGTAGAACAAGCCATATGAGTCGAAGTTTATCCATTCCTTTTACCTTCGGGATAAAAGCGATATCTGTGGGCCCCTCGATGATTTAGCGATGACACATGTGAGTGCTTGGCCAACCCAGGACTGATTTGATTTGTTCAATCAGTCAGTCATCATAAATCGAAAATCGGGAAACAACAAATGGACAGAGAGAATGATTATAATCCATGTCTCAGTCCATATGATATCTAGAATGGAGGAATATATGATCCCTTATCTAATGGACAAGTCATTGACAAGGTCAGAGTTCGACAGAAAATCTCTTATTGAGAAAGGATCGGTTCTGGGTATAGCAAGTAGCAACGATAGCATCGGCCTAGAAATACAGAGGAAGAGAAGCGAAGCTGAGCATGGTTTGGGCTGCTTCACACAAAGATCGGTTGCGTCTTTCAACCACTCCATTCTGCTGTGGAGTGTAAGGAGTAGAGAAATTATGTGTGACTCCCTTTTTGGCTAGAAATTCTTCAAAATCTTTTTTCTTGAATTCTAATCCGTTGTCGCTTCTGATGTTACGAACTAGCTTTCACAACTGAACTTCCACTTGCTTTATGAAGTTCTTCAGCTTTGGAGTAGCCTCTGATTTCTGTTTAAGAAAATATACCCAAGTGAAACGGGAAAAATCATCAACAATAACAAGTATAAACTTACTACCGCCAATACTCTCAATTGCAGATGGTCCACATAGATCAATATGAAGAAGCTCAAGAGGCTCGATGATCTTTGTATTTACAAGATTTGGATGACTCTTTCTGCTTTGCTTTCCCATTTCGCATGCAACACATAGATGCTCCTTATCAAACTTCAAGAGGGGAAGACCTCTCACATTATCACCAAGAACGAGCTTGTTGATATCTTTAAAGTTGAGGTGCGAGAGTCTTCGGTGCCATAACTAGCTTTCATCAGAGTGAGCCTTTGTTAGTAGACATACAACAGGCTTCCCTCATATCGGATTTAGACTAAGTGGATACATCTCGCCTTTTTGTTGCGACTTCAGTAGAACTGTTTTCGTTTTCTTCTCTATGATCTCTGATCCTTCATCATCGAACGAAACCTTCAGACCAGTTCCCACAACCAATTGTGAAACACTGATTAGGTTGTGTTGCAATCCTTCCACATAGGCAACTTTACGGATTGAGAAATCTCCATTTGTAATCATCCCGTAGCCCTTTATCGTGCCATAAGAGTTGTTTCCATATTTGACACATCCACCATCTTTGAGAGCACGAAACTCCCTCAGCTCTTCCTTCATTCCTGTCATGTGACGCGAGCAGCCACTATCAATATACCATTCGTCGTCGAACTGCTCGTCACGTATAATCTGCAAAAAATAAGCAGATTTGGGAACCCAAAGTTGTTTGGGTCCTGGTGAGCCTTTTACAGGACAAGGAAAAGCAATAGAAAGATCAACCATATACATTCGTTTTATTAAAGTGGTTTCGTCTTTTCTTTTAATGGTGAAAACTTTGATTTTGTTATTTGCTTTTTTTGAATCATTTTGTTTTTCTTTATGTTGATTCTTAACAAATCCTTTCGTATCCTTCCTAGGGTTAGTAGTCGTCTTCTTTATTTTCTCTTTTGAATCGGAGACGAGCTTTCCCTTTCCTTTAACATCCTTGAGAGGAGTTTGATTCGGTTGAGAGCGAGGATGGTTGTTTTTTCGCGGTGAACTTTCTTGGTGATGATGACCTGTGAGTGAGATGTCCCTTTTGTTTCTGTGAAGCACAAGAATGACAATGAAACACTGCTTGGGTTTCGCCTGCGAATTTGCTTTCGCTCTTTGACAGGAAGACTTTTCTTTATGCACATAGTTAGAGTTCTGGGATTGCCAAAACTGCTTCCTTTTGTTGAGATTCTTCTGATATCTCCTGTTTCGTTGACACTTTTGTTCTGCAAGTTGCTTGGAAGATTTGTGAATATTCACATTCGGTTTCGGTTTCCTTGCATGAGTTTCCTTCCTTACTGACTGAGATTCGCTTGTTCGTTTGGTCTTGCTTTCAGCTTCTTTAGTACCACTTGTACTTGCTTTAGCGAAGTTAGATGGCTTATTGATTGGTTCAGCCACATATCTGCCTTTCACCCTCCAAGAGGTTCGTTCTGATAATCCTTTTGTTTCATCTGCATTATCAATCGGGGCAGACCAAAAGTACTCATCACAGCCATCAGCATTATCTTCATTTACCAAGGAAGTTAGCTCAATAGTGTGCTTCTTGGTAACTCTAGTGGTGGCGTACACTTGATTCGGTACAGTTTGTACCTTTCGGTATACCACTGCCTTTTCTTTCAGAACTTTGTTCTGGTCTTTAGACGATCGAGCAAACTCAACAGAGTTTTCAGATATAAGGACTTTTGCTGGTTCGGGTTCGGGTTCGGTTTTAACAAATTCAGAACAATCAACCACGTCATCTACAAAAATTTCACTCATATCATTGTCATCGTCAAATTCAGAAGTATTGTCGGCATCAATCTTGTTTTCTGAACTTAACTTGGTACTCAATGAATCAAAAATTTGTACGATTTCGGTCTTAATTTTCAACTTGTCATTTTCGTCCAATAATTTTTTAAGCATGTCCTTGTGGTCTTTTGACTTAATAAAGGACTCGATTTTGTCCAGACTAATCCTATAGGCATCAATGGTTTCTTCTGATGAGACAATTGATTCACAGTTATAACAATCAACATCTATTTCGTCTTCCTTTAGTTCAAGAAAAGGCAAAATCATTTTGTGAATCTTTTTGCCAATATCGCAATCTAGATGCAACTGAGTAATATTTGTATAAAGACGCTTAGCAATTAAACAAAAAATATTCATTTGTTTCAAAATTTTCAAATTGTCTCGTTGCAAATATATCAATTCGTCTCTTGCCCTAACCAACTCTAACTCCTTCTGCTCTATCCATATCCTTCGCCCATCACTCTTGGACGACACCCTGCTAATTTGACCAGTTAGGTTAGCATTTGTGAGGCGAGTTTGTTCTAGGCTACCACTTAGACTAGAAAATTAAGATTTTAAATCATTTAATTCCTTTTCATAGTTAGAAACAGGTATTTTGAGTGTT
Source organism: Lactuca virosa (assembly GCF_052849685.1). Classification (NCBI taxonomy): domain Eukaryota; kingdom Viridiplantae; phylum Streptophyta; class Magnoliopsida; order Asterales; family Asteraceae; genus Lactuca; species Lactuca virosa. Next base: position 178,011,644 of record NC_136427.1, read on the forward strand.
TCAAGGATAGAATTTACCTTCTTGATCAACTGATCACATTTGTTGATCTGTTCTCCAACCGGTTTCGCTGTGAAGCATCTATCCTCCCTCTCTTTCGCTTCATCATCCCCGCCATCTGTAGTGTAACCTCTCATTTGTAACACTCCAGACATCACCATCAGACACTTTCCTGCCAAACCAGAACCTTCTTCTTTCGCTACGAATTCCCTGCCATGAGTGGGCTTGCGTACTTCCTCATCTTCCGAATCAGTAGACCAGACCTCTACTCCACCGAACTCGTTTTCTTCAACATTTTCCTGCACAAGTAACACAGGCATGGATTTATCGTTAGACTTCTTTTTCTTGGCTTCTTCAAGCTTACGAGTATGGTAAGCTTCATCGTCTTCATCCTCTTTCTTCTCATTCATTCTTCTTAACATGCATTCCTTTGCTAGATGGTTTTTGCCATGACAATAATTGCAGTCATAGCCTGAGTCACCCACAAGTTTTCTCTCTTTCTTTTCCTCTTCTTTCTGAGGAGCACTTTTAATCTCCTCTTTCGCCTTCTCTGAACTATAGCTTCCCTGCCAGTTTCGGTTCTTGGCTGGGAACTTCTTTCTTGCAAACCGCTTGGGATTGGATACCATCAGTGCATATTCTTCATCTGTCAGATCACATTCAGAAAGGTTAGACTCTGTTTCTTATTCAATCAAATTCTTACCCTTTGAGATAAGAGCAAATGATCCCATTCCGGAAACTACTTTCGTTTCCTTGGTCACAACACTTTCATGAGACTTGAGAATTCCCACGAGCTTCGCCAACGAATAGGATTTAAACTGTTCATGAGCTTTAACAGTTGAAACCACAGCCATCCATTCTGGCCTTAGACCATTCATAAAGTTGACTTTCTGCTCGATCACCTCTCTGCCAATTCCATGCTTTATCATCTTGCTGAGAAGATGGTTGTAACGATCGAATGTTTGAATGAGACTTTCATCTTGCTTTTGCTTGAAGTCACCAAACTCTGAAAGCAGAAGAGTTTGAGTAGAATGTTCGAGATCCTCATCGGTGGAATATTACTCCTTAAGCCGGTCCCAAATCTCCTTTGCAGTAGTACATGCACTCACCAGACGAAAGGTGTCAGATTGTAAAGCGAATCTGATCATCCTCATTGCTTTTATGTTGCTAAGTAGCTTGTCCTTCTTGTCTTGAGTAACATCTTTCACGTCAATCATCAGCTGATTATACTCTTTTTGAGTCTTAATGGTTCTTTCGGTTCCAGTATGAGAAAAAAGACCCACAGTAATTGCCTCCCATATTAAATACCCGTTGTCCTCTGAAACCAAGAACATAATCTTCAAAGTGAAGAGCCCAGCCTTCATACTCTTGAGTATACAAGATCGGAATCCTTGTAGTCGAACCAATGTTGTTGGAGATGTTAATGGGATTGGTTTGAGAGTCGTTGTGAGACATATGACTTGATTTGTTTACCTGTCAAGAATCAGACTTGTAAACCGGTATTAGGGTAATATGGAGATCTATGAACAACGTCAATGAAGAGATAACGACTCAATAGATTCAATAAAAGCGGAAACCCTAAAAATATTCTTCAAATAGAAGATATACGTATGATTTACACAACCTCCTGCTCTCATTCCAATTGATGAGATTAAAACGTTTAGATCGATAAGATTCTTAAACAGATAAATCAAGAACACAATGAAAATAATAACACTAGATGAATCAAGGCTTATGTCGAATGATTAATAAGTCACGACCTCAGAAGAACTCTATGAAGAATTGCTACTTTAGAGGTGTGCTAGGGTTACAATACGATCAAAGAGAATCAACTATCAAAAGCGTACATACTAAGGTGCACGCATGCACTATATAAAGTATACCCTAATAAATGTAATACGACTGGACAGGCCCAAAAACGAGAACACAATAGACCTAGACAAAAGGCCCAATGACGCAACACTTCATAACTCAACATAAATATTTTATAAAAATGTGGAAACCGTATGGTTGTATCAATTGCATCAGTTTTAAACATGTTGAAATCCTTTTGTATAAATTCACAAAATCATTTATGTTTGGCTTGTACTCTCCCCCTGAAAACGTTAAAATAGTAAAAATAAGAACACTAGATGAATCAAGGCTTATGTCGAATGATTAATAAGCCACGACCTCAGAAGAACTCTATGAAGAATTGCTACTATAGAGGTGTGCTAGGGTTACAATACGATCAAAGAGAATCAACTATCAAAAGCATACATACTAAGGTGCACGCATGCACTATATAAAGTAAACCCTAATAAATGTAATACGACTGGACAGGCCCAAAAACGAGAACACAATAGACCTAGACAAAAGGCCCAATGACGCAACACTTCATAACTCAACATAAATATTTTATAAAAATGTGGAAACCTTATGGTTGTATCAATTGCATCAGTTTTAAACATGTTGAAATCCTTTTGTATAAATTCACAAAATCATTTGTGTTTGGCTTGTACTCTCCCCCTGAAAACGTTAAAATAGTAAAAGCATAGGGGTATAAACTCACTGTTGGTCGTGTGATTAGTCGGATATCGAGACTGGGAGTGAAAACCCTTGGTTGGATGCACGCGGTACTTAACGGGATCCTAATCAACAATTAAATACATAATTCTATTTTATTAGCGAAACCATTATTTATAGTGTTAGAAAAACAATTGTTTTCGGTTTAGGAATGTTACCGGGACTCGATTGAATCGAGGAAAGTGGGTTTTCAGCCAAGTTCACCACTTAAGAAGGGTTTTGCGGCCGTGAAGGGATTACGGCTGTAAACGGTTCTCGACCGTGAACAGCCCCTTGAAGGGTTTACGGTCGTGAATGGTGTTCTTGAAGGAACTTTGAAGATTTGAAGGGTGTACGGTCGTAAACGGTTTGCGGTCCTTGAAGATTTGAAGATTTGAAGCGTGTACAGTCGTGAACTCAAGAACAATGATGTTGGATTCGATGAAAAACGCGTTTTAGATGCTCCAAAACAACCTCCAAAGATGATTCTTGATGATTTTCGGAAGAAAAGAAGGTGTTTTGGTGTTTACGGTTAAGTGGTTAGAGAGAGAGAGAGAGAGTGGGAGAGTTTTCGGCCAGAAAAGTGTAAATGAGGGGTAGATGCTCATATTTATAGGGGGGGTTCCATGGTCGGTGGTGGGGGCCACCTGTCGCTGACCGTAAACGGGTTTACGGCCGTGAACATCACTCAGGCCGAAAACTATTGATTTTTCAAAGGAAACTCGGGTTTTTCGCGTGATTTCGGTTCCGAATTATATATAAATTTCAATTATATAAATAAATGATTTTCCAAACCAAAGGAATTTGACGGAACTCAATAAAATTCAAATTTTATTAGAGGAATCGGGCTAACATTAACGGAAAAAGATTCGGGTTGTCACATTTCAGCCCGTGCGTTGCAAGTAGGTGTGTGTATTTTGGTGTTGCTGATCATGGAGAGTGTGCTCGTTGGCTAGAGAACCGAGAACGACCACCATGGCAGCCAACCATGGTGGCTGTCGCCATTTCTACGCTCCTGCCGCCTCCTGCCGCCACCAACCGCCGTGTTGGGTGGTTGTGCACACGAGTTACTGCATGTGTGTGCGTGTGTGTTATATTGTGTGTGTGTGTGTGTGTGTTTATTTTGAGATATTAATTTGTGTAATCGGATTTTTGGCCAGAAAAAACCGTCACCACGACCGTGAGGTGGTGGCTGCCACCTCACGCTGCCATTCTGCGGCCACCAGCCACGACCTTGGGTGGCAGTGTTCTCTTGTGTATGGTTGGATTGCTTTTTGGAATGTTTTAATGTGCCTTGATTTAGAATCATAACCACCACCGTGAGGTGGTGGCTGCCGTCGTGTGCCACCGTCGACCACCGCCGCTCGAGGTGGCAGTGGGTGGTGCTCAACTCAGTGAAACCCTAATCAGTCTAAACCTTAATCTTTGGACCTAATTGATTGATTATTTGGGTTGGAAACCCTAATTAGGGTTTGGAAAACCCTAATGTCATGAAACTCTAATTTTGGGAATTGATCGAGACCCGCCCTGGAATTATTTACTAGACTTAAAATATTAATTAATGATTCTTTGCAATTAACTTAAGGAAATATTGGACGTAATGGATTAAGTACTTAATGGGTTAAGTAGGAACACTTAACCCTAATCGTCATTTTATGTGAAAAACCCTAATTGGGTTTGGGTTCTTATTGGGCCACTTCTTGGACTGACTTGATATGGGACTTTGTGGGCCAAATGGGGAACATGCTTATAGACTAAGGAAATCGTTGGGCCATAGGATAAGTCCCATTGGAAAGGCTTGAGCCCAATTTGGAAAATTGGGCCATAAGTGGGCCATAATTGGGCCTTGATGATTATGAGATATTGGGCCATCAGAATGCCAAGTGTTTGGACTAAAATAAATGGTTGGACCTTATAATAAGCCCATATAGAGGTTTGGGCCCAATTTGGAAAATTGGGCCATATGTTGGGCCTTGATTGATTATTTGGCTTTAGGCTTCAGAGTATGAGTTTGGGCCTTTGTTTTGAACCAAACTAGGTTAGGGGTAAGAGAGTCTCCTTACCCCAAGTATGGAGTTGTGGTTATGCATTGGAACCCAATTATTAATTGGGTGTCATTGTGATGTTGACAGTTTGGGAATCTATCAACCAGCAATGAGAGTTTTATCCGCACGACTTCAGTAGTGCCAGGTGAGTCTCCTCACCATACAAATGGGTCTAAGGCACCAAGTCCGGCCCATTTATTTAGTTGTGATGATTATTGGGAATATGTTATTGATACATTATGTATTTATGTGAAGACCATGCGAGGGTTCCCACGACAATTAGTTATATGTTGTATGCTAGTTGATTGTATGATATTTGGTATGCTAGTTGTCTTTGTGATACTTGCATGGAAGACCTCGGGGGGTTCCCGGGGAATTTAGGTTTAAGACCTTGGAGGGTTTCCATGGAATCCTAGGTAAAGACCTCGGGGGGTTCCCGAGGCACTAGGGTTTAAGACCTTGGAGGGTTTCCATGGCGTCCTTAGTTAAGACCATGTGGGGGTTCCCATGGCACCCGATATAAGACCTTGGAGGGTTTCCAGGGCATCCTTATACGTTTGTATGTTTAGCTCATATATTTGTATGTATGGTTTGATTGGTAGTTAGTGAAGACCATGTGGGGGTTCCCATGGCAATGGGCTAAGACCCTGGAGGATTTCCAGGGCACCCAGAGTAAGACCTTGGAGGGTTTCTAGGGCATCCCTATATGTTATACGCATGACTTGTGTAGTTGGTACAGTTTATGTGAGTATGTGTGTAAGACCCTGGAGGGTTTCCACGACATCCTATGCATGGCTTATATTGCTTATGTGATTGATATGGCCTATGTGATTGATATGGTTTATGCGGTTATGTGGATTCTGTGGATTATGTAGGGTATGCTATAGGGAACTCGCTAAGCTTCATGCTTACAGTTTTGTTTATGGTTTCAGGTATCACCGGTTTGGAAAGGAAGGTCTCGACTTGATCGCAGCACACACACTCGTCTTTTCCGCAATATGTGGTTTTTGGGACGAACTCTGATGAATGTTTTTAATTAATCATGTTTTTGGAATTGTTTGGATTTAAAGATATATGTGTTTTTACTGTATTGAAAAATGAAATTTTTACCCTTGATTTTTGGGTCGTTACACCCTCTCTGATCTTTATTCACTCTATCCTATTCATGTTCCTTAATCTCCATCATAATTCTATAGCAGTTCTAATTTCCACCAACATAGATGCATTCTGCATCCACGGTTAGCTTTTCCGTTGCTACGTTTTGCTATGTGGTACTTAGACGGGATGATATGACAAAGACTATGCAAAGAAAACTATCATCCTCCTTGCCTTGCCAGCTTCTTCTCTCTTCCCCTCGCTTAAAATCGATTAGGTTCTGTTTATTTTGGACAAGACATTAGCAAGGTATGAACTCTTGAAATTCACTAATCTTCTTTTATTCTGGCATCGATTTATTCATCAGTACCCATTTATGTTTAGTTAATTCAGATGAGATGATGTCTTCTATTCCAAGTACTTCATTTGCCTCCATGGTACCTCAAGAAAACTCTTCGGTTATACCCACCCTGTTGGTTATGAGATATGAAAGTAAGTTTCATGATGTACACCAACTGCTTGATAAAAATGCATGAACGAGATTTTTGAATTTTTATTCAAATCTATTATTTAGAGTAATCTTAATTTTGTGCTCACTTAGCTTTTGGTGGTTTTGGATCAATTTTTTCATTCAAGATTGATCCTTGAAGCTTGGCAATTGAAGATCTTAACTTTCATCTACTTTCTAGACCTTTGTAAGTTATAAAGTTCCAAGATTTATTGCATGCCACCTTGGATCTAAGTGTATTTGGTGTTTTGGTCCATTTCTAACGAGTTTTGAGTGAGAGTTGAGGATAAAGTTTGCAACTTTATTACTCTCCTAGGTCCCAGAACATTGTATGTTTCATATCTGGACTCTAACACCTTTTGATCAGTTTAGAATGTTTTCTTGGACCTCATAAACTAGGAAAGTTTTGATCTTTTGCCTCTCCTTTCAGCCATGCAAGTTATCTTAGTCATTTAGGTCATTTTTTTGTATTAAAGTTTAGATCTTGAAAGCTTGAGACATTATTATGGATAAAGTTAGAAACTTTATCCATCTATGCATCATGTTGATTCAGATCTGAATGTTGGAGACTTGGACTTGATGAATTTAGCTGAGAAAGATGCATTCTTGGTTCCTTTGAGACTTAAAGACTAGATCTTGGTTGTTTGGACCATCCTAATGGATAAAGTTGGAAACTTTATCCATTATGAAGCTATTTAATAACTAGATATGAGTTTATGGGCCTTGGTCTGAAGAAATTAAGCACTTAATGAAGATTTTGGCCTTCTGACCAGAAGTTACGACATGACATAGGATGTGTCACGACGTGACGGTGCCCAAAATCACGATTGTTTTGTTGTTGCATTCTCACGACGTGACCAAGGAATGGTCACGACGTGACATTGACTTTGACTAAGCTGACCGTTTACTTTTTGACAAGTTTAATATTTTGGGTAGAATTGAGTATTTGACTAAGGATTGGTTTCGGTTTGGATTTAGGAAGCTTGAGTTGGTTGTTTTGTTGCTGAGGTAGCTATTAAGCTTCTGATGAGTAGTTTAGGTGAGTTTTCCTCACTGTACTCGTGGGTCGAAGGAACTAATGTCGACCCACTAGGTTGTGTTGTTATACATCCTTGTGTATAGAATGATGCTATGTGGTAGTGATCTATTAGATTGGTAGATCTGTATGATTACATGTACTTGCTGTTTATATATTTATCTATTGCATATGTCGACATAGTGTGGTAGGGTTAAGGCGGTACTGCTTTGTGTTGTACGCCAACAAACATAAGAGCAATCCAATCATAAGCTGAGGGCCGGGAAAGGCATTCCAGTCTTATATTGTGGGCTTGGGAGCAAGCCAGTCATAAGCTGAGGGTCTGGAAAGGCATTCCAGTCTTATGATGTGGGCTCGGGAACAAGCTAGTCATGGGCTACGGGCCGGGGAAGGGCAATCTAGTCTCATGATGTGGGCTCGGGGATAATCTAGTCCAATAATTGTGGACCCATCATGCATGTTCGTATATGTTTTGTTGTGTGGGGTATTTTGGGGGAACTCACTAAGCTTTGGCTTACAGTTTGGTTTCATGGTTTTAGGTACATCAGATGATCGGGGCAAGGCGAAGGCGTGATTGTACATATCATCCTTTGGATTTATGTTGAGAGATGTTTTTGGATACTCTGGTTTTATAACTATGTTTGGAAATAATGTTTTATATGACTTATTGTTTATAAAAATGGTTTTGAAAAATGAAATTTTTTATCATAATTTTTGGGACGTTACATAATTTTTCTTCATATTTTATCACATTTACTTAAACAGATATGTTCACCACATTCGGATTCTGCTCCACTAATATGGGTTCATTTTGCCCATGGACTACTTCTCTTCTTGTATCAGGTTCCTTTTAGATATATTAACTTCAAAATCAGTTCTAATAACTTTTGGTATAATTCTTCATTGATTTACTTCCAAATTTCTCAATCTTCATACTAGACCTTTGATGATGTTGATGGAAAACAAGCTAGAAGGACAAGTTCTTCTATTCCATAAGAGAACTTTTTGATCATGGATGCGATGCACTTGTGTGTGTTGTATGTTCTCTTTAATTCTCAATTCTTCTACTCCTTTCTTAAATGATCTTTTCAGATTATAATTTCTTGATTTTTGATTTAGTTGGAGGCTTTGGCATTTAGAAGCACTGTTATGTGTGGAAGAAATACATTTTGGTTTTGGGTGATTTCAGGTGTTCCATTTTATGGTGCCACATGGGAACGGTAAGTAGTCATCTTTTCCAATTTTTGTCATTTTCTTAAAAGATACTGCTGACATGTCATGTTCTAGCTATTTCGCCAACACCCTAATCCTTCTAGTAGTAAATGGGCCTACAGAGGGTTTCATGCTCACACATATGGCACATTTCTTTAATTACGTCTATAGTTGGTATGTAATGTAATATTTTTCTTTTTATCTAATATTATATAAATTATTTTCTTAAACGATAGAATCATTAGATATATCAGAGATGATTTTGAAAAATATTTACAGGCATATTTTGACAAGATCGAAGTTGAAGATCATTTTAACCTTTTTAATTTTACTTTTTCCAAAGCGTCTACTCGTTTCATGGTAATACTTCACTGCCTCAATATAAATTCAATAATTGATTGAGAGCTTCAAAAAGCAAACACTTGATATGCTTTAAATACCAAGAAGAATGTGAAAATGTAGAGACTTCACCATAAAAATAATATGCTCATGGTAAGTTATGTATTCATTTTTTCTTAAGTAGGTTTTCAAGTTTTTTTCAATATATCGAATGCCTAATCTTGGGAATACAGATCCATTTATGAATCTAAGTTATCATCTGTAAGTCATTGTGTACTTGCTATTAAAAAAAACCGTTATATATATATATATATATATATATATATATATATATATATATATATATATATATATATATATATATTATGGTTGTAGAAATCGGGATTAATCGGCAATTAATCGTGGATTAATCGCTTGGCGTTCTCCAACCGTCGAGGATTAGGACATTAATCGGAAATTTAGGATTAATCGGGTTTGGCGGGATTAATCGGCCTTGGCTGGATTAATCGATCAACAAAAGTCAACAAAAGTAAAAAACAAAGTCGAAAAAAGTCAAAACAAAGTCAAAAAAGGTCAAAAAAAATTTAAAAATTTAAAAAAAAATTCAAAAAACCAACATTTTTTTTATTCCAAAATTTTCAAATTTTCAAAATTTCAAATATTATACCAAAATGTTCATATTTTCGTATTTCTAAATTTCCAAATTACAAATTTTCTTATTTTCTAATTTTGAAATACTTGTTTTTCTTAAGATATATTAATATTTAATTAATTTTAATATTTTATTAATAATCTATAGTCCCCGATTAATCCCCGCCAAAACCGATTAATCCCTTAACACCAGTCGACCGTCGACCTACCGTCAAACGATTTTTACAACCTTGTATATATATATATATATATATATATATATATATATATATATATATATATATATATATATATATATATACACTACTAGAAAAATAGGGAAATAGCTACGGCACAATCCGTAGGTATTCAGTAGGTATAAGGCAATACCTACGGATTTGCTACGGATAATGGCCTGTAGCATAAATGCCTGTGGGAAAATTATACCTACAGATTTGCTACGGAGTAGCTACGGAATAGCTACGGCCTATTCCGTAGGTATAATACCTACAGATTAGCTACGGATACTAATTGCTACGGAATGCCTACGGATTACCGACGGAAGTCAAGTTTGACTAAAGTTGACAAGTTTCCTATGGAATAGCTACGAAAATACATAGCTACGGATTTGCTACGGATTACTAACGGAGCCCACTTTGACTAACATTGACTTTATTACCTACGGATTTCCTACGGCTCACATTACCTACGTATTTTCCGTAGGTAATCCGTAGGTAATTAATTTTTATTTTTTTAAATAAAAAACAGCAAAAAATTATAAAAAAAATCCAGTTTTTTCTATCCAAAATATTAAAAAAAACATTACATTAAACTTATAATAATAGTGAAATTCAACCACAAAACAAGTAAACGTACAATAAAACTAATAAACTTAGAAAAAATATCAAATACAAATACATATTACTAACATTGTCTAGTACTACATTAAATGTGTCTAATAATACATATTAAAATTGTCAACCACAAATGTCGAACTAGGTGCTTACAAACATAAAACTGAGAATTATTTGGTGGATTACTTTGCAATTTATCGGGTGAGTTGAGTCGAGTCAATAAAGGCCGACCCGTGTTCTTCAATTTGAGTTTTGAATCAAAGGCCGCCAATTGATTCTGTTTAACACACCATAATCAATGATAAAAAAAATACAAACATAGCAATGTACTTTCATGTATTTGTTTATTATGCCATAACTGAGAACATTTTTTAAAGTACAACGCTATAAGTAAGACAAAATGAAAGTAGGATGTTATAATAAGCATGTATATCTTGCATTTAACTAGCTCAAAAATTAAAAAAACATTTCCTTTTAATAATCATGTTGTTGAATCACTACAATAATCGACTCATTAAAAACCATAATTATAAACTAAAAAAACATAATTTTAAACTAAAAATACATTTTACTAACAAAAAACATTACATTAAAAACCACATTACAAATTGTAAATACAAGTTGCCAATAAGTTAGGTGCAGTATCAAATAGACGATCATTAACCTATCAAATGAAAGATACATAGGTTCATCAATTAGAATACCTGGATAGATGGATAGTTCTACAAGTATTCTTTGGTATAGTTATTTGAAGCTACAAAGAGAGGCCCAAAAAATAGAATCCTGGTTTTAACGTTGCTATCCTCACACATATTTTGTTTGCCAATATCCTAAAAAACCTGTAGAATCCATGACATGAACAGCGAATGCTCTAATTTCCATCATTAATAATAAAAAGGTTTAAATCCATGACATGGACAAAATGACTTGTTTTCAGAGTGTTTGACATAATAGCTAGAGTTTAGAGAAGAATCTCTCTTTCCAAACAGATAATTTACATAGGGAACTTTTATCAAACACATGGTGTGCACTACAATATTCTGAAAATAAGGAAATTTGCGAGAGTAATAAACTTACGTTGACAAACCCTTCAAACTTTTATCTTGCAGACAAATTGTCCCCAAAAAGCCTTGAAGTTTAAAGACTTGAAGAACCTTAACAACATGCTGGAAACCATAACATTCTAAAGCTCCAATTATATCAAAATTTGATAATAGAGAAAGTTGAACAATAATCACCTCAATTTTGTTGTCGTAGATGAAATTCAGTAGACAAGCCAGGAAATTACCATTTCAGAAAAAAAAAATACATGAAGTAGATAACAAAAAAGATTCTAGGGTTTCACCTTTGTTAGAGAAAAAATCGACCAAAGAGAAGAATGTCGGAGGAGGTGCGCTCCCGGAGAGAATCGACCGACGGAGGATGCACCTTATGGAGAAGGAACGGACGTTAGAGAAGGAAGGAACGTCGAGAGAAGGAAGCAGGTGATGGAATTGGGTGTCTCATCATTACAAAATTTAATGATCATATTAGGAGGGAATTGGGTGTCTCATCATTACAAAATTTAATGGACTTCGATGATGATGATGATGATGATGATGGCGATGGCGATGGATGGCGATGGCGATGGGGATGGTGGTGATGGTGGTGGTGATGGTGATGGTGATGGTGATGGTGATGGTGATGGTGATGGTGATGGTGATGGTGATGGTGATGATGGTGGTGATGGTGGTGATGGTGATGGTGGTGATGGTGGTGATGGTGGTGATGGTGATGATGGTGATGGTGGTGGTGATGGTGATGGTGATGGTGGT